>NC_133931.1:94233428-94870928 GCF_031877795.1 Strix aluco | reverse complement strand
ATATTAATAATGCCAACTCTCTTTTATCTATAAAAACCCTTACTGTAAGAACAGGAAGTGAAATAAAATACATCTACTACCTCCTCTCTCCAGCACCACATGATGTACAGTACAAAGGTATTTTAAACAGCTATAATTGGATATAATGTAGCTTGAAAAAGTCCTGAAAGGGCATAATTACAATAATCAATGCAATAATGTGAGATGATACCTTGTATTATAACTAGACCTGCACCTTGGTACAAAGGATTTTCTCTCCAAAGCAGAGCCCCAAAATTCAGGTGGTTTTGCTTTTTGAGGCTATGGCTGATAAACATGTGAAGCAGCAGCTCCTCCATCACTGCTCCATTTCAGATGTTGAAGTCTGACCCCATCAGACCCACATACAGCCTCACATGTTCTGGTAAGGAGCTGGAGAAAGTGCATGGACTTCCTCAACAGAGCACTGTTCATTCATAACAAAGTCATCTGTACAACCCACATCCATTAGACAGAGTTTGTAACACCAGGCAGAAAAGCAACTGCCTAAAATTTTCATGAACTGAGGTATTGGTTCTTGAGACATGAATGGAAAGAGAATCAGAAATGCGCTTGTGATGATGAGTCATGGGTTTAAAGGGATGCTGTCAGGTAAATATTTCTTTTCAGCCTTCCTCATTCTATTATCAGCACAACAGCTTGTCTTGCTACACATGTGAAAATCTGCAGGGCTAGATCTTTGCCTGGCAAATGTCAGCTGAGTTCCCCCAAGCCACCATTCCTTGTTTCACTGTTTTAAACAGGCAGGAGAGCCTCCCTGTTGCTCTCAGTCAGGCCCTGGTCCAGTCACTTTGGTCCGCCATAGCAAGTCACCAGTCACCTGCACAGGACAGTCTTGAAGCTCTGGGCGTGTGAGGGAGGTGACACATTTGCTGGCGCAAAGCCTAAGCAGTCACACCAGGATCGAGACCGCAGCATTGCCTTTAATGAAAGGGATACTTCACCACCAGAGCTCAGATGTTCTGGCTGGGCACACCATACACCTTGTTCCAGTGGAGGCAGAAGGGCACCCATCCACAAGCTACCCAAAAACTGGAGAACATGTAGACATCATAGCCCATGAAGGGTCCATTTTAAGGAGGGACTTCTACACTGAGTCATGGGGTAACCCTACAAGCACTGCACTCATATCATGAGCTTGTAGCAAAGCAAGGTAGTATCTGTATTAAGACATATACAGAAATGCAATCGTCTAATCAACTACTCACCAGTGTTGGAGGCCATATGAAGGAGCCAAACTGCCCAGTTTCCTACTCATCCTTATGTTGGAGTATCTACATGAAGAAGACCAAACCTACATTTGGAAGTGTTGGCTGGGGAGAGAGATCTTTGGATGTCCCAGTCAGTCAACAGTAAGAACTTTCCAAATGTGAGGTGATGTGTGATCCCCTAACCTTGGCTCAGTGAGAGTGCTGACAAGAAAACTGCAATTAACATTTCCTTTGTGGCCTGCAGCTGCCTTAGGGACCTTCCTCCCAAAGAAGTGCAGAGATCTGTAGAGATATCTCACCACTTCCCTCACTGGGGCATCCATGCAGGCCTTGATAACAAACAAATTTCATTATTTTGGAGTTCTGTGATAATACAAGGGAAAAGATTTTGTCACACCCTTTGCATGAGTCCCAGTACCACTGTATTCTCCAAAACATTGTGCATAGCTGTGTGAATGTCCAGCTATGTCCAGTTCAACAAACGATCCACTGAACAACATCATCTACATGCTGGGCACCACCAACACTGTGTAGCACAAAGGCCTATTCTCTGAGTGTTGTTGGACCATGGCATGATCAAGGGACCCTGAGGCACCATGCAGCAGTCAGGCTGTGGCTGACAGGGGTATATGAGACTTATAAGGCTGCTACTTGTGTTAAGCTGTGAAGACTCTGCTACAACTCACACCTGTCTCCAGATGATGCGCAGAAGATGGTAGAAAGTGGAAAAGCACATTAAGACTGCTGAGCAGGCCTTCAAATCTGGGAGATATGTGAGGCAAGAATTTATATTCTGTTATACTGGTGCTGAGCTAGTCCCTTCCCTCACCACATTCAGCCTTGATTGAGCCAAAAGCTCAGTTGTGACCTGATTATACTAGTTTGAGGTATAAGGTCAGATCACATTTGATTATGTTTGGATGATTCAAGCAGATTCTGTCCCTCTTGACACGGAAATTTATGGGAAACACATCCAGATCATGGCAAACTGTCATGTATGTCCTCCAGGTTGTGTACCATGGAGACTTTTGAGGGAATGTGAGGGAAGGGAGGGCAGCTGATCCCCACAGCATGGAGCTACTCTTCTGCTTCAGACAATTAACAGTGTGAAAGAGAATTAACATTTTTTTCTCATAAAGAGAGTATTTCAGTGAGGGAGTGTGGTGAATCCAGCCAGGCTGGTGGGGCAGGGATAGGAGAGTCTGCCATGTGAAAAGAGAGGGGACAGAGAAGGGAAAACTATTCGAAGGGATAGAGTTGGAAGTGACAGAAAGATAGAGGCATCTCAGGGGTAGACAGTAGCGTCAGTGTTACTAGTCATGGTGCAAAGTGATATAGAAGGTTATGGAGACAGAGGACTCTGCCAGTGTGTGTACAGATAGCACCATGTACTCCCTCTCCCTTGTGAGAACTGCATTCACCAAGAGCAAGGGTCTGCTGGCTTCTGCTGCTTGGGTTGTCATGCGACCTTGGCATAGGTTGGCTGAAGGATCTGGATGGCCTCAGGACTACTACTGGCCTCTTTCAACCTAGCATCAAGCCCACCATCAAGGTAGGCAGCACTGTGATACATCAAGGGTACCATGTGCACGGCCAGTATGGCCAAGGTGTGTGCATAAAATTCCTGCACCCATCAGTGGTGTCCCACTGGTCGATGGACCAGTGATCACCACTGGAGAGGATAGTGTGCCCCACTGGTGGTCCCAGCACAGTGGGGTATGTCATACCTCCTGCATACTATAGATATCTTTAACAGCCACAACTTGTGGCTTGACCAGCCAGTGCATGGCTTTGGAGATGTCTGCAAATTTTACCTGCCCTTGGACCCAGAAGAGGACATAAATACACATACTCACTTCCCAAAGTGGAGACCACAAGAACCTCTGAAGGCAGCCTTTCACATCCAGACCTCAGTGGGCCACTGTTGGGACACATGCTCCTACAGATGCAAGGTGCTCATTACTGAATGTTGGGATGGTGTAACAGATGATAACAAAGGTCTAGATGCCCCCACATCCTATCTCCAGCAGTGATCCACAGATGCCTAAGGAATGAATAGGGCCAGGGCAAACGTATATCATATTTTCTACTGACACCTCCCCAGAATTCAACTATTTTTTGCTCACGGCCTTTCTGAGCTGGAAGTTTCTATGTATATTTAGTAACCTCCAACAGTTATTAAATGGTTACCTCAATCTTTCATGAACTCATGTAAACCATAAGAAGATTCAGCTTCCTTTGGCAAAGAGTCCCCCAGGTCTAGTTGCTGTTGCATGCGGAACTGCCCCTGCTGCTTGGTTTGACCTGCTTCATTGGTGCACCCTCACATCTCTCAGGTGCAGTCTGCATGATGCATGCACAGAGCTGTCAAGGCACAGCAAGAATCAGCCACCTAATGCCAGGCAGACACCATCCAGATGCCTCATGTTAATGCAGTGGTAGCAGCAGGTGTGCTGAAGAGCTGCATACAGGCCCAGTACTATAGGGAGCTTTCCAAAGGTGGTGTAGCGCAGGGCAGGGGCCTCCTCAGCAGGTGTATCTTGTGATGTGCAGTGTGGATGCACTTGGGGCAGACAGCTCATTGAGGGGTGAGGACATAGGCAGAGTGATGTCAGCAGGCAGCCCTGCGTAGAACGGTGTGGAGATGGTTACATTGACCCCTGTAGTCATTTAGTTCACTGTTCCCTGCCTGCCAACAACCATATATTATCTCTCATCCTTTACTGAGACAACAGGTTCCTGAGGTTGGGACCCCCCTTCATGAACTGTGTTTTGTTCAATATCCAGCACTGCCATGTTGTGGTCCTTGACTTCTTGCTGGGAGACGAGTGGAGCTGCAAGGCTTCATCACTGAATGGTAACTCAGCATAGGTTAAGGGGCAGAGAGGAGAGGGAAGCATTTGAAAATATTGACATCACAGCCCTCCCTTCTTCCTCAAGTTCTGTTTTCACTCTAGCTCCCTAATAAAAACATTAATCTAAAAATAATATAATAAAGAAGCCTTTCACATTGACATGTGAAACAATCTTTGCTCAAAAGCTGCGAGATATCATCAGCTTGTGGAGCCTGTCAGCAGGTCAACCCTGTGACTGAGGTTTATTAGCAGGGCTGACAAGGTTGTGCCAGTCTGTCTGTGCCAGCAGCAAATCACAAGGTTTCTAATTCAGGGCCTCTTATTAACAACAGTCCCTGTTCCTTGTTTTTATTTGTAGGACTGATTGAGGGCACTGTAAATCTGTAAGTGAGCAGTCCAAGGACTTGAGTGAGAGACCGGGGATCAGTCTCAGAGGAGAGGAGCTTTAAAAGTATGTGTGCTGCCCATGATTCCCCTGGTTTACTGAGATAGAAGCTCCGATAAAAAGAGCATGCGAGCTTATACACAAGAGAAGTAGGTTGCCCACAAGTTACTGGTATTCTTATGCTCTCTTGCCTCTAGAGAATGACACTCTTGGAAGTACGTTGCTGTTGTGAAAACCTTATCAGATAAAAGGCAGTTTGCCTAAAAAAAAAAAAAAAAAAATTGCTTTATTTATTGAATTCTGATGCTTTGTACCAGATGACTCATTGTCACACTTCTTTTCCCTCTTCTCACTGAACTAGAATTGTGTAGCACATTACTTTCATCCATTGTGGCTTGTTGATAAGATGAAAGGACAAATTTTAAACTTTAAGATTATTCTTATCCTATCAGAGATCAGGTACATTAAATTTTTCCCTCTGGTCAGCTGGTTGGCATTTGGGGCTGAGGAGTGCCATTTAATATTAGTGGCCTCAGACCTGAAATTTAAATATTTCATAGAGATCTTTACATTGGTTCTGGGACACTCAAGGTAGGGGAATGAAGGTCATTTGAAGTCTTCAACTCTGCTTGTTGGATTTTAGCCAAGGACATTTGCATAAATGTCTTCCTTGGGTAAAATCACACAAATTAGAGTTTTGCCTGTTGTTTTCCAGAGTCTGATCTAACTCTCTAGGAAGCTGGCAAGAGCATTTGATTTTAATGAAAATTGGATGAAGACTCAGAATACAATGGACCAGCTATTCATTTATCATGAAGTCAACAAAGCACAACTGGCTTCAAGAAAGATGTGCCAATTTACAGCATGCGAGAAACTGGCAACATATTGTTCCTTAACAGTTGAAAAATACGCTAACTTTATAATCACAGGTTGATGTCAGGATTTTGGAGTCCAGGTGGGGTGGATAATGAAAACCAAGTGAATATTTTTTCTTGATAAGTGGTTCCAATTCTGTTATTCTTTCATGTTAAGTGTCAAAATCCCAAATATTTGCATATGAGGCATTTCATTGTGTGCTAATCTGAAAGGAACACAATCTAGCACAGACCGTCTGCTAGAGTATATACCCCAGGTTTTAGACCAGAAGCAGTAATATAAGTGTATTTGGCAGATTATGAAAGCTAGGCAGACAAATAGACCAAGACCTTAATTACTTGTCCTGGAGAATTTCTAGATCCTGTTAAATTGCTTTATTCTATTTTTACTAGATGAGAAAAAGGTCCACATGTGGGAGGCTGAATTTGTACAGAAATAAGAAGGAAGATTAAGACAAGAGCAGTACTTTATTACATACAGCTGTTTTCCTTGGGGGAAAAAAAAAAAAGGTAATTAGTTAAATTAATTATTTTAATTATACAGATCCATTATAATAGCTTTTGATCACATTAAATAATGACACAATGCTTATGAGGTAAGCTTCATCTAAGAGTCAACACAGGTAACCATTTGGGCTCAAAGGGGTGGCTGCAGTTACCACACAGCAGGATTTTATGTAGATAGAATTAGGATAAAGAAAATTGATTTTTAACCAACCATGAGTACCACAGAAAGAAATTACCACACTCTCCTTGAGGGAACAGAAGTGCAGTCATCCACATGGGAAGAGAACTAGACTTAATTTCTCAATGAAGCTGAATTTCACCGAGATTCAGTAATTAAACTGCTTTCTTTACCAGTCAGGATATTTGCAGCCAAATGAATGTTTCTTCCTGCTTAATTGATAGGAAGGCACATTTGCATTCAATGCTCGGCAGGGCTAAATTACAGCTGCATCACACCGTTGTCTGCTTAGAGGCCAAAGACTGTGGAAATGAATCTGAGGGCTTGATAGAAGTCGCAGGTCAAACCCCAACACCTATACTCATGTTTATAGCTTAGTGCTTGTTCCTCAAACAATGAGATTAATCGCAGTGAGCCCTACTTGACACTAGCTATTCTCGTCAACTGAAGGGACATTTTGAATTAGAAATGGCAACTCCTTCAAGGTTATGTGTTTCACAGGCAGCGTATTTATATTAAGTTACACTGGTGTATGTTGAAGAAAACCTTTGCCTTGGGCTCTGAGCTAGTTTGATCTCAGTTATTAGGGCCTGGACAAGCTGTCACAGGGAAAGAACCACTGTCACATGACAGCTGTGTGTCACAGGGGTGTTATGAAGGGCTATAAGGAGTGAGGGGTTGGAGACATTTGAGATTGCTTGGGGTTCACCCAGAATTTACAGAAGTCTCCAGGAGATGCAAAAGCCATCTCTGCAATGCTCCTTTCCTCCAGGTTTTAGGAATTAAAAATAGAGCATGTCATTTGCACTGGACTATGCCCCGCCACCACCACCACCAAACCTCTGAGTTGTCGTCAGCTGGCTTCTGGGATACAAAAAAGTTGGTCCCAAAGGGCTGAAATGCCAAACAGAGCCTGGGACTGGCCAGCATCCCCAGATGCCGCCTGCAGCACCTCAAGCTCTGGTGAACCAGAGCCACTGGTTCAACCCCACTTGCACCACACAATGAAGCTGATCATCCCACCACTGAGCACAAAGCAGATATGACAAGCCCTGAGGAGAGGAGGGAGGTGAAACAGCAAAGGCGGGGAAAAGGAGTAAATCTGAGGAGAGAGAAAGAGAAGAGGAAAAAAGGGAATAAGGAAGGACATTGGCCAGTTATTACAGCTGGATTAGTAAAGAGAAGAATAACTGCATCTGGGAAGAATAACATTTGCTCACTCCTCTCTAAATTAAGACTTGTAAACTAAAGTGAAGAAAATAATTGGGGGAAAAAAGATGCAGGTGCAAAACAGGAGGCAAAGCATGTCTGGTAACGAAGAATAGGATTCTCCTTTGTCACAAGGAGGAAACACCAGGGCAACGAGGGAAGCAGATGCTGCTTTCTGGCAGCTTGAGTGAAAGACACTGTCAGGAAAGTAAGGAGGGGACAAGACTTACAACGTTTTATGGCTTTTCAGTCTCCATAATGGCCTTTTTTATCAGATTACAAGATCATTTGAACTGGAGAAAAGAGTGAAAATGGATGTCTTGCTGCTTGTGCATGGAGGACAGCAGGACAGCAGACAAGTGGAGGGACTCTGATGGGTCCCAACTGAAGACAGAAACACACTGGTGTGAAAAGGAATGTCAAATGCTCTCCCATGGCTTATGTAAAAGGAAAATTCTCCTCACCTTCTCAAGACCCCTTGAAAATTTGAAACACTGGAAAATTATTTTCTGTAAGATAAACAAGGAGGCTAGCTCCCAAACAGGGATCTTCATGGAAACAGACTTTAGACAGCTGCTTAAGAGAATGTTTCCTTCAAAAATTTATTACAAGATTATATGAAGGATTTGTATGTTTTGTTATTCCTTTAGAAATATCTGAGCTGTGTGAGGGGACTTGCAGCTCGCTTAGGTCTTCCTGCCCTATGTTCACACCTAATAAAGCAGTGATTGACAGATGTTATGATGAGAAGGCTATTTTGTAGCCCCTGAGGGAACAGGGGAATTAGTGCTTGTTGGAAAACTTTCAATGGAGATGTCTATGTTCTCTCTCCGGGTTACTCATGATATTGCTGTGTTCAAGGGCAAACTCACTAATCTCCCTGTCACCATAAACCACAAAAGAGATGGCTGAGACCCCAGCTTTGGGAAAGAGAAACACTGACTGGTTGGACACAAATTGGATGAATCCTCAGCTCATGGAAGACTGACATTACCTGCAGACATCAAGGTTATCTGCAGAAAAGAAGAACTTTATCATTGAACAAGGGAAGCTGTAGAGACATAACTCATCTTAAAACGCTGCATCTTTGGTTTTAGCCTGGCCTTAATGTATGCCCATGTCTAACACCATTCTCAGTGGACCTCTCTGTGTGTTGGTACATGCTTATGAAGAAGCCAGTTCTCAAAGTAATGAAAGTTGAGTCTGATATGTGATGAAGTTTTAAAAAAATCAGCAGAGACAAAATGCACCAGTGTAAAGTGGACTTTTAAAGACACCATAGGTCACACAACACCTTCCTGGGCTTGCTGATGTCAGGGCTTGACATGAGTGAGAAACTCTGAATGTATGGAGTGATTATATTAATGAGATGAAGTTGCAACACTTCTGAAAGGAGCATTATTTATTTCAAGGCCACTGAAAGGTACAGTGTGGCCTTGTCCAAGAAGCAAACATCACCACCCTGGCTGCATCTTCCAGCAGTCATCAAGACATGGCTACATCAGGTTGGTGACAACACCTCAACAGCAGCTAGAATATGGCACAATGATTCCTGCAGCCACTCTCTCGCTCCTACATAATTTTAATTCACTGCCTTATTTCTCTTCTTTTATATATTACTTTTTGTGCTTGTTAGCTAATAACCAGCTAAGACAAAGTCATCTTTTATCATGTGTGATCCAAAAAACATCCTAAAAGTAGTATCCGGCACTATGAAACATAGCAGCTTGCCAGATCCTGGAGCAACTGTTATGAATCTATGTTTCTCCAGACAGGTTGTTAGAGAAAACATCAGTGCTGAAGACAGTATCCTCCATGACAGGATTTACTCTATTTTTTTCTCACTTTGTATGTGGTTTGCATGTTGTCTCTTTAAAAGAGTAATCAGAATGATGAGCCACTTCCATAGGTCATGAAGGACTTCCAACTCTTCCTCTCTCCCAAAGAAGGACAGGGCAAGACTACCCCTAAAATCATCAACAATATAATAAAATTCAAAATTTTCCCTCTAAAGAGTAAGGGAACAGGAAAAAATATGTCAATACAATAAAATTTATAGCCTTATATTTCAAGTGCTTTAACCACTTCCCCCTCCTTTTTTGTGTCTACAATAAGAATCTGAAAAGTTCTTTAATGGTGGCTGTTACTACAAAAGCAAGCCAACAATCACTTGCTATAAAACCCTGAATCAAAGTTGATTGCTTAATCTTGTAGCAGTAAACCCAAGCCTTTACATGAGATGTAAACTTGATTCCTTCTTTAGCCCAAGACACTCCTTTATCATCAACGCATATGAATCAAAAGGCAAAATTTAGCCTGGAGTAGCTCTCCTTTTATGATCTTCCCCACAAATATTACTTTTCTATCCCCCAAGGCCATCCAGATATCCTGAAGAAATTAGAGACAAAGTTAGAGCAATTCTCAGTTTGAGGGATTAAATCAGCTTGTTGGAAACCCAGGATCAAGGAAGAGCATTTCCTTCTTAACTCTCTAAGTTGCTGGTGGGCTCAGCTCTGGGGCAGGAATGAGCCACTACCCAAGTCCTTAATCACAGCTTCTGAGAGGCGATGTATGTGTTGTCTGCTGTGTTGTATAGTGGTACAGCTTCCAGTTACAAAAGTCGAGACTAGTTTTCTCCTAAGTTTATCAGACTAATTTAGATCGCACTAATTTAGATCTCACTTTAAAAAAAAAATGCACCCCTGTGTGCCATGACTTTACATTATTTTCTTCCCTTTAAGAAAAACCAGTATCTTAACAATTCAGCTGGTGCAAATTTCACTTAGTGTCTGAAATATCCAGAATGTATTTCAAAATAAATTCTTTACTTCTGCCTACTTTTCCCCAGACCTGAAGAATAATGAACAGTTTTATGTCCCCCACCAGCTCTGTGGCTCCTCAGTGGAATTCTTCTCTACAGCTTTCCAAGTTCAGTCACTTTCTCAGGATGCAATTTCAAGCTAATAAGACTAATAGTTCTGTGCCTAGCAGTCCTCCACAGTCAAGGCCCTGGAACAGGATACACAGGAGAGATGCTTGTTTTGGTTTTGTTGGGGGGTTTTTTGCCTCTTGTGGCAAATGCCATCATAGCCTCAGAATTTCTTAAGTTTGTGAAACCGCTTCTGGGGTTTATGACACTGCTGTCTTCTAAGTCTGTGAATCTATGGTATCTTGATCCTTACACACTTTGAAGAACTCATTATGTTAATCGTTTTTCCTTTCCTATAATGAAGTGAATGTTCTGCTGCTCACACTATTGTCCTTCCTGTGTGACGCTTCCAGATCTATGGTGGGAAAAGAGATCCTGTTGGAAGAGCTATCAGGAGAACTGTTAATCAAGTGGAGTCCAGGGTGGACAGACATCCCACATGGTGGCAGATGTCTTGTTCTGGTCCAGTCAGCCCACAAGTGAAAGGACATGAGGGACCTCTGATAGGTAGCAGCTGCTGCCATAAGGAAGCATAATACAATGAGTGAAGCTGAAGATGGTTCCTTAAAAACCTGTAAGTGTTAAAAACCAATGAATAAACTATGAATACAGTCACAATTTTCAACCCTACTAATTTTAAAAATATTGCTATGATTGATGTGAGATTGGAGTCTCTTGGACCAAAAGTCACACTTTTAGCAGAGTTTAGCAGAGCAGAGTTTAAGCTCCATCTTGGAGAGACAGCTGAAGCAATCTGAACCATCACCCAAAATACAGACTGCACACTGTGACCAGTGAAAAGTGACATGGTGTGGCTGTAAATGCTTTATAAGGTGCATTTTGATGAAGTACATGTCTGTGAACAAAAGCAGTAAGAAAACAGTAAAAGGAAAAGAAGAAAATATCATGTTAGAAGAGAAGCACAGAAATGAAAGGGGCATAAGTATGCAAAAAAAAAAAAATATTTTAAAGTAAATTTCTGAAGGGGAGGGGGGGAAACAACTAAAAAAGCCAACACAGAGCAGAAAAACAGAAACATTATTTCCTGATGGTGGATTCTTACTGTTCAAGGGAAAACAAGATGTATTCCCAGAGTGGATATCTGTTCGATCACATAAGAGAAACAAACAGCTTCATCAACCATTCTTCGAACAGGCTGAAATCTGGAATGAAGCAGGTAACAGAAAGAACCAGGATGATATCCAGGGAGATCTGTTTTTTAAAGCCCAGGAGCTGCAAGGGCAAGAAATACAAGGTTAAACATAGGCCAGCTGCAGAGCCAGAGGAGTCCCAAGTGAGCAGAGCATGGGCTAGGATTTGAGAAATCTGATAGCACCTCAGATTTATCTTCCACTTCACTCTACTGTATTTTAGTCCCACCAATGTGAAATAGAGCTCTTTCCTACCTACCAGGGTAAACAATGAGAAATAAAGTAATTTAGCACTCTGGTGGTGATACTGGTGTGGTTTGCTGTGTATCAGTTGGGTGGAGAGTTATCACATATGTGACAAATCTGAAGAAACTCTCTTTCCAAGATCCTCAAAAAAAAAAAAAAAAAAAAAAAAAAGAAGAAGAAATAATCCAACTGCAAAAACAAATCTGAAATAACCTGTTGGTAGCCTTTGGAAACTGCTGGTTACACAATAGCTGAACACAAAGAAGGAAAGACCAGCTAGGTTTTCATTTTATCTGGGACTTCTCTGCTTGGATAACACCTGCAAACCTCCTACTACTTACAGCTCTTGACCCCGAATATACTTGCAATGCCAGACCTGAGTCACACCAGAGCTGTTTAGAGTGTGGTCACCTGGGCAGGCCCTGGGATGAAACAAGCCATAAGGTGATGCTGATGCTAACAGTGCCAAGCCATCTCCAGCCCAGCACTGTGCCTGCATAAAGGCTCCTAACAACAGGTATGACAATCAGTAAAATTTATAACTAAATCATTTAGATAATATAAGCAATAAATAAGCTATATAATTTATTATATAAATTATATCATTAAATCTTATTTGTGAACTAAGAACTTCAGTATGCACATGAATGTAACTGTCCAAAGGAGCAGGGAAGGTCAACTCCCCTTCTCAGCCATGGCCCAGAAGCACCCAAGACACATCTCATGTTCCTCACAGGTTTGAGGAGAGGGAGAGTTTCCTTAGTCAACTACAGAGAGGAGACAATGACATTTCCTCTGTGGTCTCCTCACTGGGTGCATCTGACACAGGACCTCACGTCAATCTGATGATAACAGTGCCAACAGACCTTGCTGGCTGTCATCATCCCACCATCAGCAACACTGAAAACACCAGCTTCTTACCTGTGCCTCTCGTCTGACACAGTCCTGGCATGGGGGACACCCCCTAACCGGGTACACACCACCAAGGGTCCCAGCCATCCGTGGCTGCCTGTACCACCACACCTAGCAACAGCATCCATACAAGCACATCTAGCAACCCATTTAACTAGCAATAAACTACAGAAAGTAATAAGAGAAAGAAACAAATATGGATCTTCTAGGAGGTTTTAAGCTGCTTGCCCAGCTTTCCCTAATTTGCCTAAGGTTTGTTTTTCATTCATAAAACTCTAGTATAGACAGAAGAGGGTTCCCCAGCCTGCTTTGCTTGTAAAGGCACAGCACCTTAGCAGGTAGGTAGACTTTTTGTTTAAATAAGAGGTTGTTGCTGACACGCAACAGATTAAAAGCAGAGGGATGTGTTAAAATGATTACACTGCAGAATTCTTTGACTTAAACAATGCCCTTGTTAAAATATTTATAGGAGAATAATTTTTCGGGGAAGAAAGCTAAATAATCACATTAAAGGCTTCCACACCTTGAGTTTTGAGATAGGATGCTTTAAAATAAAATATAAAAAAACATTGAAAATCCTGTACCAACGGGAAACCCTAGTCTCAATTTTCAGGCTCATATCTCTAAGATTCCTTGTCAGATTAACCTCAGACTTTGCACACACAAAAATCCTCCTCTGGCTAGAGAAAATAATTGAAAAATTGCAAGGAGAAAGCAGCTTTTTTGCAGAAAGTCAGAAAAGTGAGGCTTAGCATGTAAAGCTAGACATAATCTTCACAGTGGAATCACTGGAGGCTTCTTAATATATGAAATATTTTTGGTTTTAAGCTCTATACTTCATAGTCTCACTGTATTGTATTTATAGACTATCAGACTGCTAGACTTTTTATTGGTTTTCCTGATATTCTTTTTCTGTTTCAAGACATTCTTTTGAAAAATGGGAGAATCCAAACCCAATACAGCTGTAGTAGGTGAACAGCCATCTCACTTTGAGATGCACAGTGCGGCTCTATCCGCTCAGTGTTGACTGATGCAAGCCATTCCCCAGGTGTTCACATCCAACCTCCAGCCTCTCAACAGCTTCATCGTTGAGGGACAAGGACATTAGCTGTGGGACTGGGCTGGAGGGCCTTCACTTGCTGGCCTGAAGGTCTTGCTGGCAAAAGATATACCCAGCCACAAACACTGCTATGAGCTGTGTCAAATGGCTCTACTTTTGTTTTCACAGAGAGAAGCCCAGTCCCACCCAGTTCTTCCCAATAGTTTGTGAGGATTGCCCTGGCGCTTCTGGTCTTGGCTGACTTTTTCAACCTACTCAGCTGGTTAGAGGCTTTCCCTTTATAAGAAGTGCAGAAATATCACCTGTTCCCTTCCAGTGTCAAAATCAGCTTCTTGTTACTCTGGTGCAGGCTTGGTGGGGGTGAAATCCACAGCCTTCCCTGCAGGGCTTGGAGGTGAGTTTGCAAAGCATGGACAGTTAGCAGGAGAGGTGTGTCAAAAGTTTGCCCAAACAGGTCACGGGGATGCTAACCCAAAATATTGCTGTTTCATTTCTTAGGCTGCCCAGCTCAGCCCCTGCTTTCAGTAACAGCAATTCTTGGATGCATTTTTTTCTTCATTAGACAGAGTGTTTGGATGCCAGTAACTTCGTTATACATATAATATTGCAACACACCGCACTGCTTTAGTTCTTGTACAACGTTCAGCGCTTTCATGAATTATATTGATTCTAGAAGAGTCTGATCCTCCTCTTATTGAAGTCAATGACAGGACTTCCATGAAACCCGATACATGCTCACTATCCATTTAATCACTCCTCAGAAAGCAATGAAAATATCAAGTGGCAGGAGGCAGGCGAGAGAAACGTGTTGGGCTGACTCTGCAGCAGCCAGTTCTCGAAATCAGCCCCAGCATTAAAACTGATCACAGCCCCAAAATGCTGTGGTGGAGGTGTGGTGGCTGTACTCCCTTCCCCCAGGGACCCCTGGCAGCTCCCTGTGAGGGGTCACTCTTTCCACACTGCGAGGGATTTCACCGAGGAGGTCAGTTTTGCCTCCCCTCGCTCTGAGGCACAGCTTATAACACGCACACAGCCAGCTTAGCATGTAGTAAGAAATCACCCCAGCCAGCTGAGCTACACAGGGTAAATCCATTCGTCCTCCCCTCCCATTTCCAATATAAGATCAAATTGATCTGGTGTCCAGTACCTGCTACCGAGGATACATGTTTATTAAGGGTAGAAGCTGATCTCACTGTGGTATATGGTATACACTGCTCTACCCAGTGCCATGCACTGAAATTTCCCTTAGCCAACCTTCCCTCCCCTGCTCAGCCTGGCAATCTCAGCTGAAGAATTCCCCCCAAGACCAAAACAAGCTGTTCATTGCAGGGAACCCAATTATGATACCAGAGCTGGGATCTGGGCACTGCCTAAGACTGCTAGCATGAATTTGCTAGAGAATTTCCCAGATACCTCTGTAATTTATTTTTTTGACATTTTTGGGAAAGTAGGGGGAAAAACACTGGAAAATGTGCACAGCCCTCATACAGTTCTAAGAGTAAACACCAGGGTATGCACACTAATATGTTTAACAGGTTATGTAGGAAATCACTAGCTGTTCAAATGTAATTATGTGTTAACATGCCTGATTAACAGGGCAAAAAATAGCAATGATTCAATACTTGGAGTGTGGAATGCTTTTCTTCCTTGTTTCCCTGCAGATTGGAGGCAGTTTATGCACCTTTATATGTCTAAGTTAAAAAAAAATAATAAATGACCTTTTAGGAGCCCTTCAGCAGCTTGGCAGTTGTGTCGTTCTAGTTCTTTCAACAATCAGATAAACTCAAGAACAATGTTATTTCCGGGCCAGGGGAGTATAAAGTAAGCTATGGTTTCTCACATAACCTGCTTCCTTGTGCTCCTGAAACTCATACTGCACAGGCAATGCTTTTTCCTGATGAAAATTCAAAGCCTAGAGAGCTTTGTTTTTTACCCTATTTAAAAAGAAATACATGTTAATTATAGGACAAAAATAAAAAATCTCCATTCTACTGTGCTGTGCAATTCTGCTACTTGGCATGGGCAGAAGGTTCAGTGCACTGTTGCTGTGAGCAATGGGGAGGGCTGAAAAGGAAAAATCAATGCCATTTCTTGTTCAATTAAGTTCATTGTGATTCAGAACCACCTCCTCACACTGCAGAGTCTGCAAGAGATCAGTGCTGCAATCACTACCTTTTAGCAGCTTGCTTTCTCTGTCTGGACCTGCACAAGCCACTCGCTGGCAGGGCATCACACTTTGCTCTGAGAAAAAGAAAGAATGGGGAAAAAAAATCCCAAACGTCCTTATGGGACCCTCTGAAATATATTGTCATAAATCACGGGTCTTCAGGTGGGCATGTCACAGAGGGGGAGAGAGGGCAGTTTCATCAATGAGTCATTTTATTTAGAAGTCAGAACTACCGCTGTCTTTTTACCCTTCAGTAAAAAGTTTGCTCTCCTTGCTGCCTTGCCGAGAAATATCTGCAATACATACCTTGCTGCTTGGTCTCGCTCTGGCTAGGCAGTGTGATGGTCTGACTCAAAGTCTTTTGGAAGTCAACAGAAAGATGTTGGCAGACTCTGCTGGACTACAGATCTGATCAGACACCCATATGCCCAGGAATCGGGGGATAGGAGTCACAGCTGTCAAGAGGTCATGAAAAAGGATTTTTAGGGTCCCTCACACCTCCTTGCCTACTTCAGCTATTCTACAGCATTTGTAAACCAAACAAAAATATGTCTTTGCAGTAGAATGGGGTAACCTGGAGAGTTTCTGAGCCCGAGGCTCAGCCTGCAGAGATGACAAGGTCTACCATGGTGCATGGTGCCCCCTCAGTGCCAACACCAGCACCTCCCAAAAGAAGAGCCCAGAATGCTTGTGAGCATGTCTCACTCTAGTGACAGGACGGACAAACTACAACAGCATGCCACTTTCCAGTCTGCCTTTAATGGCTACTGCCTGCTCCCCGGGTGGAGGGGGCTCGTTCAAGGCCCTTGGTGTTCAGTCCCTATTTACTAGGGTCTAGCAGAGCAAACAGTTCATTACAAAACCCGAAGGCAAGAATGATCAGGGGTGGCACTGGCAAAGAACAACACAAGAAAACGACATAACTCCTTAATGTTACTAGGCAATGTTGCTCACAAAGGTGGTTTTAGATCCTGGATGTGTGTTAGCTAATGGCAATGGCTAGGTGATGCATGAAACATTTAGTCCACAGCTATCCACATCCCTTTCCAGCTTCTTTATTGCACTGCTAGATCATGCTGAGAAGCAAGACAAATCCTCAAGGAGGCTGCCAGCTGTTTAGTAGCTCCATGCACATACGAACAGCAGCCATGACACTGCTCTTGACTTTTGAAGCTGTAATCACCTGCATGGCAATATGACAATGATATTTGTGCTAATTATACCGATTGTGGCACACACAAGACAGATGGGGCCCAAATGAGGGTTCTGAAGAAGGATGGTTTTTAATGAATGCATACTTCTGCTCAAGTCATGCCTCTGTGAAACTAGTTCCCAGTTAACATCAAGAAGAAGCTTTCTACTGAGATTCACAGGACTGGTCTCTGACCTTTCCCAGGTTTTAGTGTCATAAATATCTTCCTAAAGCTAACAGAGGAGAAGGAAAGGAATGAAGAAGTTGCATGTCCTCAGCACCTCTGCAAATCAGATTGCAGATGCATGTGCAGATCCATCCTGCTTTTCCTTGTCACAGAGCCCTTTTCACCTTTGTATACACTCTTCCTCACAGATTTCATCCTTCATAGGAAAGTGAGATCTCACTTGAAGTTCTTGCAATGTATGTGTGACTGGCAGAACATCTGTCCTGGCAATGTTCTCATCAGCCCACAATTAATTAACACATCATTTCCCTGCCCCCTAAATCCCCAAGTTCCCCTGAAACTTTGGTTTTCATGACTAAGGATTGATAAAGAAAAAATTGAAATGTAGAAGCAGTATCTTCCCATGATAGCTGGAAATCTGATATGGCTGGTTCTTTAAATATGTATTTCTGCTTTTTTCTAGAACAAATCATATTGACTGTTATAAAGAAAACTCAGAGTGGTATTTCAGTTATTGAAGTCCTACTGTAACTGAAGGTTAATAGCTGCTGTGGCAGTAGATACTCTATAAATCAATGGAATAAACACGTGAATCGGAATATCACCCCACTGAGGAACGACCCGTCTCACTGTGGTCAATAGAAGTTGTGGTGCCGACGTCCATGGAAGCAGGAAACGTTCACGTGCCAGCAACTTTTAGGACTAGTTATCAATACATCCTGAGGATAAAGGTTTTGTGCAGCCAGTTTGTGTTCTGGCAATGACATTGTTATTCCAGATTCGGAGCTTGGTTCAGAACCAAGATCCAGAACAAGGTTACTGGCATTTGCAACCAGAGAAACTTAAATTATCTTAATACCATGGGAGTGTATTCAAGGTTATTCTCACGCACTCAGGATGACTGGTATCTGTACCAAGATGTCTATTAAGGATGTCAGAGAGTGAGGAACGGGTCTGGCATGATACATCAAAAACCTTACAATTCTTTACGCAGTGTGGATTTCATCATAATGAAGCAATCACTGGAACAATCTCCTCAAGAATGTGATGGAGTCCCCAGCACTGGAGGTTTTCAAGACGTGACTGGACAGGATGCTAGATAATCTCATCTAGGATACCTTTTCCATGAAAGGTTGGACCAGATGTTCTCTGGAGGTCCCTTCCAACCTGGGCTGTTCTATGGTTCTGTGTTCTATGACAACAGTAAGCCTGGATGCCAGGAAATCCAGCGATATCAGCCTCTTCACAGCCATTTTCCAGGTCTATATACTTCCCTCCAGCCTATGATGAAAAGTGTACAGACTGGCCTTAGGTTTATGTTTCTTGAAGGAAAATTTCAGTGGTAAAGATGCTAAGGATTGATACTGCTTTCTTCTGAGACTGCTTTACTGAAACCATCCTACTCTTTGAAACATCCACAGGCACCTTAAGCAAATCATGTGTTGCAAACATAATTGTAGTGGGTGTGAACTCCATCTGGCTAGAGCAGCACAGGCTTGCATACCTCCCCTCAGCTTGCCTGTGCTCAGCAGCAATGCCAGTGCCACAATCCGATAGAAAAGGGTCATGCTAATAAGATGAGGAATTTCGAGTGCACACACAGGCACCCTCCTAAAAATATATCTCTGAGGAGTGCAGTTAAACGCAAACACTACTGTTTCTGTAATGGATAGTGCTTTCCTTGCTGGATTGGCTGGCGAGAGCTGATCATGGTCAAGTGACATCTTGTTTTTTTAGGACTGCATTTTAAAAGAGAAAATTACTGAAGAACTAACATAGGGGCTGAGCTTTTCATATGAATGTAGTGAAGTCTGGCATTCAGGTTTTCCCCTTTGAAAATCCCAGAAGCTGAGACTGAAGATTGCATTGTTCAAATCACTTTCTAAGTTTGTATCAGACCACCATTTTCTGTGTCAGATAGGTTACCTTACCCAGCATTTTCCATTTTTTAAAGATTTGGTACCAAGCAATCACATCCCTTTGACATCCCTTCAGCCATATATTTTTTTCTTTCCCAATTTTCTATGTGGAACCACTGCAAGAGTTTATATTTTCAGAAATATATTTTCACAAACATCAAATGACAATGATTTTCATGGTGAATGACAAGCACTGTTTTAGTACTAACTTCTAGGCAGATGTGGGGCAAAGTTTGGTCTCAAGTGCATAACTTCAATTTTTCTGTCAAACGCCTAGTGAACAAGGGCACCCAAAAAAGCTTTAGAAGTCTGCCTGTTATTGAAAGATATTTCTTTAATCCTACCTGTCACATTTTCAGTGTGTTCTCATGATTTCTCTACTTAAATAAAATCTTGGGGGTTCGTACTGTGAACAGCTATTCATTTTTCAGCTAGGTCTCATATTTGCATGTATTTTTCTGGCTGGCCACCTTCCTCTAGGGAAAATAGCAGCTGAGGGCTGGGAGACACAGCACAAGCAAGGACAGTCACCTCTGCAGGACTGTAAAGCTGTCAGTCTGTCCCCCCTGCCCAGGGAATCTGCGAGACGGGAGGGTACGGAGACACAAGTCACTGGCTCCTGCTTCATCTCGGCTTCACTAGAGCCAGATCTCAGGCTGATCGTGAGGGACAGTAAAAGCAAACAGTCACCTCCTGGTAGAGACGATGCTACTGCAGGATGAGCTAAGAGCGAATACGTTTCTCACACACCCATAGGAGGGACTTTTAAATATCACCGTGATCACTGGACCCTCCCCTCCAACCTAAGCCGGCACTTAGAATAAATCAGGCTCTGACTTTCAGCACCAAGGATTCAGTCTTTAAACCTGTTACTAGCTTGCAACCGTGAACTGAGGAGCTCACGGTGTGAGCTGTTTGAAGAGATATTTTGCATTTAAAAAAAAAAGAAAAAAAAAAAAAAAAGGATGAAGGGAGAAAGAAATGCAGAGATACAGCCAGCTTTGCCAGGAAAAGCAGCTCTCTCTGCTACCTTGAGCCTGCTGACTCTTTTGAGGTTCAGCCATGACAGTCAGCTGAAAGCTAAATGAGAAACACATCCACTAAACGTGGTGGGTCCCCTTGTGGTAGATAATTTATATGGAGCTGAGCTCGCTTTAAATCAGCTGCCCAGCACGCTGCTCTCCACCCGGCAGCGACAGCGCAGGCCTGCCCACCCAAATACTTACCCAGCCGCTCCGGCACACGGTGCAGCCCACGCCGCACTCACTGCCGCTCTCTCCGGCAGAGCTATATCTGTCCAGCAGTCGTGGGCTCTGTCCATCTGCCTCCGCCACGGCAGCGATCACACACGCCCGCGGGATGACACTGCCGCCAACCCAACCAAGCGGAGCATGAGGCTGCCGTGAGGACGAAGCCTGTTTTCTTAAAAACAAGGGCAAAATCGTGCTGATGAGCAAATTGTCCTAACAGGGACTGAGCAAGGCAGCATCAGAAGTGCCATTTCTAAAACATACACGGATGGCTCTTAGAGACGGGTTGATATTCAAGCATCTTCTAATATCATGTTGAAAAAAAAAAAAAAAAGAAAAAAAGAGGATAGCTTCATAAACAACTGTCCCCACTTCATCCTGCTCCCCAGGTCCCAGCAGAGCTGAGAGTGCTGCTACTTGAGATGGGCTGAAAGTGCTGGCTTTCGTTCAGAATCTATAGCATGACAGGCCCCTTCCTGGGGCAGGAAAGGTGGTAAGGCTGGAGCCAGGCTTGAATTTCAGACAGAGCTGAACTGCCCCAATAGTCAAGAACATTTAGAGGGATTTGGCCAGGCCCTTTTTGCCTCTGTAATTGATGCCTCTAGCTGTTCGATCTTTTGTTGTTGTTGCTTGGCCAGAAATCCCCCCGAAATACCTGTTCTTATGAGATTTGTGGCCAGATTGCCAGAGGCTCCAGTCATTTTGGTGGTGATGGACGTACCAAAAGCCAGATATTAAACTCTTCTTGATTGTGCATTGGAAACTGCCCTGAAGTTCATTCCAAAGCAGATTTACATAGTGTAATGTCAAAATCATGTACAATGCAAGTTTCTTGGAGCCAGCCCAGACTTCAACCTGAAGCTAGAGCTTGTCTGCCCTCAGAAAAAAAGGAACAGACAAAACCATAGCAGATAAGAATGCATAAATAAACCAACACAGTTATCAGTGGGGCAGAGGAGTGAAATAAGAAATTCCTCTTGCTGCAGTTTCCACAACCTGGTGCTCCTGCAAGGGTGCCTTGTCCTTCTTAAGAGCAAACACAGCCACAAGTAGCCAAGCTGCCAGGAGCTGGTAGGTTCAATGTTTATATCCATGTACCTCAACCCACACTCCTTTCATCCTCTTCCCTTTTTATGCTGATAATGCACTGACTGTGAGACATAAAAGATCTTTGGGGCTACCTAACCTTTCCCTCCTGGGAAAGGGACAGGGCTCCGCATTTTGATATCCTCTTCAGTCTCTGCTGCATTACAAAAGCACCCATTACTACAGTAGCAGAGCTGGGCAAAAGTGTTTTGCCTTAGCTCCAGCTTAAACTCAAACCTTTCATTCCTTTGAAAGAGAACCCAGCGCACAGTCTGAAGCTTAGCCTGAGCCTCCTTGCTGCCTCCAATGCCTTCTTCAGGAGTGTGTATAAGGCAACTCTACCCACGGCTGTAGCTTCATGGCTGAGTGAATGGAAGGGCAAGCTGCCAGGGGACGCGGCACCCACTGCCTGTGCTTTGCACTGCCTTCACCACCATGTGTCCACATGCTGAGCTGGCTCTGGGAGCTGGCTGAAAATGAACCTTTTTTTTTTTTAAACTCCTCAGGTTAGTTTTCAGCCAGCTCTGTCCTCTAATCCAGCTCACCATCCATAGTGGAGATCTATGAATAGGAAGAAAAGGTGGAACAAAAAGGAATAGTGGGAAGGTGCTGAGGAGACAAGCCAGTGCTTTTCATCTGCAGGCCCTGGGTGATTGTTAGCATAGTTACCCAACATTATACCCGCTTTCCAGTTGAAGAAACAGAGGTTGGTGTTTTGTGATGGCTTTAAGAGGATGCATGTGCAGGCTGCCTCTGCACACATTAGGCAGACCTAAAGAGGCAAATGTCAAGGAAGTTTTTCGTCTTACCCTCCAGTTTCCTCACTGTACTGTTTCATTTAACCCCGTGCAATCCCTGTCCTTGCCTGGTGGGCTTCAGGGATTTGCAACCCATGGGGATCATGGGGACCCAGCCTGGCAGCTGTTGTCCCTCCATCATGGAGGTCTGAGGATTGTCATGGATGGTTAGTAAAAGAGAGGGACCAACTGGTAGTCCAGCTGGTCCAGGACCCTGCAGCACTGCCAGCACAGTGGGATTGCAGAGAGGGGTGCACCTGGGACCTGGAGGAGCAAAAGTCACTCCAACCAGTCCCCCTTTGGCTCCTGGAGGTGCTACAGGTGGCTGGTGAAGGTCAGGGCTGGGCTGGGGGGAATAACTTTGCCGTGGAAGATCCCAATGGGAAGGCTGTAGCATGGGGTTTTGGCTGCACCAGGAGAAGCCCATGCTGGCACTTTTAAGTTCTTCTCACGCTGCTGGAGGAGATGGCCTCGAAGAGGGTCCCGGGAGGCATCAGGCTTGCAGGAGCACCCCAGACCAAGCCCGGTCCCTGGCAGAGCTCCGCGTAGCCTCGGCTGGCACCATCCCTTCCACCAGCCCTGCCACACCTGTAGCCTGTCCCCAGAGGGTGGGGTGCGGTGGTCCCTGGCCGCAGGCCGGCCCCACTGCGGCTCCCCAGGGCTACCCCACGCGTCAGCCCTTTCCCCACGCCACCCTCTGCAGTCCCACAGCCGGACTGGGGCTGCCGCCACCAGCATCGAGCACGGGCAGTAGGGCCGGGAGAGACCAGCTCCCCCCCACAACCCCGTTCCCCCCTCCCCTCCTCAGCCTGGGGGTGACGTCATGGTGGGGGAGGGGCGGGCAGGGGGAGGGGTACCCCTGCACCTCCCTTTCCTCCTCCCTGCTCCACAGCGCGGGGGCCGGGCCGGCCAGCCCCGACGGGGCGGCCCGGGGGCGGGGGGGGTTTCTGCCGTGCTATCCCCACCCCCGGGGGGGCGGCTCCTCCGTCTGCGTGTGTGTGTGTGTGTGTGTGTGTGTGTGCGCGCGCGCGTGTGTGCGTGTCTGTGTGTGTGTGTGTGCGCGCGTGTGCGTGTGCGTCTGTGTGTGCGTGTTCCCCCTCGCCCCCGCGTCCCTCCCGCCCCGGGGGGACGGTCCCGGCTGCCGCCCCCCGCCGCCACTCGGGGCAGGAGGAGCGCGGGGCGGGGGGTGGGGGGAGTTTCTCGTCAATTAATGGGGCGGGGGGACACGGGGAGAGCGGATAAATCCAGCCTGTGATGCCTATAAATGGCGTTTCTCTTCCAAGGTGCACATTTAAAAAAAAAAAAAAAAAAAAAAAAAAAAAAAAAAGAAGAAGGGGGGAAAAAACCCCGGTCCGTGTCATCCCCCCGCGTCAGGGCCGGCGGTGGGCGTGAGGCTGTTCTTCCTCCGCCCCCTCCTAATGGAGCGAACCATTCCCAGCTAGTCCTCCGCGCCCGCTCCCTCTGCCTCCCTCTTTCTCTCCTTCTCCTCTTGTCTCCCCCCTCTTGTCTGCAAAGTCCTCCGCTGCTCGGAACTTGTTGGCAATGCCTATTTTTCAGCTTTCCCCCACGTTCTCCAAAGTAACTATTTAAAGATCTGCAGCCGCAAATGGTTTTACTAAATGTAGGATGGGACTTAAGTTGAACGGCAGATATATTTCTCTGATCCTTGCTGTACAGATAGGTAAGTGGACTGCCAGATTCGGTACCAAGTTGTGTGCACCAAAGCCCGGCTGATGCATGCAGAAGCGGAATGTCGAAATAACCTGCGCTGACGGCCGCGGTTTGGGGCGGCGGGGGGACCCCCGCTCCCCGCTCCCCGCTCCCTCTGCCTCCTTCCCGGCGGCGGATTCGCGGTTCTTCACGCTCCCACGGCAGGGGGGTCCGCAGGAAAGGGAGTCGATTTCTTATTCCTCTTAAATCACTTTTGTTGTTCGTTTTCCTAAATCAGTGCATGCTCATTCATACTTCCTCTTTTTTCCCCCCCTTTTATTCTTCCTCCTTTTTACCCCTCCTGTTCTCTCCGTCCCCACGAACGGCTGCATTTGTACCTGCTTTTCGGATATCCCCTGCATTCCTTTCCACCGACAATTTGGGGAGTCCAGTGCCAAGAATTTCACCCCCTCCCCGAGGGACAGAGAAATAAGGACCGGCCAAAAATGACTTGCGAGAGATCTAGCTGGAAAGTTTTTTTTGCAGAAAATCAGGGGGACAACCGAAAGGCTCCCTTTGGGAGCTTGGAGGCTTTCCCATTTGCAGAGCAGCCTAAAACCAAACAAAACCTGACTTAAAAAAATAATCCACCCGAAAGTGGGCATTAAACAAATGAAAATTATTTTAAAATCGCGAAGTCCCACCGCCCGATCGTTAATTTTGTGCTCCGAGAACCGCTGTCAAAAAACGAGCGGGTCCAAAAAATTTCTGTGTATGCTAGGTTACTTAAAATAGAACAGGTTTCCCTCCAAGCCGGTATGTGTTTTTGTGTGCTCGTGGCTGGTTTTGTTCAATATCTTGGGGTTTTCGCTCGTTCTTTTTGTTGATTTGCTCTCAGGTTCATTTTATTCAACATTTCTTCGCTGAAAATTTTTTGAGTTACAGACGTTAAACAGTCTCCAAGTTATTGACCACTTTGGTCCTGTACAGGCAAATTTTAAATATTATATATTGAATATGTATATTCTCGAACATGAGCCAAAACAGGGCTTCAAGGAAAGGGCGATTAAAAAGTGTTTAAAACGCGATTAAAACAGATTGCCAGGTGTGAAGAGACCTTTGAAAATATTTGCCTGCAAAGGAATTCTGCTACAATAAAAAAAAATGCTCGGCGTTGCTATTTAGAGATCCTTTTGCTCGGTCACCCTCCTCTCCAGACAATCTCTGCAGCATTTTGTGGGTACCAAAAGAAAGAAGAGGAAAAAAAAAAAAAAAGAAAACAAAAAAAAAAAAAGAGGAGGGAGAACAAGAAAGGGAGGAAAGAAGGAGGCAAAATGCCTTGAACATTTCCTCATCGAGAAAAAAAAAAAATATTGCGATGAAATGTTGACCTCTGGAAAATGTGGATATACGATGCAAACCCCTCCATTCGTATTACCATTCCATTTTAAATGAGGCTGAACTCTTCAGAAGGCCATTTTCTGTACTGTCAGAGAAAGAAGGGGGAAGGCATTATTTGGATGTTATCCTTTAATTTCAGCCCTTGCATTTTTTGTTTGCTCGTTCGTTTGGAGGTGGAGGATTTTCTCTCATTTGTGTTTATTTGATTCAGCCGAGGGAGGAGGATTTTACTGACTGTGAAATTTCCAAAGGTAGCTAGATCCGCTGGGAATCGCTGTCCCCGGGCTGGCGTGACCATGAGCAGTCAATTCGGAAAGTTACCCCCAAATATTGCTGCACACCGCGGAGATGGTGGCAGTGCGGTCGCTTTGCGGTGCCCTGGGAGAGGACGGCTTTGAAGCTCGTGGAGGGCTTTTCTCCTCTCTGCTCCTCCTTCGGTATTTCGGGTAACCTTCCCCCCACCACCAAACCCCCCGAAATTAGTTTCTGGTTGCCGGTGTGGGGTTTGCGAAGGGCCATTTGCCTTTGCCCCGTCCCCGGGAACGGCTCGTGTGAAATGGATGTTCGGCTCCTTCCCAAAAATGTCTATGGACCGGGGCTTAAAAAAAAAAAAAAAAAAAAAAAAAGGAAAAATTTATTTATTTATCTATTTATTTGAGCAGAGGGGATTGGAGCTGTCCGAAATCCCTGACATTTTGGGAGGTGACCGGGGTGAGGGGGGGGTGCGAGGGGACCGAGTCTCGGGGGAGGGCGCCCAGGGACAGGAGGGGTGGACCAGGCGCAGCTAAAGGGCAGGCGGACTGAGAGGACGGGGAGCGGGTGGTTTCGGGGCGCGGGGGAGCACGATCCGGTACGGATGGCTACTGCGGTCCTGCTGCATTGCAAATTGCTGCACACTCTTGTCTTTGAAAGGGGAGGGGGGGGGAAAGGTCGGGGCCACGGCAAAGCACAAGCGACCTAGTTCAAGAGGAATCCCACTGTCGTTTAACCGGGCAGGACCCTCGTCTGTCTGCTTTTGGTTTGGTTTTGTTTGGGGTTTTTTTATTATTATTGGTGGGGTTTGGGGCGGCTTTGGGCCAGGGGCATCCTGTGCGGCGGGCACCGTGGGCCAGGCCGCCCCTGGGAGGGGAGGGATGCTCTGCGCCCCGCTGCTCCCACACCCGACCCCCCCCAACACTCCGGCCCGGGGCAGGGCTCCGCTCCGGACCCCATATTTTCAGCGCAGCCCCGTCACGTTTTCCGAGAAATTCGTGGCAACTTCCCCTCCCCTTCCCGGTGCAGCTGCCGGCGTGGGCCGGAGCGGGTTTTACAGGGCACGGCTTCACCCTGGGGACGGCCCCCGGTTTTCCGCTGTGTGTTTGCCTGGATTTTTTTCCTGCCGTGGCCAATGTCTGTAACCTGCTGGGGGTTTGATGTGGCGGCTGGTGCCGGGGTGTGTGTGTGTGTGTGTGTGTGCGCGCGGAGGGGAGTGGCCACCAAGTCGTGTCAGCGATGAATCAAAAAACGGCGAGAGGGAGATCTGGGTCGAAACAGTCTCTTTTCGGAGTCAGCCATTTAGCTTGTAACCGGGGCCCGGCAAGGAAACACACACACACACACCCTGGCGGCACGGATCGGGAGGGGACCCCCACCCCAACACCCCCTCCCCACCCCCCTCGCGTGTCCGCGGCTGCCGGGCCAGGCCCCGCGGACGGACGGGACGGGACGGGACGCAGGGACACCGTCCTGGGGAGAGGCGGGGGGGCGCGTCTCCCGCAGGCCGTAATTCATTTTCTTTCCCCGTTGGAGGCGGTTGCTGTTGTGTTTGTTACCGGTGTATTTGGCCGAGTGTCGGTTACCGGCACCGTCCCGGGGGTGCCCGGGTGTGCGGGAGCGGGAGGCATCCCTGCCCCTGCCCGCCCCGCCGCCCCGAGACCCGGCAGCCGCCCCCCGCCGCTGCCTGCGCGGCTTTCGGGCCGCTTCTCGCCGTGTCTTTAGCGCAGCTTTTGCTAGTGTTTTTTTGGTTATTATTATTATTATTTTTATTTTTTTTCCCGCTGCGTCTCGCACGATATTTGCCAGGGCACCTGGGCAAGAAGGAGCCGTATGCGTGCCTGCGTGTGCGCCGGTGTTTGTACGGAGAAACGCGCCTGCTGCTTCGGGGCGGAATTTTCTAACAAAGGAGCGAGTCCGGGGAGAAGCAGCAGCGCATCTTCACCTCCCCTCCCCTCCTCCTCGCCCCTCAAAAAAAAAAGAAATTAAAAAAAAAAAAAAAAAGACTGAAATCAACGCGGTTAATCCGCGGGCACCGAAACCCCCTGCGCTAAAAAAGGCAAAGGGCGAAAAGCACCTGACTCATGTCCCCAGGTGCCCGGTGGCGTCCCTGGCCCGCCCCCCAGATCGCCGCTGCCCGGCGGGGCGTACCTTTAGCGAGGATGGGGGGGGAGGGGAGGGGGGGGCGGTGGAGCGGGGGGCCGGGGCGGGCGGGACCCTCAAAGCTGACCTGTGCCCCTGCCCCCCCAGCGTACCTGGTGCAGGCGGTGAGAGCGGCGGGGCGGTGCGATGCGGTCTTTAGGGGCTTCTCGGACTGTTTGCTGCGGCTGGGCGATAACATGGCCAACTACCCGCAGGACCTGGACGACAAGAGAAATCTCCAAACGATCTGCGCGTAGGTCTTTCCTCTCTCCTTCGGGGCCGCGGGGGGGAGAACGGGACTAAGGGGGGTGTCACCCGGGGTTGGGCAAGGGGGGCGAGGCTGGCTGGTGGCGGTGGGAAGGGACGACGCGGATCTAACGCGGGGTTTGGTGCTCCGGGATCGGATGCTCCGCGCCGAGGTCCCTCCAAGCGGGGACAGGCCGGGCTGGGGTAGCAGTGAAGTCTGGAGGGAGATTTTACAATGTCTTCTTTAGTTTTTCCCTCCGTGAATCTGGGTGGTTAGGGTTTTTTCTCTCTCTCTCTTTTCTTCCCCCCCCCCCCTCCCCCCCTCCCCTCCTTAGCTCCTCGCTCGTATTCTTTCCCTTCTCCTGCTTTGCACTGGGATGCTGTCATTAGATGCAGGGGGGTGGTTATCCCTTTCCTTGTTGCTGCTTTTGGGACCGCCGCTCACCGGCAGGCTTCGGGGTCCCCCCCGGGCCCTCAAGGCAGAGGCAGGCCGGGGGGAGACAGCTCACCCCGCCCGGGGACAGCCGTCGCTGGGGAGGCAAATCCTCAGAAAACAGAATGTAATTAAAAAGGAAAGAGCCCGACCACAATATGAATCGCCCCGCGGCAGAGGGGGCAATTACCCCTACTCCCGCCACCCCCCTGCGCCGCCCGGGCCCCCTGACCCCGGGGGCAGCCCATTTCCCCCCAGTTTCGCCCCTCTCCTGGCACAGAGGGGAGAAGGAAGGGGCAACCAGGAAGGGGGAAAAAATAATAATGATAAAAAGGAAATAACAACAAAAAATAATAAAGGGAGAAAAATAGCTCGGCTTCCAAAATCGGCTCCTGCTCCCCTCCTTCCCAATATCTCTCCGAAGGTGGAGGAACTGGGACAGCTGGAGGAGCCCTAAATTTGGGGTATTTTTTCCCCAGAGATCAGGGCAGCTGATCTTACCAGGGGAGGGAAACCTGAGGCGGCTGCGGGTGGCCGGGAAGCCGCCAGCTCCGGCCTCGCCCGCCCCGTCTCGGGGTCTCCCGTCCCGAGCAGGGAGGCAGAAACGGACATTTTCGATAACGTTTGGAAGGGAGGGGGAAAAAAAAAAAAAAAAAAAAAAAGAAATCCGGCTGCACAGGGTATTCTCCCATCTCCCCGTTTCCAGCACAAACTCCTCCCGCCGAAAAAAAAACCAAAACAAAACAAAAAAGGAAAATCATATTTAGAAATGAGTTAAGGTCCTTAGACATAAATATGTTTGGGATAGTTTTTTTCTCATTTTGCTCCGCGAAAATCAGAAAACGAAGGACATGAAATGGGAAGGTGGGAAAGGAAAGGAAAGGAAAGGAAAGGAAAGGAAAGGAAAGGAAAGGAAAGGAAAGGAAAGGAAAGGAAAGGAAAGGAAAGGAAAGGAAAGGAAAGGAAAGGAAAGGAAAGGAAAGGAAAGGAAAGGAAAGGAAAGGAAAGGAAAGGAAAGGAAAGGAAAGGAGAAAAAGAAAAAGAAAAAGAAAAAGAAAAAGAAAAAGAAAAAGAAAAAGAAAAAGAAAAAGAAAAAGAAAAAGAAAAAGAAAAAGAAAAAGAAAAAGAAAAAGAAAAAGAAAAAGAAAAAGAAAAAGTCTTTAACCGTCCTTTCTCCTCTTCCTGCCTAGAGATTTCTAAGCCAAGCACCTACCAAGGCTGGCACCTCACTGTTAAGTGCTGGGTTGCGGTTTACCTTGTGTCCTGCATGAGGAATAAATACCCAGGGGCAGCAGCGTCCCAATATGAAGTCCTTTGGCCCTGGAGTGCCGGACCAGAAGTGGTCCCGACCTGTAAAAAGTACCTCTTTTCCAAGCAAATCCCTTTTCCCGACCACCGCCCACCACCCGTTTGCCTTCACCCTGTGCCGGGATGTGTATTGAAAGAAGATGGGGAAAGATTTAATTTTCCTTTGGGAGATGCAATTACAGCAGAAATACTGCAGGAGAGGCACACTCTCAGACTCTGGCTTCTCAGTATCTCATTATTTATTACAAATGTAGCAAACATTGGGAGTCTACAACCAGCTTAGAGTGCTCATAAATTAGAGTCTGTAGGACTACTTTAAAAAGAAAAAAAGGAAGAAGAAGAAAATCAAGATCCAAATTTGCAGGCGCCTGCCATGAGGCAAGGGGGAAACAGGAAGCAGAGGGCAGATTCGGGGTGCTTTTCCATAACCCAGACGCGGAGAGGGAAGGTCCTCCCGTCCCCCCCAGGTGGGGCAGTGGGACGGGTCCTGCCCCGGCGGCAAACCCCGGGCCAGGCCCCGCGAAGAAGGGAATGAAAGTAAAAGGAAAATCCTGCGGGAACAGCTGGGAATTTGCCCGGGGAAGGAGAAACCCTTCGCTGCCTACAGCCCCCTGGCCATGGATGAGGAGTCCCTCCCGCCGCTCCCCACGCCGCGGGCAGGTGCCGGCCGCCGAGGAGGATGCTCCTTCCTCCTTCTTCTCCTCCTCCTCCTCCTCCTTTCCTGCCCCTGCAGTCAGAGTCCCCTCCCGCGCCGGGGGATCCCTCCCGAGGGTTTCTAACGCCTCACGGGGACCCTCCAGGATACCGCCTCCCGCCCGCGGAAAGCGATGCCTTTCCCACCCCCACCTGCCCGCTCCCACCGGTGACGGAAAACTCCCGGGACGAGACCGTGGGCTCCTAGGCTGGTGTCTGCCAGCCGCGGGGTTCACCCCCTCTCCCCCCATCAGGCAAAGACCCCCTCCGGCAGAGACCCAGCAAAGCAATTTTTGCACCATCCCGCCCAGCCCGGGCCGGTGCCGAAGGCGGGGCTGGGAAAGGGGGACCCCCGAAGCCACCGCCAGCCGCAGCCCCCCCGGGAGCTGGCCGGGGAGCCGGTGCCCAGCGCGAAGCGTGAGCCCGGGGCGGGCTGTGGGGCAGCCGGGGGAAGGCGAGGGGCCGAGGATCCCTCCCAGAAACCGGTGTCTCGGGTGGGGGGGTGAGGGAGGGCTGGGCCCGGGTTTTAGGGCGGGGGAGGCGGCGGCTCCTCCCTGCCGGGCGCCAACCCCCCTTTTAGGCATGTCCCCGCTCAGCTCCGCCGTCGGGGGGTCGGGGGGCCCGAGGGGGCACTGTGTGTGTCGTGTCACACCCCCCCCCTCCCCCGGGAAGGTGGGTGCGTGCCTGTTTTGATGCCGGCTGCTCTCCCCTCCTGCAGGTACTGGGATGATTTCCACGTCTGCACCCTCACAGCGCTCACCGATTGCCAGGAAGGAGCGACAGATCTCTGGGAGAAATTGAGACGGGAATCCAAAAACCTCGATTTCCAAGGCAGCTTATTTGAACTGTGCGGAGGCGGCAGCGGCGCGGCCCCGTCCCTCCTCCCGCCGGCTTTGCCCCTGCTCCTGGCGGCTCTGTGGGCCGCCCTAGTGACCTGGCTGCCTTTCTAGGGGGGCGAGCACACTCACACCCACCCCCCCTCCATGTGCTGGATCTCTAGAGGAAGTGTCCATCCGTTGCTTTGGGGACGTTGTGCTTTTCTGTGGTTGATGATGATGGTGGTGGTGGTGGTGGCTGCTGATGGTGAAACACCCATGTAGGACTGTGGAAGCGTTCTCCCTTTATTTTTTGTGTTTTATTTGCCAAATGTTACCAAACAGGCAGCGGCGCGCAGCCCAAATCGGACCTCAGCTTTACTATCGCTTCGAATCAAAAATAGAAAAAAAAAAAAAAAATACAAACTCGAGCCCTCGTTGTGCAAAAGCAATCTCAGGAACGGCTCCGGGCCACCTAACGCTAAGGTTGTAATCGGCCGGGTACCTCCCGGCGGGCCACGGGCTCCCCTAAAAATGTGGCAGTGGGCGAGGCGAGAACAAAAACGCAGACAAAAAAAGGCACTGGCGATGAATCCAAGGTAGATGTCCACGTGTGAAGCATATGGTGAATAATTCACAATCTCTCATCTTTCCTCCACAGTCGCTTGTTTTTTGGTCATTCCACTGCAAAAAAAAAAAAAATAAAATTAAAAAATAAAAAAGATCATTTTTCCTCGAGGGAAAAAGAGCGAGCGAGCGAGGGAGAGAGGGAAACGAACAGTGTAGGGAGGAAAGGAGGAAGCAAGAATGGAAGGAAGAAACAATAGAAAGACGTGTCTAAATGCTCGGAGGAGTGAAGGAATGCTGCTAACAGATCTCTGAGAGTTTACCTTTACTTGCTGTTCGAAGGCATCTTTCCGAATTCACTGCCTTTAATTTTTTCCTCCTCTTTGTTTTAGATGTTACACATACGAGTAAAATACCTGAATATCCAACCGTAGGGATCACAAAAAGGGGGCTTAAATGTAAACCTAAAGAAAAAAAAAAACCACAACAGCAAAATGATTTTGAAAAAAAAAAGAGCCTTGATTTTAAAAGAGAAGAAAAATGTAATTTAAACAAAAGTTTATTATAAAGTCAATTCAGCAAAAAAATAACAAAAAAAGATTTGCTACAAAGTATAGACAGAAGTATAAAATAAAAAATATTGTTTGAAATGAGGGTGTCGTCCTTTTTATAAAATATGTCTAGAGTATACTGGAAAATACAGGGCTTTTAAGCTTGAGGAAGGCGAAATCCCGAACCGATCCATTGATGAACGTGGCAATTTCAGTTCAAACAAGGACAGAGCGGCTGAACTGGTTAGTCGGAGCCTTCCTTTTTTTTTTTTTTTTTTTTTTTTTCTTTTCCCCTTCATTTCTTTCTTAAAATTATGCTATAAATCCTCCCACCCCCCTCCTCCTCCTCCTCCCGAAACCCCAAAACGCAACACCCCCGCTTCCCAGCTGCCCGGAGCCGGCGCAGGGAACCCCGCGCAGTGGCGGGGGGCGGGCGGCGCGGCGGTCCCGCGGGGGCTACCGCGGGGCGCGGAGCGGCGCGGAGGAGCCCCGGTGGAGAAAGGGAGGGAGGGAGGGCAGCAACCACCATTAAGGAGGAGGCTGCGGAGCCGGAGCCGGGGCGCAGAGGAGCCCTTTCATAATTAATAAGGCAGCTCAGCCGAAGGAGCAAGGGGAAGGGGGGGACGGGGTATTGATTTCGCAGCAGAAGCTGCTCTAACCTCGGCTATTTATAGGCGCCTGATGCCTTTATAAAGAAATGCACATCAAAGAGTAAACACGTCCTTTTTGCTTTTAAGGCGAGAGCCCAGCTGGCGACCGGGGGTGGGTGGGTGAGTGGGTGATGGGGAGGTAGGGGCCGCGAATTTGTTTGAGTTGATTTATTTCGGTGGGGAGCCGCTGCCTGCGCAATAGGTCTCCTTTGCCAATGTGTAGGGTGGCAGGGTCTCGCTCTCCTTCACCCCCTCGCCCTGCTCCCCTTCCCTCCCAAGGTCCGCAATGTAATGTGTAAGCAATAGCAAATGTAACAGTTCATAAATCAAACAGTGGGTCGCAAGCCAATCTGCATTTCCCAAACGGATTGAATCCCAGCAACGAATGTGCTCAGGAACTGGAGCCAGACGCCTTTACCACTGGAAGCAATGTTGATTTTTTAATGATAAAATACATTATGCCTGTGTTGGGAAGGGGGGGGGGGGGGGGGGTGGCAATGCAGAGCTCAGCCTCGCTTCGGCAGACACAGGTCTGCTTGCATTTCGTTTTCCTTTGCCCTCCCTCTAGACACAATCCCCACCACCACCAAAGAAAAAAGAAAACCCTGGAGAGCAGAGCAAATGGTTTGGGTTATTTTCCCTCCCCACGGAGGAACTAGACCTAAATTGATTTTTCTGTGTACATCTCTATATTCATGAGGTCAGGCGCTGCTGTTACGATTTCCTATAGCACGAAATGCCAGCTGCCGAGGAGAGAGGGGCGAGGGAGCCCTTGCTGGGGTGCGGGGGGCTCCGCAGCCTGCCGTCTCCGCCGGCCGGGCCTAGGGACCCTTCGCCGGCGGCAGGCAGCCCTCTTTGCCCCGGAGCTGCCCAGGCCCGGCACCCCCCGGCATGGCGCCCGCCGCGGCCCCCACCTTCCCGGCTGCTGGACGGGGTCCGTCCGTCGGAGGACGGTGGGAGGGGACCCCCCAGCTTTTCCTCACCCCTCGGAAGAAAGTGGAAACTCCGTAATAAGGGGGCGATTTCCAGCTCGTTAGTGGACTCGAGTTACCCTCGCGTGAGGGTGAATTGCTAACGGATCATCTCTCCGCAATTAGCACATCCCCCAATTAGCCCTCCGCTGAGACGCATGGTGGCAAACCGGAGAAAAACAGCCGAGCGGGTCAGGAGGGGGTCCGGTGGTGCCGGTGGCCGTGCCGGGGCCCCTTCTCTCCCGCCGCACCCCCAACACCTCCCGGCGAGTCTCCCCTTTCAGGCTCCTAATTGCCGGGTGCCCATCCCCGGGGCTCAGGCCGGCCACCGGGAACGCTGGGCGGGCCGGGCCGCAAGGCGGCATTTGCTGCTCAAACCCCTGCGTTGCACCGCCGGGATTTCCCGCACAGGCGGCAGGGGTGGCAGCAAGCCCCGGTCCCACCGGCAAGCGAGTTTTTTTTTTCGGGGAACGCGAGCAACTAACAAGCTTCTCCCCTCTGCTTCTCGCTGTTCAGTCTAGAAGAGTCCCTCACTGCGCAAGGCATTGGTTGTTCCCCCCTCTGCCCCTTCCACGGGTTATTTCTGAAGCCAGAGTGCAACGGTCTATTTTTTTTTTTTTTTTTTTTTTTTAAACCCAGGGATGATTGCTCTGTATTGCCTTGTTTTGTGGCCAAGGAATCATGAGCTCTTCCCCCAAGTCCCAGAAAGGGCCCGAGCGTACTCGGCTTGCCCCCTGTCGCCTTGCTCCTCTACGTGGGGCTGGCCGGAGAGGGCTGCGGAGGGAGGCTGGGCTGGCCCTTACCGGGCTGGTCCCACTGCCCCAGCCAGCGACAAAAGCAGGAGACGTTCAAGCCTCTGAACACCCCTTTACTCCTGGGCGAACGTGAGCTGGTGAACTAGGGAGGGGCAAAAAATGCAACAGAAAAGCATTTAAACGTTGCCAGTAACCACAGTAAAATTATCACCTACTTAAACAAAAATAAACACACACACACACGAAAAAAAAAAAGCATAAACACAAATCAACAGGGAAAAACCCCACAGCTGAAACAAAAGACAAGCCAGTGCCTTTCTAGCTGGCTGGATAATCGGGGAGGGCTGCAGCCGCTGCGGCTTTGCCTGCCCTAATTCCCGTCCCCAGCTCCGACTGAGCAACCGCGGCCCCGCGGTCCCCGGGGGGCTGCAGAGAGTCGACTCCTTCCTGCCCCCCCACCCGGCGCTGGGTGAACCCCTCCTTGGCAATCGGCTGCTCTCTGCCAGACTCCACCTTTTAGCAGCCCGGCCGAGCCTTGGAGGGAGGGCTGCGCCTTGCTCCCCGTTTTGGACTGCTCTCCGGCGCGGTCAGGCTACGCCAGCACTGGGCTGGGGTGGTGGCGGTCGATTTTTTCGCTTTAAAGGGAAAAAAAAAAAAAAAAAAAAAGGTCCCTTTCCCATCTGCTCCTGTTCAAAGGCTGTAACAGGGAGATGGAACAGGCCTGTGCTGGGATCAAAAGCTTGAGCCAGGACACAGAAAACTGAGGAAAAGCTGTCTGAGTGGTAGTGAGGGCAAATAGGTTGGTCCTTACACAGGGAGCAGGGAGGGATGATATAAAATTAAGGTGCAGTACCCATTTCTTGCAGGACTTCCCAGTGGCTATGTCTACGCCTCACAAGAAGCAGCAGTGAGATGCTGTAGGTCCCTGGCTGGTTTGCACAGACTAGGGACAAACATAGCAGTGACTCTCTCAGCCCTCTTTCTTTCCAGGGTCCTGTTTAAATCTGTGCAGTTGCTTTCCCACCCAGTGAAATCCAGTAGGCTCTGTGAAGGGCTGACAACCCAAGAAGACAGAGGCCAGTTCAGCCTTCCTACTCATCAGGGCTGATTCATTAATAATTAGTGCCATTAGGTGCACTACAGCAGTGCCTGGGGGCCCTAATTAAAGGAAAGTGAGCTTGTTAAATCCAGAGAGATGGATTTACCCTCTGTTACTCTCGCCTGATGTAGAGGTTGTGCCTCCAGGGTGAGCAGCAGGAATAGCCCTGGCTTTTTAGGTATGCGGCTTCTCTACCTTTTCTTTTCCTCCTCCAGCTTTTCTCTTTCTTTCACCTTAGTTGTAGATCCTGCTTACAGGCTGCTGCAAAGCGCGGCCAGTGCAGGAGGTGGCTAGGAGGACTCGTGGGAGGAGGTGGCAAATCAGGTTAGTTTTCAGAGCTGCTTCATTCTTCACATTTTGCCACTTCATAGGGCAAAAGAGTGGGCTTGGATTTTTTTTTTTTTTTTGCGTGGGGGTGGGGTGGGCAAAGTGATGGGGACTGCAGAGGAGTCTGTTACAAAATCAGATGCAATTTTAGCTGTCTGAAAGAGTTGCTTTAGGCTATAGGCAGCTGATGATCAATGGTGCTGTTGGCAAATCTCCTTCCAGCTGGCTGCTGTCTCTCCTGAGGGACAGTTTCAACCCAAGGCCCACTGTAGTGGTGGTACGGCAAGGGACTTTCATTTGCTTTGGGCTAAGGACCTTCTGCTGCCCAGTTCCACCAGTGAGAAGAAAAGCTGGAGATGGTGTGGGAGAGAAACACAGCACTGTCACTGGTGAGTTATTGGCTGTTCCTTTCTCCTCAAATCCCCACAGTGGGTCTGTGTTAGAAGATCTTCCACAAAGCCCCATCCTTGAGCTAAGGATTTGCTAATGGCAGACTGTGCTGGCACAGGCTTTGCCTTTCAGGAGGTACTGCAGAAATAGGTTTAAATGATTTGAACGATCAGAAGCCCAACCTGTGGCCTCTGCTTTTTCATTTTTATTGTTTATTTTATTTTGCTTGTTTATTTATTTCCCAAGCTGATATGAAGGAAAGATGGAAACAGCCTGCTGAAGGCCAAGGTGAGACTGACCGTCAGTTCACCAGAGTGCTGGTATTCACCAGCAGAAATCCATGCCCACAGGTGCTGGAAGTCTCCTCAGCAAGAGAAACAGCATTGCTGCAGGGGACAAACAACTAGTCTTGACCTTCTTTACACAGCCCTTCTCTGGGAAAAAGTATCCCCTGAAGTCAATATGCCTTCTGCCTAGGTAAGGATTTTGAATGCCCAGTTTTGCCTCTGACAGGGATGCTATCTAAATACGAACTCCAGGTTCATGCCACCAAAATATCAAGTGCTTGTGTGTGCATCGTCCTTTGGGCCTTCAGCCTTCTTGCCTATGTTTTCGGTTTATTAAGGACTGTGGAAAAACTCACTAAATCTCTCATGCATCAAAGATCAAATCTGCAGGGCACCTTTTTTAGCTGTGAAGCAGCAGACTCGAGTGGATGGGCAGTACAACCTTTAATGCCACCGATTTTTATAACACTTTGGAAACTACTGCTTATTCAAACTGATGCTCCCTAAGGCAGGGAACAAAAAAACCACAAAACCCAGCCAACCAAAGTGGGAAAAAAAAAAATAGAAGGAAGAAATGAAGAAAACAAGAAAAAAATCTTCACTATATCAATAGGAATTGCTTTAATCAGATTTATCCCTCCTTAAACCACCTGTTTTGCTACAGACCCTATCAGTAAGTTTACTTCAGGAGCAGCTAGGTGCGTGATCTAATGCTGCCAAGTGCACCTCTTCAAGAGTCAAATCATGTGTCTAGTATAGCATCTCTCTTTGTCAGAGCTTCTAATAGTATCTTAAGGACAAGAAGTTTTGCAGTAAATTGATAGTTAGGTATTTATGCTCCTTTTAATGCATTTTGTTTTGACTGGGTAGTAAAAGAAGTCTTATCCATTCCTGTGCTCCTCTGGGGCACTTCCAGTGTTCCAGTCCTCTGGCACAAGCTGCTTTTGCAAAGGAATGATTACTGTAAAGCCACCGCCCCATTTCATTTTCCATATTCCAAGAAATTCCTAAATTATGTTGTCAGATGAAAAATCCAGAACATATCTTGTTAGCATGGAACATTGGTCTCATTAGTTTCGCAACGCCTCATTTAAGAATCCAATATGTCAGAGAATTGTCCTAAGCTTTGCTTTTCATTGAGGCTTAATAAGCGCCCTTATCCCTTTTACTAGACCTGTGATGCAAGGCTTGGTTTTGTTCTATTGCCAAGACATTTCATTTGATCTCCTTCACCCGTACTTCTACTGTCTATTAAATGGGAGTAGCACTTTGAGAACTTTGGTGGGTGAAAAATGCTGCATGAGAAGGTAGGCATTATTAATTAGAATGATCTTATTTTATCTTTTAGCTTTCATCGGAAGAAAAACGTCTGGATTGAAATGACAACAACAAATAATAGGTAAAGGATGCTTCCCTGTGTCCTCATAGATCTGCTGTGTAACAGAAAACATTCAGCCCTGGGTGCACAAGAGTTGTGGTTCACGTCTCTCTCCGAAGAAGCCTCATTTTAAATAATGTTGTAGCATACCTACCCAATGCAGATGCTGTGCTGCAGGCATTTTGGGCTGTGAATTTCAGCCTGTGCCCCTGCCTAGGCTGTCAACGACAAGTTGCAATACTTGTCCTTCTTGCAGAGATCCTGGTCCATCTTCAGTCACGTCACTCACTGATGGCTAGCTCCCTGTTTTGCTGTGCATCAAAGGTTCATTTCATTCCCTTCCCTCCCTTTGCTTTAGGTGTTGGTGGTTTGTGTGCTCTCCATCTAAACCAGAGATCTGGCACATCAATACTTAGAAGGCTTAGGAGAAAAAGAAAACATCAATATTTCACTGAACATACAAAGTTGCACGACTCCCCAGTCTCCATTTTAATGTCAGCTGTGGTTAGTTTGGTTTTTTTTTTCCATAAGCTGAGTGATTTCAGCTTCTCTTTGAATCCCACCTGTGTGAATAGCTTGGTTTTCTCCATTGCTAGTGTTAACAAGGAACTGTGAGGAGTTTGTTCAGGCTCACTAGTCAGGCAGTCCTGAGGTGGCTGACTTCTAGGAAAAGCCACAGCAGGAATAAGCTAGAGCCAGCCTACGCACCAGGCACAGCTCTTGCTGGTCTTTAGCTTATGCTCCGACTCATGCTCATGTTAAACAAATTGCCATTAGCAACTGTAATATAGACAAATGCAAAAAAACCTGAGCCAGATGCTTAGTCATGGAGCTGCGCTTAGAAATGATGGCCCATTATAAGGCAGCTTCACTGACTACAGCGGAGCCATGCCAGCTCATGGCAATTTAGGACTTGTTTCACTCGTGTTAATCTGTGGTCTAAAGTTTCCAATCTTGTCCTCTGTGTGAACTAGATCACGCAAAGGGGGGTACTGGAGCCACAGGGAAGTGGACCAGAGTGCCACATGAGTACTGGCATAAGAAGGAGCAGCAATTAGCTCTAAATTTCACTCTGCCGACCTGTCATTTCTGAGCTTCCCCCCCGCTGCTCTGTAACGGGAAGCCTTGTGCTCTAGAAGAAGGGGAGAACATTTTGCTCATGCCTGTATTAGCCAAGTTGTCTTGTGAACTACTGAATCTGTGAAATTGTATCTCCCATGGTGTTCAGTGGTAATAACTGTTTCCTGTGTGGACTCTCTGGTGTCTAGTAATACAGTTGTGTTTCTGCAGTGAATGCACTCACAGGGTTTTTCTCCTCTGCCCGCCTACTTCCACAGCACTTGTAGGCAGCTCAAACCTTTGAAACTTCCATCACCTGTCAAGTTTGATCAAACCCAGCTCACAGGCTCAAAAAATTATTTAGGAGGGACTGACTGGCACTTGCACAGACAGTGTGATCTCATAAGCTTCCTTTTCTTGGGAAACTAGGCTACCAACCTAGCAACAGGGGAAAAAAATGTCATCCTGCTAGCAAAAAGGACCTAAACACTGGGAGGAAAGAGGGAAAGTGGGAGAGGAAAGTGAAGCTGTTTTGAAGGGAAAAAAAATCATTGCCTGGGGCTGCAGAACTCTCGCACACTTAAATGGCCAACCTTGGAGAGGCATGCTGGAGAAAATATTCTCCAGAAGATGACAAGATCTCTTGTGAAAATTAGTAGGGGAGAGAAATCACCTGGAGTCATCTCACCACCAGGCATTCTAAATGGATATTTATATTGTAAGGGTTGTCAGCAGTGGTACCCGTTTCTCTCTACTGACTAGAGGAAGACACCAACACAACTAGCATGCAACCCGTGTGCCTGCAGTATCTGAAGTGAGGTGGGTCCTATCCCAAAGGGAATGATTCTCTTAGCACTTTCTCCTTCAGACCAAAGTTTTCCATGGTGCTGCTGCAGGGTTTGTTACTCTGTGTACCATGTTTGTGTTTCAGAAAAGCTGCTTTGTGTCTTAATAGCTGCAAATGTATGCATGGTTTTACTGGGCATTTATAAGCACTTATCTTTTGTGCACTAAAACCTTTCCTGTCCTTGTATCTTACAGAATAAAATCCTTTAAGTGAACTTTAATGGTTCTAGTACTACTTCTTTACAAATTAGAGAGCTGTCATCCTGTTTTTATTTGTTATCACACAATATTTGAGGCTGCCAAAAATATTATAGTGCATACTCATATAAATTGATATTTAATTTCAGTAATTATAATGTCACTAATTGTATTTTTACACCTGATGTAATAACTGACAGTCAGCTCTTGAATTCTGCTTTGTTCCTTCTAGATTTAGGTGCTCCTTATTCTTTAATCTTCCCCACCTATGGTAGATTGTACACACAATGAAACTCAGAAATAAAAGCTCAGACCTTCCCATCAATTTCTGTGTGCCAAATGCATGGCATAGTTTGAAACTCTGGGTGTACCCAGCATGCAGGATATGCTCGAAACCTCACTCCCTATTACTATGTCATTTTTATGAGGCTTAGAGGGGGTTGTGTTATCCAAATGTTGCACAATGCTTAAGTGCTTGTACTTGCCTATTGCTAAAAGCCTTTCATTTGCAATTTTTAGAGGGCTTTTTTGCTTGTAGTCTTTCACTTAACATACCCTGGGGCTGCTGTGGCAGTCCCTTGGCCTGGTATCTCAATGCTCTTCTCCTCGTGGCCTTGCACTGGTGCATTTATTATGTTGTATTCCCTGAGAAAGGGTTTGCTTCCTATGCCTCAGCCATTCTTCTGTCCTCTTCTCCTCTACCTTCTCATCACGTTGCCATTGAGTTATAATTTGTAGTCTGCACTGAGGTTCCCACACCCTGTCCACTTGGTGCCTTCTAGACTGATGATTCCATATTACAACTAATATGACAGATAATGAGTAAATAATAGTAATTTTAATATATGATAAGTATTACCTAATTACAGATGTGTACAAGGCTTAGCAGCCAATTAGCAGGCAACATTTGTACCCAACTAAGCATAATCCAGTCAGTGTCAGTGTTGTCATCTGACAAAGATCACTGAAAGGCAACTTGAGCAGCCTTTAATGAAGGGTATAATTTTATCAAGAGAAAATCATAGGGGGGGTGTTGATATGACTGTGATCCCCTGCTGTGCTGGAATGGACACCCAGAAGAGGAGGTTCATCTGAGGACTCCAGACTACATCTCTTCTTGGGTGGCCACTGGGTACAATTTTCCTTTTAACCTTGAACTTGATATATGTCATCAGCTACAAACCCAGTGAATAAAGCATGTGCTTTGTGCCTGTCAACATGCCTCAGCTTTCTTTGTGTTAAAGCACAAAGCAAAAAATCATCTGGGCCATAGAATTCCTCCTCTGTCCCAGTAGAGTTTGAGGTCAGTGATCCCTCTTCTCAAAGATACCTAAGACCCATTGGCCTCTTGGGTTATAGTCCACACAGAACTTGGTTTGGTTCAATTTCATTAATAGAAAACCTTTTGTGGACAGTACATCTTTATTATTATTGCCATATGTCAATATTATTGCCATCTATTATTTCACTTCAGGTGTGGCTTTTATTATTTGAGCTTGAAAACTGTTCCTAACTGTCTTAAATTAAACCAACATAAATTTAATTTAACCTGAAGGGAATGATTACCTCCCAGACAATTGTTGTGCTTTGCTCTACTGTTAGCGGTACCTGGTGCAACAAAGTTTCATGTCCTATGACAGAGTCATGGCTGCATCCAGGCTGGGGTGTCCACGTGGCAATGAGCACTGACTTCACTCAGTCTTGCTGCTTTAGCCCACCTGCTAAAACAAGCCCTCTGACTGAGTGACCAAATTCACCTCTTGGTGCAAGTGAATATACTGTATAGACCAGATCGTAACTGGTGCCTGAGCTGGGTGCCCGGTGTGTGAAGAGGAACTATAACAGTGGGCAGGTATTATGCAAACTGTTGCTTGTACAGTTTTGCATAAACCCTTATGTTCCAGGTTCTTTGGAGCAAAGACTAAGAGGTCTGCAGAGATGCTATCTTGGAAGAAAAAACTAAGACAACAAGAAAAGGTAATTTGCACTGAAGTGTCCGGAGAACTCAACATTAACAGCAAGGTGAGTAACCTAGAAGAGGACCTACAGCCCTTGAAACAAACACATCTGAACAAAAAATATTTGACCTCCTACATCAAGACACTCACTGCCCAAACGTTCCAAGCAGTGCCTCCACAACAGGCAGTCAGGCAGCCATCAGAAACATGGCTCACGTCTAATGTCTTAAAAATCATCAGCGAGGGTGATTCCATACCTCCTTAGCCTCTGTTGGTGCTGCACTTTCTTCACTGTCAAATATATCTTTCTCCTAAGCCTAATCTGAATTTTCCAGCTTTAGAGGTGACTATAAATAGATTGGCCGAACATCTATCATGAGTGACATGGACCAGCCATTTACATTGTGACCTCTTGTGAGCCTTTCCAACTTTTTTCCATGGTTTTCTAGCATTCCAGTGTGATAAATGAACAGCTACAGGTGAAATATTTGCTCTTCACAGAACATATGCTTTTATTGAAATAAACACTATTATCTGGTCATCAATCATTACCACCACTGCAAATATTTGCTGATCAGTATAAAGCCAGCAGGGGTCAGCTGTTTTTATAAAGTCTTATTGGGGCAAAGACTTCTAAACAAATACATAAAGTTGCTCTTGCACTGCAAAGTCAGCACATGTTACTTTGGGATCAGAGAGACGGAAGAAATCCCAAGACATGAAGCTGTGCTGGACATCTGCACACAGCCTGATAGGTATGTAAAACAATTAGCACTGAAACAGTTAGTGGTATTATCATTTAGACTTGCCACCATTATGCTTCAGAGTCAACCCAACCTTAGATACAGCTATACAGGGAGGGAGTGTTACAAGGAAGCCAATGACTGATCTTGTTGACATTTGGGCTAAAACCTGTCTAAGCATACTGTTCCTTGGGGCACCTTATGCTAGTTGGAGACAACAAGGGAAAACCATTTCCCACTCTTCAGGCCTGCATCCCCAGGCTGATGTCCAGGCAGGAGAAGAAAGGAGCTGGCATGCTGAGATGTGCAACATGGGTGCCTCCTCCAGAGGCATGCCAGCCACTGGCTGCTGATGGCTTATGGCAGCAGAGAGAGTAGCAGAGATACCCATCCCGTTGGGTAGTCCGATCTGTGCCAGGACTGACTGAGGAACATTTCTCCACTGATAAGTGTTGAGAGCTTGCCTGTGTTTACACAATGTTAGCAAACGGTCCAACCCCTCATGTGCCAAGGGGGCACGGGAAAAAAAAGCTGTAATGATGTCAGTTTAGGTACTAGCCCTACAAGCACATCCTCCCTCAGGCTCTGGCTCCCTTCTTGCTCGGTGACATCTGTTCTCTAGAAGGTCAGAGAAACACCTCTAATCCAAGAAGACAGGCGGTTGGTCTCTCTCAGCTCCTGGCTTGAGCAGTAGGAAAGTCCTCTCTGATTCATCATGTCCTCAGCTGGCCACCCTTCTCTCCTGTGGCTCCTCTTCTTTTGCAGCACTCTTTTACCCAGCAGCTTTATAAACTGCATTCCCCTCATCAACCATAACTGTGGTCAGCTGAGACCTCCAAATTTCAAACCCTGTCCTAGGGATAGTGTCCCCTGGCAGCACATCCTGGAGAGCTGATGGACTCCCAGCGTAGGTAGCAGATTATAAGGCAGTGGAGTTTAGTATTATTACACTGTGTCAGACAGATTTCTGGATCTCAGGTTACTTACAGGAGCTGCTTCAGAAGAACAAGGTGTAGGAGGAAACAGTCAAGAGGAAAAGGCTTACCCTGAATATTTCCATTCTGTGTACAGGAAAGCTGCTTGGTGACAGGCGGAGGCTTTCCACAATTTTCTGTGTAAACAGCATTCGGCTTTAGCATGTGGACTCAGCATCTTGCTCAGAGGAACCAGGGTTAAAATTGACCTGCAGACACTCTGCATTTGGCACTGAGAAAAGAAAGTCCTTGGGCCTCTGGAGCCCTGAGATGGAGCTTTAAGTATGTATTTAAAGGTCAGACAGAAGCTTTGGCGACTCATTTTAGCTCTTTTCCTCTGACAGGTTCCTAAAATGGGCTTAGTCTCTGGATGCACCTGTTAAAAGAGTATAACGCGAACAAAATCTTTTATGATCATAAAAGTAGAGTTCCAAGTCACATTATATTTTTGGAGAAATATAGCTCTGGAAAACAAATTTAGAGCAAAAGAATACACTGAATGCAGCTGGGAGTATTCTATTTTGTAATGAAGATGACCATGCTACAACTGTCTGAGGAATACACAGAATATATATTCCATGTATTGTTTTCCAGGTCAATGAAACTACAAATATAAAATGCAACCATCAGGAAGTTTCCTTGGGTTTGCAGCACTGATGGAAATTCTGAGTCCCTCTGGGCTTGATTTTCAAAAGTACCAGATCCTCTCAGTCCCCAGTGTTACCAACTGGAGCTGTGGTTGCTGATCTGCAAGCTTAAACAAAGGTTGAGTTAGAGACTTCAAGACACTAATGAAATATTTTGTTCTTAGGCTGCTGTGCAGATATGGGTCAGCTGTAGCTTTTTGTCCCATGTCTTAACTGCCTCAGGGCTGGATTTATGGGAAAGTTATTTTTGAAAGGAGAAAAAAAAAAAAGATAATACAGAAAACTGTGAAAATAGTCTGAGGCCATTATAAGTGCATTTTATGCTGTATCCCACCACCTTTACCTGTCCTTCCTGAAAAGCAGGTGTGACTGTAGACACTTGGATTCTCTGAAGCTAGTTTTTGTTCACAGACTTAGCCAGACTCCCTTAGGTAATGTTTTTTCACTTGCATTGCCAGGCAAATTCTGACACAGGTCTTCACTGGGCGGAGGGTCTTGCTCTGAATCTCCTCTGAAATCAGCTTTGGGGCAATGCTAGATAATGCAGGTCCCCAAGCAAGTTTCAGATGCAGTGCTGCAAATTATTTCTCAAGGAGTTTATCTTCCTGTTCTCCCTGCACTTGCCAGCCCACACCCCAAAACTGTTCTGCCAGCCTGCTGCTGAACCCCCCCCCTTCTGTGCCCTCTCTTGGATGTTCAGGTCCCCAGGACAGGCTGAGCCCAGCTGACAGATGCAGTGGGGCATCGCATGAGCCACAGGGCAGGAGCAACCCTCACATAGTTACTTTTGGCCAGCTGCTCCCCGATAGCAGCCCCCATGCTGGATCCCACCCCACAGCACACGGGAAAGGGACACTCACCACCCACACCTCGTGGGTGCTGCGGGGTAGGAGCCGGCTCATGGGCAGCCACAGACCCATGTGCAGCTGATGCAAGTCTGGGTGGGACAAGCCAGTGTGCCCTCAGCAAGCACAGAGCCTGGCACTGCCTTCTGGAAACACCTGCTTTTCTCTGAGCATCGACCAGGAAGTCTCTATAATCATCTCTGTAGACACCTGCAGTGGCCTAAAAGGAACAAAGTGGCCAGAGATGGCCCGAAAGTGTGAATAGTTCCCACAGGCACTTTAATCACATTAAGGGTAGGGTGTTTTTCCACTCCTGCATATATATTAGAGACCAGAGACCTAATTCCCTCATACCTTTCCTTAACAGGTGCGTATTTTTTTTTTTTTCAGTGTTTTGGGTTAGGCTAAGAGCATGAAAAATATAGAGAAAAGTCAAATTCTAAGATTTTTTTTTTTTTTTCTGCAGGGGTATCTTGCTGAAGGATGCCTGAGGAACGCTTGGTGCCCTCAGCTGCATGAAGGGGGCAGGCACAAGTCAAAAGAGGTGAACTGCTTTGCCAGTCGAATATGAGGTTATGCAATGATAGATCCTCCCAGATGGCTTGTCAAGTACCTCCACTGAGCAGGGACAATTACAGAATAAGGGCAGCAGCACTCAATAAAATTTGCAAAAGTGAAGGACAAGAAGAGAGCATTTGCAACCTGCTAAATGTTCCTCCGTAGCTTTGTTGCCTAACAACAACTTGGTCGAGCAGCAATACCATCACTAGTCACAGGCTCTTGTGGACAAGTCTCATCTAGCTCTGGGATTTCATTTGCAGCTGGAACATTTTGCCAAATGCCTTTTAATCTTCTTGACTGCTCAACAGGCAAACACACCAGCCTTTATTCTTAGCCATCTTTTAGCAAAACAGATAGCTCAACCAATATTAATGGTTTAAGGTAACTGCTGCTTACCTATTGCAAAGCACGGTACAGACTTCACCATGTACAGTATTAATTTAAATCCTTCATAGGAACTTCCGCAGCACTTGCCTGAAATGCTCTCCTGCCGTTGGCAAGGGCAGCTGGAGTCCTCTGGGGAGGTTTAAGCGAGTGCAGCTGATACACCTACGTCATGCCTCTGTGTTGAGCTGTTTCCAATCATCTATTCCTGATTAGCACCCTGTGTGGATGCTGTTAGTGCAAAATCAGAGTGCATTGTTCCTGCTTAACTCAACCCTTGAGCTGCTCTTAAGAAACAGCAATGGCACTTTATATTTGCACCTTACCTTAATCAGTGATAACTTTCAAGTGCAGGCAAGTCCTAGGATACATGATTCATTATCTTAGAGGAGTGAGAGCAATGTAATGAGTATGCTGAGCAGTCCTAAGGGAGGATCTTCTATCCAGCCAGCTCATGGAGGGGATCTGAAATGAATTTTACCTTGGAGGTTTTGGGAAAGAGAAATGGGGTTGTTTTTTCATGTGATCAGTAAAAACAAAGGAAAGAAACCAAAGGAAAATGAACCAGCATTTTGATAGGGCACGCTGTTTGCATTGTCCTTGCTGAACAAGTTGGGGAAAATACCTTTTCACTCTTGTATAGGTTGTCTCCTACAGATGTTGCTCACTGCAGAGTGCTGCCTGTTTTGGTGGTATCCATGTCTATGGCAGCAGCACTCATGGAGAGCAGCCATCCATCATATCAACAAATGAAGGAGGAAGATTGCCAAGTTACACAGGCTCTCATCAGTCAACTGAAGATAGGCAGTTAGATATTTACTCATGTATGAGAAATAAATTGTTCTGGACCAAATCTCTCATATCTCCAGTGAGCGACAAGCACCCAGAGGAAACTGGCACTTCTGGGAAGAGAAAAGAATCCCAATGCAATGTGTATGTATGTGACTTGACTCCCTGAGAAGGGCTACAAACATCAGGCTTCCTTGGCCCTTTCCACTCTAAATAAGCCACACTGCTCATATCCTTATAGCCATTGAACAGGATTAGCTGGTGTTTGTCTATCATTTTCTTCTCTGCAGTGATAGGACAGAGAAGACAGTGCTTTTTTGCAAGGGCTGCAGAGTGCTGCAGGGGAGAGATCCTTTGTGCAGATGGACAAAAGCCATGGGTTGTGTGGGCTGGGGAAATCACTGGCATTTTGCAGATGTTATTCCCCCTGTACATTGTTTTGTTTGCAAAAGGAACCAGGGGACCACACGGCAGCCAAGATGAAGTGTTTGTCTCTCTTGCCTTTTTGAGCTATATGAGTGTCCATTTTTATGGCTGGACTGGTTTCTGAGAGCTGACTCACATCTGAAGTATTTTCCAATCCATGTGGGGACCCTCCATGGCAAATTCCATGCTCCTATACAGCTAATGTCCTTCTGTTATTGTGGCTGGGGGCTTCTCCCCACTACCCAGAAGAGATCTTGTGCTGCAGCAGATTTCTCTTCTGAGTATCTCTGTACTGCTGCTGTAGCCTGACAAGTTGAATGGAGAGCTCTAGTCCTTGTGCTCAGAGTGAGACTCAGTGCCCTAGCTCATTCATCAATCCACTGAAAATCAGCCAGTCAGTCTGCAAGGTGAGCCTGTAAGGCCCTGTGATGGAAAGGCCCTTGATCTGTGCTCAGTCTGCAAATCTCAAACACTGGTATGAAGACTGGCCCTAAGACCTCACTAGCAAACCACAGGCTCAGTAAGATAGGTCAAGCCACAATAAATGAGTTGATCATTGACCTTGTCTCTTCTTTCCTGTTTGTGAATTACCCAAGAATGCACTGGTTTGCAAAGGGTAGGTCAACTAGTTCTAACTAAAATTTGTGCCTCTTAGCTTTGATGTTTTTAATGCCTAGAAGGAAAAAACAGGGCGGTGGGAATAATAAAGCATCATGACCACAAATACCATATAAAGCTCTAGTGAGGAATCATGGCAAAAGACACAGCAAAGGTCAAACTCCACTGTGCTTTTTTAATCTAAAATGGGATTTTTAGTGTGTGTTTTTAAATGACCTTTGTTTTTGTAATGATCCCTCTCAGGAAAAAAAATTAGTGCACGGTGGGCCCAAAACCTCTGTCACTGTTCATTCTTGTATGCCAGGAAGTCAATGGAAGTGGCCACTGCAAAACATGGCGTGGTGGGCTGTGGGCTGGCAGGGGCAGACAGAGGTGACAACACCAGCATGACACATTGCTAGATCCTGCCATCCATTCCTATCCCCCTCATTTGTGCTGAGGTGAATTTACAGGACCTTTGAGCTGATGACATTTGACTTCGCAGGTGCAACTTTGATTTACATCACAACACTGTCTAACAATCAGCACCACCAAGGAGGTGGCCACGCATAGCGAAGGGTGGATGGGTTTGATACTGTCACTTGGGACAACATCTCACCAAGCACAGTTTTAACCACAGGGACTTTGCTCATAGATGAACCTAGATACTCTTTGATGGGACGTGCAGTCTTGTTCCTTTTCTAAACACGACTCCCTCCCACACAGGCATACACACCATAGAAATGTAGGCAGCACTTCTACATCGTTTATGGCCCTCTTCTTTGGGCTGCACTGTTAGCATCAACAGTTCAGAGAGGGCACCACAAACTGGAAATGTTTGCCTAGCAGAGCAGCAAGGTAATTTGTGATGTCAGAAAGAACTCACTAATCTTTTTCATAAAATATCCTGGATCCACATATGACATCTTTAATTTAGCAGATGTCAGCTCTCTGCCACATGTTAAAATTTAGTTTGGCTGTGCTTAGCTAGTTGGCGTAAAGTAAATTAATTCTTGTTATTTAATAGTATGACGATGAAATATGGGTTACTCCACACTTGACTCTGTGTCCTAGATAGTAACGCATGAATTTTTTAATAGGATCCCCTTTCCTTATATTCAAAATCAGTCATGAGAGAGATAAATGAGGCTAATAATAAACAAACCTTGCAACGGCCTTTGGGATCTCACAGAAACGAGGTTCAGATGGCTGCACAGTGATGGAGATTCCCCACAGCTCACACAGAGGAATGACTGCCAAGTGTTAGTCACACAGCGGCAGCTCCCAGAGGGCATTTCTCCACAATGGCAAAACAACCTGAGCCAAGGGAAAGGTATGCAACACCCAGGTTAGGAAGTCCCACAGCTTCTCATTGTTTGATATTAAGGTGTCCTTTCATGAGAAAAATTACTTTACACATGCCTGATTTTCGTATCTCTCTCCCCGTGACACTGCAGTGGGCCATAGCTGAAGACAGACTACTGGGATTATTAGCCAGATCAGCTACTGCTGCTACAACTATCACATGAAATAAAGGAGGCAGAATAGCAGTCTCCTCATTTTTAATGTAATTAGTGATGGAGAAGATTTATGGCCACTACTTTTATCGACTGTTTAATTTATTGGGCAAATAGCCTTGTGACAGAAACAAATGTAAACTAGGTAGAAGGATTCCAGTGAAAGATCAGGCTTCAAATAATGACTGGAAAGTCTTGCATGGACATGCAAGACTTTATCTTGCAAACATCTTGTTCACCACTTACTTCTGTAGTAGTGATGGCATCCTGCGTGTCATATAACCCTGAGTCTAATCAGGCAACCGCGCATTACAGAGGATTCCGTATCAGGTTTTAAGGCTTTAGTGCATACAAAAGGCTAAACTTTCTCCTCAGAGGTGATCAGGCAGCTCAGAGGGCAAAACTATAAATCCCTGATCATTATAGATGTCAAGAAAATATGGATCTGGAATTATTAGGGACCATTAATAACTATTATTAAGATCCCTCAAAAAATATAGGTCCAAACAGATTTCCTTCCCCAGTCTACAGTGCTGCTGGTGCAGCATCCCTCCATCTCAGGTCTAGGGAAAGGTTGAGGGAAGGACAGACCACTCGCTCCAGCTCCTTCAGGCTGTGGCCTGGCATGGTGTGATGGATGGAAACAGAAGGCAGATGTCTCCTTCCATGGCACTTTACATGTCCCTTCCCACCAGCCCCTAGGGCTAAGATGGAGGGAGCATCACAGGAAACTCGCTCAGCAGCTGGTACGTACTTGTGAGGAAGAAACGACATTTTGGAGTCAGGCATTTGGCGGCCTGGGATTTAAAAACATGAAGTGGTTATTGCAGGAAATTCACAGGCACATGTCATATACAATGTGGAAAAGATGTCACAAGATTATCGATGAGGGTAGGTCATTAGCCAAGGGTGACATGTATTTTGGTGGATGATTGCCAACTGAAATGACCATCTGTGTCAAATGAAATGAAACTGTTCATCAGTACACTTGTCAGCTAAAAATAAAAAAAATAAAAGAAGAAAGACTTTCTTTTCTGAACTGTCAGTTCAGCTGCACAACCCTGAAAACCTGGGCTCACCACAAGTAGATGGTGAGCACACACTTAACTTGCAGCATTCAGGCCATCTCTACAAGGTTAGGAGAGCTACTGATGTGCTAAAAATTCAGAATAAAGCTAAAATGCTTCTGTTGGCAGTATGCTTGACAGTTGGCAGGATCAAAATCTCTCTGACTATTTTTAATATCTAATTCATGTCTATGGATGAACCCAGTTAAAAATTCGTTTTGCAAGGAAGAGAAATTTTTTGTTCTAAGTTTTCTCATAAAAAAATCATTACTTTCAATGCAAAATATCCCACCCCATTTAAAAAACCCAACAAAGCAAAGCATTGTTTTAACAAAAGAAAAATCTGGGTTTGGAGGAGGTCTCTAATTTTCTTTGACAAAGACAGAGGACTTAGTTTTATGATTGTTCTTAAGGGAAAAAACATCTCCCACCTGCTCCTTTTTTGACTGAAATGATTTCAGCCATCTCTACCTGAAAATGCCTTTTTCTGTGGGGAATGAAACTGGAGGATGAGGTGTGCCAGCCTAGTCCCTCAAACCTCATGCTGTGGTTTATTGCTTTGGCTAAGCAGAGGTGCTACAGAAAGGGAAAGACTGCATAGTTCATTTTTCCACATGAAAGACAGGACTTCCCTGTTGTGTCTTGGCCTGAGGAGCTGTGCATGCTGCTCTCTTGTCTCATGCAGTGAGGACTCCCCATCCTATTTCAGTCTGCTGAAATAACCATCTTTCTCTAGAGTGCTAGGATTAAAGTAGCTTAATGAGTTTGCATACGTCAGCCAAACTTCCTTCAGTGACATTTAAACTAATGTAATTTATCTCACAGTTGCTGTGGACTAATGCACAGGATCAACTCCCGTTGTTCGCCTTACGCCTGGTGATAGGCATTAAGTTGCTGCCATCGGATGCTGTGTCTGAGCCCTCAAGCCCTGGGGAAGCATCCCCAGCTGCTGCACTGAAGCCAGTGTGTTTCCCATCTTGTCCAGTATTATCTTGCCAAGAGTGACCAGGTTGAATACCTCTGTGGAAAAAAAAACCCACCCAAAAACCTTAGATATGGCACAGACCACCTCTCCTACAGATCTCATCCTATTCTACTGAAGTTTAAATCCTGAAACTTATAATTATCTTCTGTTCAGACTTCCTCCTCCATTTTTCAGGATTAAATTTTGTCAGTCCAGGTATCCTTTTCGATCCTGGAAATATCTTCCTCATTAATATCTCCAGCCAAAAGAGAATATTTATGTGACACCCCTGAGAAATGCGGGCCATCTATCCTTGGCCACTAGCTAAGCCACTGTTTGGGCACTGCTGGCTTTCCACAGCCTTTCCAGGGGTTAACTGAAGTCTCAAGTTAGAGCTTAGCACAAAATTTTAAAAAAGTGAACATCAACAGCATGTTCAAATGGAAACTCTGCCAACCTAGGTCACACTGAAATCCTGATATTCTCCTATCTATCTTGAGTGAGTACATTTATCGACCCCTTTGATTATACTGACTTTGGAGGTCTATCATTTTGGTGGCCTGTGTGGGAAATTGATGTTCTGGTAACACAGATCCCATCAGTGGAAATTTCACTGAGGTTGCACTCCCTATAGCAAATCAGATCCTGAATAACAACAAGCTTCCCACATCTGTAAGTATTTGCTCTGGGGCTAAAAGATTCCACACTTGGTGCGAACCCACATGCAATTAGAAAAGTATAGGTAGCATTCCCACAAATATCCAGTGTCAAGAGTTCATTTTGTGTCAGCTCTGAGAATGAAAGCTTCTCTTCTGCAGAGTAGTGCAGCAGCAGCATGCCTTCTAACCTAGGAGGATTTAGGGAGTGTGAGAATTATGAGATTCATTCTCTGAAAATACTCAGAAATGTACTTCTGGGAGAGTACAGTGAAACATATTTTCATATAATGTCCAAGAATATTTGCTAAAATTGGATTTTGAATTATCACAAGGAGTCAGACAAGATACCTAGCTCCTGGTGCCGATCCCATCTAGTCAGAGAACACAAATGTAGCACTCAACTAGTGTTGGTCCATGCAGTTTGAAGTACAAATACACTTAAATGCTTGCAAAGCAGTTAACAGAAAAATACCCCTGGGCTAGATGGGGGAGATTAATTTTCAATAAACTATTTGTATGATAAATGATTCATTAAAAATTAGTCTACACCATCCAATCACAAAGTGTATCTTTTCAGGGAGGCAAGAAAAGAAGAGAAGGGGAATAATTCTCATTACAATTATGACAAAAAGATTTTGAATGATGAGGCACTGAAAAACTTTACATGCTTCTCTATGGTAAAAATTAGTCTCACCTTTTCCCCCTGCTCTTTCATAATTTAAAACTCACTTGCTTTTAAAAGTTCAAGCCTGTCATGTAGTTAATCCTTACTGAGAGCTAGTGTAGATGACATGTTTGAAAATAATTGGTTTTAGGAATAAGAATGTTATCAAGTGCTGAAATTCCCTGTCTTCTTTTAGTTACTCAACTCTTGAAAGTGGATTTAGTAAAACACAGCTTAAAACAGTCCAGTTATAATTTGACTAGAAAATCAATTCTTTTTGTTACTGTTAACTTTTGCTACTGACCATTATACAAACTTTCTATTATCTTAGTGGCACAGAAACACTATGAAAATCTGTTTCAATTGACCATTCTTGCAACCACCTCAGCATTACTATGGTCAAACACCTCTCTCTGTTAAAAGAACCGTAAGACTGAAAACTCAAGCACTCGAAAGTTAGAAAAGTTGAGGAAAAGTTAGAAACTGTATCTTTATGTTAAAATACAGTCTTCAATTACATGGTGACACTGTATTTTCAAAAAGAAGTGTTGTCTAAAGACACCTTTATTCAATATTCTTCAAAGGAAAATAAAATATGTAGCACACATGACAAAACACCAACCAGAAGATTATTTAATTTTCTCCTGGATGTTTCTAACACACTCTCACCTTAATACTTGAGAAGAGCTAAAGCAATGATACATTTATTTCCACAGCACTGCTGGGGAAATGTGGTAGAGGCAGTAAAGCCTTGCTTGAGATATCTAAAACTTCAGTATTCACGTATTGTGTTAAAATTGTAGTTCCCATCTTAGGAATGCAGTCTTGGAAGGGACCTCCTAGGTCATGCAATCCAGGGTCCTGCACTTACAGGCAATGGCTCTGGAGGCTCCCTTTCATCAATTGCTCAAGCTTCACCTTAAAGCTAATTGGGTTATTTTGGCTTCATGGCACCCTGTGGAAGCCTGTGTGATGACCTCATCACTTTGATAGTAGAAAGAGCTTCTCATTTCCAGTCTAGACTGACTCCCAGGCATTTTTAAACCATTTACTATCATTCTAAACTGACTTTTTTAAGAAACTATTTTCCTTCTCTGAGGTATTTGCAGATAGCAATTCCAGTTTTTGTCAGCTTTTACGTTGCTAGGCTAAACAAGACAAATTCAGTCTTCTCTCAGAAGACAGCCAGTCCACTCCCTCTGTTTCCACTGGTGTCCCTGCCCTGCTCCTGTTCCAGCTGAAGTGCATTGCTCCTAAAACAGGGAAACGGGGTCTGGACCTGTGAAACTGTCATATGGTCATCTTCCAAAAAATGTATTGTGCTCAGGCTAAGATATAAAGAAATGAAAACAGGAGTATAGTGTGGAAAGGGTCAGGCAGCCTCGAGGTGGCAGGACCAATTTCACAGGTAACACAAGCAGTTCCAGACGAAGGATGAAGCCTGAGTATGTGCTTGTGGTGAGGCTGGGCCACTGACCAGAGATTCACAGAGACATCCATTAGCTCAAGGACCCAACTTTGACCCCAGCTGGGGGGAAGGGATGAAATCTCCACTTTCCCTTTATGTTCTTGGTTCTTCTAAGTAAAGTCAAGGGGTCTGTGGATCTGGGGTGGGGAGGCTGCTGCAGTTTGGGGCATTTTGCTGTTGCCTGCATAGGTTTCCTGGCAGAGGAGATATACAGGATGACATTGTATGGCACAAGACATGAAAAATATCAGCTGGAGATAAAAAAGTGTTCCTAGATGTTACAGCCCTCTGGCTGGTCTTCTGTCTTTTTAGCATTATCCATACCTTGAGTCAGTTCTCCAAGTAAGTAAATGCTTTGCACTCTCTAACTGTGTTTCTTTCCCTTTCTACACTGCTTTTGTAATGTTGTCAAAAAAAGCAGTCAAGCTTTGGGGATGTTGGGAAAGCAGGGTAACACAGGCACAGATGCATCTGCTGACACTATCTCTGTGAGGCCCCAGCAGCTTTTACAGCTCAGACAATTATCACAAGTTTGGCTGATGCCAAAGCTTCTCTATTCATCATTTTCAGTATTTCAAATGAGAAATGCATTCAAGCAAACATAATATCCTCCAGGATATAGGTATGCAACAATCAAAGATCAGTGACTTATAGATAGCCAGGAAAGCAAACCCTTCCAGAGATGCTGCTATGCAGAACAGCACATAAACTCAGTTGAAATGTCTGACACATATAAAAGTTTCCAGGAAAGAGTCCCAGGCACTGATACAATTGCTATAGGCAAATCCCTTCTCTGAACATCTATTCATAAAAGTAGGTCCCCAGCTGCATGAATCATTGCCCCAGGAAGCAAAAGATGCATTGCACAGATTTTGATCTGGATAGGCTGTTGATCAGCATCATTCAGTACTGTTAAAAATGCCTTACTTCATCCTGGAGGTAGTGTATGAAAGAAAACCTGTGTCTATCATTTCCACATTAGCAGTTTATGAGTTTGAAACATATATAAATGCTCTTCTGAGTGTACATGTATGGGTATAAATATATATACAGGTCTTTGTATGTATGTGTGTATGTATACACACATATGTAGTATCCATTATAGACATGAGCCAAGTTTGTTATAAAACTTATATGCAACAATTAACAGGGGAACAACAAGGAACACAGGACTCTATATTAGACTGAATAATGCCATATACATGTTGCTAATGCCAGTGCTGACAGGTTGATGAAAATAAAGGTTTCTCAGTCACTGAACTGGACTTTCAAGTATCTACCTGACTGTCTATCTAGATATGCACAAACTAAATAGGTCAACAAGTTACTTGCAAACCCTAATAGCTTTGACATGGCAAGCATGCACCTGACAAATGCCTAATCAGGATACTTGCTGATGGAAAATGTATGTTTTGTAGTCAATTAGTGAGAACACAATGCAATGGTTTAGAAAGTGTACTGCATATATTCTGAATATATGTATCAAATATATGTATTCTACAAGGCATGACTCATTGTTTGGGTTCTTCCTGTTGGACAATTAGACTTCACTAGTAATTTTTTGACTAGCAATATAGCATGGTTCAACAATTTTGATGCTTGCTACACTGGCATCTGTGACAGTGAGCTGAGTCTCTAGCCAGACAGGTCAGAAGGAGAGGTAGGTCTTGGAGGAAAAGACAGACACAGCCCTGCTCCCTGTGGGTGGGTGTTTGTAGGCTGCTGCTCTAGCCCATACACTGGAGTTGTTCTGCTGCTCCTTACCTCAGAGATGTAGGTTATGGAGACAGGGGAGAGGGGCAGAAGGATTTCACCTCCTGTTCTTCTTGCGAGTTTCTTATCCCTGTTACCCATTGACCTACCATACAGGATAGCAAAAGGAACAGGTAATGGTCATCTTCTTCTGCAAATAATGCAAGATGTATATTGTGCCTCAAAATCCATCAGGATAGACTATGTGCCTCAGACAACAGATCGCCTACCATGGCATCTCAGGGCAGCCTCTCTGGCTGGAAAGGAAAGGTAATTTTCCTTTCTACCAGAGCAACTGCAATATTTGTAGTTGGTGAAAGACGGGGTAAAGGACTGCCGATACCTGCAGATGGCTACATGAGTTATGGCACAGAGCAATCTAATCAGAGAGATATGCAGAGCAGTTTTTATTTTCCCATCTGTGAGATGCACATTGGGCTCCACATTCCTGTAAAAAAACCCATTAAAATCATCCACTATCTCTGGAAAATTGCTGAATGACAGCATGGGGAAAAGGGTGTTTCTTGTTGACAGGACTGTCTACTAAATAAGAACTAGCTGCAGTCAGTGTTATCTGTGCTAAACAAGAGTAGACGAGTTGACTACGTATGTGTTTGCATCCCCACGGTGAGGTGTAGGTCCTGGGCCCTGGTGGCAAGGAAGGAAATGGGATTCTCCTATCCAGCTGTTCACTTATACCCTTCCACCTTCAGCCTAGCACCTGAGCCTGCCATGTCCCTAGGCCACTATGCAGCTGAATATCTCATACCTGAGAGACATGCTGCTGTTGTGGACACATTACAGTAATCTGGTAAAATCAAGCGTTTCACAAAATAACTGTGGTGCTTGGGCTTCTTACCATCCAACTATTTTGCAAATACCACTGTGATATGCTAGAGCTGCCCTTCAAGGGCCTAATTTTTCAGAAAATGAGGAGCAAAGAGTGCAAAGGTCTTGTTGTCTCAAAGCAGGTGAACTGACCTTCCACAAACGAGTCCTCTGAAAAAAACCGGACCATGTTACCTCGGATCCTCAAATAAAATTAACATTTTGTGGAAGCCCTGATAACTTTAGTCATTTAATGAGAAGCAGCACCTACATGTATAAGCACACACATACACACCAGCCACTCTGCGTAGGGGTATGTGTACACACGCGAATGTATGCACAGCTAGTGCGTACATCTATACATTTGTATGCTATAGATAGCTACAACATCTAGATGTAGTCTCATAGTTAAATGAGCAATTTTTAATACGCAGATGTAGGTGTGGATAGTATGTGTGTCTCCCTCCCACGGGCATGTGTGCCTCTCTTTGCACGTGTGCACAGCCTGTATCTGCATAAAAAGGCTAGAAGTCGGCATCAGCAGCGTTCTGCTCTTCCTGAAGGAAGAGCTGATGTGTGTAATAGCTCCAACAGGAGCAGGAGCGGGCAGCTCGTCCCAGCAGTACACTGCAGTTTCCTAGGTAACTGAACTTGAAATAAGGTGATGTCTGGAACCGGGTTTTATCAAATCAATTTGCTGAAGGTGCATACATTGGGAAAAAAACCTCACCATGTAGGATCCTAGTTACTGTAAGAGCCAACAATATACCACTTGTTTATTTTGGTAATTGAAGAGTTTGTTGTCTTTTAATGATCAGCAATGGCATTTTCCCATTGAAGCCATCTGTGCGGGGAGAGACGTGTAGAAAATATGTCTGTGCATGTTATGCATTATTTACACAAGGCCACAGCTATGTGCTTTGCAGACAAATGAAGAAAAGACAGACCCCTGCCCTGAGGATGCTGGACGATGAGCACAGGTCCCACCTTGCCTGTTTCTGGTACCTTCCTTTACCCATGTGAGCACCCCAAGTACAGCAGCCAGACTGATACAGGCTAAGTTTCTTCCTTTGTCATAGACTTTCCAAACAATGGTGGGCCACGTGGCTCAGACAAGTCTACAAAAATATTTGTGTGCTTACCTAGAGTGTCTGGATGAATCTGACATCAGTGGGAGGGACAGCAATATCTGCAGGAAAATGAGATGTAGCTTCTCTGGGTATACCTCTGCCCAAGAAATCAAAATGAGATGAGGGCATGTGCCTACAATGCAGAGCACATTTGCCTCTACTGTTGAATTACGTCCACCATGTTCTTGGCTTGTGCCTGGTAGCACTTAATCTAGCAATATCCTAAGCACTGTCTGACTGTGGCATGGGTCAGGTAATGCAGGAAGCAATAGGGAGTGTGTCACTTTGGTATGTCTTCCTGCACCATCTTCTAGCAGAATTTCTCCTAATGAAACCCTTTTGCTCTCACACTAGTCTTCAAATTACTCTGAATTCAGCATCATCCTGTTAAAAAAACTCCACTAGTAGAAGCTGCTTTTTGTCATTTTTTTAATAGACAAGACAACTGCACTTGCTCATAGCAGGATCATGGCAGCAATCAACTTGGCTATTCTTACTGCAATGTAAGAGGGACTGAGTGGAGCAAGAGTGGTGGAGTCTTTTACTATCTGCTTTTAGACTAAGGGAAATGGAGGTGAAGCTTCCACAAGCCTATTGTCCAGAATAGGAACAAAATAACCCATCTAAACTTGACTTACATGCAAATGTCCAGTCAGACCCACCTATTCACCAGGAAGCTGATGCTAAACTGTTCCAGCTCTGTGAGGGAGGAACTGACGCCATGCCCCTTAGCAATCCTGGTCCGAGACCAGACATCCTGCCCATCCAGCTTCAAGCACCTCTCTTCGTAATCCTTGTGAGGAATGGGACACCTCTACATCATGGGTGTGAATGCAGAGGATGTCAGACACAGTCCACCATTTCCTCAACTGATGGTCTTCCGTAGCAACAGCACCAGACAAAACAGCAGTAGTCTGGGACCACATCTGCCCAACCTACTGTGTCACCAAGCTGTGAACCACCTCCAGCCCATGCCCAGCATGCACAGGGGGTAAATAGGATGTCTTTTGCTGGATGGACATTGGGAAAAGTTTTCCCTTTCCCTTTCCCTTTCCCTTTCCCTTTCCCTTTCCCTTTCCCTTTCCCTTTCCCTTTCCCTTTCCCTTTCCCTTTCCCTTTCCCTTTCCCTTTCCCTTTCCCTTTCCCTTTCCCTTTCCCTTTCCCTTCCCCTTTCCCTTTCCCTTTCCCTTTTCCCTTTCCCTTTCCCTTTCCCTTTCCCTTTCCCCTTGTTTTTATTTTCCCCCAAAATTAACTTTCACAAGAACTGATGTATCCCATCAGCTATGGACCCTGCTAACACATCTTTGTGCATGTGAATGTCTCAACACCCTTTGTTGCAACAGCTGGGACATTTGGCTTCTACTAGTGCATGAAGTTTAAGGCCATCCAAAGGAGATATACTTTATCCTTCAGGCTATAACCTACCAACATGGGTAGCCAGTAAAGAGCAGAGCAGCCCAGCACTCTTCAGGGTGGTCATGCAGCAACCTCTGAAACCATCCTCTTCTTGCTGGTTGGGCGCTGACAGCAGCAGTAGGCACTACAGCCCCTCTCTGTAATGCACAGGCTGCAAACAGCAAAAGCACAGGGACCTGTTCCAGGAAAGACAGCCTGATTCCATCCCAAATTCATCCTGAGAACAGTTAAGTGGTGCTGAGGGAAGAAGAAGAAAACCCAGACCCTTGTAGAAGGTATAAGTCTGAGGTGATCGTGGCCAGGTAAGGAGAGGACTTATTTTGTGAGGATGTCCCAGACAGCAGTTGTGAAGGAGCAGTTTGTCCAGCAGCCTTGAAACCCCCCACCCCACTCCAATCTACCTGCTGACTCCATGCTGCTTGTAGCTCATCAGAAGCTGTCAGAGACTGCTAGTCTTCAGAGGTGGACTTCTCTTCTTTGCTGGCATGAGGCTGATCTGACATGGCCAGCTGTGCCTCTGCTGGCTCCAACCCAAAGGAGGCAGCTGTCTCCTTCCCCCTGGGCCTGGGGAAATAGCAAAAGCATCAAAGACATCACATTTTATGGGCTGCAAAAGCAGATGCAGCACCCACTTAACCAGAAACTGCTAACCTGGTGGTGAAGCCTGCAGAGCCCAGTTTCAGAGCCCACGCATGTCATGGTGCCTCAAACATGGGGCAGAGAAAAGGGGGCTGGGGGATGTGCAAGAGAGATGTGGCCTGCCCCATGGACATAGTTCATGCCACAGCCTGTGCCTACTAACTTGTGGTCCCACTCAGGAGTGACCCTGTTAGCCCTCACAGCCGTCATGGTGCTTCTGGCCTCGGCAGCACCAGACAGCTCTGGGAATGTTTGTTACTATTATTAACACAGACGTGGTGTCTGTGCCCATCTGCAGCACTTCCCTTACCTCACCGGGGTGTCTTGAGGACAAGTACCTTAAAAGACTGAGTCAAATGGGGCATCAGAGTAATGGAGATCATAAGAGCACTGGTTGTAACAGCAGAAGATGATGACACATCAGTGCCTATCTTTCCAACACATTTTGTTTAGTCTGGTGTTTCTAATACCTGTGACAGACCCATGTCCAGGACAAAGGCCCCCAAGGAGGCTGGTACAGCAGCACCAGAAATGCTTTGTGCTGTTGCTGCATTCAAAGGGACACACTCAGGCTTTCAGTAATCTGAATATCCCACCTTGGTCTGAACGCACTCTGCATTTAGCCTCTGCCTTTTCTTAGTGTGCCTGGTAGTGATTTGGGGTGCAGAGCACTGCTGCAGTTTGGGCTTTGGCAGCTGCAGGACAGAGGAACCTCCAGTTCATCCCACAGCATGGCCTACCCTGCATCCCACACACCGTGGGCCCCATAACTGCCTGACAAAGCAGTTCCCACATGCTGGCAGGCAAATTGCTGGCAAGCTCTTATATGGAGTTCCTGGGTGCTCCGGGGGGCTTCCCCATCATGTCCACAGGTTCAGTATCTCTACAGCCCTTGAGTCCGATAATGAGGACAGATGGTCTCAGGGCTTCCCTTAGCTTGCAGCATCCTCCAAAGCTACTCAACACCCCAGGGCGTAAGAATTCTTTAAAAGACAGGACACTATCTGAGTTTATCCTGTGGCAAAGCAGGCTGGAGCAGTTTAGCAATCTGCAGTCCCCATTAAGAGAGACGCTATGTGATTTCCAGGGATGAATCCATGTTCCAACAGCTTCTTCCAAACTAAATTAGCTTTGGGATATATGATTGCAAAACCACAGCAATTAGCAGATGGCTCAGGATCAAGTCTGGGACCTGATGTGACCGCAGCCAAATGTGGAGGACGACTTCAGCTTCCAGTTTGGTACTGTGTCATCTTAATGCAAGTGGGGTTTTGGTTTTACTTTTAACTGATGTCTAAACCAAAAAAGGAGGGATCTATTTTTATTTAGCAAGATACACAGAAGCGTTATCAGCAAAAATATTGCCTGCAGTGTAGAGATGTTACATTTCATTTCAGGCAAATGTTGCTAGGGCTGCCTGGGATGCGACAAAATATCTGACTGATTGTTCTCCAAGTGCTGCTCTGTAGCCCTTGGAAAATCAACACATTAAGTTTTCACTATAGGCAAACAATTAGGCATAGAACCGTTCAAATGAAATCAAAATAAAATCTGTAGAGAAAACTGCAGAACATTTGCTTGTCATTTTACCTCAGGAAGTTTCATTACCACTGTGCTCAGCACCAGCATGACTGGCCTTGGGACAGTACCTCTGGAGATGGGGTCCACAGGGCAAGGCTGAAATCCTAGAGAGGGTTCAGTGATGAGCCTGAAAAAATGTTAATAGTTTGCTGAGCGCTTGTTAGGGTGGGATATTCTGTGCATCCACCTAGCCCACCTTGGGTACACATCCTGCGGCACATCATAGGGTCCTCGTCCCCTTCCCATCTCCCTTGGGGAGACACATGAAGAGGCTTTCTACCCAGTCAGTTCACTTGGGCTTTTCTGGTGTAGAAGTAGAGCACAGAGAGTGGTGGCAGTGGCAGGCTGTGTGCACCTCCATATAAAATCAGGTCACAGCCTAGGCACTCACCCCGAATCAAGAGTTAGAGAGTGCTAATGGGTCTCCTGGTTCCCCCACGGCTTAAGGGCTCAAGGGAGTTAGTTAACTTAATAGATGAAAAATCTGTTCAGCCTTTAGTGATGCTCAGAGTCCCACGCCCAGGGAATAGAGTTAGAATAACAGTGTGCATAGCCAGCATACCAACATGAAATAAGTCAGACAGTCAGGAGTCAAACCAAGACAAATAAGAAGTAACATATATTTAATAGGGAAGGAACAACTTATTGAGGGCAGTGGTGAATTCTCCCATTACGTTCTCCCTCTAAGAACAAGTTGGGCAGTTTCTCTTGAAATAAGTCCTCTAGTTCAATCACAGCTGTTGCTCTGAAGTATGAATTAGTTCAGCAAAGTCCTGAGGTCTGTACTATGGGAGAAGCCTGACTGAATTACCATAATGGTCTCTTCTGACCTTAAAAGTGGGTGGAACACTACGTTGTCCTTTCCCTTTCATCCAGCCTCATATTTCACTTTTGATTCTTTTCAAGTCATTTTATGGCACTCATATGAAATATCTGAGTACCTCACAAGCTATGAATCACTTCTGATTCAGACTCCCTTAATGGAGTCTGCCATCCCTTTCTCTCACATGCAGAACCAAAGCCCTGAACACGCAAGTCCCAACTTGCACAAAAACTCCGAGTTGTAGCTAAGGAGAAAACCTCAGCTTGTGCCACCTGCTCCTCCTGCACCATCACCCCACCAGTGTGCCTCCAAATCAGCACATCTAGCTCTGTGTTTCCCCTTCTAAGAAGAAATTGCATATCAAACTGAACAACATGTTTGTCTATGGTTTTTATTTGGGCAGTGTCTCTTCCTGCCTCTTTTCACAACCTGTTGGCCTGATCAGAGACTTTCCAGATGCCCATTTACCTCAGGCAGGAATCAGAGAGGGAATGCAGTTCTGCACTTTCTTTGCTTATCTTTGCAAGTCTGGAGATCACCTTAATGGGTCATCTATTCCACCTACCATCTCCTCACAAAATCTGTCCTAGTGCTTCACTGTCACCAACATTGGAAAGCTTTATTATTTTGTCTAATATTAATATCTCTTGCTCAAATTTAGGGTTGCGACTTCTTGTCCTATCCACTACAGAGCTGACAAATAGATTACATGATGAAGAACTGATAAAGTACAGGCTAGAGAAGTGGACAGTGAGATGAACCGAAAACTGGCTGAACTGCCAGGCTCAAAGTATTGCAAACAGTGGCATGAAGTAAAACTGGAGGCCAGTCACCATTGGTGAGCCCCAGTGGCCGATGCCAGGGCCTGTATTGTTTAACATTTTCATTAATCACCTTGATGCTGGGATAGAGAGTACCCTCAGCAAGTCTGCATATGACACAAAACTGAAAGTAGCAGCTAATACACCAGAAGGTCATGCTGCCATCCAGAGGACCTCAACAGGCTGGAGAAATGGGCTGACAGGAAGAATCTCATGAAGTTCAACAAAAGGAACAGCAAAATCCTGCCCCTTGGAAGTAACAACTCCTTGCCCCAGTAGAGGCTGGGGGTTGACTGGATGGAAAGCAACTTTGCAGAAAAGGACCTGGGGGACACCAAGTTTGACCTTGAGCCAGCAATGTGACTTCCATAAAAGAAAGCCAAAAACATTGTGGTCTGCATTAAGAAAAGCATTGGCAGCAGGTTGAGGGAGGTGATCCTTCCCCTCTGCTCAGCCCCGGTGAGACATACCTGGAGTGCTCCATCCAGGTCTGGGCTTCCCAGTAAAAGAGAGATGCTCCATCCTGGAGGAAGTCCAGTGATGGACCACAAAGATGATTAAGGGATGGGAGCATCTGACATATGAGGACAGGCTGAGAGAGATGGGCCCATTCAACCTGGAGAAGAGAAAACTCAGAGGGATCTTCTCCATGTGTATAAATACCTGATGGGAAGGAGTAAAGATGACAGAGCCAGACTCTTCTTAGTTGTGCCCAGTGACACGACAAGAAGAAATGGGAACAAACTGAAACACAGGAAATTCCATTTAAATATAAGAACAAAACCTTTCTAAGGGTGGTTGAACTTGACAGAGGTTTCCTAGAGAGGCTGTGGTGACTTCATCATTGGAGATATTCAAAACCCAACAGGACATGGCTCTGAGCAACCTGCTTTAGCTGACCATACTCATAACAGGTGCTTGGATTAGATGATCTCCACAGGTCCTTGACAATCTCAGTGGTTCTATGACTGTATTTCCTTCCCCTCACAGTAGCCTTTTACACTCTTGAAGGCAATTATCATATATCCCCCTCAATTCCAGTCAGTTCAATCTTTCTTCAGAAGACATACCTCATTGTGGGCTCCTGGACCTTCTTCAGTCAGTCTTTGCTTTTCTCAAAGTGCAGTGTCCCACACAGCACACAGCATTCTAGCTGGACCTGAATGACAACAGTAAGTTTCAGAGTTAACAGGCCACAGAGAGAATCAGGTGAGCAGACAGATCTGAAAGAGAGAGAAGAAAAAGCCAACAAGCAGACAATAGTTGCTATTTACCCACTGAGTGCCAGCAGACAGTTTAAAATTTTCTGTTCTAGGTATTGTAACTGAGATATCTTCAGAAATTTTCTAAAACTTTAGATTATACCTGTTTGGGAAAGAATGTGTTTGGTTTGGCCTCCTCCACACTTTTCATATGAAGTTATTTAATTGTTGGTTTGTTTTTTTTTAAAAACAAGGGATTGAGTATCAGTCTTGTCTTTCCATATCCATTCTGTGCCATCCACTCCCTTGAAACCCCTAGTAGGAGTTGGCAGCCCTGTCACCTCACCTGAGACTCGATTCCCCCCGTATGCCCAGCAGAGGACTAGCTTTTCAGAGGGCAGATGATGCTGATGAGCTCCCCTGCACTGTGCCTGTGAGCTTGGCAGGGGGTGGACTCCTCCTGGTATTCCAGAAGCCAGGATGGAAGCCAAGAACCAGGAGCAAGAGCAGCCAAAACAATCAACTTCAATGTGCTGTACTCTAAAAAATATGAGCATGTGTCAAAGTAGGAAGGCTCACAACAAGGGGCTGTCTCGGGCTGTCTTGTTTATGGTTTCATTCCTCACCCCTGCCTCCTTTTCCTTCGTCTCTGTTGCCAAACGCAGCTACATAGCCCATTTCAAAATACAGCAGAAACTGAGGGAAGAAAAAAATTCTTAAAGTCATACAAATACAAATTCGTACCTTGTAAAGGTGGCCACTCTCTTAATACCCTGTCAGCCTATTATGCACTGACAGTTTGCACCCCTGCAGAGCATGCACCAGATGGGTAAAGGAGGGAAGAAGTTGTGCTTTCCCTTGGCTAATAGTTTTATTCTGAAAACCTAAGGAGTTGATTTGAGGTGCTTGATGGTTTATGCCTGTTGTATTACTAAAGGAAAGCTGGTGGACAGGACAAAAAAATTAGGCTGACAGACTGCAAAATGAAGCTATAAACTGGGAGAAAGCAAGAGAGGGTGCTACTGGCAGAAGATGGCAATAACCAGTGACCCCCAAGCACCCCAAGGTATTACCTGTGAATAATCCTGTGCCATTTCAGTATAGTCCAAAATCCTACTGGCCTATTTAACCCAAAGAAGGTTTTCAAACCTTCTAGCCTGATTGGGCAATATCCCTTCAAACCAAAGAGGCCATTCCCTGAGCCAAGCTGCAGCAAAGCCACTGTTTGTCTTTCCCCTCCCCCCCCCCTCCCCCCAAAGAAACAAAACCAGCTATCTCATTGTTTGAAAACCATTTAGCAATATGTTTGCAAAATTAGGAAGGGGGGAAACCTTAACTGAAATCTGATACGTGTACTCTGATATTGCATGTATCTTTATTTCATGGTTGGTTTCAGCTGCAATTTTTCTCTGTGTGTTTATTCTGAATGTAAATATCTGCGTGTAGTACCAATGTGTAGTTGTATAACACAAGAACATAAGATCTAAACACAATGAGGATATAGGAATCAAGAGAAAATGTGTCATTATTATGAGTGAAGCACAATAACAAAATCAGAATTTAAACCATGTCTTCTTGTCCCAAGTATGAAAGGAAGAATTCAATTTTAAAGCTTTTTTTCCCCTCCCTGATCATGCAGGCCTATTAGTGAGCAAGAAGACATCTGCTAATCTTGCATTAGAAGGGCTCTTATCTCTTTACCTGTTTGTCTGGTGACAGTTATAGCACTTCAAGGGGGCATGGGGTTGGCAGCACCCACTGCTGGGGATCTGAGGTGCTTTAGAGGTTTGCCCTGCAGAGCAGACCAACAGTTCCTTTTGATTCAAGCTTTAGTGGACATTTATGGATATTTACTTTCTGGTTCAAGCTTCCATTGCACTCCACAAAGCAGAAGATCAGAGGGACCAACTCTGGTGTCCTGGAAGGATCCAGAGCCCCACGTTACAAGGATTATCACTCTGCTCTGCCTGCTGCAGAGGACAGGATCACTTCCTTGGCTTCTCCTCTAGGTGAGACAATACCTGTAGAGGTGTAGGTGACACCCTGAGTCTTCAGTTTCCCTGAGAGCACTGGCGATGCTGCAGCTATTTTTTTTTTTTCTACCAAACTTTCCCAGCTTTATTGAGATCTGAACTCTGAGAGTTGATGATGAATGTAAGTCTGTCCTCCTTGCTTGCCTTCCATTTTTACAGATTGCAGGCTAGGTACTCCTGAATTAGGGTATCTATTTCCAGAATAGCAACAATGGATTTCAATCTCTGATGTATTTAATGAGAAATTATAAATTAATAGTCCTTCTTCACAGAAGATCTATGCTAAATCCACGTGGGATCCTTAAGAACTGCATAGTCAAAATAATTGACTGGCTGTACAGCCATAATAAACACGATTTAATCTAGGAATATCGGGATGGTCTAAAATTTTAAAAAAGCACTAAAATCACATGACAAAAGGGTTTAATGTGTCCTCAGCAGACCTGGCTATGCCAAATTTAATTAAGGAGTTCTATCTGTGTCAATAAATTATCATCCAAGGTAAAATAAAAGTCATTCAATTTGTTAAAATGCAATTTTATTTAGGTGCACAATTAGTGGGTTTATCCTATTGCAAAATAATTCAGCCAAGAATCAATTTTAGCACCAACAGAGTACAACTGAGTATATAAACAGTCTTCCAATACTAACTGGATACAACTATGGACAGGATGTTTTATATAAATGGCATATTTCTCTTTCACATACACAGACAAATAGGTATCTCTGTAACCGTTTCCTAAAAATCATTAGCTGAATGCTACTGTAATACTACTAAAACTAATAACAGTATTTTCTTACAGAAATTGCTGAAGGCAGCTTCAGGAATGAGACAAGTAAAAAAAAAAATACAGCATTCATAATCTTGTCTGTCTGCATCTCTGTTTTTTTAAAGGTTATGCCTTAGTTCTATGTTTGTTTTGTACCATTTTCTAGTAAAATATGGATGAACTCAGATCAAGAAAATGGTACCAAGAACAAGTTTAAAGGACTCTTGCAAGTAAGCTCTCCACCATCGCATTGCTACGGCAAGGATGAAAAACATTTCCAATGCTGCCAACTACACCAGGATGCCTGCTAACCCATTGGTAGGAGAAGCCTGGTTGTGGAGGATGGGCAAGATGTGCTCATGCATATTTTATCTAGGAGGCCTTGATAAACCCACCAAAAAGTGAATTGCAGCCTGAAAAGATAATTGCTATCATTGGGAAATTGTCACATCACCTAAACTGAGACACCCAGTAGGTAATTAAGGTAGTAGCTGCCTAATGTGTCTGGACTGGCAAATCGGGTCATTCCTCATTTTGCCCAACTCTACTGATTACACATCCTGTATGCATGTTAGCTCCCTTTGGGAGTGAACATCCAAGAGGAAACTCAGGCACCTTGAGAGGACAGCGTCTCCCAGGGTCTGTAAAACGGGCACTTGGAAAGCAAGAAATGTGGCTGCCTCCAAAGGACACTCCTTCAACTCTGTCTCAGCAGACTTTGCTCTCTAAACCTTTCTTCTTAGGGACAGGGAATGACCTACCCTTCCTGTTACAAAAAGCCTTTCTCTGAAGGCTGGAAGAAAAGCCATGTCATTAATATATCCATTTTGAACAGAGAAAACACTATGTATATGTATGTGAGTGAACACATGTATGAATGAACGTGTGTGTTTTTAATGTTTCAGCTGCTATGCAGGAAGGCTGTAGTCAGTCCAGAGCTTGCTAAGGGTCAGGAATCAGCTGCCTCACACCTATTTGTCCCAGGATCTCTGCCTGATGCCATCCTCAAAGACAATATACCTAGCAACAGCTTTAAGAGGCCAGTTCACACATCAGAACCCACAGCTTTAGGAAGAAGAATGATGTTTGTAGGTGTCACGTTCTCTTTCACTGTGGTTATTAGCTCCTGCCTACAAGGAGGGCTGGTGGTAGGATTTGGGTTTATGGTAAGGATTTATTCTAATGATCAATTTCCATCTGGATTCTAGAGAGACCCCAGAATTAGGCAGAAAGATGGTATCAGGGACCAGTTCCTTCTTTTCATTTTTACTGTGGTCCTTTTGCTACAGTTAAAGATACAGTTGGGATTGGAATTAGGGTGAGGACAGTGACACTTTCTAGAAGCCAGTCTATTCTAGAGGGCACGAAATGCTAGAAAAAGGACTGGTGGTGCTGTTACCAAGGCCATAGGTTCTCTTTTCCCATAGGGAATGATCCCTTGGCTATCAGCAGACACAGGGGATGGGGTGGGCTTGGCTTCTGTAGTTCACTTTAACAAGGCATACATTGCTGTAGGGCTTTCAACAGTGTAAGGACAGCTGGTGTTAGCAGAGGTAAAATTATGTACTCCTTTAGGGAGGGGGGTTGCCTGCTGTCTGTCAATAACATTAGGGTTTGTGTTGGGATTACAGTAATAGCTTGGAGAATATAAAATGTCAGAAGCATAACTACTTCTTGCAATATGCAAGGCCTATAGACACAGTGAGAGGATTTGTGTTGAGAAGAGGAAATTCTCTTCAAGCTCTTTTACAAGACAGATTGGTACTGTGACTTATAACTGTGATCAGAGTTTGAAGGGTTTGGAAACCTTCATGAGTCCAGCATATTGCTGAATGCTAGAGCATTTATACAGCTACAAAGAAGACAAAGGCTGGCAAGTGTCCTTCCTCCTTTACATGCTCTTTTACTGCAGGGATTGGTCCCCTGACATCAGAGTTAGGGGTGGTGATAAGATCTGCAAATGTCAGCCACAAGTGCCCCATATTACCACACTCTTCACTTCCCAGAGGCAGAAAGCAACTGGTTTCTGCAATGATCCATACCCTTTCAGAGTAGGAAAAAGCGTAAAACCTAAAGCATCAATGGACAAGCCTGTTCCCACGTGTGTCAAGATGAGCTGAGGAAAAGAAACACGCTGATATTGGCATGAGTGGGCAGGGGCAGGGGGCATTAGGCTTTGCTCTCTTCTGCAGGGAACGATCACTTGGGGTAGCAATCATGTGAGACAATTTATATTTTTTAAGAGCCTTTTGTGTGTCATGTGGCCCACAGTCACAGTAAGAGTAGAGACCAATGCTCTCTTTTACTGTGGGGATTGCTGCCCAGGGTACAATTAAGGTAAAGACTTGAGCTGGGATTATCTTTTCCCTCTCTACAGCTTGTTTCCACTGCCTTCTGCAGCGCCTGTGTGGCAGTTCATTCCTTCTGGAGTAAATCAATCATCTCCATCCCAGAGGAAATCTGAGCACAAGTGATGGGGGAACAGTGCAGACAGACACTGTGGCCACAGATGCCATCTTATTCAGCTCTTCCCTCCCAGGACAAGCCCCAGCAGTGTCCTAGAAAGCCTTGCAGCCTCCCCCCTTGTCTCAGGGGACAGATCACATGCCTGTCACACAGACACCAACTGAGGAGTCTGTGACACGACCATCCCTGGCACATAAAGCACTTTGGATTAAAACCCCACCCACATATATAACAGTGATCTATATGTTTCAGAGTCACAGGGGTTGCACAGTGGATCAGAGAAGACTTTGGTCAAGGAGTGTCCTGGCCATTCCACGCCAGGAGTGCAGCCCCGAGCACTGCAGACACAAGCCATATTGCACCAAGCAATAACACTTCTCTCCATCGAGCCTTGCAGAGCCAGCAGTGGGAAAGGAATTTGAACTGCTTAAGGAAAAGAAGCTCCAGAGGACTTCCTTCCTCCACCAACCACTAAGCCTACATTTGATGCTCAGTCAGGTGTTATAGATGTCTTTCTGCCCACAACATTTACTTCCTTCACACTGTTTCCAACTTTATTTTCTTGTCCAGGGTTAGTTTTGCTGCAGGGTGATGCAAAACCATAGGACAGTCCATGTAATGGCAGGATAACTTGATCCAATAGAAAAGAAGGAAATAATATTATTACGCCCCCAAAAAAAGAAGGAAAAGAAAGTGATTAAAATTGTGACCTTATATCTGTAATCATTATCAAGTTAAAACAGCTCAAAACATGTCTGTGCACTGAAAAAAATTTTCATTTTTACTCTAATTTCTGCCCCAAGCCTTCTGCATGCTTATCATGCATGAAACAACTCTTAACATCACTTAATCTGTAACACTGCATGACCCAGAACTACTAATACCAGACATTTGTATAATTTCCCTCAGATAAGCAGTATCTTTTAACTTATTAGGAACATTCACACATGAGCAAGATCATAACGATGCCTTGGGGTGAAATTTCAGCCATGGGTCAGAATCTCCTACTAACTGTAGCTGCTTCAGGATTTCACCTCATACCACAGACACAAAGCCATGCTGCAATAAACAATTCTGAGTCCAACAGACACAAAGGAGTTTATGATCTGTTGAGAGCAAGAAATGAGGTTACTTACCAAAGTTCATGAAGGAAGCCTGTGGCACGACCTGAACACCAGTGATGCACCTCTTACATTTACATTTTGTGCCTCCAGCCCCCAAGCCATCTTTCCTATCATTCCCAGACAGCTGTCTTCATCTGCACGGCAAAGAATGGATGAGTTAAGGTTTATTCTGGTTGTAGACCAGCTTACTCATCTGTGGTGTTGGTGACACTAGTGAGGTTGTCATTGAACACTAAGGAAGCTTTGTGCATGCAAATATGCTTGATTATGAGCACTGGTTGAAAAGGAAAAGAGTAAATTCTTACTAGTTCATTCCTGCTTAAACCAGCTATCTTGCCACCCTATAACATAAATCAACATATTCAGGAAAAGACACAATACTAAGCTTTACATTCAACTAACCTTTAGTAAGAGGTAGCTCCACTCTTTTAGACTTTACACAGTTTTCTTGAATCCTGCTGGGCAGGAGAGATCATTGCAACAGTCCAGCAACGGGGCTGGCTGGAGCAAGAACCCTTCATCTCTTCATCTCCATAGGCAAGTGTTGCTTGGATATGCAGAGAAGTTACATGTCTCTCACACACAGTTGCATGCAAAATCCTTTAAAAAGGACATTGGCATCTAAGACCAGAGCCAGTCTGGAGGAAGCTTTCTGGTCACAAATGCAAGGAGCAGAGATATATTTTTATTTCTCCTTTAAATACTGATTACCAGGAAGCAGAAGTGTTTTTAAATACATTGGTTCCAGTGTCCTGAGGTTTTTAATGGAAAGTGAAAGTGACGAAGGTCACATATTAATATTTCATTGATCACCAGTCAAAACAGGTTGGCTGGCAAATGTTTTATGCCTTCCCACCTGCACAGAATTGCAATTGCTCTCCATTAAGGACCTGATTCCCATTATCTTCTTCCGATTGATGGGGGGAAGGGGAACATGTGTGTGCAGTGCTGGAATAGGGAATGAGATTTTTGCAACCTTTCATTTAAAAAAGAAATCCTTGGGGGTCTGTGAATGGCAGGTTGCACTAGTCATCTCTCAGAGCCGTTCAGACCTAATGGCACGATGACACCAAAGCTAACCTTTCTTCACCAACCTCCTCTATGTCAAGGATTAACATTGCTGATTTCAGAAAGCAATGATTGCTTCTCCCTGGATTTAATCTGTTGAGGAAAAGGCTGGTTGGAAATCACTGTTTACTGTTTTGATTGAAGGCATCAGGACTCTGGATATTTCTTCTTTCTTTAAAGGCATACATTAGGATGTTGCCTATCTGGAGCTCACTATGGAAAATATTCTAGTTGGGGTGGACTGCCTGCCAGGAAAGACTGATGGTTTGCTTCAGTAAAGGAAATTAAACCAAAATAAGACCTGAATTTGAAGCTCTGGCCACAGCCTGAGTTGAGATGTATTTGTGTTTCTAAAGGACTCCTAAAGAAACTTAATTTAATCCTAAAACCACAAGAAAACATTCTGTATTTGTGCTTATTTTTTTCTGATCCTGTCTGAGATCAGAACAAATGACATCCACAAAATGACAGTTGGAGATTTTTGTCTTAAAGGAAAGTTGGAAAAAAATACTATCTCTTTCTAAAATGATTGTCCTTATGAGGCTGTTGAGTTAATTTTGCAGACATGAGAGCTGCAACTAATCACGCTAAAATCAGACTGCCTGATGTGAATCTATTGTTACCTCAGACACTTGTTGAGGCCTTGAAACCATATGGATAGGCACTTATCCAACTAGCAATGTTTTCAAGAAAAGTCAAACACCTATGTGAGTTGTAGGAGTTTGCCCAAGGTTTGCTTCACTCAGCCCTTTCACAGCACTCTCTGGGTATCTTCCCCTGTCCTTGTAGTCTTTGCTTGCAACCTTTGTTCTTGCAACCTTTCAATACATCTCTATCCCTTTTCAGGAGTTCATCAGTTTGCTGTGACTCCATTCCCTCTGTCCAGCTTGCCCACACACACTACCAAAGAGTTTTTCCTCCTGTGAACATCCCTGGGCAGAGATCAACATGGAAAAATTCTCCTTTCTGCAACATTAACTTCTAGGGTTCATCCACACCATAAAGGGATGGATGACGGCAAGTGACAGATAGGAAACTACCTTTACATGGCTCCAGAGAAGACTGTGCCACAGAGAAAATATATGCTACAAAGAGCTACATTTTCATAAGGATGCCCCCAAAATTACCATGTACTGTGTTATGAATCTTCACAATTGGGTAGTCCCTAACGTCTCCACAGATTAAACAAACAGTGCTTGAAATAAGGAGTGCAGGCAGAGGATATTTTGCCTTAACATTGTCCCATAGGTTTTCTACAAGATGTATATATAAGCAATAACACTTGTGCAACAGTGCACAAGAGTATTAGCACAGGAGTTTGGACAAGAAGTGGAAAACATTTCTCACTTGAAACTCAAAATCTCTCTCAGTTGAAATTCAGAAGAGTACCTAGATCAAAAAAATAAGTCAGAAAAGTACATTTATTTGCCCCAGAAAACATCAGAACTGATGGTATTATTATTGAAAATAGATTAATAATTGCATAGAAGGGAGAAAAAGGGGACAGTTTCTCAAACATCTTTAATGCTAGAAAATGAGGGAAATAGCAGGGAATTTATCCGTGTAACTGTTAGGGAAACAGAAATGATGAAAAAAAATCTATAAAAGCTTTGGGTTTATTGTTTTTCTAACCTCATTTCCAGTAGTCCTCCTATTACCTGCTCTGTTCAGAGAATCATTCTGCTGTTCCTTAAGATGTTTTTCCCCATGTTAGTTTGCATCATATATTTTTATTAAATCAATTACCATGTAATTTACATCATATTGCTTAATTAAGAGGAAATTGTTTTGCTGAGGAGCCTGTTGGAGGATGAATGGAATCAATCAACTTTAATATAAGACTAGCCTCTTCATAAAGCCATTCATTTCCAAGTTTAGTCCTTGGGAAACAATAAATGGAATGCTATTATACTGCCTAGAAAATATGACACTATGGTACGTCTTAAATGTTTATGACAAGTTCACTGCACTAAGCCGGAACAATTTTTTTTTATAACTCAGGTAAAAAAAAAAATAAAAGGACCTATTTTAACAAGGGCTGGGATGCTAATAGGTGGCAATTCATTGTCTGCAGATGATTAAGGGAAAAATGAGGCAGAAGAAAAAGTTTCCAGGCCATCACTTCTGCTGGAAGCATCAAGATTTCAAACACTAGTAGGAGTTAGAAGAATGTATTGGTGAAATAAAAAGATATTTTACTCATTTCCCTCCACTAAGATGTCGACTCTGCCATACTTACTCCAGTAGAGCAGTCATGCTGGAAAACCGGTAATTATACTTCTACCAGTCCTCAGCATTTTACAAGTACCAAGTATAATTTGTTTCTGTAGCATCATGCAATGCTAGGCACTTGTAGATAAATGCATAGAGTGCTGCTAATGTGCTTGTTATCTGGGGTACCCCAATGATAACAGCTTCCAGAAGAGGCATCATTCCTAATATTGCAAATTTACAAAGTGATGGAATAGCAGCTCCAAATCTGTTTCGGACAGGGAGTTCCTAAATCTTTGCATATTCCTCTCTTGCTTCCTCCAAAATTCTTATCTCCTTCTCTCTCCCCTTCTCTACTATGTAGCCTATAACAAAAACCTTGATGAGACTATTCCTTCGTACATTCAGAAACATGGGGGGAAAAAAATATGTTCCTCTGTTGTCTGCTTCCCACCTCCACTCTGAAAGCTTAAGAGAGAAAACAGTTTAGATTACTAGTTTGGCTCCACACTCTTGTGTATGAATTTTCTTGGTGCTGTTGGAAATGAAACTCATGATAAATAGCACAACACTATGACTCTCTATTTTTCTCAAGGCAAAGGAGAGTGAAACCACACATGGCTAAAGGTAGCCATGGTGCAAACGGTGTGGGCAGGCATTCACGTCCCTGCAAACAATAGCAACTGGTGTTGAACCTGGGGCTGGGACACTGCCTCAGGAGCAGCCTTTCTCATCATCCTTCATGCCATAGTTTTGTCTCAGTGGTTTTACTTACCCCGTAAAACCTTTCCCATAGGTTGCTTCTCTTCTTCTTTTTCTTCTTCTTTTCTGCCCTCTCTCACCTTCCAGGTATTTATTTGGTGGGACAGTGAGAATGTTTGTTTAATGTCAGAGAAAACAAGAATTTTTTCTGCCTAATGAAAAATAGCAATTGGTCTTCACTTTGAAGGCAATAAAAAGAAAGGAAAAGTAAGTGAAGCCTCAGTAGCCACTAATACCTCATAACCACTTTTTTACTTTGATAAATTAGCTTCAACAGGCACTTGACTAAAACAGCCTGCAATCTGATTTTGTAGTTTCTGCCTGGTACCTTAAGTAAGCACTGACAGCAGAACAAAGTAAAGGCTACACTGAAAACAGACACTCCTGAATTACGCTCAGCTGTGTACCAATATAAACAGCACATCATAAGTAATGTTGAGTTTGGTTTAACTTCCAGTTTCTTTGATGATGTTAACTCTCTGGGGCTTTATTGCTGAGAAGGAGGCTTTCCTGATTTTGTATCATTTGTATCTCAGTATACTATTTTTTGATTTTGCAAAGACAAAATGGGAGTACTCAAGAATTTTCCTCGCCTTAACTAAAGATCTTGATTTCAGTATCTTGATCAGTTCTGGACCATTTTAAAATGTTTATTAATCATAAAGGAGAGGTTATATTTATCACAGTCCCTATAGGCACTGTATAAATCCATACTAATTATGTTTGCTTGCATTTCCTGAGCAGGAAAAGAAATAAGTAAATTTGCTTCCCGGTGCATCTGTCTCTCTCCTTGCCTGGGATTCCACTCATCAGCACATGACGGGTGAAAAGAAACTCCAGGACAAAGTGTAGTGTCAGCCTGTGTACTGTTTTTTTGAGGAAGTCTGTAAGTACTGCCACACAGGCTTTGTGCTCTGGCACGGAAGAGCATAGCAATGATAGCACACCTAATACCCAGCCTTTTAAAAGCCTGAAGTTTCCCCACCAGCTAGCTGGGAGATGCTGGAGCCAACAATAATTTGGTATGATTAAGTCATGACCCAAAATGGGAGAAATGGTATTTCTCACCACCAGAGAATTTAGGCATGAGAATTTAGTTGATGAAAAGACCAGACTGTGGGTTTTAGAAAACAAAGAGAAGAAAATAACTTTTCACATAGGATAAGGTTCACCCATGGATCTCATTGCCATGGCTGCCAGCAGGGTAAGCGGGTTCAGACAGGGACCAGAAAAACTCACATGAAAATGGGTCTATGAGTGGCTCCAGGCACAAGGAGCAGGGAAGAAAACCATTGTCTGCTGGTCGATGGAGTCAGCCTTAGGCACTCCTGGATGAGACGTTGCGTAGGCAGTATTGCATGATGGCAATTGCTTGCCTTTCTGTTGTGAGACACATACACAGAATATGGAGAGTCAGGTAGATGCTGCAAACATTACATTAGATCTGAGTTTCTGGGTTTTCCAGCTTGGGGGGATTGCTTTGGGCTGATCTGTGTCTGTAGATAACATTCCTCAAGCCAGTGCTTCAGCTGGGAAGGGTAGTCACTTCCCCAGTTGACCTGCCAGGTGTTGTCTGACAAGATATATGAGGTGGTGAAATGTTTTCTTTTAAACCCTTGTAATGATCCTGCAGTGAAGCCAGATTCCACATTTTTGATGAGTGTGCTCTGCCTGGTGATGGATGAATTCAGAGGGAAAGCAAAGGCTTTCCCCTCTGGGGAAATATCCTAGTGAGCTGTTGGAGCATACCATGATATACAGAACCCAGAGCCAGTCTGCCCTAATCTAATGCTGCACTGAGTCACGGGCAGCTGCTCCTCCATGTTCCCATAGCAAGTACGTATATTTTTAATGCCTCTTTTTCTTTCCAACAACTATCTAGGCAGGGAAGAGCAGGAGAAAGGAAGGGAAGAAAAGGAGGAAAAAAACCCCAATTCTGGGGACCCTGAAGTCACTTGTGTGAAAGAGGAAAAATGTCAGTGAGGATGTCAGGTCACTTATAGGCAGAAAAACAGCATGAGGAAGCATCTATCCAATGCCTCCAGTGAAAACGGGCAATGTTGAGGAGGTTTTAGTTTGCTTATGGGTGACAGAGGAGGTGATGAAGACAAGAAGGGCTCTTGCATCACTCAGGGCAGCAGCAACTGGGTTATGTGGGACTTTCCCAACTTTCACCTCAGATGTGGAAATTCCTTCCCCTTGCCAATACCACGTCAGCGATTTTCTAAAGGGTTTGAGCCATCTTCCCCACTTCCTTTAAGCTGCACAGGACAAGCAAGGCACAAATTTGGACACCCATCCTAAGTCTGAAATACTGTATGAAGAAAATTTTGAAGAGTCAGATTTTGGGTCAGCTACAATCATTTCCTACTGTCATTAAGTGCTGGAAAGCTGTGTGTTAGTGGCCAGCAATTGTTTGGGTATTGGTCCTGTGAAACTGTTGCTCAAAACAGAGCGGGCTTTGCAAAGGCTAAAGACACAATAACTTGTTCTCATCTAAGTAATCTATTTATCTAGATGATAAATAACAGTCCCAGCTCTCCCAGCCTCTCCTCATACAAGAGATGTTCCAGTCTTCTTTGTGGTCCTTTGGTGGACTCCTTCCAGTCGCTCCATGTCTCTCTTGTACTGGGGAGCCCAGGACTGGACACAGCACTCCAGGTGTGGCCTCACCAGTGTTGAGCAGCAGGGAAGGATCACCTCCCTCAACTTTCTGGAAACACTCCTCCTAATGCAGCCCACAACACTGTTGGTTGAAGCTCCTGCCTTTCCTTTGGCACACCCTTCCCAGCCCTATACCAGCTGTAGCTCTGAGGGGATAGAATTTATTCAGCCTTAAGAAGAAAAGGCAGAAGGGGAACTTTATTGCTGTTTGAGGCTCCCTGGAGGGAGGGTGTAGAGGAGATGGAGCCAGGCTCTTCCCCGAGGTGCACAGTGACAGGACAAGAGGCTGCAAGACACAAGCTGGGACTTGGAAAATTCCAGATAGTTCTTAAGGGAAAAACATCACAACAAGGTTCATCAAACACTGGAAGGTGCCCAGAGACATTGCAGGATTTTAATCCTCAGAGATATTAAAAACTCAGCTTGCTGAAGCCCTGAGTAGCCTGACCTAACTTCAAAGCTAACTGTGCTGTGAGAAGGGAAGTAGGGTCAAATGACCACCAGAGATCCCTTCCTACCTGAGTATGATTATGCTATTATGTACCTCAGCCTTTGTAAATTCAGAACCTAATCAGATTACCTAGATGAGAACAAGTCATTGTGTCTTTAGCCTTTGCAAAGCCCGCTCTGTTTTGAGCAACAGTTTCACAGGACCAATACCCAAACAATTGCTGGCCACTAACACACAGCTTTCCAGCACTTAATGACAGTAGGAAATGATTGTAGCTGACCCAAAATTTGACTCTTCAAAATTTTCTTCACACAGTTTTTCAGACCTAGGACAGGTGTCCAAATTTGTGCCTTGCTTATCCTGTGCAGCTTAAGGGAAGTGAGGAAGATGGTTCAAACCCTTTAGAAAAAGACAGCAGAGCCAGGCGCTTTTCAGTGGTGACCAGGGACAGGACCAGAGGTCGTGGCACAAACTGAAACACAGGAGATTCTCTCTGAACATCAAGAAACTCTCTACTGTGAGGGTGACCGAGCACTGGCACAGGTTACCAAGGGAGGTTGTGGAGTCTCCATCCTTGGAGATATTCAGAAGCTGTCTGGACATGGTCCTGGACAAGCAGCTCTATGTGGCTCTGCTGCAGCAGGTGGGTTGGACCAGATGACCTGCAGACATTCCTTCCCACCTCAACTATTGTGTGATTTTATCAACTCCCTCTGAGAAAACTGAGGCTCTGGGTGGAGCAGAGTTTTCAGCCTGTCAGGGTGCAGCAAGAGCTTGACTGCTTCCTAAGAGACAGGAGAAGTTAAAGCCCAGAGCTACAGTTATACGGGGGCTGGCAGGAGGACACAAGAGGAGAATGAAAGGTGGAAAAAGCACACTCTGCTGAGGAATGCTTAGTCTATGGGATGGCTGGGATGTTGTTTTTAGGGCTCAAACTAGAGTGAAGGCCAATGTAAAGGAAAAGCGAAAGCCTCCAGCCCCACTGGACATGTGTCAGTGGGTCTGAAAAAAGCTGCCCAAGGAAATAGAGATCCGATAGCAGAATTCATCTCTGAGGAATACTGAGTATCTGGAGAATGGGGACCCTGTCTTTACAGGTAAGTCAGTGGCTAGAGTTGAGAAGTCAGTGGTTGGGTTTGAGAGAGAGGAGGAAAAAGCTCAGAGCTACATTTGGTGTGGGGCTGTGCAGGGGCTGCCACAGGAACCTGAGTGTGGCAAAAATAATAATCTCTGAGGACCTTTTAGAGGTTGAGAGGATGGAGTGCCTACTTTGAGGCCCAGAATAGGGTTAGCATTATTGTTGGAGTTGAGAGAAGGTAAAGATTTACTTTGAGAGGGTTGGAAAATTACGCCCCAAGTAAAACAGGGTGCTGAGGCTAGATGCCTATTCCCATTGAATTTACACTGTGATTTACCACTGACATTTTTTCTGTATGCATGAGGCCCTAGTCAATGCAATCTTGCTTGAGATTTCTTACTGAAAATCTAGAATACTCCTGCTTCTACTCTCCAGGCAAAATTCACCTTCTCAGCCACCTGCCGCTGCAGGGAGGGTGGCATCCTGGTGACACTGGGACCTTTCCATCTTCCTAGTCTCTGCATTAGGCTCCCAGCTGCTCTGTTTGACATACAGAATAAAAAGAAAACAACATAAAGGAATCAAAACACTTTAAAACATCCCCTTAGGGCAGTGGTAGAGCATTTATGCAATAATGTCTTAAGTCAGAACAAAACATTAAAATAAATATTACGGATGGGAACTGAAGGCTCAAACCATGTTTTACTCCTGGCACGTACAGTGACTGCTGCTGTCACCAGCCGTGTGCCTGGGGGAACACGGGTCCCTGGCACACTGAAACAGAGAGGCCTCAGCAACAAGGGACGGAAGCATCAGCGGCCTGCAGGTGAAAGATAATTTTAAGAGGTTTCATAGCATTATAGGCCAACATTTTACACTGTGGATCCCTCTGTTGAGCACCTGAATTCAAATCAGGTGCTAGATCCTGCAAGTGCTTGATCCTGCAAGTGAGCGGGCTCACCAAACTCAGCAGGAATGCCCTCAGGTGTCTGGGACCAGATGACCCTTACAGCAGGGATGTGGTGACATGAGATGTTAGTGGCCCTCATATGTTTGTTAGTGCTCTTTGCCACTTCCCAGAGGTGGCTGTGGCATGTGAGGTTGGAGGTCTGGGTGTTGTCTTGTACCTTGGACCATTTCAGTGGCTGGGTTTCCAGCCTGGCTGGAGAGAAGTGCTGGGGCACTGGGAACTGCAGCACAGGTGCCAGCAGGAAGGAAATATCCTGAGCTGCTTTTCCCTCCAGGTAAATCTATCATGCCACTACGATCTGAGCCCTGACCTCTTCTTCTGGGGGTTCTTTTTTCTTACCTCACCCTCTTCTGCTCTTTGGGTGCCATCCAGAGACCAGGGACAATACAGCGACTTCCTTTGGAATTTAATCCTAATGACTCCTAAGCCACCTGGATGGGGAAAATCCACATGTAGTATTAATAATTAGTACAGATTAGCTCGATACTTGTCACACTGACTGTGAGCTACAGCATACTGTCAGGTAGATGTACCTCACTAACTAGCTTATTGCCTTGGGATGGAAACAGGAGTGATGTCTAAGCAGAGAACTGCATTTCTGTGGGAGATCCTATAGCTTTCAGTGGACACCCTGTACTGCAGAGCCGCTGTATTTGGCTATCCCTGCTCCCAGCAATGACAGTGGCGTGCAGCTCCTAATTCAGCTAACAAAACTCATCTGGGAGGCTCCTTCCTATCTGAGATGACCTTGGTGAAAGTTGGCTCCAGATTAGGATTTTTCTAAGTGTGTAAATTGCAGGAGAGCAAATGTCCGACTACTGTTCGATAGGACCAGTGGCCCTTTGAGGGCTGTTTCAGAGTCCCACCCTCTCCCTCATGTTTCTTCCAGCTCCTTGTGTTGAATCCAGAGATTCTGCAATTGCACTGGGATAACACCACTGGAAAATGAATCTTGTCAGGGGCATGGGGGGGTTTGTTTTCAATCACTTCATCTCATCAGCAGTTGCATCATGGTTCAATTAATGCAAGGGAGTTGGCAGAAAAACAGCAGTGGGCCAAGGGGGAAGGAGAAGGACACAGTCGTCGTTTCCACAGCAGTTAGCAACTTGGTCAGATTAAGTATGCTAGCAGACAGGAGACACTAATTCTCCTAAAATTTTCTGAAAATCCTAACCACTCTTTTATTAGTGTTTCTTTTAACTGATCACCCATTTTTTTCAGGTCAAACTCCTACTTACAACAGTCAAATGCTGACTCAGAGAAGGGTAAGTAAAAAGTTGCCTTGAGACCCCACAGGAGGTTTTTATGGATCTGGACTAGGAGGTTGTGTTTTGAGAAACCCGAGGGAAGCCAAGCTGTCACTAATGTCAATCTTTTCAAGGTTGCGTTTTACATAATTTTAATTAACTTCTATTGAGTGTTGATGTTCATCTTCCAAATGGAAATATGTTCATTAGCACACTTATAAATATCTCTGCTACACCGTCACTGGAGGCTGTTAAATGGGAAGGACCCTGAGACCAAGCTCTAAGTGGAACTGTCAGGGGGAATTCTTCCAGCGGGTAGGTGCCTGCCTGGCTTCTCCAAACTTTTCTCAATTACCTCTGCCTGGGCTAAAGCATGGCAATGCATCTCCAAGGAGAACCATTTCTCAATTAGAGTTATAAACCCTGTAGAGGATGACTCTTTTTTTTTTTTTTTTTTTTTTTCGAAACAGTGGGTTCATACTGCACTGGGAAAAATAAGATTTAAAATTCAGCCTTGTTATTAGAGCAGCACCAAGCTTTAAAATAAATAGTATGAATTTACTTGGTCTGTTACCAAACTGAGCAGTCACTGAACAGGGTGAAAAAGCCAAGCTGGTGGGAAGAAGCAGGTTTCACTACAGCATGTCCCAGGGCTGGTGGCTTCCATCCCTCTGCATGACCTGTGTGAAAGTGTGCCATGAAAATGCAGCCTCTCACACCAAAACCACAGAGTAAGAGGTCAGAGGGAGATACATTTTGGGAGGTGACTTAAAGATGAGGAAGTTGCTGGTGACTGTATTGGCCCCACGATGACAAGCTGTGCCCTCACAGACATTTAAAATCATCAGTCTTGCTCCCTCTACTCTGCTCTGGTGAGACCCCAACTGGAGTACCCCAGCTCTGGAGTCCTCAACACAGGAAAGACATGGAGTGGGTCCACAGGGCCACAAAAATTATCTGAGGGCTGGAACACCTCTCCTATAAAGAAAGGCAGAGAGAGTTGGGGTTTTTCAGCCTGGAGAAGAGAAGGATCTGGGGAGACCTTATTGTGGCCTTTCAGTACTTAAAGGGGGCTTATAAGAAAGATGGGGACAAACTCTAGCAGGGCCTGTTGTGATAGGACAAGAGTAATGGTTTTAAACTAAAAGAGGGTAGATTTAGACTAGATATAAGGAAGAAATTTTTTACAGTGAGGGGGGTGAAACACTGGAACAGGTTGCCCAGAGAGGTGGTAGATGCCCCATCCCTGGAAACATTCAAGGTCAGGTTGGATAGGGCTCTGAACAACCTGATCTAGTTGAAGATGTCACTGGCTCATTGCAGAGGCGTTGGACTAGATGACTTTTAAAGGTCCATTCTAAGCTAAACTATTCTATGATTCTATGATCTTCTAAATTTCAGAGAAGTGGTGTGCAGTTTTCGTCACAGAGGCCACAGAAAACAGGTTGGGCATGAGCAGCAGGCAAAAAGATGTTTGAGGACCTTCTCCCCAAAGCTCACTGCAGGGTGATCCAGTGATCACCAGGGTTTGGGGTAGATTTCAACGTGCAGGGTGCCTGTCACATCCTCCACCACTAATTGCTCTCTGCTACTCTTCCACAGCCCCTGGAGTTTCATGCACCTGGTCTTCAAAGGAGAAGGGACACCTGGCCTGTGGCAGCGGGAGAGCCAGGGCTGGGGAGACCTCTTGGATTCCCAGATGTGAAGGAACAACATGACTGAGATTTTGTCCGATGGGGTTGGGGTTGAAAGCACTGGGCTGGGACGAGGCTCTCCAGAAGGACTAAGCCTGGAGCTGCTGGCTGAGCTGCACTGGTGAAGGATGACAGGGAGTGCAGGGACCAAGTGGGCTTCCTCAGACTTGCACCAGGGATACGGCATAGTCCTGGGCCACGCCTCTTCTCAAGGATGGTTGGCACGATTTATCCGGGGCCAAGCACCAGGACAGGAATTCAGGTAAACCGGATTATCTGAAGTGATAAAGTCATGCCATGCAGAAGTTCCCATCAAAAGCAGCTTCAGGAGAATATAATGCAATTTCATTTTCCACTGAACTACTGGAGAGTATTAACCTCCAAGTTTGCCATGAACATCTGAGGTGACAAAATAGGAAGTTTCCTGAGAGCCAGAATTTCCTCAAAGCTCCAAAGACAGAACAAAAATGACTGACGTTTTCTCATACTCTCTGTCATGCATTTGTTAAAAGCAGCATAATGCAACCACCTTTACCTGTTATCGGGAGGGAAGGAATAGCCTGTCTAATAAGAAAACAAAGAAAAATTGAAGGACTTACAAAGGACATTGGTGAATCCTGAAAATGAGACAGTGTTCATTATCAGTGCATCAAGATGCTGTTGAGACACACATCCTTGAAGGGGGCACATTATGAACGCTGTTGGGAATGATGAATTCAGAGCTCTAGCTCACCCTGATTTAAAAATACCTTTCAAGAGTTTGGGGAGGCTGTGTCTTTCTTTTTGTTTTGATTTGCAAGAAGAGACCAATGATATTATGAATCAAGAGTTGCAAGGCTTACCTTGATTAAGTAATACCAAGTGGTTGTGTGACCCGATATTCTTAGCTGATGTTTTCAGTTCCCTCAGCAATGGCAGCTCCAAAGTCCCAGAAAATTCATATCTCCTCTAACTGTGTGAAATAATCTGAAGGAACTTTGAAATGACTGCAGAAGTCTCGTTCAGGCATGAACAAAAATATATGCTACACTCTCTCTCTGTGCCTTTGTGGAAGGATCATATCACCTAAAGATACTTCTTGAAACCTAATTTTGCCATCCAGACGTTACTTTTGTCCACTGTATGATACTGCCTGAGCGAAATTGTGAGAACCCCCTATCCCAACGTGAACTAGTCACCTGCTTGCTTTCCAAGGAAAATTCCAACATACCTTATCACTAACTGCTTCCTACTATCCTAAATTAAATTAAATTAAAATAAAATTGTTAATCCAGGCTGCATACTTGTATAGACCTACCAAAAATATCAGATTTGGAAATTTTACCTGCAGGAACAAAGTTGGTTTTATTTTATGTCTGAGCAAATCCTACTGGACTCAATCCCTAACCCTGCCCCAATTGAAATCAGTGGGAGGTTTTTTTGTGTCGTTTAAAGTGTCTTTAATTACTCTTCCATTCCATAGGACTTCCCTGTAAGCACAAGGAGGTTAATTACTTCCTGAGTAGTATCTGCTTCATATTATTATTAATTATTTAGCAATTAATTATGAGGCATTGCCTCTCAGGAGTGTGTGTGAGCTATAATAGGCACCAGTAAAGACAGCCTCTGCCCCAAGGAATTTTCAATCTCTTCTTTTTAGTTGTATGACCAACAAGATGTAGCTTCATTTACACAGTAGCTTGTCCAAAACAAATGGAAAAAATAGCAATCTGTCTAAGATTGAGGGACCACAGGTTTACAGGATGGGTAACATATGTGCTTTTTACACCTAGGTGACATGTTCACACCCCAGAGACCGGGAGCAACTACAAATATTCAACCTCAGATGGCTGTTCTCTGACAAATACACACCTGGCATTTGTTCACAAAATCTGCCTCCCCAGGTGGCTGCCCTAAAGGGAATGCCCAGCCGGCACAAGTGGAATTGAACACAGGGACCTCTCCAGACTGAGACAGAAAGATGCTAGCGGGGAAAATTGCTGTCCGTCCTACATCCCTGCTACAGTTCTGGATGTGAGCTCTGACTGCTGAAAGGCTGTTAAAAATATATCATTCTGAGGAGATGACAGAAATAGCTTCCAACTATTCTTCAGCTGCTGCCGTTCTGTGCTGCAGTCACACGGGCAGCTTCCGAGCAGGGGCTCTGCTCCACTGCCTACTAACGCCTCTGCGTTGCCTGCACCCTGATAAACGCAGAGGGTAAGCAGTGTTCCTGCTATCAGGCTGTACCCTGAATTACAGAGAAGAGGCATCCCAAGGGCTCTTCTTCTGCCTCTGAAACTGGTAGTGGGGAGAGGGGAGTTCAGATGTATCAGAGCAAGACAGTATGCAGCAGACTGTCAGACTTGACACCAGCTAGGGATTTCACTGTTTAAATCCTAACTTCAGCTTCAATCTGTGCAGCAACAGGCTGAGAAGGAAGCAGCAGGCAGCTTTTTCCAATGCTTCCAAAGTCCAGGTACCCAGCTGTTACACCCACTTGCTGGTCTTCCCTATTTTTAATTCTGTGCAGCAGACAGGCAATTGAAAACAGCATCACAGCTTAAAAGCTTCTGTGTAAAAACAAATCTGCTCTTCTGCACCATTAGGAATTCACTAAATCATAGTCACACCATCATGAGTGTGATGCCCTTTTAGAGGGTCTAGCGATGCTACTCCCAGGTTCAGCATGCCTGTGAAGCAGAGACTTTTCCTTGTCACCATGACGTATGCAAAGCAGCGAGCAGCCTCCTGTGCAAATGCGAGGCTGCCCTACTTTCTGCGAATGACTGCCCCTCAACCATCTTCACCAGACAGTCTGATTATATTTCTCATACTGCAACACAGCTGTTCATAACTTGTCATCTGCACCAAGAACACTGGCCAAGTATTCCAGCTGTATAATAGCTTTTTATTGTTGATTGAAGAGTCTCAGTACAAATTGCTTTCCCTTATATCCCTGGAAATTACACAAACATTGCACAAGGCAGAGAGTGATGCATTTAGAACCACCTCTGCGAAGTGCCACAGCAATGTTTTAACGAGGGTTGTCTTCCTCCAAACTCTTAGCAGCTCCCATTTGCCAGAGCTCCTTTTGCTGAGAAGATACATGAGAGATGCTGTTGATGCATCATTGCTGGGCACACTTTTGGATTTGGAGGATCCTGCTCTCCAGGAATCCTGCTCTGGTTGGGAATCCATGACAAAAGGCAAGTTATTTTATGATGACTTGATGTCTTTAATTCTAAAATCAGCCATGCTGAGTACAAGGAGATTGGTGGGGAAAGGGAAAAACCTGGAAAACCAGCAATAGAAGAAATGGATGCTTTTGTAAGGGGTAGGAGTTGATTAGTCATTGTCCCTCCCAGGATAAGGAGCAGGGGACATTAAGCAAAGCTGGCATGTTCAAAACAAACACGAAGAAATATATTTCCCCAAGTGCCTAACAAGGCTGTGGAACTCCTTGACATGGGATGCTCTGGATGCTAGTTTTTACATGCCTCAAAAAGGACTGGATGGCTACTTGTAAGAAAAATCTGTTGAGGACTGTTAAATACAATGACAATACATCTGACCTAGGAAATGTCTGACCTGCAATTTGTTGGAGCCTGGAGTGGTATCCTTGTACGTTTTCCTGTTCATCCACTATTTCCACATTATCCTCTGTTGGCCACTGTCAGGAATGGGATACCAGACTAGATGCAACTTTCTTTCAGACCTGCAAGGAAATAGCTTTTGTTGTTAATGTGGATAGATCTAGTGAATGTATTAAAAAAAAAAAAAAAAAAAGCATAACTCTTAGCTCACCTAAGTCTATGGTGTTTCCAATGATGATAGGATCTGATGTGCATTTCTTCTTACAAACTGTAGCCCCCAAGAAATAAAGTATGGTTGCTGGGGCTGGCTCTGACACCATTTGCTGAACTCCTGGAAGGTCATACTGCCAGCAATGTGATTATGTCCATCACCAGGGACTGATTTCCTCAGCTCTAAGATGAGTTTTCTTTGCAATTCTGCTCTATGAAAGTGATACTGTGGAAATACAGGAGCTTGCCCAGAAACATCTGCAATGCAACTGGCCTGAACTTTTCCCAGAAATCCCCTTGGGATTGAAACACTTCATAGCGACATGCCAGAGAGCTGCTTGGGACAGCCATCAAAGATATTTTGATAATGATATTTTATATAGTTCGCAAGGGTTCTGCAAAATGTCTTGCTGCGTATTTTTTTTGTTGGCAAGCCAAGCTGGGATGGAGCAAACCAAGATCTGTTCCACTTCACTCTTCTTCAGCACCTTTACCACCACTGACAGCTGAAGGCTTATTTCTCTAGCCAGGATAAGACAAGAGTATATCCAGCACACTAATAATTAAGACTTTGTGTATCCTACTACCTACCTTGTTTGAGCAAGCCAAAAAGCACACATTTACTGCAAATTTTTAGACTTATTTCCTGAAGAAATTAGGTCTACTACTAAGCTCTCTGATCATATGTCTGTGTTTCTGTCACAACCAGTCCCTTCCACAATCACTTTTGAAGCCATTGTCCAGTTGACAGAGTGGGAAAGATTTAAAAAATCTGAAGTTCCTATATAATTAACAGATAAAAGTAACCGAGTAGTGAAAACAAGCATTATTAATCACGTCACTAATTGGCAGGAGTGCCAATTCAGCCCTTACTAAACAGCAGAGTTCAATCTCTAGAGAAGTTCTTAGGAAACTACATCTCATTGCTTCTGCTGCTTATGGACATACTTTTTATGACTTAAAGATGGTGCATCTCACTGCCTGCAATCCAAATGAAAAAGACCCCACTAGGCCTTGATTAATATTCCCCACTGATGAAATATGATGAAATGAGAAAGTAGCAGCAAGGCTAGGTCAGGGAATGAGCAAGCAGAGGGATTCTCACTGCTGTACAGAAGGCAGAAAATGATTTTGCCCTGAAAAGCATAATAAAGTCCTAAGTGAAACACTGGAGGACATCTAATAAGAAAGAAATCTGAGAGAGTGGTAGTGATTGAAAAAGGTCATTTAACCAGGGCAGAGTAGGACAATTGGGGTAAGATAATTAACAATAACTCTACCAATTTTATTGAAAGCCTAGAGTAACCTGTGCTAAACAGAGTGTTGCTGAGACATGCACATGTTGTATATGACCTGCTCTGCTTTTTGACAGTTTATCTGGGGCATGACATGTGGCAGAGACTCTGATGATTTGGCTCTGATGCAGTCATGACATAGGACCTCCTCTCTAGCCCTCCATCAGTGCTTACCTCTGCAAGTCCTGCACATTTGCCTTTCCAACTGGTGGGTCCCCGTTCAGCAGCAAGCTGGTACATGTAGTTGCTTGACCACTGGTGGATGACAGAAGAAATGGGGCTTCCATCACCCACAGCGCTATTTCTTGCCCCTCTCTCTGTGGAATAGGTGTCTGGCAAAATAAAAAGAGGCCATCAGTAATGTGAAGCTTGACAAAGGAAAATTGCTTGAGAATGCTGACATTTTGCTCCTGGTTTTGCACCTTCTCAGACAGGAGGACTCACTGTAACCACAGCAGGGAGGCAGGAGCAGGCTTGGGTAGGACTTCTCCCTGCTGGTACACATTACCCCAGCGATGCTGTCCTCCCCCAGCTGCAGACAAGAGGTATCCCCCCTCTTCTGTTCCTACAGGATGCTCGGTACAAGTATAATGGTGAGGTCTTTATCCCCTCTTCTGTGGCTTCAGTGTCAGGTTTTCAGATTTTCTAAAGTCTGTGGCTTAAAATGTGCTCTCATTTACCTGCAGTTTTCAAAAAAAGGTAATTCAACTAATGGGTTTAGGTGTTACACCACTTCACTCCTGTGAGACTCAGCTTTTTTTCTCCAATAAAATTTCTTCTTCCTCAGGCCAGTGGTACTGGGATAAGGACTCAGCAAAACTATCCAGCAATCACCCATGAGCTATAATACCCTCCGACTTAAAGGGTACAGTCTTCCCCTTGTTTTAACTCCACCATAAATAGAAAAGATAAACTTCCTCATGATGAAAATAGGCACATTTTGGCTGCACCGTGGCTAGTTTTACACTGGATTAATCCCTTGAACAGGGATGATTAAATTTTTATTACACCGCTGGAAGACATGAACCAAAGTGTTTCACCCTGTATACCTCAACGCAGCAAATTTGAGCACCTTTTTCCCCTCATTTATGCAGTATGGTGCAGTCCAGAGACCCCTTCACTAGTGTCCTTTGGAGCCAGCCAGAGCCCCAAGCCTCAGTTAATAAGGTTTGCCTCTCAAATGAGCTAGTTCAGTCTTGGCTGCCACAAGCACACAATTTTCAGTTCCTGAGGTACCTTAAGGGGTTTTGCCCCTCACCCTGCTGTCTCCAGGGGCTTTGCTGACTGTACAAGGGGTCCCTGGCACTTCTAGGGATGCCACATATTTATGGCTGGATGTTTCATTGATTAAGACATCCAGGTGTGAGGGAGGAAAATGAAGCCAAAACTTGAAAGAAGTCCTGGACAGACAGTACAGATGGATGAGAGGAGAAAAGGGTACATCCAGGGCCATTTACCCCATGGAACAGAATTGATAATCGGGGCTGAAATAATGGAAAAAAAAAATTGTAAGTTAGCCAATTGAGTCTTTTGAAAAGGTGTTGCTGTCACAGGAAAACAGAAGACTTCAGGTCCAGGTGAACCTATTTGCAAAGAATCCATGAGTCCTAAAGCTCAGTCAAGCTTAGAATGGGTGTCATGAAGCCATCAGGGAGTCTTCTCAAACAAAAATGCATCTCTCTGCTTTCCCTACTTCCCTGCGTTTCTGGACACACATTTATTACTTTAGCTGACAAATATCTTCTCCTAACCTCCTGTCACATTTGTATTTGCAGTCCTCTCCTGACTTCAGTTTTAGTCCACATCCCCTATCTGCCTCATGAAAAACTTTATTTCCATGGTCCCTGGAAGTACCTCTTTATGATGAAATCAGACCCTCTGCACAGAAGATGGTGTGTGGCTACATCTGTGTAGCTGCATTTTTAGTCCCAAGCTTTGACTGGTTGGCATAAAGTCATTTGTAAAAGGACAATAACAAGCATGATGAATTCTAATGCTCTGTGTGTCATGGTGCTTAGATAGCTCATAGATAACTACATCACCAATATTTCACAAAGCTGCAGCAACTCAACTCTCTTTAAAAAAAAATAACTTCACAAAAACAACACTTTATCATAATATTCGTGGACAGGTACCAAAAAAATCAATGGTTGAGGATCTACATCTATCACAGCTTGCAGAAAACCCTCTGCTAATATCAGGTCAAGGGAAGCTGCTCTAATTGTCTGGATTCTTATGTCAGCTCATATTCACCTGACACCACTCACTGGCATTAAAATAGATTTTCAGCCCCCTGCTTCATGCATCATAGGCAGCACAGAAAATAAATCAGCTCTTTTAGAGATAGCGTTCATGACGATGAAGCTGGTGCCACAGAGAGGTTCCCTCAATAGCCATCTCTCTTGTACTTATTGCATTTCAAGTCCTTCAGGGATCATTAAGATCCCAGAAGGACCAAGGCACCCTGGGAGGCTGGGCAGGCTCTGGTAACATGCCCCAATATCACTGACACCTTGACATTAATTCCTTCCCTTCCAGCCTGGGAAGTAGCATGTCCTGCAAGGTTTTGAAGTATTGAGCTGTGCTGTAACTTCCAACAGATGTAAGTCAAGCTCAGCACAAGAAAGTCATCAAGCATCACAGAAAAACAAGGGTTAAATAAGAACTAATTATAAAGACATTATTATCAGTAAAGCTTAATAACAATTATATAATAATAATATTATTAATAATAATAACAATAATGTAGTAATCACAATACATACATATAAAAAACAATGAAAATAATAGAGACTGCTCAGTGGTCCTCTACCTGCGGCAAGTAGTGCCTGCTAAGTACAACAGTTAGTGAAAAGGGAAGGCCTCCTGTACTCCAGAAGTAATCATACCTCAGGCACATAAAGCATCTGATATTTAGTGGGTGCTGGGAATAATTTCTGTCAGTAAAATGCAGACCATAAATCCAAATGGAAAGGGAGAGACCTTGGAAGAGGAGCAGATTTGTAGCTGGTGGCAGCAACTTTACCCTGCTGTGATGATGCATTCACTAGCCTTGTTCTTACTGAAGGTTGTGAGGTAGTTCGACCTTGGTCTTTTCACACTAAAGGGGGCTGCACTGTGGTAATGACAGGATGAACACAAGAGGAGCCACCCCATGTTAGATCAGACATTCATCTACCCAAGTCTCCCCCAGTGACCAAAACCAAATGCTGGGAAGGAGCATAAAAATGAGTCAAGCATAGTGTGATACTACCTCAGATATTATCTAAGGTTCAGTTACTTGCAGCTGAGGGACTTCTTAAACCCAAGGCATAGCCTTGTACGTAATAACTCTCAATGGATTTCTCTTCTGTGAACATGCTTCATGATCCCTTCTGCTCACAGAAACTTCCAGCACCTGCACCCTCCTGTGACAAGGAGTTCCCACAGCCTGACTCTGTGTGGTGTGAAGAACTACCTCCTTTTGTGAGCTTTCAGCCTGCCACATGCTAGCTTATGTGTAGAGCCTGTAGTAGGAAGGAAGGAGTGAGGAACTGTCTGAAACAGTTGCAACTCTCCCCTCTGCACCATTTAGGCTGAAGCAAGCCTCCACTCTACCTCATTTCAGTCTTGGATGCTGAAGACCCCCAATTTATTTATTTTCTCCCATTGAGGAACCTGGTTCATATCTCTGATCATCCTTGTCATTTGTTGCTGCTGTGGTGGCCAGTCCTCAGTGTCCAAAGCAAGAACACGTCCTCTGGGAAGGAAAATGCAGAGGAAAATGAACTAGGACACACTCTGGTAAAGGGCAGGTACACAGAGAGTCAGGGACCAGCTCACATCAAAGGCAAAGAGCAGAACAAAGACCATAGCAAACATAGCCTTCATCCTCTGGGATGGACACGCTGGAAAAATCCACATCTGAATTTGAAAGAAAATGCAGGAGACTGATAGAGGAGAATTAAAAAGTGCATTAGGACTCTCAAACATGTCACCACAAGTGCTCCATTGATAAGTGCTGTCATGCTCAGCCCAAACAATGCTTCAGGGAAGCCAGAGCACAATTCTGAGGAAGTACATAAGAGCCCTGTGAGATCCCTCCGTTTAATACATTGCAATGAATAGTTAATGACAGGGCACTTACAATAAATGGCAATACCCACTTCACTGTGAAGTGTCCCGTGATGCAGAGGGAATCCATTGTCTCCCCTGCTATCTCACCTGGCTCCCTGCTTTGTTCCTCCTGTGGAGAGAGAGACACCTCATGTCTCAGAAGGTGCTGCTAGAAGATGACACTCATTTCAATAGTCACGTAAAGGCAATCCCTCATGAAATATCTCATTTGCCTATTAAAAAGCAGCAAGTCTCTAAGCTCAGGTGGTTTCACCTCTGCAATCTGAAAGCTATTTTTAACCTGCAAAGATTTTCCCTTTTCCTCCCAGAAAATCTGGACACTTACTTCTATCTTGATGCACTCTCTGCTTAATAAATAGCTCTTTACAGAAAATGCTTAACATCTCAGCACATACTCTGGGTAAAGACTGTTTTAGCAGTGGGATGAGGTGGTAATGTACTAGCAGCACCAAAATCTGCTGCCCTCCAAACACAGTATGTCTGGCTAATCTTTTCCTAATAGATATGCCATTAAGCAGGAGGAACTTTTACTAGAGCACAGAAAAGGGGGAAGGAATTGAAATTCCAAAACTTTCTCAGCTGATAAGATGTCCACAAACATGTGCAGAGCTAATGGTATCTCAAGGCATTAAAGTCCCTACCGTTTTTTAACCCTCCCTGTGCCGCAGCTCGCTGTCCCTGCAGCTCAGCTGTTGGTGAATCACAAGATCAACTCTTGCCCACTTTTGTGACAAGTCTTCCAGGTTATTCAAATCACCATCAGACACACCTTACCTGTCTCTGTGTTGGTGTTTTAAGAGTGCTAATGAACTGTAGCTGCTGGGACCAGTATGGTCTAGCTGGCTACAAGCAGCTGCTGGTATGGGGGGGCTACAACCCCCAGCCACCATCACTGGTACACCCATGTCTGCAGTGTAACAGCCTGAAGGTCCAGGCTTTTCCAGTTGATTTGCCAGTAATTACAGGTGTCTTATCTGATACTCCTCTAACCACAGGACACTGAATAGGCCATCGTCACTCATTCTCCCTTTCGCATCTGAGTGTCAAGAGCACCAGGTAGGTAAGGTTTTTGCTCTTTTGGCAGACCCCTAGTCAGCGGATAAACCGGCAGCAGCAGTAGAGAGCTGTGAGCAGCTTTAGGGGCAATGACATCAACCATAGGGATCTGCTTTTTCTTCTCTCCATTTTGCTGCTCAGTGTTAATTACGTTTCTGTCACATGAATTTTCCTAGGCAGGAAAACTCCTCCACGGCTTCTTTTTGTGTTGTAGCAGTAAGTGCCTTAACTAATTCTAAGCATGAAGAGCTGAGCTGAGCTGGGCTCCTGTTCAGCTGGGCCTGGAGTTAGAGAGTTGTCTGGAGTCAGTCCTGAAGTAGCTGCAGTGAAACTTTGAAGGATGGCACCACAGGGCTTTGTAAGTGTCCCTGAGTTATGTGGTGCTCCTTGCCCATGAATCAGAGGATCATAAAGGACATTGCTTCTAAGTACCCAGATGATGACTTGTTGCCTCTCTCGCTTAGCAAGCTATGCTCCAGGTATCGGGGGCTCCCATCATTCACCCAGGCAGCCTTCTGCCAGCACACGCAAATTGCTTCAGCCTGGCTGCTGAATCTTAAATTAAGCTCACGCTCTTTAAGAAAAGTCTGATATCCCTCATCTAAATGTTTGCTTAGCAATGCAGAGTCCTCCTGGCTTACTGAGTGCTTCTCTCTCTATAACATGTACCCAGACAAACATGCACACACTCTGTCTGGGCAGTTGTGGGGAGCAGCAAAAGTGCAAGAGGGCCAAGGATGAACTGAGGGAAGAACAAACTGGCTTTCCTTCTTTCCCTGATGGTCACAGTGACCTTATGTATTGCAGCTTTCCAATATATTTCAGCAGAGGGGTACAGCATTCTCTCATATCTCATCTCATTCCCAAGCACAAATACAGGCTGGGTGATGGGTGGATGGAGAGCAGCCGTGCAGAGGAGGGGGTGTTGGTGGGTGGAAAACTGACTATAAGCCAGCAATGAGTGCTCGCAGCCCAGAAAGCCAACTGCACCTTGGGCTGCATCAAGAGAATTGTGGCCAGCAGGCTGAGGGAGGTGATTTTTCCCCTCTACTCCATGTGAGACCCCACCTGCAGTGCTGTGTCCAGATCTGGGGCCCCCAACATAAGGAAGACATGGACCTGCTCAAGCATGTGCAGAGGAGGCCACAAAGATGATCAGGGGCTGGAGCACCTCCGCTGTGAGGACAGGCTGAGAGAGTTGGGGTTGTTCAGCCCAGAGAAGAGAAGGCTCCAGGGAGACCTTATAGCAGCCTTCCAGTACTTAAAGGGGGCCTACAGGAAAGGTGGGGAGGGACTCTTTATCAGGGGGTGTAGTGATAGGATGAGGGGTAATGGTTTTAAGCTGAAAGAGGGTAGATTTAGGTTAGATATAAGAAAGAAATTCTTTTCTATGAGGGTGGTGAGACACTGGAACAGGTTGTATGGAGAAACTGTGGATGTCCCCTCCCTGGCAGTGTTCAAGGCCAGGTTGGACGGGGCTTTGAGCAACCTGGTCTAGTGGAAGGTGTCCCTGCCCATGGCAGGTGGGTTGGAACTGGATGATCTTTAAGGTCCCTTCCAACCCAAACCATTCTATGATCTCTGGTTGTCACTTGTAGAGCCAAACTGAACCCTGTGCCTTGGCTCCATCCTCACTCTGCATTCAAAGGTCAGGGCTTAACTGCTTCTGAAAGAAGGAAAAAAGTGAACTTTCAGAGGCAGAACTGCAGTCTTAGCTTTATACCTCCTCCCACAGGAGTCGATATAAAATTATTCCAGGTTTGCTGAAAACAGGGCACAGAGCGGCTGGTTGACTCGGGGCTGCAGAGGGAGGGTGTCAGAGCTGCACTGCTCGTTTGGAAGCAGGGGAGACGCCAGCATCACCAGCACCTCTGCCTTCCCCCTGCACACCGGCACTGCCTGCATATTGATCAGAAAGGATTTGCAGTGAAGTGGATGAAAGCTACTGGTGTAAATCCCCCTGCAGCCTGGTGAGAATAAATCCCTCCCTCCTCCCCTCCTCTTTCACAGCCAGGAATGGTATTAAGACTGTGGGACTGAGGATTTCCAGATTTCAAACATTAAAGTATTTTAATTGCACTTCAGGGTAATTCAGCGTGGAGCATATGAAACTTTGCAGGCAGAGAAAATAGCTACTCTGGAAAATGTCTATAATTTTCAGGGGTTCCTTTCACTGTTGAATATTTCTGCTCTTGACTAAGTGCTCCCCGTTCCCCCGCGTTTCTTAGCAATCCCTGCAGCGACCGAACAGAATAGCACTAGAAAGAATAAACAGCCAAAGCACTGACATAAAATCCCTCAGTTAATGAAGGGGGCTTCTCTGCTCACTGATTTAGTACAAACAGGGCTCCCAGCGCAGGCTTGGGCAGGGCTGGCCACCTGCATGTGCTGAATTGCAACAAGGACATGGAGTTTGCGGGAGAAATGCCACTCATGCAACGTATGGCCTCCCGCTCCAGATTTCCTCCCTTAGAGCTTTCACGCCTCTGAGGGAAGCCCCTGCTCAGTCTGACTGTTGTTATTCATTATTTATGGAGTGATGCAAACATGTCTAATGCAAGGATTATTATTTTTTTCCCTAGCACCTTAGGGGCTGTCAGAAGCAGAAGCAACCAGAAACTAACTCCCCTTCTGATTTCCCTCCCTCCTCCTACACACTGGGCAGGCGCAGATGCAGCCCTTCAGTTGCTGCAGCTCATAGACTCCTTTTCCTAGTGCTGTTTGGAGGTTGCCTCCTCAGCTTGGTGACTGGGCTCTCACTTCAACAGGTTAAAATGTTGTAAACACCAGTCTGGGCTCTTTCTAAATGTTTGTGTTATAGACATTCGACATTTATTTTAGACTGACCCCAAGGTTTGCTGCAAATCTTTGTATCATGGTAGCTTTCTGCTCCGTCCTCCTTGAGACAACAAGGATGACTTTTGACACAGGTTGACTCATGAGTCAATCCTTGTGTAGATGGGGTAATTCATACCGTAGCCGGCAGAAGCTAGATAGAGCAAACCCAGAGGGCCAGGCAAGGCTTACCTCAGCTGGCTGATGTATCTTAGGGACACGGATTGTCTTTTCCACACAAAGATGTACAAATCTGCCCTCAATGCCTTCCATCCCAGAGAAGACAAAGTTTATGTGGCCACCAAATTACCCCTGCAATCACCCTGTAACAATTAACGAACACACACATGTGCACATACAAACATGTGTGTGCACACTCTCAAGGTTTACCCCGAGGAGACTGCCAATCAAAAAGCATTTAGAAAAGGAAAGAGGGACATCCCCAGCTCAGTCTCTTTCTAGTATGGGCCTGCAGACATCATCAAAGACACAGAGGTGTAGGTAGCGACCTCTAGGTAGCAAAGGGAATTATTTGTGGCATGATTTCCTTTGCACTAAAAATAGCCCTGGGGCTAATGATTTTTCTGCAGCACACAAGGCCCTCTCCGTCCTCTGTCCCAGATGACATGGCTCTGCATGCTGGAGCTGGGTTTCTATGAAGCCCAGCTGTGCCCCTTACCAACGGACATCCTCCTGGGATGAGATGAATGGAGAGCTCCTGACACAGGGGAGAGCTACACAGGATGTTCAGCCATCCCCACGTGCTGGGGCAGTATTAATCTATCTGACCTGTCTCTGGCAGACCTTCATACACTGTGTTTGAGGAATATTATTACACTTCCCCTGCCCACGGCTACTTCTTGCCTTTTCTGCACTAAACAAACAGCTACCAGAACCTTTTCTTCTCTGTCAAGTTTCCGAAACTGTTAAACCAATATGACCTGCTCTTCTTTCCCATACCTACCAGGCTTGTCCTTCCCCCTGTTGTTTGTAAGTAAGTGAGTTTTAGTCTGAGCTATTTATTGGATGCTTCTAGCCTTGGAGCCAAGGAGAGGAAAGCTCACATCTGTATCGGTCCTTTGGGGCAGCTCTCATCACAGTGAAAATGGAGCCCTTGCCTTCCCCCCTGGCTTCCTGCAGCCATTCATCAGGTGATGGGAGGCTGGATTACATTACTCCATTGTTTATTGCTCACAGGGTTCATATCATTCTCACAGTGCTGTGTTTTGGTTTGTGTTTTGGTTTTTTTTTTTTAAAAAAAAAAGTACAGGCTACTAAAGGGCATGGAGGACTCCTAGCTCTGGTCTTGACCCATATCAAGGCAGGTGATTTCTGCCTTAAGATAGCAATAAGGCATCTGACCAAAGAGGAGCTGAGGGCTCTGAACTGCAAGAAGAGGAAGATGGGGAAGGTTGCAGTAAGAGAAAATTAATAAATGTATTTCTTCTCCATATCCATTCAGTAAGCTCATCATGAACAAAATCAGGCAAAATCCTTCCTCCCTAAGCCAATGTCCATCGTCATGCACAGTCCATTGTATTCTATGCATATGAAACATATGTTTGTATATGCGTGTACATGTATATGCATGTACATACACCCATGCATAAGAAATTATATCCTTCATGGCATCTCCTATTAAGCAGTGATACAGAAATCCTGATGCTACCACCATGTTTGACTTGCTCTTCATCCAGTCAGGTTTGTGCCCAGTCAGATGCACAGGGCTAAGACACCTACTTCTGGCTAAGAACTTCTGGTAAGAACATCTGTACAGCCCTTTGATAACAACTGATGAAATGCACTACTAAGCCTAAAAATAAGAAGATAAAAATCTAAGAAATGTCTGACTGGCCTGGAGCAATGGTCCAAGCAGAGGAGTGGCAGTGGAATGTGCTATCTAGTGAGAACTGGTCAGCCTGGCCACTGTCTGTGGCCCATTATTCCCATCCATCCCCGGCATCTACAGTCATCGAGGCAGAGGGGCTGGAGGGCACATCTCTGCCTATTCTGTTTAGTAACTATCTATAGATCTGTTGTCCACAAAAGTGTGCCACGTGGAGAGTTGGCAGAGCTGCTTTAACGGGATATGTTGCCACAGACCTGAGACATGTTTCAGCCGATGTCCTTCTTCCTCATCATGGTCTATAGCTTGCTTTGCTCACATGCACTGCAGCAGGAAGAGGTGTGGCCAGGAAAAACCCTTGGCTGTGCTTAGGGTAAGTGGAAATCTGAAAGAGGGTCATGGGTTTAAGAAACCAAATAAGTAGTAATTAAAAATAAATGGGCAGAGGTTGTACATTCCTTTGCCCCATCTGGAAATGTGGTGGTGGATTTAGTATACCAATATTGACATTTTAATTAATCACTGCTTCTAAAATGCTTTGTGAGTGAAAGCCTAACACAGTCAAAATTATTATTAATAATAATACTTCTAGTAGCATTTCACTTTTTATTATGGCATTATAATGCATTAATATTATATAAGATTATTAATAACAATAGTCTGTCCCTTAATATGGGAAGGGGCATCTTTAACTCTCTCCAGAATAAAAAGACCAGTATTACTTATTAAAGGCTTTCCCTATATTTTTTAGCCAATAGTCACTTTGTAATTTTATCACTGAAATTAACCACATAGTCACAGGTTGGGACAGTCATAACTAACAACAATAACAGAAAAAGAAATACAATGCGCTCAGTAAATAGAAGCAGCCCCCTCCTCCTCTCCGCGCCCCCCCCCCCCCCCCAATGGTGCAAAATACATAGGGGACCATGTTGTCATAGTAACTGGCATTACAGCTTGCTTTCGATAATTAATGGAGGGCTTTGCTATTACAGTATTCTTGAAATTTCACTTTCCCTGTGCTGCACTGCAGAATGCAGTATCATTTCCCCATTCATAAATATTTCATTACCACAGTCTGCTGTGTTTCATCATCACTGATAACACTCAGCCTAATCCACCCATTGCTGAATTCATGTAGCCCTGTCGGTAGAGCAACTTTCATTTCCTCCTTCCACTTCTGCAGTCTTCATTTTTCTTGTTCAGTGTTCTCCTGCTGCAAAACTGTCATCGTAGGCTAAGTACAGAGACCTTTATTTTTCTTACTCTGAAAAATAAACGAGTGGTAAAAGCTCTGCCCAAGTAAACAGCATACAGACACACGCACGCACAACGTTTGTATCACAGATATAATTTGTATGTATCACTAGAGAGGTATTTAGATCAGCAATGGAGAGGAGAAATGCAATATGTTACTGTTCAAGGAAACTCAGATTCTGATTCAGCAAAATATAGGGGTACCTTTAGACACATGCATTGTCCCTCTGATGACAGCTGTAAGCAACAGAAGTGACACTCTCATCCAGAGGACTGTTTGGAGCATAACATGTTTTGTAAATAACGTACTAGTAGAGAATACCCAGAGCCAGTGGGGCAAACAGGTGCAGTAATACAGATGGCAAGAAAACAAGAAATAGAGAAATAGTTTAATTTTTTACCTTAGTATCAAAACTCACAATCAGATGAACTCTGATGTGCTTACATACATAGTTTCTACTGACATCCATGCACAGAGCACTTGAGTTTCCTTGTTGAGCCTTGCTTGAATTATTTTTCTTCTTTTTCTTAATACTTTTTTATGTTGCCACCCCTTTGAAACAAGCTGGTAGCTAAAGGCTGAGAGACCTTAAAGAGTTAGAGCTGGCCTCTCTAATGCCAATTGCAAGGTCTTTCTCCTGTAACTGTGATAGACTTGCCTTAGACTGCCGTTACAGAGGAGGAGACTAGGGAGGCCAAAGGGAAGGAAAATGCCACGTGTAACCTGTTAGACAGAATGCTGCACACAATCTATCTTGTTTTGTAATAGGTATCACAGATGTCATGTAGTTTTCCTCCAGGAGGGGTTAAATCCTGGATAAGGAATCATGGTGCAAATGAGCATTAGTGGAGACCACTGCATGCATCTGACAGGCACTATATAAATGTACAAGGAAAATTTGTTTCATCTATTCTGCATGTAGCGGAAATAGCTAGGTAAAAAATTGCACAGTGCATGCAATAAATAGCAGTTATTTGCCTATGCCATGCAATCTGCAAGACCAGCTAGGATGTCATTTATGTTGACACATTTAAAGAGAGAAGCTCTGCAAATCCATTTTCTTCCAAGCATCATAAAAACACCCTACATTTTTTTCCACATATTTTCAATTCAGACTCAGTAGTTTCATGTAGCAAGAAGGGAACACTGGAAGTGGATTGAGGGAATCTTGGGTATTATTTAGCCTTTTGCAAAATAAAAATAAAATAAAACAAAATAAATAAAACAAAATAAAATAAAATAAAATAAAAATAAAATAAAATAAAAATAAAATAAAATAAAAATAAAATAAAATAAAATAAAATAAAATAAAATAAAATCTGTTAATACAAATTCCATTCCTTGCCAGAAACCATAATGATCTTCTCTTGCACACTGTGAGTTCCCAACCATGAGCCAGGAATGAGTATACAGAATAGAGGAATCCACAACAGTCCAGGGATTTTTTTTTTCCTCTCTGCATGGACAATGACTCTGATGAGCAAACCTCATTTTTAAATGAGCTGGTGGAGTCTTTCACCCAAGCGTGTTGGGATAGAGAGTCTCATGGAGACAGACACCAGTTAAAGCCAAGAGGGCCTGTGCCGATATCCAGCAGGGAAGTTCACTGTATCAGTTAAATACAGGACAAAGACACAAATTGACTGTAGTCTGCTGTGTGGTTCTTCAAGCATATGTTAAGAGATTATCCCTGGAAAGGGAGAGTCCAAGAACACTTAGTGTGGGCCTAAGCTTTTGCTCACGTAACCCAGGCAGACTATGCCGACCTTACCTGAGCATGCGATGGTCCCACCTCCCCAGAGACACCCCAAGTCCAGCCCTTCTGAGCAGAGTATTAGTGCTATCGCCAACAGTGTGGAGGGACAGCACAAGTTTAAACCCAGCTGGCAGCCATCCGTCTTCATCCTGCTGTGTAAAATCACTGTGCAGCCCATACAACCAAAAGGCATCAGTCTTGTGGAGCATCCTACCCCCAAGCAAGAGGAGCCAACAGGTTATTTTCAACAATACTCCTTGCAGGCTGAACATGAGGGGTGGGAAACCCCCTAGCTTGCAAAGCATTTCGGGAGTGAAACGCACCGTGGAGCTGCAGCCAGGTTCCCTGATGTCTCGAAATGCAAAGAGGCACGGGCCAAAAGCCAGTCCTGTGAGGAAAAGTGATCCCTGGTTCCCCACACAATCACCCTGCTGCCTCCCGTTGCATTACTGGCATACAAATAGTTGTGTTCAGCCTTCATCCATTCAAGAGCTGTCAGCATGTAGCTCTTCAACTCTACAGTTCACAGGGGCTTTTTTCTTTGTTTCGTTCAGGTTTGGGAAAGGAAAAAAGCAGGCGGATGAGTTGTGTGCAATATATCCCCCTGCTCTGAGAATTTGTTGGTAGTGACACGTGAAGAGAAATTACCCTTGACAATAAAGACTATGATGTCTTTTCCCTACTATTTCGGACAGAAAGATGTGCTTGAGCGCGTGGGTGTAAGAGAAAAAGCAAGAGAGTGAGTGCATGCGTAGGCTTATATGCAATTGCCATTTTATCTTGTTTTTCTTTTAAGTTTCCCTACGCTTTCCCTAGTTTTTAAAGAGATTTCCTAGACCCCTGTCTTCTCCCATCTTCAGAAGCTCAGTCATACTTTCACTAGCAAGTGTGGCCCGCCAGGCATTTTTCACCATTTCCTTTAAAAAATCTATGGCCCCCACCTTGCAACCATGTCCATTTGTATGATGCTTCATCAGCAGGAAAGTTCTTGCCAGTTTTTCCTCCAAACTGTAAAATAAAAACAGCAGAGAGCATGTCACTTAACATGGCAGCCTCCAACCGTCAACCACTTGGCCCTCTCCCCATCTCCAAAGTGACCTTTCTTACAGCTTCCAGCTTCCCTTGAAGCAGTTTTTAGCATCTGCCTCCCACCAGCTCCGTCACCACCAGGCCATTCAGTGCATTCTTCCAGGCAAGATTGCAGTCACACAGCCCTGAGCCACCAAGGAAAAGGCTTCATGTGCCCATCAGGATGTGGCACTGCATGACTGTTGCATGCCCCCAACCACTGCCACTGCCTGGAGTACCTGCACCCAGTGACCGACTGCAAATGATCCTGAAAACAGCAGGAATCACTCAAGAATGGGGCCCATGTGTAAGATGCTAAGACGGCACTTTGGGCCAGGGAAGTCACACCTGATGGCATGGCAAAGACACACAACTGCAGTGAGCTGCTGGGATGTGGAGGCTTCTCAGAGCCCCTCCAGTGGCGAGCCTGTGTTGTGCTGGGCACGTGAGCTTCAGGCGGTGGGTTTCCCGCTTCACCACAATGGTAACGTTTATGCTAGGAATGTTTAGCACAAAAAAGCAGCGACTAAAAGTTATCCACGCAGCACCCACTCCAAGAGGAGCAGCTGAATTACCTGGACCCTTTAGCAGTCAGTTATTAGGCAGCAATTCATCACGTTGAGCTGGTTCTAGCATGAAGTTTCCTTGGTTACTGCTGCATGTTTCAACAGGCCTTTGGCAGCTGAGACACCGCTGTTCCCAGCCCTTCCTCGGTGCGGAGGCACCTGATTTTGGCTCTGCACAGCCAAGTTGGTTCCCTCGCTACCTGGTTGCAAGGCCCTGGCTAAAGATGATGAAACCTTTAATGCACACCATGCTACAGACGTCAGGGTACTGCCCCCTTCCCTTGCCAAGCTTACTCAGAGAAACACAGACAATGTGAACAGACACCTCTGGGGTGGTATCAGCTCTTGCTCATCCTCTCCCCAAGAACTTCCTCCCATTGCACCAGGTGCTACTGCAAAACCCACCATGAGGGTTTGGGACCAGGTCCCCACAGGGCATGGCAACACTACAGCCTACTGCAGGGTGCAGAGCAAAAGCCTTTTTCCATCTGAGGAGCCTGAACAATGAAGGCATCCCTCCCTGCTCTCTGCTCAAGGCTCTGAGCGTGACTGGTGCCCTTGGGGCTGGCTGGAGGAAAAGTCCTTGCCCTAGAAAGGTAGCTGACCCAGGGGCTAAAGGGAGCACCTGGCAGCTGCATGTGTGAAATGATGGGTAGAAAGTAGGCCAGCAGATGGTATTCATCAGCTCTCGACACCAGTCCTTGCAGAAGGGCTTCAGAGTTGCAGATTCCCCTCCCACCCACCCTATCAACAAAAAATCCAAGGGAAAGCTACCCTGCAGTCCTCTCACCATCGAGATTTTCCATTTTTTGGCCCATATTTGTTCATTGTAGGTGAGCTGGAGAAGTGGATTCAGGGAGAGGAAATCCCAGAGCTCAGCAATCTGTCCTGCAAGCCCAGACCCAGAAAACCAGAGATATTTCGAAGTGCAGCCTTGATGCTGTAAGTTATCCTTAACAGAATATATCGCTTTCCTCTTTCCTTGCCAGGCTAAGCTGTTCTGTTGCCATGGTGACTGGCTGAAGTTCAGGGACTGTTTCCCGAGTAGCCTTTCTCACTGTGCAAGATACTGTACATGATCCCTGTATGACTGGGATGTGCTGTGATGTAAATGTAAACATCATCTTGTTAAATACCCACACTAATAAAGTGGGCTTGTGCAGTGTGTTACCTCTGGAAGTCTCAAAACATGTGGCAGAGGAAAACTGGCATCATCATTCCCATTTTACAGACTGGCAGACTGAGAGGATGTGACTTCATGGTCTCACTGGTCAGTGCCACTGCAAAAATAAAAAGCAGAGCCCCCAACTTCCTTTTCAGTCAATCACACAATTTCTTATGGTACTTAGAACTTCTTGACTGGTCAGGATCTGCCCTGTGCCTGGATTTTGGAATTACATCCCTCTTTTTACCTAATATGATTTTAGCATTTAAGTAGGAAATAATGATCATGCCATTCACTCATGCCATGGTTTTGCTGCTAGATCCCAGATGAGGTCCCTTTCCATCCTTTTCCAGCCTCCTCATACCAGCAGTCACCAAGCAAACAGAGGAAAGGAATCTACAGTCTCTTGCCAAGGCCACCTTTCTCCCAAAACAAGACAGTATACCCAGACTGAATGTTGTATCAGGTAACAGCAGCTGATGAACAATTCACAGCTCAAGAGATTTTCTACTGTGTTAAGAAAGGTAGGATTGCTAAGATGCTTAAATGAAAAAGGAATGTAAGTCCCGTTCACAAAAAAAGAAGTCTCGAAACATGTGTCCTACTGAAAGTTAAACACTGATCTACAGTCTAAGTCCTGGGACTAGTTGAAAGTTTTTAGACAGAGAAATTTTCCATAAGATGGTCCAGAAAAAAAATCAAGCCATTTCAGAGGAACCTTGCAATTTTGGCAGCTGACATGGTGGAAGCTGTTGGTGTAACCATTTTGTCAGCTGCCCTAACACTAAGAACCTGCAAGCCCTGGGAACCCCAAACCATGAAGGTTTACAGTGGCTTTCAAGCTGACTTCTCACCAGCACATAAGGAAGTAGCAATTCCTCTAACATGGCTGAATGCCTCATCAGTCTGGAGCAAAACAAAAAGGACTATCACATCAGTTGTCTTTAAATAAATATTTTTGGGGACTCTGATATTTTGAAGCATGAGAGTGGCAGGATTTTGTCTCAGGCCTGAATGTGTATTTTGTTGTGTTGAAATGCTAAAATTTCTGGTGGTAAAGTGAAAACTCTAATTCCAACCAACCCCTATGAAAAACAAAAATATTCAAAGGAAAATTTTGACTGATTTATGCATGACTAGCTAACAGCCAAAAGAACTAAATCTGTAGTGACTACTGAACAAAAATCTTGAATATTGGATAAATCTGTCTAAAAAATAGAGGTAGTCAGACTACACAGTACCTCAGCTATTCAAAAGTCAATGGCACTTTATACAGGAATGTTTGCCACCTTCATTAACAAATAGAGTGTTTGATTAATTGTGAAGCTAACAAATATTACGTTAAACATAGTGTTGCAGATAGTGTAAATGAGAACAATTTTTAATGTCATGTGAGTCAGTTCCATGGTGAGCATGTGGCTCCAGAAGGATGACATGTTCAATATGTAAGTTCTCACCTAGATCATTTCCTTCCTCTTTCAACTGAAATGACTCCTCTAGGCTGTTGTCTAAGAAAGTCTAGTTTCATGGGGGATAAACAATGCAGAACATCTGTATTCTGGCTACTTTCTAACTCTTTCTCTTAGATTTGTGACTGCTTATTTAAAAAAAAAAAAAAAGGAAAAAAAGAGTTGTTCTTCACATGAATGATAAACAACACCAGTCACGTTAAAATGATGATATTAAAACCAGTTAATAATATATTTCAGGTTTCCCAAATTGTCTTTTCTGGTTCCATACACAGATCTTACTATTTCACATTTTCATACTTTTCCAGTAAGGCTTTCTTGTTGTCTTTGCTAAAATAAATGAGAGTCCTCTTGTCCTCCAGAAATTCAGAGTGTGGAAGTCAGGACTCAGAAGGAGATAAAAACTACACAAAGAGGCAGCCTTTGCCTATAGCAGCCACATTCAGGCATCAGGGCCAGAGCAAGATGTTACTACACAAACCAAATGCCTAGGGCTAACAGCCTGGAAAATACAGCAGCTTCAAGTGACCCTTCTTGAAAAGCCTCCAAGAGGTAAGAGCGTGAGGGTAACATGGGCCAAGAGAACCAGGGATGTCATGACCAGCGGGAGTGACCTCGTGCCTATCCTTGATGCCAGTCCAACATGGTTCGGCTCAGGGTCATGCTAGTTCAGCAGATTTCTCCCTGCCCACCTAAAAACAAGCAGGGAAGCCAGGTCAACTTGCCAGATCCTGCTGCCTTAAAAGCAAAGACATGGGGAAAGGAAGTTGCAAAAGAAACTCCTGCCTAGATACTTCATCAGTTAATGAAGCTCTGCCAAGCCAAAACAATTCTCTTACAGTTTCAATTACAGAAGTTATTCTTTATATCCCATCTTAAACTGCTGCCCTGCGTTGTTGTTTGCCATTAAAAAGGTTGTTTCAGTCCAGTGGTTGCTGCATTTCAGTGTCAGCTGCAGCAATTCTCCCATTACATGGATGCACACGTGCACACCCCCGATCTGAAAAGTGCTCTTGGATCCTTCTGGACTACTGGGGCTCTATCAAAACAAGTCATTACCATAATCATTACCAATGTAACAATTTTCACTTTCCCATTTGCAATGCTATTTTCGAATAGCACCACTGGCCTAAGGAACTCTCAATCTGGCATTTTTCATGACTATTAAACAAACCTACAGTTTTTTCTTAGTTCTTATTGTTAATCTTTTTGTTCGGTTTTATCTCCCTGTTATTCTCTGAGCTTAAAATCAGTCAAAACTCATTACAGAGAGTATCACTGTCCTCCTGCCAATTAATTCTTGCTCTCTGGCATACCTTTCCTAATACTTTGTCCAGTCTGGCTTTAAAAAGGACCAAGCAGTTGGGCTCCTGCCCTTTCCCTCGGGAGACTGTTCCACAGCAAAATGTATCTCACTGTCAGGAAATTTTACCTTACATTCAGCCTGACTGTCACACTATTAGCCCTTGTTATACCCCTGCGTGTCATGCTAAAAATTCCTCTCTCGCGCTCAGGAGAGTGGGAGGGTGTTCGTACTCATCAGAGTGCTACATGTCTCACAAACCACACATTTGTTAGTCATTCCAGAGCTAAGCTCTGCATCATTTTATATGTGAAGTCATCTACCTGTACTTCCACCTCTCCTGATCAGCTTTGTCACTCTCCTCCAAAAATTTTCTAGATTTGTCAGTACCTCTCTGGTTATTGAGGGCCTGGTGTTGACTGTACCAGTTATTTTGGGATTTGGGACACCAGGCGAAGCTAGATGGCAGGTTCAAACCAATCCAAAGCATGCTTTCTTTTTTAACACAGCTTAGTTAAACTGAGTTCCTTGCCACAGGATGTGAATGACAGAAGTTTGCATGGGTACAAAGGGAAACAGAATAAGTTAATGGAAGAAAATTAATGCCTTGAGAGCTCCTACATACCTGATCTTGTATTTAAGTGTCTGGACTGCCAAGCTACGCTCATCATATTGAGACAAGAAGAACAAAATGCTGTTCGATAACTTGCTGAAAAGCTTTCAAGTATGCTTACCAGCCTTTCACAAAGGCAAATGTGTTTCCGTCACCATTACGAGTCTTAGCTCTCATGGCACCCAATAAAGATGCGTCTGAGTTAAGTTGCCCCAATGCAAGCATTGGCAGTGTGCACTGGCCTCGGTGCAGGGAAGGACCAGAGCGAGGAGAAGCACTGTGGTTCTCTGCACCATCATGTCTGGAGTGATGCCCCTGCAGGGCTAAGCCTTGTCGCTAAGCATTTTATCTCCCTCCTTACAGCAGATCCAAGGTGCCCAAGGGAACGTTAAATCTTCTGGCAGTACAAGCATGCTAAAGCCCCAGGCAGCAACTGTGTAGCTCCTGACATAGTTTCAGTACACGAGCCAGACTGAGGTCCTTGCTGAAGACACATCCACAGAAGACCAAGGTCCTGTAAATGTGCTGCCAGTTGCCCCCTTAGCCTCACCCAACATGTGCTTTGAAAAGGAGAGAGGGTTGGGGAGGAGTGGGGAAAATTAAATGCCTGGTGACCCTTCTCACCTCCTAGTTTTCTTTCTTCATCCTTTGTCTCTCAGTCACTGTAACACTTCTGGTTTGATTTTGCAGCTTCAGGTGGACAAAGAATCCAGTGTAATTTCTTAAATGCCACTGCAATGCAGAGAAGCAGAGTAGTGATGCCGGGTCTAATCCTGCCCAGTGATGCAAGGATCAGTTAAAGCTCTAAGGTCCTCTCTTCCTTCATTGCTGAGGACATGCACCACCTACAGAACTGGCACTGGATCAGAGGGGACTCTGGAACACCTGGACTCAGGACTTAATCCGTGGCACCAGACAAAACCCTCAGCATCTCCAGCCTTCAGTTCACGTGTCTGATAAATGTGTATGGTTTAATCTTCAGCTGAAAAATGTTTCAAGATCCTTAAGATCTTGTGGGAAAGCTCAGGGTTATTGTTACTATTAAGAAAAAGTCTCACATTTATGGTCAAATTTGCCCCTCTTTTTTAGGTCTGTCACTAAGTGAGGGGGTTTCATAATATGCCTACTCTATCACATCTACAGGGTGTGCTTTTCCAGAGAGCTTTCTGGATGGGGTCCCATACACGGTGCTCTGATTTTACTTACAAAATAACTCAATGGCCATGTAGGAAAGGCCAGTGGGATCACCATGGCCTACTGTGGACCTCATGATCTATATGGGGATTGCACAGAACCTTTTGAGTTTTTCCAAACCAGGAAAAGACTGCAAGGAGGCTCTTGGTTTGACTCAGCATCAACCTGGACTGTAGAGGTGGTTTCCAGGTGGAGATGGCCGTGCATGATGCCATCTACACCAAACGGCTTCTTCCCTAGCAGCATGTAACAGTTGCTATCTGAATGCAGGGCTGACTGTCTCATGTGGATCATCTCACATCTACTCACCACTGGGAAATTTCAGTACTCTTCTTCGTGTTTATCATGTCTCCACTGAAGCACCAGTGCTAGGAGAGGCATCACTGTGCCTGGACAACCTCTCCTCCAGCTGATCTCCTTAAGAGAAAGCGGTAGCAGTCAACCGGCCTGGAAGTTAAAAGCCACTTTGCCATCTGTTGCCCTGTCTTCTGCAGAGCCTTTTTCTCTTGGCAGGTAGCAAGGTTCCTTTTAAGCGCGTAGCTGATACATCTTACAGTGGCTCTCCTGAAACACACTGAACCCAAGGTAGGAATTTCTCCTCCCTGTCCCAACCATGTGTTGTCATTCTTGGCCTAAAAATGGATCTCCTTCCAGGTGTCATGGGCAGCCCACCCAACTGTCTGGGCAGAAATGTGCTCACAGATGCACTGGTTCCTGCTCAGCTTGGCAAACCCATGCCCATGCACAAGAGCTCCCCAGAAGTCTGTTGCTCCTGCAGAACAAGCTCTGAGCTGCAGGCTGGGCCACCTGGGCAAGGTGACTGGGCTGGCAGCTGTCCCGGCTGCACAGGAGCAAGTGAGTAATGCAGAGGGCACCCCAGGAGCTGGGTGCCTTTGAAGTCCTGACTCCCCTGGATATATATTTCACAGTAGCCCTAAGGATGCTTAACTCCAGCACTGAACAGTCAAGGAATTCAATCTGTAAAGTACCACAGAAGCTGTTAGGGAGTAAGCAGAGAAGGTGCAGCCAACGACTCCAGATGCGTGACCAAATAGAAAGGAAGCCAGAAAACTAAGAAGCAATTTTCCAAACATGAATGAAAGAGCCTTCAGTGGCAAAGCTGTCCTCTGTTGAGCCTCATGGGCTGCACTGATGTGGAAATGTTACCACTGCAGAAGCCTGCCCTCTAGTAAAGATCAAAAGCGTCTTTTATTAATAACTTTTGAGAGGCTAGGATTATTTTTTTTTTAATTAGGGCAGGACATTTAAGTCATTCAAATTTCTTTTAAAAAGTTGGCCTTTCTGTTAAGTCACCTTTCTTCCTGCAAGGCAGAAAAAGACCTGCATTGTCACCAGCAGCAGGTGTTGCACAGGAGTCTAAAACAGATGCCACAAAGTCTTTCAGGCTGAAAGGAAAACGTCTCAAGTGGGAAAGGGAGTTCTCTGCCCAAAATTCAATTGCTCTTTGAAGGGAGAGCGCTCAGAAGACTGTTGGCTCTCTGACAGCAGGAGGCATCAGAAAATATTGAATTTTTCTTGGAAAAAGGTGATTTTCTGTGTATCGGAGCAAAGCAGCAGTAGAGAAAAGTCTCTAATCACACACAGTATGGGGAACAACAAATCTGCTTTTGTATCCGCAGCACAGAAATAAGGTTCACATCACCCATCCCAACCAATTTCATATGTATGTGTGTGTGCAGCACAGAAATAACATGATTTGGCAAGATGCTGAAGATCTCCTTAGCAATGCTGGGCTGCCCTCCTTGTTCAAAAATAAGAGGTGATGCTGCAAGACCAGGAACAACAGGAAATCACTTCATTCTTAACCAAATTCAAATTTTTCAGTTTCTAGCAAGTGTAAAGGAATGAAGAGTGATACAGACTATACAGCACAATAACACAGCAGCTTGTAAACATGCACAGAAGGCTGCTGTTATTATCAAAAATAATTTTCTGGAAGTATGTGCAGGGGACCACACTGGGCATCAGGTTCTTACTAATATGCTGTCTCCCCTGTCTGAACTTTCAGTCAGGATATGCTTATTTATGCTGACAACCTTGATTATAACCTTGTCTTTTCTCTGTCTCATCTTCTTAAGGAAGCAAGAGTGTGCACAGTAGTGATGGGTGTCCACCCTTCCACTGTCGGTGACCTTCTCTGACTTTTGAACCCCCTGGAATAAACCCATCCATGCTGGACCTCAGGGTGAGGGTCTCCGAGGCATGACGTTCTGGCAAATTTTGTGAAAAACAGCAGCTGTGCTGAGAGGAGAGACCCAAACATTAACATATGTGCACGGGGGTCATCAATCGGGTTTGCTTGGCCCCTTGGCCAGCCAGCGTGAAAGCCCTCTCAGCAAGCTTCTGGCAAGGCACCAGGCACTGTGGTAGAAAGGGGTGAAGAGCTGAGGTCTGGGAGGGGGCTTAAATAGTGCTTAGGGGACTGTAGAAGCAAGGAAGCTTTTCAGGGTGGTGGGGCTAGGGAGGTAGGCTTATGCATATTGTGAGCATAGGACAGCAATTTGAAGGCAATCAGGCTCCACTGGTGTTGCTGTGCAAGGCACAACGTGTTCTGAGAGCCCCCAGTGCCCAGGCAAGGGCTTCCTGATGGACACTAGGCAGACGTCCCTGGAGAGCTGTTTGGTGATCTCAGATGGCCCCATCCATCCTGAAAGCACCCGCCAAGCTGCTGAACACCCAACAAAAAGGGCCTTAGAGGTGGTACATGCAGTTAGGCCTTTGACTTGAGTTAAACCTCTGTCAATCCTCTCATGATCTGGAAGACACAAACCAAGCTACAGACCTACATGTCCATTCCCACAGTGGTTTATTCAATTCCTATACTGATATCTGTCAATAAAGATCCTGTGAATGACTATTAGTTTCTCTACCACCAGTGAGTAAAGATTTGGCATGAGAATCAATAAACCCTTAAATTAATCATCAGTTACAACAATAACTGATGACCAAACAGCCTCGCTGTGCATGAGAATTATTTACTGTGTGCCTATGCAAAGGCAGGCAGCCAAACTCACATCCGTGACTCCCAGTAGCATGGTGGGAGGGAGGGTAATGCAGTGCTTTGAGCCCAGGACATCAGAAGACAACTCCTCCTGCCTTGCTGCTCAGCTAGCCTGTGATCTCTCACTAAACCTGCTCCCCTCTCCCAAAATGACACCAGCGTCATCACGATCACCAAGTGCTGGGTTACAAAATGTTTCAAGTGACTAAACATTTGGACAGATGCCCAGTGGGACTTTCAAACCTGCACAGACATTGACAAAATCCCACAAGCAGTTATCTGTACCTGTCGGGGTCTAATAATTTTTTAATCCTGACCCTTGGTCTCAACGTGCCTCACATCTGTAGATGGAGATGGTAATAACCATTCACAAGTACACAGCGATTCTACTGAAAAATGGCTCACAGGCACCACATCAGAGATGCATCTAATTGATGCTTAGCTGCAGCAAATACCAACACAGCGCTTCTGGCTGTATCACACTGTGATACAAGTGAAGCTGCAGACACTAAAATAAAAAGAGAACAATCTACTGCCCATTTAAGTGGCAGCTGCTCTGGATGACTGCAGTGCTGCCCAGCAAATTACTGAGCAGGCAGAGGCACAATTCCCTGGACTGCATGTTAATCACCTGCATCCAGAGGGTGAGCACAGAGAGACCCTGCAATAATGCAGCATGGGAACATGGGCTTTAAGCTGTGGTATAATAAATCTCCCTGCCTACAGCCTGACACTGCTTCTTCACCAAAGTTATACCAAACTTGAAGAGCAAGAACTGTAAGAGAAGGTAAGCATAACTGAAATGAGAAAGCTAGATCATGGGATGATTTTAGGCACAGTTTTCCAAGTATAAAAGGCAGACCAAAACAGACTCTACTTAGTTAACAGTGGGCATAAATAGAATAACAGAGGCCATCTGACAAAAGCACAAAAGCATGAAAACTGCCAAACATGCAAGTGCATCAGATGTTAATGATGATCAAACCTCATACAACAGATTCTGGAGAAGTCAGTGCCTTCAACCGGCATATGCCTGCGCTCTGTGTTGAACTGCAGTCATCCCCTCTGAGATACTCAGCTTAGAATTCAGACGTAAATGCAGTAATGTTTAAAAGCAGGTAGTAAGTGCCAATGGCTGGCTTCTTGCGTCCCCTACAAATTTGTTCAAGGTCCTCACAAGATTGCTTCAGTTCTGGTGGCCCATCAGAGACAATGCTCACCATGTCTTAAAATCTGATCAGGATGTGTGCAATTAGTCAATAATGGCCTGTTCTACACAGAAAGCAAATCTGATTTACAGAAACAGTCCTCTCTAAGCAGACACACAGCAGACAATAGCTGAAGAGAGCTCTGAGCTTTCAAAATACGGCTACTTATTTCAGAGCTGAAGTACAAACCCATTTTCTCTCCCAGATGGTAATAATTCTGATGGACATAGTTCAGCAATATCAAGTAACAGGCCTCAAGTACCCAGCACAACCATTTTATATGCTCGCACTGAATTTTGACAGAATTTCCTTGTGCATAAAACTACTTCTGTGTGTGTTTGGGGTGGTGGTGGCAAGACACAGAGTGCTTTCTGACCTTGGCTTAACTAATGAGCACCAGACAACCTTCAGTCAACCCGTAGTGAAGACAAGGTTCTTTAGTTTTACCCAAATATGAACTCAATGAGATGGATGTAATTCTGCTTTTTGGGGCAAGACTCCTTGTGTTTACTTCCATGGACCACTGAAGAGTCCTGTCTTGGCCATGAGTTTTACTTGGGACAGCTGAAACACATTAATCACTGCCAAACAAACAAAAAGCCCACAACTTTTTTTTTTTTTTTTCCATTTAGAAGAAAAAAGCTAACCTCTACATGAAATTATTCAAGGACTGACCAATTTGTCAATAATTGGGAAACTCAGTACCGCTGCACAGAGTAAGAAGACAGTAAATTCAGAGCTCAAGTATGGCCACCAACCTGCAGAAGGGACAGGAGTAACATTTTCAGTGGGAGGCAAATGACCATCACCGGTGATTGACTAATCTAGTTTGGATTCTCAGTACAAAACTGCTTTCAGATTTGTGCAACTGTTTGATTGTGCCTGGCAATACTATCGCAGAGGTCACTGAAGTCTCAAAGGTAAAAACACAGAGCAATTTACTGCTTATCTAGCTCACAACGCTTTTCCATTGCAGTGTCTTTAATGAGAACATCAAAACCAGATAAGTCTCAGTGCACTTCGGTGACAGTTTACTGGGAAGATCCCAAACTGGGGGTTAAAGCTAAATCTTTAGCCTTCCAGGAATCACAGCTAGCTTGAAAACCAATGGCCACTAGGAACAAAACCAGCACCCAGAACATTAAAACAGTACATACTGTTCAGTCATAGAAATGCCCAGCCAGTTCTCCTGAGGACATGTAGCTTCTTTTGCTACAATTGATTTTTTTCTTTTTTTATTAGAGGATGCTGACATAAAACCCAGCGGCACACAAAAATAAACACAGTTGATAAAAACAAGGAGCAGGGCCTTGTGCCTGTCAGTATGCTAGTCAGTCAGCATGAACATTAATTACTCACATGCTGCTCCCCTTAATATTTCCACATGGCATGGTATCACTGATATTTATGAACTCATCCACCTTTACTAGACTTGTAGCCCATCCAAGATTGAGGGATGTTCATGACACACTGTAGGGTAGCAGAGATTAGCAAGTGAACTTACCTTGGCAGCTATGTTGTTCTTGGTCTTCAAGCTAGTTCACCTACCTTTGTCCTAAGAAATATGTCCTAAGAAAAGCCAAGTGACAGCTGCGGGTAGCCCCTTCTTTGACAGAGTTGGTCAGTGACTGTACAAAGGACCTTCCTCAGTCAAGTTTTCTATACTCCCACCAAGGATCAGCCCAGACCCTGAGTTACAGTTAGCATCATGTGTCTCTGATCAGTGGTAAAACAAATCATGCCTATTACACCCTTAGGTTCTCATGGGCTCTCTGTGGTATCTACAAGGGACCATATGGTTTAAGAGTCTGCTGTTGCCCATAGCAAATTTCCCCAGTAAAATTAAGGTCAGGCTTTGAAGGGAAAGTCATATTTTCCAAAGGACAGCAGCATAAAAATGCAACTGTGATGCCTTTTGATCTGAGGTCTGCATTGTTAGTAGTGGTGAATCTTTGCCAGAACAATAGGTCTTTAGAGTAGATTAATCCTAGAATATATATGACAAAGGCTTACCTAATCTAAACATACCCAATTATTCATATTATGCTCACAGCCAGCCCATCTGATTTTACAGGCCTCACAATCCTTCATATAATTGAAGCACACTTGCTCCTGAAGAAGCTTTTTTTTTTTTTTTTAATCGCAATGGTTCACATTTTTGTCTGAAAGTTGCTGCTGTGAAAACACCTACTCCAGAAGATGATCATGGTGTCAGGTCAACTTCAGGGAAAGCTTTGCATTCCCCCCTTATCCTATTAGCCCATGAGGTTAATCTTTTAGGTTTCAAAGAATAATGTTACTCCACCAAGACCTGGTTGTTGCAGGGAGCCCCTCCTCACCAGAGTGCAGACAGTTCACAGCCAGACACATCAAACACAACTGATGTTAGTGGTTGGAGACCGGCTGATTCAAGAACACACAAGTTTCCTTGCAAAGCCAGACATGACAGTCTGTGGGTGCAGTGACACAGGCTCATTGTTCAATTTTCTCTTCCTTGCTTTCCCCACATTTCTATGCCCCCAAAACTGGCTGAGCAGAATGAGAGAACTGAAGTATTTGGGGAGCAGAAAAGGGAAACTTCTCTAATCAATAAATTAAAAGGGGAATCTTGCAGTGTACTCCACCCAAGATAGTCTCTTGTTTTCTGAAGAGACTTAGTTCTTTCATACAGCAGGCAGGTTTTAGTACTCTCTCCATAGGCAATCCCATCAATTAACATCCACATAATTTGCTGCCCCATGTGGCAGCATCGATCAGGCCCTGTCTTGGAACATTACTGCTCAGTATAGTTCAGGGGAGTGCTTCTCCTCTTCGGTGGTCCTCACTGAGAATCCTGAAAAGGCAAAGAGTGATGGAGACAGAAAAACATCAAATGGACTAGGCTTTATTTATGGATCTTAGTAAATCACGGTTTAAAAATAAGCAAGTAGGTTTTTCTGGTGCCTAAATGGCACCCATTCTTTTTGCCTTGTAGAAAGTCTAGCATATTGTTTTCATAATCAAGTTATTTGGATAACACAACAGTGATTTAGATTAGGATTTGTTTACACAGCTAAATATGTTGAGTAATGAAATTAAAATGAGCTTTCTGCTTCTGTCACATCTGCAATAGTAACTGGCTTCTTATGGTTAAGTACAAGCCTGCTGCACAGATGTTTCTTGATAAGGTATAAATCAGTGTTAGATGCTGTTTATTGCAGCGCTTTTACTGCCTTCTTCCCTGAAGTAAGGAATGTTGCCTGCACAGCAACCAGATGTGACCTGCAAGACTGTATGAAATACCATTACAAGGAAAAACTGGTCCCATATTCCGTATCAGCATCTGCAATGGCTCATCAAGTATTTATCAGACCATTTGAACACTTCTACAGGTCCTAGCATCATACCACTGCCAGAATTTATCTATTATAACCTGCAATGAAAAAGCCAAGCATCCTGTAAAGCGACTGGTGCCTCAAATAGTAGGAGATCCCATTTTAGTTTGGTTTCCTGCCTTAAAGGTCAAATCTCTGAGCAGACACTGCTGCTAGAAAGTAAGATACTGTGAGAGATCAAGGCAGCTGCTTTTCAGGGCACTGTAGGGAAGAGTTTCTCTTTTCTGACATCCTGCCCCATGTGATATCAATTCTTTGCTGGTGACAGGGGAACAGACTTATCTTGCACTGGTACCTATGTGAGGAGAACTGAGACAAGGGAGCTCCTCACCTGGGGCAGGCGGTACAGCTTGCAGCGCCTTGCTAAGCAGCTCTGCTCAGCTCTGTGGGAGCAGGGGGATCCAACAGCAAAGACTCACCAATGACCTGGCATTTGAAGACAGCCAAGCCTGGCCCCAGAGCCACACTGGCTCCTCTGTAGCAGATGACAACAATACCCAGATAAGAGAGCCAACTTCTTGGAAGGTTTCTTGAAGCAAAACCTGACATTTCTTATTTAAAAAAAGAGGGAGGGATGGGTATTTCTTCCCTGAGCTAATCTGTGTCTCTGATTTGCTTCACTCGTTACACGGAGAGAAGATCCTGTCAACACAGAAATAATGCCAAGTATTTACAGTTTAATGGAACCCAGGGACCAATTAACAACACAGAAAACCACCAGGCAGTGTATTTCTTATTGTAACAGGAGGGGAATCTTACGTTATTGCTGTTCCCTCATTTCTTAAAATAAAGCACCAGCGCTTTGTCAATGATTTTTCAGTAGTAATGTTTATTACCTGGTAATTTTGCCACTGCCCCATTTATCAATTGTTTTCCATGTGCTAGGTTCAGTCACAAAACCCCTCTCTTTGCTTGTAACCCCCAACCTTGAAACAAAAAGAGAGAAGGAAAAATAAAAGGAAAAAGCAACAGTCATTAGAGCTTCTGACCAGCGATGCTAGAACCTGCCCTCAACCCCAAGTTCTCGAACTGCTGATTCTTCAATAGCTTGATGGATGCGATGCACCTCATCCTGTGTTAAAGTCCTCTCCGGATGACGGTAAATGATACGGTAGCAATGGCTGACTTTCTTTGTCCTACAAAATATAAACCAAAAGAGGACTCATAAATACATGTGCCTACAAATGCAAATACATGAATCCAAACACTTACCCTCTGGATCATTTTTTATTTGTGGTCTAATTTTGTTCCTGTTGCTTGAAAATCACCTTAATGCTAAAATACACAGTCCGGAGAAGTGGGACTGAGCTGAATTTTAATTCTGGCAGAGGACTTTGCTGAAGTCCACCTTATACCTCAACTTGTATTGCAGTGTGGTAGCTTCTTACCAGAGCAAACAAGCCCAGGAGGAGGGCTATGCTAACACCAGTGAACTGCTGCTGACACCACAGCTCTCTCATTTTGGTGCTAACTGGGCTACCTCGAGGGAGCACTGCACACACACATCACCCTCAGACCAGTGGGTCTGGCAGTGATGGGCATAAGGAAAATAGCACACAACCTCTGTGTGCTGGAGAGCAATGTTGCTAGCTAATGTGGGGCATCTCACAAGCCCTGCCGTGCAGGCTCCAGCCTGGGTGAGGAGACCAAACACACAGCTTCAAAACAGAGTAAAACATTTAGTTTTCAATTCAGGTGACTACTTTGCCTGCACTGAAAATTAAAAAAAAGGGAAAAATGCATCTGAAGTCTCCATTTGTAGGAGGACAGAGATGCAGGACAAGGGTGGCTGCCACTCCCTAAGCGGAGCACCAAACAGCAGCGCCCAGACACTGGCCGTGCTGCAGCTGAGGTGCAGGAGCAGTCCAGCAAACTCAGGAAGAAACGGGGTGATACAAGACAGCCGGCACACATGGCAAAATTTCTTATCCCTTGCTGTGGAAAGGAAAAGGCAAAGGAGAACAGGGAAAAGGAATAAGAGAAGAAGGAATGATGAGGGAAAAAAAGTATTTAAGAGTTGCAGAGTTAGGCAAAGACAATCTAATGCAAAACCAGGAGCAAACCAGTAAGTTGAATAAGAGAGCAAAAAATCTTCTTCCTCTCCATCAAAAACAGGCTGGAGTACATAGCTCTTGCAAGGGCATCTCTACAATTGAAGTACTTGTATTACTGAATTTAAATGGCAGTGGTGGCATCCTTTTTATTTTTAGTTTCAAATGAAGCCCACACAGCTTCTTCTTTCAAAGGTAAACACTCACTTCAGTGAAAGAAAGAAAATCTGAGGGAAAAAATAACAGGAAACCAGAGATCAAGTACTAGACAGAAGGATCTTTCAGACTGGCAGAACTCTGCATTTAATGGCACACAAAAGCGTTCAACAAACTTCGGGTCACCTCTCTCCTGAAAATTGGTTCATGTTAGAAACCATGTTTATTATGACTATTTGATTAAAACTAAGGTTCTATGTGCTCCTACACAAAGATAACTCTCAAGATACTAATTTCAACCTCAAATCCTACTAGAAATGGGCACAGGTAGTTTTTATCTCAGAACAGCTATTTGATACCAACTTTATCCCACCCAACACGAGTGGGAAGCTTGCCCTGCTTCCACTGGAAGTTTACAACAAAAAGGTTATTTCGAATTAAAGCATTCCTCCTTTTTTGTGTGCTCTGAAGATAAAGCAAGTTAAATCTGACCAGCATAGAAAAGGGCAAACTGCATTTCATAAAGTGTTAAGCTGACTGCAGTTAACTGCTAAGAACCAGCCAAGAGGTTTCCCTGGGTGCAGGTTAAACACTATAGAAAAGTGATCTTTGAGAAAAGAGGGGGAGGTGTAACTGCAGAGAAGGCATTGCTCTGCTCCGCTCCACCTCTGCAAAGCAGTTGAGAGCACAGACCTGGGAGAAGCAAGTAAATGGAATAACAAGGGTTTGGCCAGATGCGAGAGAGAAATTTGAATAACAGAGAGTAATAATGAATTGGGGCTCAATAGAAAGAATTTTCAAAACCAGGCTGGCAAATACCAGTACAGCTGGTAGTACTTCAGCTTTTAATGGTGCTACAGCAACCCACCTGATCAAAAACATTTGCAAATTGCTTTGGCTGAAAATGTATTTAGAAGATGTACAGTCACAGACTTGATCCTGAAGTCTTGTATATACTGGGAATATATCCCATGAGGGAAAACTCATTACCACCATTTAATGTGATGTAAACACAAGTTTACTTAATGTATTTAAGCTGTGGCAGGAGTAGCTCCAGCACTGTTTCTTCTCTGGTCATGGTTAACTGAAGGTAACCATTTCTCTTGACCCACATGTTTATGTATCCCCCTCCCTCCATCCTAGTGAGCAGTTCATTCATGAGGCAAATTAAATAGGTCAGAATAGGACCCAATAGTTTCTTGTGGGTGTTGTGGAAAACCAGCATCTTTAGGAGGCATTTAAATTAGGAAAAGGTAGAGGTCTTATGGAGCAGCACTGGACTAGAGTTCTATTAGATGCAGCTGAAATTAAGCATTGGTGCAGGAGAAATAAACCAGGGATTGCATTAAATATAATGAATCTAATCTTAATTATAGCCAAAAAATGATGTCGCTACTAATACACATGGCTGGCTACACATAACTCACATGGTTGGTATGTTGCATTTTTCTCCCACATTTTAGCTAGGTTTATTTGCATCTTTGTTACTAACTAGAAAGGAGTATATGGTTCAATGCTATTTCAGTAAAGGACACACTGCAAGTTTCAAAACCTTAATTATTGTTTTCAGAGTAGTATTAGCTAACTTTTCAAGGGATATGGGGAAGAGTACTTCTTGGCTCTTCCCCCTCCTAATACTTATCCCGCCCCACCCCCAAATACCATACTAAGACAATGTGATTAATCACTGCCGTCACTGCAACTGGAAACAATTATTGTCAACAAATAATACATGTTTGCTGATTCCCTTTCTTGCTTTCCTTTTGTTCTGCACAGTCACAGAGTGTTTGCCTACCTTAAAGATGGCTCTGCTAATGCATAATGAACTCTCTGCTGCATGTCATGCTGCAGCCTGACAATACAGAAGCAGTAGCTCTCTATCCTCTATCTCTGCACAGAAAAATTGAGGCCAAAACCTAGAACAGCAGCTTCACCAGGTAAAAAAAAAAAACCAAAAACGAAACTAGAAGCTTAACAGTGAGCACATTGGGGTTTATTTACCTAAACTGCACCACCAGACAAGTCCATGTGGTTCAAAGTCACGTGGACTCCTCTCCCATTAGGTTTCAGCTGATCTTAGTGTCACAAGTCTCCTCTGCACCAGCCTGCGGCTTTCAGGTAATGAAACGCAGTGAATACAGTGAAGCACTGCTCAAAGGCAAAAGGAAGACAGGGATTTATTCTGATGCCGCAAGAGGAAACAAGAATATGGTCCATGAACAAACACGAGTGAAACAATGCCAAACGCTCTTTCATACATTTTTTGGAGGAAACAGCTTTGCCTCGTGATTTTCAGGAATTGGTGTGCAGCCGCCTCCATGTGCTAGGGAGCTGCTCACTGCCAGGTCATATTCACTGCATGGGGCCAACCTGTAGGTCAGTGTATATGTTTTGCTATTTCAGCCTGCTATCTGCACACAGCAGGAAATTAAGGGGCCTTAGTCTGCCACTAGTCTAATAAAACAAACATGAAAGCAACCTGACACTTGGACCAGGCTAGAATGAAAGGGTATGTTAGGCTATAAAAATTAATACCTGTGTGTTATCCTTCCCTGCATGGATGTCCACCAAAGGATGTTTTAAATGCAACTTGGCTAGAAAGCTGAGCCCAGAAGCTAACAACAGCAAAGCACCTAACAGGGGAACCTGTCTCAGTGGTTAGATAAGACTAAGACATGGAGTCATTTGGTAACCAAAATGTTGCCTAAAGAGTAAATGCCTGGTATTGGCATTTGTCTCATGCACATGCAATATCGTAACAAGAATGAAAACTTCTCCACCCTGTACTTGAAGAAGGAGATAAAAGGGGCAGCAGTGAGTGGGGAAAAACCCCCACTTTTTAACTGTGTTCTACTTTCCATCTGTCTTAAATAAAGCATAGAAGCACAGAGACTTCTGTAGGGATGTTACTCTTGCTTTTACGTGCTGAGGACAACACAGAACCAGACATTTTTCTAGAAAGCTGGATTTACTTTGAGGAACAGAAAAGCAGAGATGACAATCTCCCACAGCATCAAGGAGTTAAAGAGAGTACCATCTCTTTTGTACTCTGAGCAGTGCGCTAAGCAGTACTACTCACCATCATATCTATATTGCACCTTTTCCTACAGAATATTATTTAAAAGATCTATACACATGGTAACACAAGTATTTAAAATAATTATTTTCCCTCTATTAAGTGAGTCATGTTAATGAGGTTCTTTGAGGGTCTCCCAATTCCTGCCATAGAAGTTTGTATCCTATATCCCCCCAAAAGATTCATCATGCAAGTACCTTACATAAACCTTCACACAGTACTCAATGATCACTACACGCTCCACTGAGATCATGTCATGCTCAGGGAAGAGAAAGGCTTGTTTTGTTTGCAACAATATCCTGAAAGGGATCATGATGGGAAGAAATGAAAATACTGTCTCATGTTACTAGCAACACAGTTGCCAAAGCCATGCAGAGAGCACAGCTTTGGTTTTGCTTTGTGGCTCCAACAGAACGGTTCATGTTGTAAGTGGAAATGGGGAGGAATATTAAACTGTAAGAAGAAGAGAAGAAGATGTAATTACCTTTTCCTTTTTGTTTCATGCTTTCAAACCACATCCACCACTATGATAGTAGGCACAACTGCTAAATGTCATACTATAAATTTTAAACTGACAAATAGCACTCTTTGCTAGGAACCACATCATGGAAAACGGCAAAAGGCTTGTGTTATATACCTTACTACCAATGGCAAATATTCAATTACCATGGTGATACGCACGTAGAATATAGCAGTAATTCTCTGAACAAAGGCCCTTCCCGAAGATGCATTCTCATCAGTCCTTTCAAATGCTAATACTGCATTTCTCTGGAAGAGCGTATTGTATACACCAGCATATTTTTAAAAATGGACATGTTTTTGTTTAAGGTAATTTTGATGCTAGTGAAAGGCACTAGATCACCTCCAGAAGAAAGAATTGTTTTAGACCCACAGAAAGCAGGGAATGGTCATTTCTGTTGCACATCTTTTCCTCCTGACACCTAGCAGAAGAATAGTTCAGCTTCAAAGATACTTCACATCAACATAACCATGTTCACACTGTCAACAATATTTGACCACTGTGGATTTTTTGGGTGGTCACTTTAAAAGAGATGTATGTTCACTGATAGACAGTTGAATTGAAATATTGCTCTTCTGTTTCACAAAATTGAGACAGTAATGGACTTTCTGCTCTTTTCTAATTGGACTTGATGAAATCTGTATCTGAATACCAAACCCTGAACCTGCTTGGCCTTTTCATTCTTTCTTTCTTTCGTATTAATTCCATTTTAAGCTTTTTTCTTAATGTAGGAAAAAAGGACAAAATTCTGTTAACAGCCAGCTCATTGAGAGAGATAAAGAGCATGGTATTGGATGCCGTGGCAAAGGACATAAATAACACCTGCTAGTTAAGATAATGAAAGGTAGATGAAAAGTGAAAGCACTCACAAACTTTTCAGCTTCTCAGTCACTGAGACACTGTTAAATAGCTGTAAGTAGGATCTAAGCCATCGTGAAGTATCTGAAACACTGGACTGGTTAGAAAATTTTGATCATGACTTTCCTTTTCTACCTAAATCTATCACCTAATTTCTTACATGTAGGAAGAGATACAAACATATATATACTGAAAAAAAAAATTCATAAGCATCACCTCACAGAGGAAGTCTCCTGGCTGTTAGATGTACTCACTAAATGTTTAATGAAACAATTAAAGCAATTGCTTATGCTTTGGCCAGCATTTTGGCCCCTAACAACCCTTTCTCATTTCAACAGGCTACCTTGGTTTGTTGATACATGCCAGCAAACTAACATGAGCAGTGCAAGGCTCTTTTCCACCAAGCTCTGCTTGGGAACTCTTGTAAACAGACCAAGTTACACAAGAAACTGAGAGTATTTCCCTTGTGCACTCTTACAGTCGTCTCAGTAACCAGCCAACGATACAGTCAACCTATCTCAGATCCAAGCACTTCCCATTAAAAAGCTCTTAAGCCTCACAGCATCAAAAGTAATGGAATCCATTACATGGAGGCAACGATGAAATATCACTAGGGTGAAGAATAAGGAGAAAAATATCATTCTCCGTTATACCGAAAGAAAATCCAAAGTCCCCACAGGATCATAAGCTGTGACACAGACTTTTGCTGCCACGGAAGGCCAGAAAAAAACTGCAAAGCTTTGGGGTTTGGGATTGTGTTTTTGCTTTTAATACAATGACTCATTGATTCCTTGAAGAAAGAAATGATCAATGGTTGTAAAGCACGTAAGAAATGAGTTCTCAAGGGGATGGATTCCAGCATCAGTGATGACTGCTTGTCCTCCAATCTCTCTCTCTTTGGGAAAATCATCTATCAAGCACCGGCAACAGAATTCCTATCATATCTGATCTACACCAATACTGAGGAATCCATTCCACATGGATTTAAACTTAGATGTGACTGAGAGTTGTTCCTCTTGTAAGATAAACTTTGTGCTCTCAGTTACACTGGGCCTCCTCAATTTTTAGAAGTTTATCACTCCATCTAGTGAGTCAGTTCAAAATCCTGCTCTAAATCCAGGAAGATTCAAGGGTAGGCTAGAGGCTGAATATTTTCAAGACTCGCCTTGCTGTCAGCATAGTAACCTTGGAGCACTCATCATGCCAGATAGATGTAATGTTATGGACTTTTAATGGAATGAGTCTCTCAACTTACCAAGGCTGAGCCTTTCAGGAATAAAAGAAAGCCATGCAGTGGGCATGCACATAAAGATCAGAACATGTGCAAGCCTGTGAGGCTCAGAATAGGGTATAAAAACCTACTTTTTCTTCAGGGTTATCACTATGACAGATATCAGGACTGCACAGGTGGAATAAAGAAAGGAAAAAGCAAACTTTACAATACAAATACACACATACAGAATCCAGTGAAATAACCTTTACTCATTGCACTGGCAAACAAGGGAAGGTTGTTTGGTAAAATACTTAAGACACTTAATTTTGTGTACTAAACATAGAAAAATAATTGGATGCTGAAAGTAAGAGAGAAAAAGCAATAGTCCCAACATCGGAAAGGAGAGAATACCTGTTCTGTGTACAGCACAGGGTTTCATTTCACTTCACTTTCTCTGGGTTTGACTAGAAAAGGTTCCAAGTCAAATGTTTTTCAAAGTCTAATCATGTTTTCACCAAAACAAAATGCGAGGGGTAATACCTTTTGTTATTTGTTGTTTAAAATTTGACCACTAGGGGCTTAAACATTCTCCAACCCAGCAAACAAAAGAACAAAATAACTCAATTTGGATATTGTGTCTCATGGGAACTGCCATCTAAGCTCCTTGACTTTCTCCTTTCCTGTGTAGTTCAGACCCATGGCAGGACTGCATTTCCCATGAGAGGTGAAGGCAAAAAATTCCTATGATGGATCACCTCCTCTCTGTGGAAAAGAAACTTGGCTGACGTAGCTGATGAGAAATCAGAGCATACTGAGGAGAACAGAAGCATGCAATACCTGGAAGTCCTGGCAGCACTGGCAGCTGAAGCATTTTGACTGCTAGCCAGAAAATTCTTACAGAAAAATTTACATTTTCAGTGAGTAAAACCACAACAAATCAACATGTTTTCTGTCATTGCTGACTCTCCCACTTTTTCCACATTTCTCTTGACCTCCGAAATCCCTAGGAATTTAGTGGCAGAATGAGGCAGCTCCGGCAGCAACAGGCTCTGTGCGTCTGGCAGAACTTCATGACTTGGATATCTGATTCACAACTTCTTGTGCCCTTTCAGGGTAACTGGCTAGTACTGGAATGGGTCAGGGACAAAACCTTTTTGCAAAGAGTAACTCTGGAAGACACAGTGTTTGCAGAGTTGTTGTGCTCCTTTTGTGCTTCTTAAGCGAAGACATTATATTCATCTGCCGCTGAGCCATAGCATACAAGTAAGAGGATGGAAGAGGCTCTGGTCCTACTTCTGTCAAACAGCAATATTAATGATTCCATCAGTGGTCATTAGCCACAACAGTATCGCTCAAAAGTTTCCAGCCATTGGCAACTGAAACGCCATCTGGAAGCACTTAAGAGTGACAACCTATCTCAACAATCTGAACAAATCCAACATGAGAGGTGAATTTGGACTCTTTCAAATGCTATCTAAAATATTTATAGTAAAAATGTTAAGTGTGATACCTTTTCAGTTCTTCTGAGTGAAAGATCAAAGAAGAGAAGTATAAATATTTAGCAGTTTTCCCCCAAAACTAGATGTTAATACTAAAGGCTACAAAAGTATTACTAAAAATAACATCACTGTCAAATTAAAACATATTTCATAATCAAGTAAAAGGGGAATTTATATGAGAATTTAAAACAATTTGTTCTCTTAAGAAATGAAGACGGATAGGAGTGACAGCTGGTTAAGATGTATCTCCACTGAGTACTAGCAGAAATCAGGGTCTACAAAGTTAGATGGCAGACAAGTGCATGGGAAGGACTGAATGATGTTTTAGGTACTTGTACAGATTTCATCACTGAGATTAGTGGCTTTGCCCTCACCACGCCCTGAAGTTAGGTGTTTAAGTTCCCTTTATACTTGCTGAGAGTTGAGGTAAAGAGGAACATGGCTCTGGACTCAGACCAAGAACCTAAATGATTTTTCCAAGGTCACACAGAAGATTGATAAGAGACTTGGATAAATGCAGTCACAGACCCTTTGAATTACCCTTCTTTCAAGTTACTCTTCCCACGCACACAGACTTCCAGTCACTCTTCTTTTCTGCAAATTGTACAGCAGCTCTGGAAACAAAACAGACTACGGCAGAAACCCTTGTCCATATACAATGGACAGGGCAGAGAAAAGTGCAGAGCCAACATAAGGATAACAAAATGTGCTGTTAAGTGAAAAACTAACCCCAAATCAGGAGAAAACAGGATGGGGAGAAGAAGGGATCAGGAAGAGATGAGTTAACCTGAGACCAGAAGACAAGGAGGGACTTAAAAATTGAAAGTAGAGGTTAAAAGAAATCACTTGCCTTTTTTTTTGTGTAAAAGCAAGGCATTAAAAGTGCCTGCCCCCCTGGGCAGCCTGCAGCACTAGAAGGTAACTTAAAAGCATTTGTACCTGTGTGTGGTTTCTCAGTGGGGCTACTAACAGCATCTGTTAAACTGGGTGAAAATTGTGCAGCTGCTTGCACAGTCAAGTGTTGTTTACTATCTCCTTCCAGTCCATACATTATTTTTCCTCTCAGAATTGTCAGGTTTTATGAGCCTTAATCTGACTAACTGGATTTGTTTTGGAGACGCAGAAATTCCCCACCTACCCTCCCCAAAGGTGGTGTGGTTCCACACAGACGGTCTCATTGCTTTTCTGACAGTTGCTGCCTTGCGAAGACAACTCAGAAAAAGTCCTCATAGTAAGGATAACTACTGGCCAGCAGATTACACTCCTGTTAGCACACAGGAAAACTGTCTGGTTGTTAAACATTTCTCTTGCTGGGTCCCATTTGTGCAGGTAATACATTTGGACCACGATGACAAAGAACCCCTGTCTGAAAGGTGAGGCTTGCCTGGTTAGTTTAAATGTAATGATGGGGAAAACATCACAACACCATTGAAACTAGCCAAATGATGACAACATATACCAACCAGGTGCACTGATCAGAAATTTTACAGCTGTCAAAAATAGCATTAGTTTGGAAAACTCTAACTGCCATGTTTGTCATGTTGCCCCCTTAATATTTTGGCTACTCTTTATGAGTAAAGAGTATGAGGAAAATGTGAATGTGATAGGATGTATGAATAGTGAACACCTCCTACAGTAAGATGATATGAGCATCACACAATAAAACACCATATCGTTATGAAGACTAAAAGGTCAGGGCACAAAATGAGATGCATCATTCTGTAAGTACAATGAAATTATCAGTCTGCCACTCAAGAAAGGAAAGCAAGCCATTAAGACATTACACTAGGAAGATCAAAATACCATTTTTGCTAAGACTTTACTAAAAAAGGACAACTGATCCTCTCACTAGCAGGAATTAATACCAGCAAAGAAGGGATTTCAGCCCAGAATGGGGAATACACAGGGAGCACTAGAGTAAATCAAATGCTCTCAAATTGTCCAAGAGATGAACTTTGCCCTAAGATACTTTAGGAATGAGCAGAAGAAATCTCAGAGCTGTTATCAATTGTCTTCGAGAGTTCATGGAGGACAAGTAAGGTAGCAAATGTTTGGAAAAGGTCAAACAGAGTGCTTATTTTTGAAAATGGAAAAAAAAAGCTAGGAAGCCATTGAAGCTATGGACCATTTGCTTTTACTTCAAATTCCCAGAAAGACTCTGGTGCAGATAATCAAACCACTTGTAAGCACACAATGGAAATAAAAAAGACAAAAAATAAAAACCAGGGATGTATCCAGCAAACCTAGTCAAAACAACCTAATTTCCCTCTATAAAGGGGTAACAGGCTAATAAATCAATAATCAATAAATGAGACAATAAATTACAGGAAGTAGCAAGCACCATGGGAGGCAGGTATGTGTGGAGGAGTGTGTTTGTGCATATGGAATATATCATCACAGTCAGCTAAAGCAGATAAGAGAAAATGTTCTAAAATCAATATGCCACAAACCATGGATCCATTGGCAGTTACAAGCAGTTTTGGAAAAATTTGAAAAATCTTAGGAAAAATTTTTAAAAGTTACAACAAAAAGTGAAAAAAAGAAGAAAAATAATAAATCCAGTTCATAAAATTATGTAGTACAGGATCCGTCTTCCTAAATGTTTCACCTTGGAGGGAGTTGCATGAAGGTAGATGAGAAAACTGGTGATCAGTACGATTACTACTAGAAGGTGATATTCCAAATGGCTGAAGTAGCTGCCAATAATTTTTTGTTTCTGGAAGCAGTTATCCACAGTTCAAAGCCATATCTGAAGGATTGTTCCTGTAGGGTTCTTCATCCTGGATCCCGGATGATGGAATATTTTCATTAATGGAATAGGTGATGCAGCAGAAGTGGTTGTTAACTGGCAAGTTACATTAAGCTGGGTAAAACAGTAAGTATAACTGAGGACAAGATTAGAATAATCTTGACAAACTGGAAAAGCTAGGTATACAATTCAACCAGGACAAGTGTAGGCTTCTTTACTTAGCCAAGAACAACTAGCTGCATGCACAGAGGATGGGGAGCAATTGGGCAGACAGCAGTGCTGCACAAAGTATCTAAGGACCACACAGAATCACGAGCTGAAAGTGAACCTGTGATGATGTTGTGCTGCTTTAGGCTAAGGAAGCACCACTCTGGGACGAACTGCTGGAACACAGCCGGAGCGACATCCTTCTGCCCTACTCAACACTGCTACTGGCTCAGCTGAAGTACCCTCTCCACATCTCAAGAAAGATGTGAGGCAACTGAAGGCAGATCACTGGGGAGCAGTGAAAACAAGCAGATGTCTAGATAACACAAATTATAAGGAAAGACTGAGAGAACACAGGTTGCTCAGCCTAAAGAGAGAGCATGAAAACACCCTTCAAATACATAAAATGCTGCTGCAAAGAGTTAGGTAATAATCTGTTCATCAACATTCACAAGCATCAGGAGATGAAAGTAATGAGCTCATATTGCAGAAATGTTCAGCTTGAAAATTCACTTGGAAAGGCAGTAGGGTCCCCATTGCTGGAAATCTTTAAGGACTGGTTATACAAGTGTCTGTCAGGAATGCTAAAAGTAGACCTGATCCTGTTTTGGAGTAGGAGGATGAACTAGGTGGCAGTACTCTTCAACTCTTTAGCATAAAATAATGTAACGGTCTTTAAAATGCAGAAAGTTACTTGAGTAGCAAAGATAGCTCCTTGTAGCTCCAACTGAATACACATTGTGTATTTGTTTATCCCATTGCATTAAAAGGTGAGGGGGAAAAAAGCCCAGTTCAGGAAGCCAGGGAGGTAGGAAATACAAACCTTAGCTGCTATCCCTGGCAAAAGAGCTCTGTGTTGCCAACACTATATTCCCTGGAAATAAAGCAAACAGGGAAAAACTTTTGAAGGGCAACAGCAGAGACCAACAGACTGAGAGGGGAAAGGAATCCCCTGAAAATGACATAACCTCCTTAGGTCAGCAACCCTTCGTTAGCCTTGTAGGCCAATGTTGACATACAGCAGACAGAAAAGCAAAGTGCTGCTGAGTTACCTTTCACTGCCTAAAGCCAATAAAAAAAACCCCAAACAAAAACCCCAGGAAAGTCCACTCTGTAAGACAGCATCCCAAAGGGAGAATGTCACTCAGCTGCTTGTCCCCTTTGCTTCAGGGCTGAGAGATGCCTTAGGAAAGCTCTAAGGAACAGACACAGAAGATGCTGCATATCCTTGATAGGCTGAACTACATCTTTCTCTTTTACGCTTTACTGAGTTTATATCAAGAGGTTAACCCTTTGTTTTCAGCTTTCCAAGTCCACATTCAACCCCAGGCAATCTTAAAATAAGGACAAAGTCTTACTTCTAACAAAACAATGCTGCAAACAAGTCTGTTGCAAATCTGCACCCCAAGGCAATCTGGGGAAGTCCAGGGACTAGGAAACATCTGAAACACCAATCCTTGAATGAAGGCTGGTCAACCCTGAGGAGGACAACAACTCTGGGGACTATGACGTTTTGACATAGAAGTTGATTAACTTTATGCCCTGTTATGATAGAGAGGCTGAAAAATACAGAGGAAATGACACGTCCAAGGACATGCTACAGATCAGCTAATCTCATGGTAGAAATACACAGAAATGTAATAGAAATCTCATTTTACGGAGCCTCAATATAATGCCCTGAATAACCAGCCATGTTTCCCCTCTATTCGTACATGTTATCCTGGCTTCCCCATTCTCACTCACTTGCTATTCTGTATTCACTTATTTTACCTCTTCCTGATGTATACAACAGCTGCGAGGAAGGAGCTGCCTTTCATTTTATCTACCCAGATTGCCTTTTGCAGCAGGGGATGAGAGGCCATGACGCTGCTACAAGGAAAAATAACCCCATGTACTCATACAAGAATATGTGTATGTAAGCGTACATACATATTCACAGCCACTACTGCAAAGGCTATTTTTTTTTATTAATCTTTGCAAGTTTTCTTGGTCTGATAAGATCACCAGCTTCAAGGAAATCCTAATGTTTACTAAATCTTTTTCAGGGATTAAATGCTGATCTCATAAAAGTTCTATTGCATGTATGTTCTTTTGTTCTTACATGAAATATGAAGTTGCCAAGAAACAAATAAACTATTTATGACTTATGCCTGTACAGTAAGGAAGAATGGCTTAATGGGGGCACGTACTACTTTGAAAGTACTGCAGTTGTTCCATGAACTGGAGACTCTCTTAAACAAGTTTAAGACATATACTCTCTCCTCAAAAAAAAGATTGAATTATTGACACAATTGTCTAAGTCATAGCAGAAAGGCTCACATGCCACATGCTTCTGAATTATTGACACAATTGTCTAAGTCATAGCAGAAAGGCTCACATGCCACATGCTTCTTCACCACAGTCCCATATACCTGCCCTACTTGTAGGTAATTCAGTCTAGGTTGCATACAGCTGCACCCAGACAGCAACTATTAATCCAGACAGCTAACTGAAATGAACTCAAGTTATTCTTACATTACTGACTTCAGAATTATAGAAGAGAAGACCGGTATAGATGCAGCAATTTGGTGGCATGACCTTAAATACCATCATCTCTGCTAGCAGGTCTTCTTCATTTGAACTACAGTAACAAACAAGGAAGGAGATGCTCCTTCTGAGATTACAGGTAGCTGACAGACTACAGACACCTGAACAGTCGTCTCACCAAGTGCCCCTGGGGTCACACCATTAAGATCAGCAGAGTTTGTTCTCTACTGTGCCTAATTCTTGTCACACCTAGCCAGGATGGCTGGTGTTCTAACATTGTGTTTTGAAACATACACAGTACCAAAGAATATGAAAATTATTAGGCACCCACCGCTGAGAGGGTTGCAATGCGACTTGTGCTCCCTTCTGAATCATGTGCATCCACCGTGTCTCTCCACTGCACTCACACGCACAAACTTTTCTCCCCAGCCACTGACACCATCTCTCTGCAGAGATAGCTAAACAAACAGAGGCGCTGGGTGTGTGGATTTAGTGAGGGAATATACCTCCTTAAAGTGGAAGAGATGATGGAGGAAACTGTAGCCCTTAAAGAGGAAGAAGAGGGAGACTACAACATCCCTGTGACATTTTGCACTGTAGTCTCTACCCAAAGGTGAAGACACAGAGACACAGTTTGGATAACCCAGTAAGATCAGCTTGAAATAGATAAAGGGAGAGAGACATCTGCAGATATCACTCCTGAAACCCACACACTTTTCATCCATAGGATTTAATTAGCATCATGATACTTGATGTATTGTGATTTTACTTCAGCATCCATATGAGGGAAGGTTAAAACAACTCATTCTTCACTAGGATAAATCCACCGTAGAAGCTGAAACATCAGTCCAAAGCATGGGTTGCACGAGACTTAGACAGCTGTAGTACATCAAAACACTTATAAGCACTTTTAAGCTGGATGAGAGCTTTCTTATATTGCTAGCACATCTGCACTGGCAGGGACAAGCTTAGTCTCTTGTATCTCAACAGATCCCAGTTCTGATTCTGTACATCCCACAATACATCACAGAAACTCCACAGGAAAGCAATGAAAGAATCTGGATCAGGCACAGCATTCACCTACAAAGCCCATGCTTAGATCTATACTGTGTTGGATCAATTTTGGAGGTTTGGTTTTTTTTTTAGAAAGGTTGAGCCTGTATCTATTTTCTTTTCCCCAAATACTGGGCGAGCATTTCAGTAGCACACGGGTGGGTCAATAAAACTGAGCAGCAGTGGTGTTTGCACACATCTTTCTCCAATCCTGTCTCCAGGTGCTTCTCCCTGCTTCTCAGATTTTCCCTACTGTACTAAACCAGCACATCTGCCTGAGTGCCTGCGTGTGTGATGAATCACGCTAGTGAGCTGATGTGGTTGAAAAATCACCAGGTAGAAAAAGAAAAAAAGACCTAGATTCCTAATCTGGTTCATTGAATGGCCACACCAGTCACTGTGCCAGCACAGTGAGGGGATGACAGCAGCACAAACCAAGACTTACTCCTCCAGGAGAAACGCATGTGGAAACAGGGGCTAAAATCACAAGCTGGTAATTCACTGAATCCTCATAAGCACTAAAGCACATCCTCCTTTTTTTTCCCCTAACTTCATGTAAAAACATGTTATACATTATGTTCAAAATGAGACTGAGATATATGGGAGAGGAAGAAAACCCATCTGGATGTCCCCAAATGCTGCTGAGTCCAACCTCCTGACCTATTCCCACTGAAGGCAATGGGATGACATCTCTTTCTGCCAACTGAGGATTCAGCCAACGTTTTACAAAACAAGAGGGACGGGTTCCTGGGTAGCAATGTTTTTAAAACTGATCAGCAGAAGCAGCCAGTTGGATCCTCGTCATAAAAATGATGATACACCAGTTCAGTTAGGGAATGAATGAATGACTGTGTTCACGATAGCATGAGAAGAGGTAAGTGAAAACAGCTATGACAGCTGAACTTTGCAACAGTGCAAACTCCAGTTAAGCCTGAGGTCAGTGGTCTGAGCAGACCTTATGTGTGTAGGGTCCTTCACAGGGCCTCTGTTCTAGCACAAATTTCATTTATGCAAGCAAAGTTGTCCCTTCTGGCAAATGTAATACAGATCCGGAGAAGAGAGACCTGTGCTTGCAAGCTTACTCTTTCAGTACTTCATCAAATATAGCAGCAATGCTTAAGAGGTTACTGCCATTAAAGATGAATCTGTTCAAGCTCATTGCCTTTAACTACTCCCCTGTATTGTGGGACATCAGCCCAAGCTGACTTTGGCTTTTGAAAAGTAAGAAGCAAGGCTGCATAGAAGAAAGGTGTGGGGATCAAGAGAAAGAAATACTAATGGTGAATCACTCATTTGCTGATAGAAAGCATGGTTGCCTTTAATGAATAGTTACATGGAGGATGTGAGATAATCTAAGTGGGACTGTTATGAAACTTAACTATGAGATACTTTGAGTAACGATCTATAAAGCTGCTAACTGGATTCAGTAAATTGTTGAGTCATTACCACATAAGACTGGGTTGCTCTGAATGGCATACGAAATCCATATGGCTAGAGACACTGAGTGATTTGCTTTTGGTTAGAGAAGATGGAAATGAGCATACATGTACAGGGATTTTCAAGAATAAAAAATTAATAACAAAAAATAATTAGCAACAATTTTACACCATCCACACTGATTGAGAATTAGCAGGCATGAAACTAGCATGGATTTTTAATGTTTTGGGAAAAAAATACAGTATGTTCTGTGCACTGATGTATCTGTTATGAAATCAACTCAAAGTAAAATGAGGACTGGGCAGAAGGATGCTGGGTACTAGATATAAATCACTGATCTTTCACCTCTTAGAATATTTTCACATTCAAACTGAGATGCTAAATGAGCTGAGTGCTTAACACAAAAAAAGAGAAGAACTTATGAAACCAGCACTATGGATATAATTCATTCTGGAGTAACTACTCAAGCAAAGACCCAGGGCTGAGCTAGTCAGACAACTCTATTATCTTTCACCTGAAGAAAGTGTGATTAGTGGAGGAAATGTCACATTTACACCTAAAAATTGTTTCAAAGACAACTTGTATCTTTTGGCACAACTCAGCCATTTTAAAAATATTGTAAGAGAGAGAGGAAGAGACAGCAAAGAGCACTCCGTTTTATGATTTCTCACCCTTGTATTAAGCCACTGAGCTTAGCTTGAATATTCAGTATCTCAGCAGCTGGTACTTCCCAGGCAGCGGTGCTGAATTGCTCTCTGCTGATCCTCAGGGATGCAGCCCTGGGGCTCTTGGAGACGAAGGCTTCCCTCACAGTGCCTGTGTAGCCCCTTCTGTCCTGGGTAGCATCAGCCTGCAGTGCAGCACAGAGCGGCAGGACAAGGAGCAAGGGGGAACTGCATCTTCTTCACTCCCTCTGCTGTGAAGGGGGAGAGGTGGCAAGGGGCAAAGGCAATCAAAGTGGATGGGGGAGGAACAGTTACTCACAAATAAGCTTTGCCGGTGATTTTCCTCAAAGGTGACATTGACAGCATTGCATATAAAATGAGCGTCTCTTCTGAAGATGTCCTTGCACAAGAAGAATCAGAGCATTACTCCTAGCTGCAGTGTTGTCTTGAGCAGTGCAACATTCATGACCATTACACGCTCTACTGCCCTTATGGGTTTTGTGGTTGGGTTTTTTGGTTGGGTTTTTTTGTGTCGGGTTTTGTTTTTTTTTTTTTTTTTTTTAAATGGCAATCACTCTTAGTCTTCTTTTTCTGGCTTTTCACTCTTTTTTTTCCTTCTACTTTCTTTTTGGCTTGGCATTTGCTGGCATTGAGCTGTGAATCCTGTACATGAAGCCAACTGAAGCTACTTGGGAAATTCAAAGGAAAGGAGCTGTAAAAACTACCCGAAAACTACTTTCAGTACAGAGGTACCAACTTCATGGTTGCCCTCACTTGTAATCCCCTAGAAACACCATGCAAACCATAGAAACAGGACAGACTTGGAGAGGATTCACAATTCAACTCTTACGTGAGACAACATGCTTTCTTAGAGGTAATCTCGCAGTGTGGAGTGGCAACACATGCTAAGACAGAACTCCTACTACGAACCTTGGAAAATAAGGAAGGTAAAACTTTATGCATAAATGTTTTAAAATGTATTTATTGAATTAATATCTCACCTCTTTAAATTTCCTCTTCATCAGATATTTGGAATAAAGCAGTCTATTATGAAACACCTGAGCAGTCTAAATGGGCAGTTTATTAGACATGAGAGCAATGACTAGCAGTTGATTTGTTACCCTCAAGCTTAATAGGTAAAAAAAGTCTGTTTCCTCTCATCCATCATGATGAGGAGAGCAGTAGGTCCAAACACAAATACGACTAGTCTAAACTGCAATCTTTGATGTGGCAATGGCTGCAAAGGTTACCTGCAAAATTGAAAGGTGGTAACCAACTATTTTTGCATGAAAAGGACAGTCTCCAAGAGAAGGTAAAGGGCATCGGTTTGACTTCTCTGTTAGACATCCTCCAAAGCCGTGGATTATTCCATTCCCACAGCAAATACCACAGCCTCTTCCTCTGGAAAGAGCAGGCAGCAAAGGTCTTCAATAGCAACAGCAGGTGAGGCAGCCCTTGCCCTGCTCACTCCTGTGGTAGCAACAGCCCTGCTTTGTGGCCACACAGACGGTTGTGCAGACAAATGATACCCATCTGTCTGAAGCACAACCCTCCCCTCCGTGCTTTTTTCTGGAGGACAGATTTTCAGCTAGATCAGTCCCCTGATTTAGATCACTGATTTGGATGCCATAACACAGGGGATGGCACGAGTGCAGGAGTGAAGACTGGGAACGGTGAATCAAAAGACAAGTTTTTGCCACCGCCTAAGATCACAGTTCCAGGAGCAAACCCAGAGAACCTGCCAGCTCAGCTCCTACCTGCTTTGAACTCTCATAAGCAATTGCCAATGCAAGATGTAATATCTTCAGTGGGTACCACCTAGGACCAATACTTGAAAGTTTTAAGCTGGCCTTTCTTAAGTTTAACCGAAAACATCCTTCATATCCCTCTAACTTCAGTGTGAGTTATTGCAATGTAAATGATACTGCTTGCTTGTAACCCATATGAGAATCAAGAGAACACCAAAGTGGGTTCACCTTGCAGTACATTCATTTTGTCAGTAAATTTTTTTCTGTTCCTCATAGTGGTAGAGATTCATGGGAGAGCAAGTAGAGGCTTGTGGGATTTGGGATGTTTGTCTGGAGGCATAAGAGAATCTGATTCATTTGTGTTTCCTTTCAGAAATGCGACAGCCACCAAACAATCACAAAAAAGATCCGTGATTAAACAACTGATTGCGGGTGAGTGTGGGAATGCCCACACACAGTAAACCTGCCCTGCTTCCTGGGAAAGTTTGCAGCCTGCATCGGGTTCTGTACTGCTGTGTTAGACTGCTCCCTGTCCTCAAACTAGCTCATGCACAAGCTTTCTAAAAGCAAGGCAAGCCTTTTATCTGTATCTTCCATTTGTGTTTACATTTTTAAAGAGACAACTGTGATTTTTCCAAATAATTAATTAAAAGAGCACAAAGAACCCATATAAATATTGGGATTGAATTTGGAGGAAACAATTATGTATCTTGATTTAACTTTCATACATCATTCAAGTAGATCTTTATACTAAAAAGCAAAGCAAGGGTAATTGGGAAGATGGAAATACAGTTCTAACTGATGTGTGTTATTTAGTATATATATTCTATAATACAACTATATACTGTTACATTTAACAGAACAGCACTCAAGTAGAGTTCAGAAAGAAAAAAAACCCCACAAGTACTTCCAATACTTTTGTGTTAGTTGAAAATTGCCAATAATTTTTGTTGCAAAAACATTTTCCTTGCACTTTCAACGCTCCTCTGAGATAAGAGCAAAAAAACTTTAACTGTGAAAATGATCCATTTTACAGGCGTCAAATTATTTTTAAACCCTACTCTTCAGTCTGCTCCTCTATGTCTAGATCATCAGTAATTTATTTGTGAAATTCCCCGAGGAAGGGAATTTGGAAAGGAAAGGTAGGTGGGAAGCAAAAAAAGCCCTACACACACACACACACACATATATATATATATTCCCTGGAGGGGAAGTTACTAGGTGCCAAATTCTGATACCTGACACAAAACAAATATCACCTTACTGTTAGCATGGTTCTGTTGAAGTCAATAAGATATCCAGTACCACCATGAAAGGCAGAACCAAAATCTAATGCTGAACATTCAGAATATGGAGGCAGAAGCAGACCTAGCAAAGTGTTGCGTCTATCTATCTTATGACATAAATCACTGTAAGGTCACAGAAGAAAATCAGACAAGGTATAAGTAGGAGGGCATGCACGTTCACTGATTCCACTTGAGAGGAAAAGGAGAAACACCACAAAATCTTAAGGTGGAAGTAGGTAAACTGATAAGGGAGATGTGGGATGGCATGAAAGAGACCGCTTGAAGCACTCCCTGAAGCTGATAACCAATATGTGCTTAAATCTTAATTTGGGAGCAAATCCAAGAGGGATATATGCTTGGAGTCCTGGGCTGGGGTCCTCCCTTATCCAAGAGAGCAACATCAGGTGATATTGCAAACCTTCCTTTGCTGTCAGTGGAGGAATGACTGATAGATTTCAAAAGCTGCAAGCCCACCAGGCTGTGCTTCTTCCATGAAACTCACTTTCTTTCTGGTGTACTGAGAGAGCAGGCAGCCTTACAGCTTTCCTCCTGCTCCTTTACAGTGGGACAATGCTGCAGGCAGTACCCTTTGTGATGAGGAATTAAACATGTACTCCTTCAAAAGGCACAAAGTTACTACAGGATCAATAGCTTGAAGACAACTAATAAATCTCTTTAACTTCAGTTTTCTTTTTTAGTGGGAGACTTATGCAGCTATGACACTATATCCAGGTGCAAAACAAGTAAGCTGCACTTCTGAACACCTGAATGACTCCAAGTGCACCTATTATATGCACACTTGCCAAATGTGCGTGTTGCAGGACTTGCTAAGAAATCCTGCCTGCATAAGGTGTTTTCTGAAACACAGAAAGAGAATATTCTTTTAGTGCAATACAAGTCCAAGGTCACCTTTAAAGCAGGAGTTGTTGATCCCAATTCAATGAAGCAGCAGATTTTCACGACATGGAGCACAGAGGAAGGAAATGCTTGTCAGATACGTCTCCGGAAAATTTGCTTACAGGAACATGTCTGTGTGCACATAGAGGAAGGGCCTATTTTTTGGAAAATGGTGTCCCCTGAAGGTTTCATACATCTGTTTTGATGAACTGCCCTGAAGATTTTCTGTATTGGTTTTCCAGAAGAGGAGGTTGTACAAAGCACTGCAAAGCTTGCCTTTCTGCAAAGGCTGCTACCTCTACTGGAAAAAGACAAGCACTGAATGCACATTTTAATGTTACACAAGACACAGTTTAGACTACAGCAGCAAGAAAGGCAGAGAGACAGACATTTCAGAGCCTATGCTCTCCTTTACAAAGGCAAAAACCAAACCAAAAAATTGAAGAGTCACCCCTGCTGAGTTCTCCTGCAACATGAACTGTGGCTCTTCTATCGACACCTAACAGAATGAGGTGTAAAAACACAAAATCAAAGCAAATAGACCTGTTTAAAAAAGCTGGGGAGAAGAAAAGTGCTCACCTGGTGACTTAGCCAGATCTCTGACTCCAAAGAGAGACTTGAACCATCCTCCTTTCACCTGTGAAACTGTCAAAATCCCAGTCCAGTGTTTAAGGTCTGGCCTTTGGGGAACGCCAAGCCCAGAGCCTTGCACCCACATGGTGTCTAGAGAAGCCTGGTCTCAAAACACAAGTAAAACCAACTTTCAGTCAAGCCTTCTTCACAGGAAATTCACTGAGGCAGTCACCACCCTCCCCTCCGCCACAGTCAGCAGATTACAGTGCTGGCAGTAAGCACCATTTCACATATTTCTGCTTCTCTCCTGCAACTAACTCTCTAACAGGCTGCTGTTTCACCATGCTCTCTTTGTGGAGACCATACTTTTTTTCTTTCAGAAGATCATCAGGAAGACTTTTCCACAGTTTGTTGTGGAGACAGAGGACAGAAGGGAAATGGACAGTTAATGTGAAAGTATCATCTGCTGTTTGGATGGGCTCTGTGCACAGCAGGATATAAAGTTTAGGCACAAACTTGTGGTGGTTGCTTTCTGCAATTCAGCTCATCCACTTAAGCCTGTAGATATAAGAACATATTTATATGGACGTCCAACACTTGCATGCTTTTCTCTCTGCCTCCCATCTATCCCAACACTGTTTTATTGGCTCTAATGACATAACCTTCCTACTTAGTCATGCAAGAAAGCACAAGGGCTACAAAATCGACTTCCGCTGCTGGTTTGGATTCTTCTGCTAATTCATATAGTTTTTAATTCCATGCCCTTTAGGTCTATAATAAATATCACCCTTGATAAGTTGGAGTGAGAATTAAGCTAATATTGAAAGAATCTGTTGGACTACTTATTTATTGCCTTAATTTTATGACTGTCTTGATGTAAATCCTATCGGACATTGGCTAGGTCTAAAAAGAAATCACTAAATCAACCAATGTACTAATTCAATGGAAAAGCAGAAAAAGTAGCATATTAAGTATGTTACAAATGAAGTTGTTAAATGATTCATTACTCACTGGTTTTGAAATGCTTTTTGTTGAGTAATGAATAAAACAAAAACCCTATCCAATAATGCAATATATACTTTTCAGGACATTTACTATGTCATATGTTGGACTTATCTTCTGCACAATGGAAGCATTTATTTATTAGCCCTTAGATAAAGCTTATCTAATGTTTTCCATGCTGCAATGTTAAACACTTAGTTGAAGAAACATAATTATAATCCTATTTAGGAAGAATTTACTTTGTGTGAGTGTGGAATTTACCTTCTTTGTGGACACTCTGCATAAGAATCTGATCTGTAACTTGCAATCACCTTTATCTCCCTCTAGGTTCACTAAAAGCTGAATGCACGTATCAGCTCACAGGATCAGACCCAGAGCTGGACTTGGAAAATTGTTAAGAATTTTCATTTTGTTATGATTTAATGCAGTAAACTCCCAATATTTTCATTTGTAAAACATAAATACCTCTCATCTAAGGGAAAATTTTTTTCGCAAAGATGCAATTGTGCCAATTGATGTGGATTTAGTGAATTCAATTACAGATATTTCTGATTAGCCAGTTCGTCATCCTATGAACTGAACAAGGAGCAAAGGGCTAAGGAAGAAAAACAGATAAGGCTGCAGGTTGCATTTTAAATGCTCAGCTGCTATAGCGATTGATACTAAGAATGTCCTTTTGATGAGGTCAGCATTGATGAAAATTTTGTAGTCACATTTATATGATAGTCAAAGCTGAACTGCATTGCTAACATTAATGTCTGGGAGAAGAGTCTTTTGTCTTGAACACTTTAATGACACTGAAAAAACACAAGACAGAAAGACAGAAACTAAGAGAAAGAAAGACAGACAGACAGAAAGACAGAAAGCAAGAAAGCAAGAAAGTAAGCAAGAAAGCAAGAAAGAAAGAAAGAAAGGACAGACAGACCAAGGGGAACCCCCCCAACAGGAGACTCAACTTTCATCTTTAAAGAAGAAAAAAAAGAGGAAAAAAGCACCTAGAAACTTTATCTTTGTAATTAAATGAGGAAAACTACCCTGTGATCTATTAATACCTCTGTCCTCCTGGAGAGAGGATAAAAAGTTATTGAAGACGTTTCAAAACTTCTCTTTCACTGTTGCACTGGGGATCATGTGCTCCAACTTCACTGGCAGTCTGTTCAGGAAAAAATGAAAGCTCATTCTATCATGTCCTTGATGGCATGCTGTTCTCAGAAGGAAGGGACAACACAGGATTCCAGTCTAAAAATATAGACCCAGATTTTCTCCTTTCCAGATAATACCGGGACACACACTTTCAAAAATGGACTTAATCATGGGAGAATCCTTTCACTGGGAAGCACACTGCAGTTGAGGATACTTTCTAGGACTCCAGGACAGAACACGACAAGGGGTTAAAATGCACAGGTAATCTCTGCCTTATTAATGGCCTTCACGGAGGCCAGTGATGGTATGAGCAATAGCATTACTTCGTGCAGCTGTCCCTATCAGCCTTGCTAACCCCACAGCAAGGGCAGAGAGAAGGTGACACTGAAGGGGAGACGCTGCAGCAGTGAGGCTGGGAACTCCCAAATGAAAACACTCTCGAGGTTGCTCTAGTTTATGCTAGATTCCTTCCTCAGCCTGAGCAACCCCAGCTGCTCATGTGTCATGTGCTTGAGACCCCTGACCATCTTGGTGGCCCTTTGCATGACTTGGTTTTTCAATGTCTTTCTTGTCACTTGTCAGTGTCAAAAATCAAAGTATTTGATGGAGCCTACCTTCCCATGAAAAGGTATTTTAGGTTGGAAAAAAACCCAAATTCTGCTTTTCATTTCCATACAGCAGATGCTTCTGTATTTGAAAACCCTATTTGGTGTTTATGAGGGATTCCATATTTTCCTGCTGCAGTGGTGTGCCTTTAGGCTTTGACTCTGAATTCAGAATAACATGGGAGCTGTGGCTGTGTTTCCTTCAACTTGTATCCTCGGACTGTCCACTATTTTCACATCACATTAATCTTTGGTTCCTTATCACCTTAACTATGCAACAAAATGCCAAGATTGTAATTTGCTACTTCTGCAACTGCTATTTGTCCAACAGACTTTAATTCAGTATAAAAAGAGCTTCTTCCTGAACAACCTCAACGTAGCTAGTGTTTCTTGTAATTTTATTGACTACTGCAAAGTTACCCAAAGATAAATCTAGCTCTCTGAGTTAAATCTCAAACAAAAATTGTGTGCTTTTTTGATCTGGAGGTAGTCATCTGCAAGTGAGTTAAAAATTAGTGTTTTGCTAACCCACAGAAAAAAACCTTGAATAGCAAAAGGTGAAATATGGGGACTGAGCCTTAAAGAACTTAGAGTAACGTAAGGATTGGTGCTGTCAGATGGATCAAGAGCCCTCTGGTCCTTTCAAGCATCCAGTACCAGTTCATTGAGAAAGCAGTTCCATGCTCAATAAAGAACATTTCTCTGATAACAAGCCAATGGAGGAAGATTTTTCTCATCCATAAATGACTGGGCTTATGTACCAAAGCAGAAAGATTTCATTCATACATTAGTCTAATCTTCTTACAAACCCACTGCAGCTCTTTTGCTCAAGAGATTCTCGTGTCAGTGATTATTTATGCACTTTTGTCATAAAAGATTTCCTTTTAACTGTTTTGAATGTGGTGCCTTCTAATTGCATTGGATGTTCGTGTTATATCTGCAAATCAGTAAGTATGAGCACACAGCCAGCCTTCTCTGCACTATTCATTATTTTTACATTCCGCTTTCATGTCACCTGTTATCTGTTTCCTCCCCAACCTAAGCAGTTCTAATACATTTCATTCATCCTCATGTCTTGTGCATTTTTACATCTCAGACAACTTATTCTTCCTGGATATCTTTTTCCTGATGTTTGTCAAGATGCAAGGACCAGCTATGAACACACCTTCTCATAAGGGGGACAGGCCCACAGCTTATATAATAGCAACTTAATATTTACAGCTGCATGCAACCATGTTTCGCTTCATTTCCTTTAATGAGAAGAAGGAACAATCAAATGGATAGGGAATTAAATCAAAGGGTGGGATATATGACTTCATCTTCAGCTGAGAAATAGTTCTCCTTCAGGACTGCTAGTAAGTTCAAAAAACTACTCTGTCCTACATCAACAGAACTACCTACACATACAAGCACTTGGAGTGTTATGTAGCATCCTTCTTTATGTCAAAGTCATAAATTACAGCAATCCTACTTCCTCGGCCGTCAACACCAATTTGTTCCTAAAATTACTCTGTATATTTAAAATTCATCAACATCTGCAAGAACTACAAAATATTCCTTTCTGATTGGCATTTATCCCTCTTCAGCCATGTTCCCCAATAGATTTTATTGTTGTCATTGCTCTTCTTCCCCACAATGAGTTTAGCTCATTCTAAAATAAAGCTTAAGGGCTTGTAGGTTGCACAGGAGCTGAATTTCACAAGGGATTATATATTTTCGTTATCAGTACAGTCACTTCATTCAGTCTGAGATTCCTTCAAAAATCCTGGCAACTTGCTGCAATTTACAGGCTCATATTGCTCCAACCTCCTTCCTTCTCAAACACGTTTAAGCTTTATTACCCCTCCCAGAGCTACTGTTTGCAGGTATCTTTCTGATAGATGGCACATTGGCACTACACACAGCAGAGCAGTGCAGAGGTATCTGAGCTAGCATTATTAGACCTAGCTTTGGAACGGAAGCAATCCAGCTGCAACAGCATGGTGCCTGGCATAGGACAAGTTACCCTACTTCTTCATAGGTAGATCAACCTACACATACCACAGTCTACAGTGGCTAGGCTACTTCCAGAACAGGCGACTCATTTAAACCTGGCTGAGGTACCTGAAGGACTTCAGAAGCTCATTGAATTGGATCTCCCATGAGCAAATCAGTTAGCTATTCTGGAATATCCAAGGCGTCCTTAATGTCTGCCTACTTTGATGGCTTACAAAATTTCAGTGGCTTTTTGCATTTTCATCAGTTTTACTAACACTGCATGTACATATTCAGACACTCAGTCTTCAAAGCCGCTGTCATGCTCTCCCTGCTGTCATCAGACATTACAGGTGAAACGTCAATCTTGTTGAAGTCGATAGCAAACTGCTGCTGATTTCTCTGGGGCCCACATTTCGTCCCATAAGGTCAGGAAATTGTTCAGACTCGTGATGGTACTGGTTCTCACAGTTCTCCCCCCAGCAACTACTAATGGGGGATATGAAGACACGGGTATGAAGCAAGTTTGAAAATTAAGGTATCCAAGACCTCCAAACCCTTGCAACAGGCTGACACCAGAGGTGAAATCGGAAACAAACAGTGATGCTCCTGCAGCCCAGTGCCCTCAGCAGCACAGCTAGCTGCAGCTGGGTTGCCTCGGAGGAACAAACCAGCTCTGCAGACTCTCACACAGCGTCCTCAGAGCCCGTAACCAGCAAGAGAGAGTCACGGGGAGGGCTGACGCTCATTAATGCAGAGGCTATGACTTCCACTGGCCTTGTGGAAATTCTACCCAGGAAATTTTTATTGCTATTTGTAGTAGCCAACATGGTTCAGCTGCTTCTGTAAGAGCAAGACAGACAGTGCTTTTGAAAATAGCACATGCTGCCTCTTCTTAAGTGCCCTTTTCAGGTAAATTTTAAAGATGGACCAAGCTGGCACCTGCAGGTCAAACTCTGCAGTTCCTTCAAAATCCATGAAAACTAAAGCATGCCACACACACAGCTACTATAATTCCCCAGGCTGGCACTTAGTCATCAGTCAAAGCTACTCTCACAGCACAGAAGTAGATTTCTTTCCCCTCCATTGCTCTCTAATGTTATTGAAATAAAAATAGATGGAACTGTGATTTTTCACATCTGATGTTGAGTCCTTGTCTAAGCACTAAACTTTGGCTTCTTTCAGAAGATGTGTCTTCTATAAAAATATACTATATCTGTGCTGGAGCTTTCTTCATAATTCAAGCAAAAGTTAGCAGCTGTTACAGGCCGCTACACACACACTGACCTACTTCATGCCACTAGCCACAATGAAAGGTTCATTCACACCTGTATTTGCTTTATGAAAGAGCCTCAAATTCTTTTGCCAACAGCCATAATAATTTTGAACAAGTCAGTCTTTCTTCCACAGTCGTATATTTTAGCTTAAGAGTGTACCCACACTTCAATACATTTACAATGCAGGGGGGACACTAAGGGACACAAGCAGCTGCAATGCTCAAAAAACACTCTAATCCTTCTAGCATTATCTGTTCTGCAAGGCATCCAAGTTTCATTATGCACAACACAGAACATGACAGGTTTGTTGGGAAAATTATATATAATGGGGCATGATTCTGGATTTACTGAAAATGGGTACATTTTCAGAAGGCCGTTTGAGAGCTTAGGAACATCAGGTCTGCTTTCAAGGAGCCTGAGGTCCAGATGTACAGGAATGTGCAAGCGCCTACATCCAGCTGACTTCAGAAGCTTGAATACCATTGCTGACCTAAGCTGATGGTAAAGTCGCTTCGGAAAATTTTACTCAATATCTAAAACGTAATTATTTCTTCACAACATCATTTGATTCCAAGTAAGTACACAGTTCAGCCACCTACACCAAAGTTGTTCAAAACCAATACATCAACTAGGAAAATCACTTAGCTTAGATACTATTACTAACACAACAGCTTGATGAATTCTGCAGTGAAAAAATAAAAAGTTTTGGCAACTTTTTCATAAACTTAAATAACTTTTAGAGAAAATGTGGTGTTTATGATCATATGGGAATCACAAAAATAAATACATAAATAAAGCTTTGGCTTATAAATAAATTAAATTTAAATTAACAAATAATATTTGGGGATCATAAATAAATAAATAAATAAATAAATAAAACCTTAATGCTTAGGTTTCAGTTGAAATTTTCTCTATGCTTTTTTGGGTTTCCTTCTTTGCACAAGACTCAGGAGATGTGGACCCATGTGAATGTGAACAAGCTTTACATGACCCCATGATCAGAAAGCACCATGTTTTATTCAGTGCAATAAATACTGGCAATATTAATGTTTTGCCTGGTAGACACATTTACAATACTACAAGGATTTTATGAAATCGTATCACTTTTGCCTAACCGATGACGCTTAATATTGTTTCAAAAATGCATTACTTATATGTTCCTTGAATTTGCCTCATAGCCAATGATTTTTTCTCTTCACTGTTGCCAGTTCAATCTGTGAATTTAATTTGTACTAGCTACTATACCGACACACTTCATTTTAATTTTACGTGTAAAGAGTTATTGGTTGGAGATAGTTTGTCATACAAGCGTATGAAAGCATTCAGTGAAATGCTACAGGCATTCAGGAGAGAAACACAGCCGGATACAGTGGCTTTTCCTCTGTGTGACCTGAGGGATCACAATTTGGCTAGCACCTACTAGAAGGACATTTTGAAAAATCATGTTCAGAATTGACAGACTGATATTCTGCCACAGCACCTCCCATGGTAAGATAAAGCAGCACCTCTGTATGTTGTAGAAAACCAAACCAATCTTGCCCTGTACATGGTTAATTTTGTTCATTAATTTTAACATCTGCTGTCTGTCCATTCTCCTTTCTGTCAGGGATGCATCAGCCTAGTCTGTCTTGGTCTTTGTGAGGCCCAGACCACGATCTCCTCTTAATTAGGTTCCTGATTCTCATACTGTAGATTTCTTTACACCTCGGTTTCTATCTGAACTGGCTGCTTACAGCTGCGCAGCCGATTTCTGTGTCAGGAGGCTGCCATGGCAGACACTTGTACCAGTGGTAACATTCTGGCTTATTGAATAAAAACTCACCCTCAGTTGCTTCAACTGCACTGGGTTGGCTCAACTTTCTGCCCATTTGCTGTATTGGGTTTGTGTGGAGGGGTTTTGGTAGCTGGGGAGGGGCTACAATGGTGGTTCCTGTGAGAAGCTGCTAGAAGTTCCCACAGCTCCAAGTCGAAACTGCCTCTCTGCCAAGGCTGAACCCATGAGCAACGGTGGTAGTGCCTCTGTGATAACATATTTAAGAAGGGAAAAAAAACCTGCAGCGGAGAAAGGAGTGGGATGAGAGAAACACCTATGCAGACACCAAGGTCAGTGAAGAAGAAGGAGAGGGAGGAGGTGTGCAGGAGCAGAGACCCCCCTGCAGCCTGTGGTGGGAGGGCAGGCTGTGCCCCTGCAACCCATGGAGGTCCACAGTGGAGCAGATGCCCACCTGCAGCCTGTGGCAGACCCCACACCAGAGCAGGCGGCTGTGCCTCAAGATGGCTGGGACTCTGTGGGAACCCTGTACTGGAGTAGTCTGTTCCTGAAGGACTGCACCCTGTGAAAGGGAACCGGTCCAGCAGTTTGTGAAGAACTACAGTCAATGGGAAGGACTCACATCAGAGAAGTTCATGATGGACCGTCTCCTCTGAGAGTGATCCTACACTGGAGCAGGAGAAGAGTGTGGGGAGTCCTCCCCCTGAGGAAGAAGGAGCAGCAGAGACAATGTGTGATGAACTGACCACAAATCCCATCCCCTGCCCCCCTGCACTGCTGGTGGGGAGGAAGTAGAGAAAATTGGGAGTAAAGGTGAGCTCAGAAAGAAGGGAGGGGTAAGGGGAAAAGGTGTTTTTAAGATTTGGTTTTATTTCTCATTATCCTACTCTGATTTGATCAGTAACAAATTCAATTGATTCCCCCACCCCCAAGTCAAGTTTGTTTTGCCTGTGACAGTAATTCATGAGTGATCTCTCCCTATCCTTTTCTTGACCCACCAGCCTTTCGTTATATTTTCTCCTTCTCATACCCCCTGGGGGGAGGAGTGAGCAAGTGGTTGCATGGTGCTTAGTTGCCGCTTGGCCTAAAGCATGACATTTGCTCGTTGACAGGAGCATTTTAATTAAGATGTGAGAAAAAAAGAGCAAGGCCAAAGCTGTGTGCATTGAAAACACTAACTGCAATTTCCAGGATGGGAAATCTGGCACTTTCAAGGCTTCTGATACCATATGTTGTAAATACTAAAGAAACAAAGATCATTAATTATGTTGAGCCCCTGGTAGCCAAGCCCTTAATACTCCATCAGTCTGCAATGTTCCAGCCTCATATTTTTCTATCACTGATAGGACTGCATAAAGTCCAGTCTGCTTCCCTTGTCTCTTCATTACTTAAAGCTACAGTTTCCCCATCTTTCCTCCTCCTCTCTACCCCTTTCTACCCATGTGCCCCCTGTCCATGACATTTGTACAATTTACTTCACAACGAAGATGTGCTCTCGAACACCATCTTTGGATGTTATCACAATGCCATTTATCTCCACAGCCTGGACAAGAGGACCAGACTCCCCCTCTGTGAAGTTCCTGATGGAGGGAGGGATCCCTATTCAACTGAACTGCCACCCTAAGATCAATCAAATACTTCCCTACATGCAAGCACATGCTCAATAAAAGCTGTGCAGAATGAACACATGATGGTGGATGGTGTGATATCAAGTCTTTGTCCATGTGGGGTTGGTACACAGAGTCTCAGCCTGGAGTTTTCTCACAGGAACACAGGAAGAACATTCAACTCCCTGAGAATGAATAGCTCAACATATGAGTTATTAAGAATTTAACTATACAAGTCCCAAGAGAAAACCATTGAAGCCTATTAAAAATGAATTTGAAATTGTTCCTTTATATGGAAAAGACACTAAGTGTCAATGTTGCAGGACCTCCCTGGATTAGGAGAACATGTTTATGGGCCACTGGGAAGTTTCTATTCCAGGAAGCCTGAGACAACACTACTGAAACAAGAATCCATTCCGTCTTCAAGGGAAAGTGCCAGACTTGGAGCAACGCCCCCTGAGGTAATCCACCAATATCAGCCAAGTTCTTCTGGGTTTGAACTGATCTTACTAACATCAAAATCTGGCCTATAATAAGCCACAGTTTAAGCAGCTCAGGAGCCAGATCAGCTTCTCTGATTCTGGAAGTAGTGCTTGGCGGCCAGGCCAATCCACTTAGGGTTACTGCTGTGTGTCAGCCTTGGGAGATTCCAGACATTTCAGGGCAGAAAAAGTTGATGATGCCAAGTGTATAGTGTACTGTCTGGTCCCTGACACACTGCTTGGTATGTAGGCATCCGCAGAGGTACACAAAAACTTAGCCCACGCCTTCAAAGACAGCTTTTCTGTAGAAATAGAATGACAACACCTACACTATACATGGCGCTTCCCTCCAGCTAGTGTTTTCTGGGAGAATGCAACGTTTACATACAGGCACTGTACTTACTTTTCCAACCTCTACTTTTTCTTTCACCTCAAAATAGTTCTGCTTGAAAATGGTCTGATTACAGGAACACCTAATTACCTTCTGGCACTACACTGAAGACCAAGACAAGCACTCTCTGTGTAGTGGACTTCATGCCCTCTGTGTCACTGTTAATGCCTTTCTTTCTCGAACAACCCATCTCTGGGACTCGAGGATCATCTGGGGGTTTGCTTTGCCTTTGGAGTGGCTCAGGCTGTGATAGACTTCTGCATCTTACAAGAGCTTTCTAAACAAGACACCCAGGTCCCCTGGCAAAATTCTTTCTCTGCCCATTTTAAAGAATGCAAATTGAAGAGTGCAGTGTCCTGTAGTGTACTTTTCAGGAGCAATGTGTAGACATTTCCAGCAAGTGCTCTTAGTGGAAGCTTCTTTGCCAAGTATTGCTTCTTCCCTTAGTTGTGGTTTTGAGAAAGCACATTTGTTTGCAACAGGGAACAGCAGAGCAGAACTTTCAGTCTTGTACACTTAATCACTGTATCCCCTGATAGATGAACTGGAGGGCTTTTTTCTCCATTGGGTCTACACATGTAAACATTCAGTACTGAGCGTATACCTACCAATCAGGATTGTAAGATACGGTGAAATTCAAATCAAAATCATTGAAAGTGATAGCACTAGACCCAGAAAGTTAAAATCAACGGTCAAAGAGATTTTAGTGCAGCAGAATCACTTAAAAAAAACACAGGAAGAGCAAGACAGAGTAAGGCACAGAGGGGTTAAAATTGTGAGATGATCAGAATATAAGAAGCAGAAAAAAGTGAAGTTCCCAGCCAGATTCCAGAGCAGACTTTAAAATGGCCTGTGCTGCTAAACAAAAGATAGGCCATTTATTTATTTACCCGACTCATATTGATTTGGAAAACTAGCAAGAGTATTGCAAAATAAAAACAGCATTAGAAAAGCCTACATTTTGATTAGCTTGTGCTGCCATAATTTGCAGAAGCGCATTGACATTATGTGTGATGGGACTCAATAAACAAAATTAATATAACATGGCTACCACTCAACATTTCCATAACATTTTATGCTTTCACACCGCTTTGCAATATAAACTTAATAAATTAATCTCCATAAGGTAGGCAAATCTGATTAGCCCTATTTCACAGATGAGTTAACTGACGCTTGGAAAAAGTGATGTCACCCAAAGTAGCACAGAGAGTTGAGGGGAAAGAGTAGCAATTAGTAGAGCAGTTTGGGGCCACAGAGACCTTGCCATTCCTTCTGCCCATTTATTGTTCAGAACTCCCTCATTCATACCGCAGTATAAAATTTAGAGATCTGCACATCTGTCTGTTAGCACTTCAATGTTCCCTCAAAGCAGTATTAATAAAGAAGCATGGGCACACAATCTGAGGGACTTGGTTTCTGCTGCACAAACCCACATCAGACCCTGCAACCCTCTAGTTTAGTCTGCGAAATTAACCTGAACAGAAGAAGAGGTCTCCTGATCTGCTCCAGCCAGTAGAAATCCCAAAGTCCCACAGAAAAGGAATAATCCCCAGAGGAGAAGAGAAATGGTACTGGAAGCAACGCATCTCCTGCAGACCTTCCTCCCGTCAGACTTCACGGTGGGCCATGTTCTCCTTCACCGGAGGTATTCACACATGTTCCCCTCTCACTGCTTGACTCTCCCACTGAAAAGCATGTTTGAATCAATGACAGCTGCTTTGCCAGTCTTCCACCCAACTGCTGTGGAGCCACCATCTTCTGGATTCATGAAGGTGTTTCAGTTTTCCTTGAAAGATTTATTTTGCCATTGGCATTTATTTTGACTGAATATCATGTCACATCAGTTCAGTGGAAAGGAGAAGAGAGGATTCCTCTTAGCAATGGCATTTTCTGTTATGCTAGAACAGCTGTCGAGGGGAGGCTACATCCAAAGGGAAAAAAGGGGGTCTTTCTAACAGGCATTCAAACCACCTACATCAGTAGTGATGCAGAATGACTTACCCCCATCCAAATACACATTTCCAAATTTGCACCTTATTCTACAGATAACTAAAATTCTCTACAAACCTTCAGGATATAAAAACGTCAACCACTATTATATTAGTCCAAAAATGGGACAGAAGTGTCACTCGGGAAGTAGAAGTAAAAAACCTGCAAAGAATGGGATTTGTGAACAAGCATGACATAGACAGGTACAACCTGAGTGCACCTCACAAAACTGGCTTGTCTTCTGGCTGTACGACACAAACCATAGCAGGTGGGTAGTCAAGCAAGCACACAACTATTTGCAGTATCATCATTCAAAAAAGCAAAGAAGAAATAACAACGTGATCCTGAATTTTGTTTTCTGCCCTTTTTCCCCCTTCCAAAATTTACTGCATTCTGCTATAGCAACACCTCTTCCAACTGCTGTACTGGAGACAGGGATAATGTGTGTTGCACACTGGTGCAGTAAAGGACACTAAAACATTTGTTTTGACTAGATTTCCCTCTACTCATGTCCGAGGTCATCTGGTTTTGTGACATTTTAATGATAAACAAGTAATGATTGGGGCTTTACCTACATCCCTAAGGGAGAAAATGTAATGAAGTAGATCAAAAATCTTCCTTCATTTGAAAGACCCCTGCTTTAGGTAGTGCAGGTGATTTACTGGAGAGCAGATAGAACCTGTGGACAGAGGAATGGAGTATTTGCACATGGGAGAAGGATAAAATACCGCTATACAACCTAAGCTTACTTCTTACTGATCTCCTCTCTCTTTAGATTTGACTGCTGACAGTGGTACAAAACAGTATATATTTGACAAAGACCATGTATCTGGTCATGGAATCTCTCCGGAATGATCCTAAATGGAGAAAAATATCACTGGTGAAATGCCAGTGGAATGTTACAATTGCTGACACACTTCATACATACAGTCAGACAAATATACATTAGCCTAGAGCAGAAAACCACCACTGTCACTTTTTGAACATGTTAAAATCTAAAGTAGGAACTTAGGGGTAGTTTGAAATCATGGTATACAATATGTATTATGAAATTCCCTTCTAGTATCTTCAATATGAAAAAGTCAGAACTGAAAAGTTGTATCACAGATAGAGTGGAATACAGACAGACTGAGCCATTTACTGCACACTTGAGGCAAAGGTCACTGCAAAAGAGAATTTACTTCATCAGAGCCCAAAGTGAACAAGTATAAACAGTTGGGACTAGCAAAGTGATGGAAAAAAGAAAAGATTGGATCAACTACCCCCATGGGAAAGAGCTTACCTCGAAATATGTCATTTGCTGGAAGCACTCTGATCTGGAAAGAAACTGCTCCACTCAGACCTAGGAGACCAGACCACCACTCACATGACAGACTGCTGAAAAGAACTTATCCATTGACCTTAGGTCAATCGTCTCAATAAAGAAGCAAAGGCAGTCTCTGAGTCTAGACCTTGTATTCAGCTACATGAGTTACTGTCAAAGAGGTTTAGGGAGACACTTTGCTTGTCCACTATATTTTTTTTTTAATTTCACAAAGAGATTGGTACAATTCAGAGGACCAGGAACTGGTTGTCAGGTGTCAGGCCAGTCCAGTTATTCTTTTATCTATGCAAACTTTGGAATCTGCACTCCTCATTTTTTCAGAGCATGGTAGAGTTTGGTTCAAGCTAACCTCTAGGACACTAGGATATCCCTCTTGCTCTTCTATAGCCCCCTATAACATTCAGGGGCCTTGTTTATTTACTTGCTTTGATTTTTCTCTGTCCCTGGAAACCAACAGCAGTTCCCAGATGATCAGCTGAGAGGCATGACTGCCTCTCAAATGCTGGGAGAAGGACTGGGTTGGTTTTTTTACATGACAAAACACAAAAAAGGATAAAGGTTTGCAGTTTGCCTCTTTTCTTGAGGAGCTTATGGCATTAAGGACACACTCACTCAAACAGCATTTCAAATGTCTATTCACAACCTATAGCAATTCTCAACATATTCTAAATCAATTTATGACTTAAAGCTCTAGCAAGCAAAAATGGCTTGAGTGAACTGAAAACATCTCAAAACAGCCTGCTCTTCCCTTCAGCCTAAAATAAACTTATCCTGTAGCACATTGGTAGATTGGAAGGGTGCTGCCAGATGACTTAAAAAGAAAACAAACTGAAAATGGTGCTTAGTGCTTTCTTGAATCTCGGTGCAGACCTTACCTGACATGAGATGTGCTTTATGTCTTCAAAGTAGCAGTGCAAACTAAGTAATTAGTCCTCACAACATGGGACAGGTCAGTAGTATCATACTGAGATAGACAGGTTAACATTAAAACTCAGAACTACCTCAGTGCCTCAAATGGCATTGTGGGACCTTCTGTCCATGTCTTAAAGGCTTCAAAATTAAATGCTCTCATTTTGCACGTAATAAAATTATTTGATTTTGTGTTTTAAAAGCAGCTCTAAAAATCTCTGAGTGGGCTTTGAAAGAGAGAGAGAACTGCTTTCTTCTTTTTGTACACCCATCCTATTAATCAAAGGTATGGAAGTCATAACATTTATCTTGCTACTTTGTTTTCAGATTATCTTCTCAACAGAACTTGACCCGCACAACTTTTGGTACTTAGCAGTCTTGAACACCAGGCCACTTATTTCTGAAGGCTGAAAATTGCAACCGACAGTTTATTGTAAATGAGAAATTTGCACCAGGCAATTATGGGATGAACATTTCTCCTTTTAACTCACAACATGCTTTTTTTTTTTTCGCTCCCTTCAGGCGAAGTGTTAAAGTGCTGCTCTACTCCTACCACCAACTCTGAAGTGACACTGCAGGATTCCAGTTTTGATTCCATCATTTATTAATTTGTCAGTTTGCAAAGAAAGGCATTTTGCTAAATGCCAGGTTCCTCCTGGAGCCTCATCAACATTTGTGTTATCTTTTCACATATCCTTCCCAACAATCCTGCCACTACAGGATGGTACCGCTGACAGTGCACAACAAACAGACTCCAGCTCATCTTCCCATAGCTGTGCCACCTCTGCAGCACTCACCACGTTCAAACGAAATTCACTGCAACATCAAATCTGGGCCAATCCACTGTTTTCAGACAGCTCAATACCAAGCCAGGCCAGGGGAGAGAGCTGCAGAAGTGGCTGAGCAAATGCATACTGCAATGGAAGAGAAAGCATAAAATTCTAATGCAGTTAATTCTGCAGAAACTGAAGACTGACATGGTGTCTCTGGATTGACTGCAGGGAAGGGAGAACAAAGCCAAAGACTCAATCCAAGAGAAACTGCTGCAGAAGCTGCTAAAACAGGGCCCTTGAGGAATTCAGAAGATTTCCCACATTTCTGCCTTGACCATCTTTCCCTGAACTTACTGGTTCCTGGCTCTTCACTTTGTGCTCTCTTCACCTCAGCTTCACTTTGCCTCAGAGTGCTTTAAGTCATTTTAGCGTTTGTCTTCTCATCTGCTTGGTCTTTACAAAGCTTTTTCAAGCTCATTTTCTTTTTGCAACAACTACTATCTTAGCAGTGCGCTGCTCTCAGATGCTCTTCAGGCATTAGTTTGTTATGTGTAGTCACTCATTGACATAGGTACTGATAACATAATTTTTACAAATGGATTTGTAAGTGTTAAAAACGCAAAGAATGGCATAAATTAAAAGATTGTGCTAAATGCTAAAGATGGTCTCATGTCAGCCAGGGCGTTGGCCAAGATGTTCCTAGGTGGTACCTTCTCTCAGTATTGCTTGTGCAACCCTGCATATGCTGAAACAAAAGGGAACATCTTGGGATGAGACTCCTTGGAAAGGCAGTGGTGCAGTCACCATCTGCCTGTCTGCTGGGGAGAAATGCACATCCAGTTTGGTAGGCCTGTTCATTATGGGGGACAGCATCATTTGAAAGAGACCTATTCTTTCATCCTATTTCTTGCTTTAGGTTAAAGACTGTTAACTGGTGTCCCAGATACCTGCTTAGATTCCCTCACCGAACTGCAGAGTGAGGGAAAGAGTCATGCCAGATACCCTAAATTAACTTTTTTACGCATTGATCATACTCTAGAAATAGGAAAAGATGGCTTGGTCAGGAGATTGACAATGAGACTATGATTTTTTTGGCTCATTCACATACTGACACAGTATGTCTTCAGCAAGGATGCCAAACCAGTTTGGTTATGCATGGTCCTTCGGCCTAGAAGAATTGCTCCAAACCTGAGTCCTGGAGGTAGCTTCTGAGGATGGGGAAACTGGCATTGGCCTCCTGAATTGTTTTGCCTGACAGAGGCTGAAGGTCCTTCACATTCCCACTTTGCTGGCCCACTACTGATCGTTAGTGTGTCACACAGCCTCCTTCATAGCTATTACTACCTGTCTGTTTTGATGGGATCCATCAAATCTTTGAGGCTGTTGATTCAGACCTACTGATGTGCAATTTACTTATTCTCTGTTCAGTCCATTTGTTGGCCTAAAAAGACATGTCTTTTTTTTAAAAAAAAATACAAATGCAAACATTATTATTGATCTTTTGCATTACAAAGCCTAAATTTCTAGCTAAATTGTAGGTGGTCATTTTATTTCAGGAGGAACTTTCCACATGGTACAAAACTGACCTGAATGGTTCAACACAGACAGTGCTTATTAAAAAAAAAAAGCAACTACATTAATTCCAATTTAGACTTGGCAAACATAAAACAACCAGAAAGATTTATGTGGATCCACATATGTAGACTAATGCACATTATCCTCTTTGGCCTCCATCCTCTCACATGCACTATTTGCTCTGAGATTTACTGAATCTCTGCTTTCCATATCTTGGTGAAAGCAGAGCTATCATTTTAAACCTCTGACACAACATTTAGTGAAGGTATTCACAAGGTTACATTGACCATTTTTACACTATAGCCATGCAGTGATTTTCATTAACTGATTAGACAAACATGCTCATTTGCTTAGTCATTGTCATTTCCATCCATTTAAGTGTCTGCTCTTCTTAGGATATATCACCTTACAAACAGTGCTACCATCTAACCTAGTAGATTGATTAATTTCTATTTTAAATTCCTGTTATGGGAATACCATTTTGCAAACTGTCTGGTACTGCTAACCACTACACAACTGATATAACCGGTCTCCTCGCACCGCTACCCTCCCTGACACCATCAGTACACCAAGCAATGTAAAATCCTAATGAGAATGAAGCAACAGGTGACAGAAAAGTAAAGATACTGACAGCTCTATGTGGGGACACTCCTATGTACAGGTACAACATTATATTGGGTGTATTAGTGCTATATATGTGCTTTTACATATAAATGCTAAAAAATGAAAAATGGGATTGAAAAACTACAGAACATCAGAGAATTCATTCTGAATGTGAATCATAGAATTGTTTAGGTTGGAAAACACCTTTAAGATCATTGAGTTCAACCATTAACCTAGCACTGCCAAGTCCACCACTAAACCATGTCCTTAAGCGTCACATCTACATGTCTCTTAAATACTTCCAGGGACAGTTACTCAACCACTTCCCTGGGCAGTCTGTTCCAAGGCCTGACAACCCTTTTGGTGAAGAAATTTTTCCTAATATCCAATCTAAACCTCCCCTGGTGCAACTTGAGGCCATTTCCTCTTGTCCTATCACTTGAGAGAAGAGACCAACACCCACCTCACTACAATGTCCTTTGAGGTAGTTGTAGAGAGCAATAAGGTCTCCCCTAAGCCTCCTTTTCTGCAAGTTAAACAATCCCAGTTCCCTCAGTTGTTCCTCAGAAGACTTGTGCTCCAGAGCCTTCAGCAGCTTCCTTGATCTTCTTTAGACACGCTCCAGCACCTCAGTGTCTCCCTTGTAGCAAGGGGCCCAAAACTGAACACAGTATTCAAGGTGGGACCTCAGCAGTGCTGAGTGCAGGGGGACAATCACTTCCTTAGTTCTGCTGGCCACACTATTTCTGACACAAGCCAGGATGCTATTGGTCTTCTTGGCCACCTGGGTACACTGCTGGCTCATATTCAGGTGGCTGTTGACCAACACCCCCAGGTCCTTTTCCGTGGGGCAGCTTTCCAGCCACTCTTCCCCAAGCCTGTAGCGTTGCATGGGGGTTGCTGTGACTCAAGTGCAGGACCCTGCACTGAGCCATACAATTGACCTTGGCCCATTGATCCAGCCTGTACTGGATTTTATGTTCCATAGAAATCTGGTTATGAAGTCTATACATAGGCTGAAACTGTGACTTCAAAGAATTGTTACAAATTCTGTCTCTGACAGCACACTTGGTTTCCAAATCTGGGTAATGCCAGTGTGCGGTTCATTCTTCAATAGATAATGAAAAGAGTGGGTTTTTATCAGCAAAAGCAACATCATCCTACAGTGCTGGAGTTAGGCACATACTGCTAACTCAAGACAGGGTATTGACAGGAAACTGCTGTGACAGATTTGTTTCCCCAAGCAAATATGACAACAAGGTGATGGTATCAAGCACTGCCTGATGCAGGGGAGTAAGGAAAACAAGGGAAGGAAAAAAAAACCCCAACCCAAGAACAAGTCCAAAGAATTGGGACGTGTTCACAGGCTCCACTAGCTTTCCTATTTTAGGCATGTTTGGGGTTTTTTTAAATTTGCTTTTATTGCTCAAAAGGCTTTGGTTACAGCTAAGATTGCTTTACTCAGCGCTCATTATATTTCATCTTCTTTCATCTGAGGATGAAAAATTCTGCAGCAAATGCATTGAAGGATTTAACTCTAATGCAGCTTCTCCCATTACTGCTTCAAACTCTTCTGAAATGCTGGCTTGTAGTTTTTCCTGATTATCCTCTCAACTGTAGATCAGGGGAATTGTCCCTTTCACTTTCCAGTTTCTGATAATGGGGTTCCTCTTTCCACTCAATCAGAATCCTCCTCCTTATTCTTACCCTACTTAACAAGTCCCAGTCTGAGGGTCCAGAGCTAGAGGTCCCTCTCCCACAGGGAATAAAAACCAGCTCCACCAAATATGCAAAATAAGTCAGAACCAAAAGGCACAGACAAGTACAGGACTTTTATGCATTAAACAAGATCATGACCCATGAGATCAACTAATCTGGGCTGCAGAAATGCCTAAACTGGGCCATACAAGTACACACAATAATTAGCAATTTGCTCAGTCCAAGAGCTGAGGAGGCAGATGGTACAGTTGAAGTCGGGGGATCCCAAGAAGTGGGGCTGCAAGTTAACTGTGCCACAGATGGAGAGACATCAGAGCTGGCCCCATGTCAACAGCTCAGGCCCAGATGGAATTATTCGCTCAGAAACAAGACGGCTGAATGCAACTTCACTGTTTCCAGGGCCAGCTCGGACGCCTCAGGCAGTGCTGGGTGTTAACAAGCCCTTGCAGACCTGAGCTGGCTCTGCTCTGCACAGCAGTCCCTGGCAAGTCTTGGCATCAGCCCCTATCACTCAGAGGGTGATCAGAAATTGTCTACTGTTTGAGGTACTTCTGTCTCCAGAGCCACAAGTAACAGACAGCTGGTTATACATTCGGTTCATTGCAGTGCTTCCTTGCCTAAACAGCTTGACCAGGGAACAGAAATGCTCCTGACCATAGGCAAGGTTACTATCCCTCTTATAACCCTTTCTTCAAGATTCTTTAAATATTTTTTAAAACACCATTTTAAAATAAAAATTATATACAGTAATATAACTTTGAAAAATGGCCAAAACATGAGTACAAGCACTTCTACTCTGCTCTATGCTTTAAAAGCACCAGAGTGATAAACATGCTTGTACTGTGTCTTCAGCAAACTAGCAACTGGGAGGAGTGCACATATCAACCAGCAGAGCCCAGACCCTACTACTCTTAACCCTTTTTGAAGGCCTGCTGTAGAACAGGTCCAAGGGTGAAATTAGCCCAGCTGTCTGGGCAGATGAAATGCCATCTGTGCCATGAAACTAAGCCTTTCGTGCCTGGGGCTAATAGCTTGAGTAGTAAATAATGGCTGTGTAGAGCAAGAGTTTCCTGCCTAGAAATTTTGTGCTTACTGTAATGTGGAGCCTGCCTTCCCTCCTTGCCTACATGATTTATATTCCACCTTGGAGAAGGGAGGTCTTGTTCCTTCATGAGAAATAACTACACCTTTCTACACCTTTGATAGACTCACATTAATCACACAGCTTAGGGTTTTCTGACAGTAACACGTGAAAAATAATTACATGCCCGCAGGCCAGGTGAAAATAAAAGGAATTAATGGGCATTATCTGCCCCCCAGGCTGTGTATTTACTTTCCCTGCTCTGCCCAAACAAAACACTGAATCGCTCAGATTCATGCACGTGGAAGAGTGAGGCTATAGCTAAATAAATAACTTGGTTTTTCATAATTGTAAAAGGTGCCAGTACTGTCTATAAAAGTAGGTAAATGTAGAAAACATAAAAGATAAACATACATCATACACCAAATATTTACTTGTTCTAATTTGACCATTCCAGGTTTCTTATTGGTTGACTTCCAAGTTCAACTTCACTATGGTTCAGCCATGAAGATTTCAAGTGCAGAAGCATCAACAGGCCCAATATTGCAAATACTTGGGTTAATTGAAAACAAAGCTTGCCATCCTCTGGAGAAAACAGATCACTCCTTTCTGTGCCTTCAGACCTAGAGGCTCAGATTAAAGTCTGTCTTCGCTTGCTCAAAATACTAAAATACATGTTACTAAACTAAAAGAAAAACATTTTGAAAATTAAAGTAAATTAAATCTGCCGAGGGACAGATCTATTCTGCACTCTGGCAATCTTCCTGAGGTTTTACTTTTAACGTTTATTGTTTAACTTCATAAAATTGACTAACTAGCATAACAGCACCTCAAATGCCTGAGAAACAGCCCATTAAAATATGAATCATCTTGTTAATAAAATACACTCATCAAAACGCACCACAATTCCCCATAAGCTTGTGTAGTTTTAAGACTAGTAAACATTTCTAATGATCACCAGCAAACCCAAGTTTTCTTCAATGGTTCGTTACATCTCTCAAAAAAGATCTTGACATCACAGTTAAGCAAAAAAGCAAAAGAGAGAACTCAAATATGGCCAAATTGTTTCATAACCTTCCAGGGGTCTGTAGAGTGAAGACACAAGAAAATCCCAGCCATAATACCACAGCCTTCCTCCTCTCATTGATGCTAACTCTGCTATGCCAGCCTGGGAGAAGAGTTTTATCAAGCACAAGGCAGAATGGGAGAAACGCACAGTTTGAAAGAGAAAATAAACATCTCAGTTTTAGGTTCCAGCTACTGGTGAACCTTTTGAGGAAAAAAGGGACCAAATACACTAGAAAGCATAACTTTTTTGTCTGTTTGGTTATCTCCAGATCTGACATGCACCAGAGGTGAGAAAAATTCTTACCTGTACCATGTCTATGATGGACCAAGAAGACCTGGATAGATGTTGCTAGTTTCTTTTAGGTTAGCAGCTTCCTCAGTTCACCATACAGATTAATCCAGCGGACTGAAAGCTTTGTCTCCAATGAATACACACTATCAAACATTTCATTTTTGTTGCTATACAGCAAATGTCTGCTAAAGGTGAGGAATTGACCACAATGCCCATTTTCAAGACACCACATCCTCACAGTCATCAAACAGATGTCTCTTCTTGTTCGCAGGTTTCCAAGGAACAATATTGCACTGGGCATCAGCAGAGCACAGAAAAATAAATCACATGTATTCACTGCAAGTTTAAGATACTAGACCCAGAGAAGGAGAAACCTATCCTCTTCAGTTGACCGAAGACATAGGGTGAAAAGTCTCTAACATCAAGGACCAGAAGTGAAGCATTTAATCACAAGATTGTCAAGACTAATTAACAGATTCCCTACATGTCTTTGGTTTCGATGTCAAAACTGACATTTTTTTTAAAGGTCTTAATTGTCATAGGTCTGCTGCTCTTCAGACTTCTGGGGAAAAAAGAAATCAGTCTTTTCAGTGTCAGCAGTATTTAATAAGTTAAGTTACGAGCTGGTTCCCAAGGTCTTTAGAAAACATGAGTCCTACTTATTATTGATCTCCATGTAGAAAGTTATTTTTCTTCTTTCTGGTTTATTTTATATAGAGATTACTACCAATTGCTTTTATCATTCCTCCTGGAGTCATTTCAGGTTAACTCACTTTACTGGATACACTTGCTTAAATACAGTTCACATTTGAAAGTCTTCTTTGAACATAGGCTGGACAGAGAAATTCCAGATGAAAAGAACAAAACTTCAGAAAGTTTTGGATTCAGAATAGGTTGTCTTAGCAACAGGGTAATTGTTTTTCTAAAAATGACAATCTTGTATTGTGGAATCTACAGTTAATTACAAGAGCAACCTTAGCTAAGCCTTATTCATTTTATGTATCACACTCTAATTTTTTCTAAAATATTGTGGTGGGTTGACCCTGGCTGGATGCCAGGTGCCTACCAAAGCTGCTCTATCACTCCCCCTCCTCAACTGGACAGGAGAGAGAAAATATAACAAAAGGCTTGTGGGTCGAGATAAGGACAGGGAGAGATCACTTGCCAATTACCGTCATGGGTAAAACAGACTTGACTTGGGAAAATTAGTTTATTACCAATCAAATCAGAGAAGGGTAATGAGAAGTAAAACCAAATCTTAAAAACACCTTCCCCCCCACTCCTCCTTTCTTCCCGGGCTCAACTTTACTCCAAATTTTCTCTATCTCCTTCCCCCTCAGTGATGCAGGGTGGTGGGAAATGGGGGTTGCAGTCAGTTCATCACATGTTGTCTCTGCTGCTCCTTCTTCCTCAGGAGGAGAACTCCTCACACTTTTCCCCTGCTCCAGTGGCAGACAGTCCTCCATGAACTTCTCCAATGTGAGTCTTTTCCACAGACTGCAGTCCTTCATGAACTGCTCCAGTGTGGGTCCTTTCCACGGGGTGCAGTCCTTCAGGAACAGACTGCTCCAGTGTGGGTCCCCTGCGGGGTCACAAGTGCTGCCAGAAAACCTGCTCCCAGCATGGGCTCCTCTCTCCACAGAGCCACAGGTGCTGCCAGGAGCCAGCTCCAGCACGGGCTTCCACAGGGTCACAGCCTCCTTCAGGCACATCCACCTGCTCTGGTGTGGGGTCCTCCACAGGCTGCAGGTGGATCTCTGCTCCACTGTTAACCTCCATGGGCTCCAGGGTAGATACCTGCCTCACCATAGTCTTCACCACGGGCTGCAGGGGAATCTCTGCTCTGGCATCTGGAGCACCTCCTCCCCCTCCTTATTCACTGACCTTGGGGTCTGCAGAGTTGTTTCTCTCACATATTCTCACTCCTCTTTTCAACTGCAATTGCTGGTGTGCAGCAATTTTTCCCCCTTCTTAAATATGTTATCCCAGAGGCGCTACCACCGTTGCTGATGGGCTCACCTTCAGCCAGTGGTAGGTCCATTTTGGAGCCGGCTGGTGTTGGCTCTATCAGACGTAGGGGAAGCTTCTAGCAGCCTCTCGCAGAAGCCACCCCTGCAGCCCCCATGCTACCAAAACCTGGCCAGCCAAACCCAATACAAATATGCTATTTCTCCATCCGAAAGTAACTTTTCAGCAAAATGACCTTGACTTGAAATCTGATCTTCAAATTAAGAAAACTTATTTAAAAAACTCACACACAATAGTATAATTGGCCAGTAAGTCTCCCCACAGAAAACTAGGTAACTTCTCAAGAATAATCTCTAACTTAGTATAGTTTTTCTATAATCCATTTGGCTAGAACTCTTTTTGTAATCCACAAGACTTGTCTGAGCATTCAGGATAATGTTTTGGCTCCATTTCTGAACAAGTATTAAATGTGAAAACGAATGATACATTTCAGGGACATATCACCTCCCATCTAGAATTCACCCTGAAATTAGCCAGGGACTTTATATTTGAAGTTTGCAATTGAATGTAAATCAGGTTCAATGTGAGTATGATATTAAAGTGATGATTTAAAGACACTTCAAAGGATAACTGAAAGCTGATTAATCTAAATTTTGTTTCATGTCTTTTTCCTTTGTGCACTGAAAGCCATCACAGCTTCCTGCAGTTGCTGCTATATGAGTGTTTTTCAAGAACGTATTTCTCTTAGCTAAATTTTGCAGTTAAAAAGAACATAATTACACAAGTAGTATAAAATAATATAGGCTGTTGCAAGTTTTCTCTTCCACATATACTTACAGTTTACAACCAGTGCATTTTAAGACCAGTAATATCTTATTCTTTATCCATCTCCGCAGCCCTCTCACCAGCTACAACCTGCTGGAGCCATATGCATACTCCAGCTATTTGAAAGAGAAGTTCAATATAGTACAGCCCCATCCCTCACACTGCTTACATTGCCAGTTATGCTTCTTCATCAGAAAAGCTTTTCTGATTAGATCAAGAGGCCTTAGAGCACTATCCATCCTACACACAGTTGTTCATAAGGGTGTATTTCACAAATCTTAAGTCCAAAATCACCATTCTGGGGTCCTTGTCTGATCTCCATCCACAGCACAGACAACAGAATTTCAGCCAGTGGTAACTTGCTTTGAAATCAATGACTTAATGGGTTATACAAAAACATTATCTTTCAGATAATATCCAAATTTGGGTAACAGATCTTTTCTCTCTGCTAAACTTAGTTTAAAATACACAGTTGTCCTTTTCCTTTCTCCTTGTCTAGTTGCTTGATATTAGATGCAGGAACTCTACGCATTTGCCACTGCCTGTAACAGCTTTTAAGAAAAACTGGCCACACAAGATCTGTTTTACTGATCTAATTAACAAAGGAAAAAAATCTGTAGGCCTGCATTGGCTTTGGATTCTCTTTTCTTAGAGAGGTGTGCTACCCAGTACTTCATGGACTCTACAACAAAAAGAAGCAAACTTGAATAAAGTTTATTTTCCTCCTCTGCTACATTTTCAGAAGCCTGTGCTGCTCCAGGTGCCACCCAGAGTCCTGTGCTCTACAGCTAAGTGTGCAAAGGGTAATTTTAGCATGTGTCTTCTATTCACTAACCGATCATGTAACAAATGGCCTGTTTCAGAGTCCACGAGAGCTCCCTGAGCTGCAGGGCTGAGTGTTCACACACAGCTACACCATGCATAACAGTGGCAAACACCGTGTCATTTGTCCAATTTTTACAGATACTGCAGTTGAATACTAAAAAGGGAGTCAAGAAATCACCTGCTTTTGTTTGCAATTTACACACACATATATGTACAGACAGAGTGTACAGGCCAACAGTCAAAAAAATAAATTCATCATATAGCAATGCAAAGTGCAAAGCAGGCCACAAGTCAAATTCTTATAATCTAAAATGTTTCCATCCTCAAAAGGATCTGAAAGAAACAGAATGCAGTAAGACCTTACTAATGGGATAAGTTCCTTCAATATAGAAGGTTTTTTTCTGCTCCAGCTTCTTTCTTTATTAGTGCAGAAGCATCCAAGCACTTGATCAGCTGTGTCACATTTTTAACTACATGTGTTTTTTTCCAATGTACATCACCTCCAACTAACAATAAGCCACCTGACAAGATGCATTGCCAGTCCATCTTTATTCCCTCATTCCCTGCCCCAAATCTTCTGCAAAGGTTACCTGAGCAGCAGAAAACATATAAGCAAAACACTGTCTGCAGTTAAAAATAAGCACTGTCTAGTTCCTGCCATGCCAAAACAGTAGAGTAACATAATACTCATTTGTAAATGAAAATTGCACTCTATACTGCCCTCTTAGCACAGAATAATGGCAATCTTGGTGCTTTTCCCGGCAGAACTGTGCGACAGAAGCAGAGGCAGGAGCAGATGAAAGCACTGATCGCCTAGAAGAGAATTGAGATGGGATAGGGCAGAACCAGCAAACAACTGCTATTGAGAAGATTAATACAAATTGACATGTCACCCATATTTACGCATCTCACTATCTACTGCAGATCAACAAATCCCACATAGTTAAAATACATACACAGTGCTTAATGAATATATAGCATGTGGAATTTACAACTCTGATCCACTTTATAAGAAGCCTGTGAAAAAATATTTAAAATTTATTTAAAAAGCAAATAATTATTTCAACAGCAGGATTTTGTATGGAGCCTCAAAATTTTTTTCTTTTGACAAACTACTTTATTCCTCTACAGCAAATTACTTCAGCTTTTATTTCAGCAGAGGCTATTTTGCAAATGTAAAGAATAAATGAATCCCAAAAGCATTACAAAACTTCCGCTGTAAAAATGTAAATGGATTATCCCTCCATTAATATCTCACTAAACAGCAACACTTTAGAAGCAATCATTCTTCTATTGCCCACAACATAAAAGCCAAATGATATTTTCTCCATAAATCATCTGGGTATTACAAGTTTAGTGTAAAAAGGGGTTGGGTCTAAGATAATAAAGTCGTTAGATCATTGCAAGCAGGTTCACAAATGCCACACTGGTGTTTTCATCTCTTCTGTGCCCAAAGTAACATCTACCATTTGTTCCTATGACTGGTTTAGAGAAGTTTTAGAGAAGATTTCTGCACTAGGTTTTAAGTGCTACCACCAGCTTGTGTCTACTTGATTTTCATATAATAGCAATTGAAAATACAAAATAACTTTTAATATTCTTTTATTGCAGCTGTCCTGTAGCACATCTTTATGGAGGTGTTGGGCCTCCTGCTAGAGTGGAACCAAGCTTCAAGGCCAGCAAAGAGAGAATGAAGAATAACAGTGGTTTAAAACATATCTGTGACTCTTTGAGGCCAGCACCAAGACAAATTCCTTTACAAAAGCATCAGTTCCAGCAAACAACAGAAGTTGTTTCCTTAAACAGAAAACCCCACAGTGGACAGGCAGATGTTTATTTCTAGGAGTAGACCAAACTATATGCCCCCTCCAATGTTAATTCTTTTCCCCCCACACTGAAATGAAAAGGGCAATCTCTTTTTTTCTATGTAATTGATCTAGTTAATTTCTGATCACCCACTTTCCACTTCAGTAGTATTTTTTCATGTCTGTGTCCAAAATGAAGACACACATTTTGTGTTTACTTTGAATTGCATTTACCATCTGATTTGTACATACTTTGTCCTCTTCTCCCTTCATTTTGGGGTAATGCATTGTATTTCACATCCGTGTTGTACTGTTAGGCTCAAAATTCATCTCACTTATAACAAAGGCATTACTTTCCATAAAACTCTGGCTGACATGAGGATGTTTAAACATATATCACTTCACTCACATTTGTGAATGTACAAACAGCCAATTAATACACAGAGACACAAGTGTGCAGAAGCTTCTGCCTCCACTGGGAACTGTTACCTTTCTTCGTTTTTCTAGATTTTCACAATCCTTAGCTCTACCTTCCCATGCAGCAATTGAAAGAGGTAAAGTATTTCAGGATCCAACTACTTGGAGAGAAGCCATAACACTTATTAATTACATCAGTATCCAGCTGAGGTCTGTGCGCACTTAGTTTTATAGAAGTATCAACACGATCACCTCGACTCCAGTACCACAGATATAGGTCCTCTGCTGTAATTACTGCAAAGTGGCTCAGAGTCACTCCGTTAGGGGATGAGGGACCAATGCTGGCCCATGGCCACCTGGGCACCCATCCAGTCATGGCCTGACTGTGCCTGGATCCAGTCTCCCAACATATGTTAGAGTGCCATGGATACTGCTCTGACTTGCACCAGCAGGCTGGAATCAGCAGAACTAGAGAAATCTAAGCTATGCTCTCTCCCCTTATTCACCCTATTAATATAGGCCATGGAAAGAAGAACATGTCCCAGACATGATGACAGACACTCTACACTATCAGGGAAGTTGCATATGGGTAATATAATGGAGCTCCTCCTAGGAGCTGACAATGTCGTAACATATTTGTTATTTGACTCCTGTATATCCCTAGTGGCACACTTAAAATACTAAACACTTTAAGCTTCCAATCTCTCTTTATAATTTCTTTATAGCCAGAGAAGTACAGTCTTCCCAATACTAAGCAGTATATTGCCAGGTTATATAAAACTGCTGATCATATCTATTTACTAGGTCAAAAAAGTTAAGTTTCTTCTGATACAAATGCAGCACTAAATCAGCCATACAACATTACGGTTGTATTTTCATCTGCTTTTATGCATGTCTAAAAACTGTTTGTAAAGTTCTGAGTACAAAATATTTGCTCATAGTGATGCTCAAAAAAAGGAAGAAAGCACATATGTTGATTTTAGATCACAGGTTGACCGTGCAGCATAGGGAGTTAGAAATTGTCTCTTCCTTTAAAGTATAAACTGAGCAAATTTGATATGCAAGTCATTGAGAGAGAACCTTACAATGTCATTTTTACAGTCACTATTTCCTGATTCACTTTCATTGGACAACAACTGCAATTCTCTTTATACTGTATGATCTTTCAGATCAAGTTTGTGTTTGTAATTCTCTACTCCTTGGAAACTTATGTTTCAGATCCTTGAAGCACTGCAAACTTTTTCTAGGTTACTTTTTACTAATATTTCTGGACTGTCTGAGCTTATTCTCAAAACCAGGCCCTTCTAGAGATGTGCTCTGATGCTCTTACTCATGCAGAATAATTCTTTACCCATCAGTGGCCTTGTGTATTCATTCAGTGGGAAAGTTAAGGCATCAGTGTCTGACCTTCAGTTGCCCCTAATACTTCAACTGATCACCACATCTTTGCATTCCAAGGTCCACATGATGAAGCAACAAAAATTTCCATTTTGAGCACTAATTTTTTAATGGTGCAGTTTCAAAACACGTAAATGCTTTCAAAATCTGACTTTCCTTACTGATAAAGAAAATTGCACCTCCTCATCCTCGCAGTGCTCTTGGCCATCAATGGATCTGAACTGGTAATCTAAAAATGAATGTTTTTGTGCCAGTTCACCAACTGATTGGTGAAGTTGGTTCCCTGCAGTGCTGATCAGGTGACAGAGCTGCTCCTCTGACTCCCACTTAATGACAAACTTTGAAAAATATCAGATATAGAGACTCACAAAATTGTAAGAGAATTGCTATTCAAGAACCTCAAAACAATCTGAACTCTATAAAGACAGGCTGACCTGCTATTTATAAACATGGTGTTATACAAGGGTAGTAGGTTGTTAAGAAGCAACAGATAGTCTAGTCCAATTCTGTCTGGAAAGCGAGGCCTGAACACAGAAATGCTCATCTGTAACGTTCCAATATATAATCTGTCCTGAGATTTCAGTCACATGCAGTCTACCTCTGCTTAAACATACCTCAGTTCCCTCCCTGAACCTCTAAATTCTAATCCTAAACCACAACCTTTTGCATATTTCAGTATCACACTAGGTAGGCTAGTTTCTTTTCCAGAATAAAGGGATTTCTCTCTTAGACAATACATAACTAAGGCTTTATCAGTTAAAGGTGCACCCAGCCGCACAGCACGTCAACAATTCTGCAGTACTCTACTCTGTGCACTGTATACAGCAAGTCAACAGCGTGCAAACTACCCTGCATAATTTTGGGGAGACTCTTTCCTTCTAATGTGCCTCCTCAAGCCACCGGACTTCTGCAATCTGGACTGCATTTCTACCATTCTCAATGAGATGTCCATGGAGTTACAGTTGGGGTGACTAGTTTCCTACAGACTTGGCCTGGTACTCTTATAAAGGATGAGGAAAGAGGGTAAGAAGATGCTCTTTCCCAGATCTACTCTAGAAAAGATGCTCTGCCATTAGGTCAACCTGGCAACTCCATGTGCCAGCAATGGATTAATTACATTCTGTTGAGGGCTGCTATAACACAGGCAATTAGAAAATAACATCATGTCCCTTCTTCATTAGCCTCAGTGGACTTTCTAGTGCACATTATCTTCATTCGTCCTAGTCAGGCACCCTGTCTCACACCACCACACAAGCTCTGTTACACACATTGACAGTTTACTCCTTGGTCTACTCTAGAAGCAACATTGATCCAACACCCAAAATAGGTTGGCTGTACATTGGATCCCAAGGGAACAGCAACCAGGAGCACATCACCCAACTCTAGCAACTGGCAACATGCACATGAACCTGCATAAAATTAAACAGCAGACCTGATCTCTACCCCATGCCTCAAAGGAACCATTCCCTTCCCTCTATTCTCTCTAGACACAGGAAAGGTCACCTTACATGTATAATACGATATAGTTGCAGGTAGTGCCTATTACACAGCAGATGGATACAATTTCATTTTGTATTCTTCTGAATACATGTCCACATGCATCTACATATATCCTCTGTTTGCTTTGTTTTATTTTTCACGTTACAGATTTTAACATCAATGGCCTGGAATGTATTTTTGAGACAGAAAATTTAGTTCTTTAGTGCAGTCAACTTTGGTTCATGGAAACAAGTGATGTGATTTGGGTTTATGACAGGCCAATGTCTATCTAAGGTGAGTGATCAGCATTAATGTTTAGACTGTATTTGGCCACCTGCAACCCTGTCAGTGCTGACTGGAAGAAACTGCAGATTTCCGAGAATACAGGATATACCCATGTCAGTGTCTGAAGACTCAATCACCCAGGCGAGCTAGAGTATGTAATTTTTAATAAGATCTTTGGGTTAATGAGAGCTTCCCTTGTTACTGAAGACTAAATGTACAGACTAAATCAGATTAAGTGCTTCTAAAGAATTCAACAGACAATTTAGCAAAACTAGATTTTCAAATTCAGAAGTGAAATTCTAGCTAGAATATTTCTGTATGTCCTAAAATGTCTCCTGTAAAACTATGCACTAAATCACCTAATGCATGGTAATAAGGCTTGTAACATACAGGCCTATGCTGGTGTCCCGATATTACCAGCTACATACTTCTGAGCTGCTTTATTTATAGATTTCTGAAATTAGGCAAACTTAAGAATGTTGGACTCCGTGAAACTACACATTAATGCCATCTATACACATGATTTTTGCAAGACTGGACACAAAGATGACAACTGTGCACAGACACTTAGATCTGCTTAACAGAAAGCCTGTGAGTACCCCCAAGGACTATGCATGCCATTAAAGGTACCATGTGCAGACATCTGCGGATTGGAGCCACAGCATGTATTTGTACTGTGTGAGCCTACTGCTTTCTGTATATACCAAGTTTTATACTAGCAGAGCTCCACTTCATTCAGGCATCGCTCATCACCCCCTTGGGACTTGGACTTGGCAGCTGGGAAGAAGGCTCAGCAGCCCCAGGCAAAGGCATCACTGCAGCTCCCCTCTGAGTCCTTCAGATACTAACTTCCAAGTAAGTGCTGCATATATAAATCTCAGCTAGCTCAGGAGTAGGAAAGTCAGTTTAGGTAAGACTGAAACATAACAGCCAATGATACTGCCACATGCTTTGTGTTTGTTTTTATTCCAAATCCTACATTATTTAAAATTTTTAATAGGTGATCTGGTAGAGAAAATAGATTGTAATTATCTGATGAGGCATTTCCAAGTCAGAAGCAGATATAAAATGAAAAGCATATTGTATACTCTTTGTCAAATGAAGGTGCATATAATTCTTACTAGATTGTCTACTGCAATTTTTATTAAGATACTCCCGTAAGTAATTGGTATAATTTCTAAAAGGAAGTTTAAATTTGCTGTAATGAAAGAGTTGTAAAGTTTAAATAGCGAAGAAAGGAGTATATTTAACACTTGCTGAAGGAAGATAAGCTGCTGCAGAATAATTATCTTTGTTTTTACAGAATTGGTAAGCGTGTGACAGGATGAATCAAATTTTGATTACATCTTTACCAACAAAGATTCTCCCTAAGTCCTGATGAAAATGTTTGCAGTCTAACACCTCAAGGGAAAAAAAAAGGCTGAACTTAGAATCTTCATATTCAGTTATTTTTATGGAACACAAGTCAGACAAACAGTGAGCCAAGTTTTTAGAAGATTGATTCTGTACTTTCACACTTAGAATTTTAAAGTTGGCAAGACTCTCAAAAAACACATGCTAAGTTTGGATGGCCATAGTAAGAGCTCTGGAAAAAAAAAAATAATCTGTTGATAAAACTCACTGGAAAATTATACCATGTAGGAAATCTCCTATCAAACCTTTCAGAGTGAAGAAACGATCTTCTTTGAACACGACTTGCTTTAGTCTTATGCCTACCATTGTCTACCAAAGGAAAGCAAAATTTTGAGGTCGGAATCTCTCTAGCACCTCACAGATATGTAGCGGGGAGCAGAAGCTGTTTTAGCACACACTTGCATAAGTGGAAAGAACAGCAAGGCAAATGAAAGGCAGAGGAGCACCAAGCCTTCTGACTTCTACCATTGTTTTGCGTTTTTTTTTAGTTAACCATACATGAAATTTGCAACAGCAAGACGGTTTTAAATCCATAGTACTCTATGATTTTCAAACAGGCTGTCAGGACTGAGCCTTTTTGTCTGAGTAACTATGATCTGTCTTAGGCCAAGAACTGAGAAATACCTGTCAAAAAATCACAGGAAACAGACACTGATGTGTTGAAAGAAGTCTTAGAGGCACAAACCACTGCAAGAAGACTGTGTGGTGTACTTTTGTTTTTCCTTGTAACAGGTAGATTCATTGCATAGGAAACGTGGGGAATAAATCTACTACCGCCTTGGCCACCTCCCCAGAAAGGGAGGTTTTCCAGGTAAAACACAGAAGTAGCTGTCCCATCCCTGGAAATCTGCGCTACAGATTGCCTCCAGCAGTGCATGTCCTGCAGTAAAACGGTTTCCAAATTTGTAATCTGATTTGGACAGAGCTGTGATGGATTAACATTAAAATGACTCATTGCATCACTATTCAACTATTAAGGGTACCTAAGTGAGAAGAGAAGAGGGTTTCTTAAAAAAAGAAAGGCAGAACGAAAGTCCCAGTCAAAGTAATACAGTAATCACAGAATCACACCCAGGAGTCTAATTTGCCCCTGAATTCATAAATAAAATTATTAATTTTTTCATTTAGCAGTAATCTTTATTAAATACCACCACTTACAATTAAAAGCACCATTGTAACTGAAGAGAAAAAGAGCTTTAAAGTAAGATCTGGAGAAAAAATGTTATTCAAAGGCTGTGAGGGTAAAAAAGTCATAAGAGAGAATTTTTGACAGCTCAAGAGCCTGAGTAAACAAACCCACTGTTGGAGTGAGGAAGGGGAGGACAAGAGGAGAAAGAAAAGTGTGAGCTGGTAGTGGAGTAGGGACATGCTGGGTCAGTAAGACAGTGGGAAAAATGCACAAAGAATTTTGAGGAGGATTTTATTCATCCTGTACGAGTTAGGTGTGTTCACTAGAAGCTGATTAAAATAGGGCGATATATAATGGAAAAGATTGTATTTCAATAGTTCGATACGTTGTTGCATAGGCAATATATCCATTAATTATTTGAGGACTTTCAAAGATTTTATGCATGAAATAACAGAATTTACATGGTTCACAGAAACAAAGATATACCTAGTCAGATGCAGAATACAGAATACAAAAAATGCAGCAGAGAAACCTCAGCATTGTGAGCCACCAATTAATATGCTGTCACTTTTGAGGTGCTTAAAGCCTCTTCCTTCCCCATGCCACTACAAGATTTTGCACAGTGCTTCTACAGTAGTTCAGCTGAATTTCTTGCAAGATCAAGGCCTTTGTTATTAATAAACTATATCTGCATCAGTACTAACTCAATAATCATTCTTAGTAGAGCAGTAAGTATGTTTTCATCATCTGCCAACTACACTGCCTACATAGCCAAACCTCCATTCAATCATGTGGACAGGTGCTAAATAAAGTTGAGAACTTGACAAAAATGCAATAGCTTCTCCTAGGTTTGAGATTGGAGTTGAGTACAAGAGGTGGGTATGGTCAGAAGCCTGAAAGAAGAGAAGTCAACCAAAATCCCAGCTGCAACCCAGAAAGCCTGGGGACTTCAGCTCTAGAGAGCCCTGTGGTTTCTGCTTCCATTCCTCACATAGGAATACAGTTGGACTCACACACACACACACACACACATTTTCTGTTTATGTAGCAATCTATTGCATAACCATTTACGGGTCATCCTTATATCAAGATCATTCATCACTGTACATTGAGAACAATCATTTACTGGAGTAAGTTCCCCAGTGATGCAGTAAAGTCCCTATCACCATAGGTTTTCAAGATGCAATTGGACGGGGTGCTAGATAACCTAATCTAGGCTCCCTTTCCCACAAAAAGTTTGACCAGATGATCTTTCAAGGTCATTTCCAACCTAAGCTGCTCTATGATTTTCAGCAAAATAGGAAATTTGCAAAATTAGAATAATAAGAGATGTTTTTGCAAAGGTAAAGTGTAATAATTGGGCTGAGAAAGATGTATGGGATGATCAACGCAACCTGCTACAGGACTTTGAGTTAGAAACGCGCTATTTCTATCTCTTGTGCTCTCCATTTGAAACAGTCATTATTCTCATTTAATACACTATGAGGATTAGAATGTTGATAGTTATCTCTCTCACAGGATGTTGTGAAGACTGATTTGTACACACACATTATTTCAAAAATGCAAGACAGAAGAATAATGTTATGCATTATTAGCACTGGTAGAATAGTAATACAGTTTTATATTAAGTCAGCATTCCACATAAAGCTAGTAAATTGCTACTCAAAGGTCTCTTCTTCCAACGTTCCTCCCAGATTTCTTCCAATTCCCAAGCTAGTTATTGAGCAAGTTGTAAGGTCATTTTAAAAGACTAAAAGGCTTCCCTAGAGGAAGAAATATCTGAAGACAAAACATCACAAGCAAGTTCGCCCATTAAAACACTTCTATGCAGAGATACTTAGAAAAGTTGAAATAAAATGACAGTAGAGACAATGGCATTTTTGGTACATTCTCAACTGTGCTTAAAATGACCAAGAAACATAAGAGGCCAGCTTTACAAGACAGTCTCCTGATTGAATTCAAAATACATTTGCCAGCTAATGAAAATCTACAAAATTGCAAAAATTATTTTTTCCCCTCACAGATATTTTTCAAGTAGAAAATACAAGAAATCATGTGCCATTAAAACTATCACTGTGATAGGTAATTACCTGAGCATCATAACCAATAGACTCCTCTGTGTCATCAAAAGAAATAGAAGACAAAATTAAACCTACCATCTAGCCATAACTTAGTGTTTCATGATTAAATTTATTGAGCTCTTTTTCACATTTGATTGATATACTTTGATTTCACAATTAAAGAAAATTAAATTACTTGAAATGCTAAGCCATTTTCTCTACAGGAGTAAACTGGCATTGTCACCCTATCTATTGTTACCCTATTCAGGCCAGGCTGGTAGAAAATTTGTGCTATGGATTTTCCAATCCACCTGCATCCTTCTAGTCGTTGAATAAAACTGCAGCCTTACAGAGAAACGATTAAACACATGTGCCTTCAGCTCTCACACAACAGTTCAAGCTCTCATTCTTAAGCCAGCTGTGATCCTGTTTCATTTTAATCACCATCACCTCCTCCACGTATGGTGAAACCAGGACACAGTGCCCAAACAAAACAAACTCTTCTGAAACCAGGACTGTCTTCTGGCCAAGTATTTTATTTACATCCCATTAAACTAATAAAGATTTAGGTTCCCATTCAGTTCTCCCCAGTTTTTAAGGTGCTGCACTGTGCTGGTGATGCTAATGGTCCAGTTCAGCTTGCTGATCTAGCCAGCAGTGTCACTGCTCCCTCATGCCTGGTGCCACAGGCTTGAAACACCACAGAAGTGTTGTTTTTAGCCACAAAAGTTCCAGATCATGCTTTCTGTAATGATGGACTGATCTGACTGATCAAAAATGTTCACTGCAGAGAAAAATCCTCAGGTATTGGACACAGAGATCAGCAACAAAGGCAAAAAATATATAGAAATAAAGATAAACTCGGTAGTGTTGGAGAACTAAAGGAAGATGGAGGCTGGGGCACAGGGCCTGTGAGGACAGGCTGTGGAGCCTTGCTGGAGGGGGTCACAGCTTGGGGGAGTACTGACTGCTTTCTAGTACCTACAAGGAGGTTATGGAAAAGACAGAGTCAGCCTTTACAGCAGTGCACAGCAGAAGGATGAGTGACACCAGTAAATGAAGATTAACTGAGGTTCAGATCAGATATTTGGAAAGGCTTTTTCACCATGAGGAGAGTCAAGCAGTGGAGTAGGTTGCCCACTCTGAGCAACCCAGTCTGAAGTCACTGTCAACTGTGCTTTTACAGAAGGTTGGATGACAGAATCAAATTCAGGAACGGGTCTGTAGCCTCAGGGCATGGGAAAGGCTGTAAAACAAGCTAGACAGGGGCATGAGCATGTGCTTCCTGCAGCAACATACCTTCTGGAAACAGGGATTTTGTCCAGGTTTGAAGGAGTATGAAGACAGGAACCTTGCATAAACAGTTTGAATAGTTTAAACAACTTACTTTAAAGGCAATACAATCCTAAGCAGTAAGAAATAATCTTGATTCTTTAGAATTTTATTAGGTACAAAAATAATGAAGTTATAGAAATGCATCAATGTTCAAAGATAATAACTTTGAAGAGTCCACAATTTAATAAAAAATGTAATACAAAAGTTTACTCTACAATTTAAAGTCATTGTGTATAAGTCTGGTTTTTTGCTGTGTAAATTCTACCTGAAAAGATTATTTTGTCTAGACTATTTCATAGGAATGGTACAGAAAAATCTCCTTCAGCCATGTTTTCTCCCAGGTCCATGACTGGCTAACTTGCACTCACACAACAGTGTCCATTTCAAAAACATACCCACCAAATTTTCCAGGCATCAGAGGTGGCTCTTTGGTATTCTATGCAATAGTGCTACACTGGAAGTTATTAATAAGCATCATCATACACAGACTAAGGTTAAGGTGATGACATAAAGAGATTTCTTTCAGATTGAAAACATCAAGCAGTGGAACACTCATCTGTCAAGTGGTGGTTAAAACAGTAAGAGGATACTGCCCAAAGTGAAGCACAAAGTGAAGTCAAGCCATTGACTAAGGGGCTTCCTTAGTTTGGGTTGATTCTAGTGGGATGGAGTGGCTGCTGCTCTTTGGATCCTGTATAAGAAAAGTTACCAGAAAACCAGCAGCTTTTGAGAAACCATAGTGAATATGGAGCTGAGAGACCACATGGACAACAGGCAGGGGAACACAGTTCCCACTGGGAAGACAGGCCCAGAAATCATGAGCAAAGAAACTGCCTCTGTCTCTACTGTGTTCACAGAAACTGAACTCTGCAGACTGTTTCAGGAAGAAAGGTCTGGCACAGATCCTGGGGCATCTTTCTAGGACAAATAACTCAGCAAGGTCCCCAGAGTCCCCCTCTTTTAGTCCAAAAACAGGCAATACTAAAAATGACCAGAAAAGTTCATCTTGCCAATTCTGAAAGCTGTAGGTTTACTCAATGCTTGAAAGAAGCCAGTAAGCTTTTTCCTGGAGTCCATTTTTCTCTAGTGCCAGTACCAATATCCCCAGTTCCTCAGGAATGTTGGAATATGAATCATTAATAATTTAAGGAAGCAGGTGGAAAAAAATCACTGATTTACTCACTTTATTATGTTCAAGAAATGCATGCATCCATTTGATGTTTAGAAGAAAACTGCAATGGAAAGTGATTCTTAAAAAAACTCAAACAAATGGATTTCCAGTTATGTTTAAAATACAATCTATGCCATTTCATCTTTTTTCATAGGTGCTACTGCATCACTGAGCAACAGGAATGAAATGGGAAGTTGTGTCGGGGAGGAAAAGGGGACAGTGTAGGGACAACTACTCACTGTTACGACAGCTATTGATCTTGAAAACACAGGCATGACAGCTGTATACAGTATTTTTTGGGTGAAGCAGTTCATCCATCATTTACTTCTCAATCTAATCTCCAAGCGTACTGTCATTACCCAATTCCCATCAAGCTGTGCTAAATGATTCTTTCTGCAGAATCTTACAGGGCATGACCTGCTCCTCCTCTGCTGGCGCCACAGACATGTCGCTCTGTTTGTAGCCCTGACAGTTTTCTACAGCCATCCTTAGCATCCTTTCAAAGCAAATTCTTTCTGTCTCCTTTGGAATTGCAGGACAGGCAGACAACAGGGAAGTGGGAAGATGCTAATTGCAAATTAGCTGTGCTGCAGGTCTTCCCCGCCTCACTTTTATCTCATCAGTACCTTCTCACCCCTTGCTTTTCTGGCTGCACTAGACTGTGTCTTGACTGAATTCACAAAAATGCTTGGAACCATTACTGGTGTGACAGACAAACAGCAACCATGTTCTTGGCTTGAAAAAGCAATTTCAAGTGTCTGTGTTTTAGGTGTTTCTCTATTAAAGGAGCACAAAGTGGATTTAAATGCTTCCTTTACAGCACAGATTTCAATGCAATCAGGTTTCAGGAGATCTGTTTTTAAAAAATCAAATAACTAATTGCAATTATGGGAATACAGAGAAAAAAGGGCAACAGCCTGCAGCAAAAATACCCAGGTTTCAAAACTCTGAAAAGAAAAATCTCAAGTTAGTGAATTACACCATACAAGAACACATCAACAGCTGTTTTGGGCCAGACCAAAGGTTTATATAGCCCTGTCCTGTCTGCAGTGAAAAAAATATCCCCTCACCCCACAAACCCAGACACGCAGTTAAACAGTATTGATAAGTGGACACCTTAAGTTAAAAAACAAGCCAATGTACATGTGTATTAGCACAAGCCTCTAATACTCTCCTGGGCTCCAATCTGTTTTCAACACAAAGCGTTCCTGAGATGCATGTTGCTTCTATGTGTTTTTCATGTCTCAGTATATTCCTCTGCATTAACTCATCCACTCTCCCCACATTAACTTTTGGCATCTATGTCACCCTCCTGCAAAGAGTTGCTGCTTGCTGTGAAGCTGGTTCCTAGCAGTCTCATTTGAAGCATGCTACCTTCTGTACTAGAAGCCATGAAACCATCCTTCTCTACCCATCCTCTCCAACCCACCTGTGTTTTTCTAGCTCTCTAACATATTCATCCACCAAATCATCTCTACCAGAATTGGTTTTCTCAATCATTCCCTTGCTCTGATTATTCCTGTCAATTTTCTCTGAACTTCCTGCATATCCTTGTTGAAATGGAAATCCTCGGCTGTGCGCAGCTCTCAGCCTACACACAAAGGAAGCACGAAAGCCCACAGCTTCATCTCCCTTCTCACATGCTATCCAAGGAGTGGTAAGGTGGCAGTAGCATGGTGGAGCCACAGCTTCCTATTCTTGCCACTGGGTATCAGCTTTCCCAAGATGAGAGCAGAAACAACACCAGGCTTACATCACATTTATGTCAGGAGTGGCACAGAGTAAACAATTGCTTTGACAAGTCTCAAGGTGGGCCCAGCAAGGATTTGGGGCTGCCCTCCAGCCCTCCCTCTCCAGTGCTAACCTGTCCCAAGGCACCAGAAGTGCCAGGCATGTTTTGCAAATGCATCTCTGTTCCAGGGACGGGGCTGTATGCTCGCATCTCTCTCTCACTGACTATGCATCCAGATCTTTCTATAGATCAGAAATAATGTTTATTTATTTCAAATGAGAATTCCAATTATAGCACCAAATTATTCTGAGGGGGTAACAACAAAGATGCTGCTTTTGGTCCAACATGGATTTATTTCAAAGCGATTTCCAACATGCTGCTAAGCAGCAGAAGTTGTAGAATTGTACAACACAAGGCGGGCTGCCAACACTGAGCTCTGCTGCAGCTGAGCAGGCAGAAGTTCAACATAAACAAAAATAACTGAAAATGAAAACTGGGGGGAGAGGGAGGGAAGGGGGCTAGACAGACAAACAGGCGAATGCCAATGCTGAGAAAGAAAACCCTAAAAATCACAAAAACATTCTCAGTAAGGAGGGAGTATACCCCCTATTTAAAACACAGTGCAAAGAAGCATCCCAAAATGGGTTTGTCCCAGCACTGCCAGGAATTGTGAGAGCCAGTAGAAGATTTTAGATTCAGCTGCAGCTCAGATGAGCTACTTTACAGGCTTAGAAACTGGCCACACATTTTCAGAAGGTAGGAACACAACCATCAGTGTGGCTGAAACGGAAGCCGTCTAGAAAGCAGGAGCAGAATTAATAGCATATTTTCTAATCCTTATTAGAAGGCCAAAAGTTAAGAGAAACTATACAGTCACGTTTGCAACTTTGACTCTGGCCTCTCAGGTGCTGTTGCAGCTCACTGGGAAAGGCCACAGAACTGTAATTTCAGAGACACACTGGAATGACAAACTTGTGTGATCCACACCCATAAAGTGGCAAACTAAAGTGGAATGTTGGGCTTTGCAGATAATTTACTTGGTTTATTTACTTTGAAAACATCTGCTTTGTTGATACTGTAGTCAAAGCTAACAAATCAAGTGTTTGCTAGTGACTGCTCCTTGACAGGTTCTGCAGCCACAGCCCAGGGAGCAGCACTAGAGGATCAACTGCTGGAAACCCTGCTGGAAAAGATGGAGAGATAGACTCTTCAGGCTAACACTGGGATCAAGGGCTGATCTGGGGTGGTCACAAAGAACTGAGCTCTCTTCCATTCTCCCAGGCCAGTAGAGTAACTGCTTTGGTAACTTAAGGGCAGCTTTTACTCAGCTGTTATCAGTAGTTGCTATTTTGCAGTGTTAAAACATTGTGCCTCAGCAGAAGTTCAATGGAATTTCAGGGAAAAGGCACCTGAAAAGGTATTACTGCAATTGAGGAGCTCAGGCTGAGCTCAGGGAGCACTGGAATGAAAGGTCTTAGGTTGCCTTAAGGAGGTGCAGTAATTTATCTTAAAAAGTGCCAGGTAAACGTATTTTATTACGCCTTGGCTACCAGTTCCATGTATGATTCAGATTGTGCTTCTCAGCCTGTTGGCCACAGACCACTGAAATGACCAGAGGAAAAAAATACGTGCTTACTTCTATGCATATGGAAACAAAGTGCAAAAGAAAAAAAACAAACCACAATTGAGCATTCAAAGTATATTCCAAACTTTTTGTTGACAATAAATGAAAAAAACCACTTGAGTCAACACTACCAAAGATGAATGGTGGCTTTATCTTTTCTTCCCATCTCTTGATCCCAACAACTAGTACATCCTTTGACTAAAAGTACACAAGAAGCACTGATAAGAAAGATAGGGTAAATAACCAGATTTCAAAATTTACTGCTAAAAAAATAGGTAGAAATAAAATTCAGCAACATAATAGAGAGTTCATTGCAGGAAAACCCATCACACAATCCCCCAAAAGATCAAGAAATTTGCTCAGCACAAACATGATAAACAAAAGCTAGAATCTTCCCAAAGGAACAAGAAAAACAAACCACTTAAAATATTATAATGCCAGCATAAAAATCAATGTCATGTGCTCACCGGATACAGGCTCACTCTGATCTCCACACCTAAAAAATATATGGAGGTAATAAAGGGTCCTAGAGCCAGGCAGCAAAAGTTATTAGTCAAAGACAGACAACTGAATTAGGAGTGACTGACAAGATCGAGGCTGTTTATCTGAAAGATAACAACAGGACTGAATAAATATACACAATATAGTGAAAGTTAATTAGGAAGTATTTTTTACTTGTCCTCCTACTACAAAGTCAAACAGAACTAAACCACATTGCAAATTGATACTTTGCTTTAAAAACAATGGATGGATAACCTGTAGAACTCATTGGCACAAAATACGAGTGATGCCAAGAATCAAGAGGATTAAACTGCAATTGGATACGTATACGAATAATCCCCACAGTTCCACTATAAGCAATCACTAACAGATGGAGATTAGGGAGACATTCTGTAATGGAGATATCATTTCCTAACAGTTTAGGGAAGGATTTCATATACTGCCCTCTGTAGCATCCTGGACTTGCTACTGCTGGCTACGTGACACCCAGCTAGAGGGACACTCATGGGATTACTCCAGCACTCCCTGTGTTTCCAGGGCTGTTCTGCTACCAGAACTGCAGTGGCAGCAGGTACTAGGTGCATGCCAGATTTTACATCTGAAAGGGTGTGCATATCCTTTAAGGTATGTTCGGGCTGTTAGCAAGCAGCCTCAATTAGAAAACTCAAACTTCTGCAATTAAGGTAAACTTTTTGTAATCTCACAGCCCCTCCTAACGCTTAAGCAAACTAGTCCTCACTCTTTAGTCTTCTGAGAGATTATTTTCCATTCTATCATTACATCTTTTAATTTCATGTAAAAGTTATTACTCTTGTTACTTTTTTGAGACCCAGGAACAGACTGTAGATAAGAACAAAACCAAGAACAGTACACCTTGATCGCATCTCTGTGATACTACATAAGCAAACTCACAGAGTCTCTTACAAAGCAAATATATTCCTTTTTAAGATAGACTGTCCTAAAGGTAAAGAGGGTATCCTTCAGTAATGGAATTGCTGATAGCCCTGTCAGCACCCATAAATGCTTGTCAATGACAAACAATAAACCAAACAACATGGTGAAGGAACCTGTTTCCTAGCCAGACAAACCAGGCATGATTGCAATACAAAGTGAAAGTTCAGCTCAGCAAAGTCAAAGTCAGCAATGGCTAGTTACCTCCTCCCTTCCTTCCTAGCTGCATGCTTGCAAGAGTTGACATTGGCATATCTAGGAAAAAAACCCTTGGTTACAGCTTTAGTTGCTCTTTCATGTCCTATATCTGGTTGGTCTGGTGTTACAATATAAGAAAATTTGATAATGAACCTATATTTTTATTTGTCCTTAATAAAGTTGGGGATGATTGATTTTTCAGTCAGAGCTGAGCAGTTTTTCACAATGCATAAAAATGTGTCTAAGCACAGTGCAAGTGTACCGCTACAACATCTAGGTGCCTTCTGTAGTTCCAAAATACCAGAAGGTACTGGAGAGGCTTCTGAATGCAACTGTAATGCAAATCTCATTATTAACTAGCACTTTACTCTACTGAGCAAATATCAGCACGTCCCTCCTGAATAACAAGAGTATTTCTAACAGCAGTCATCGTATTTCTTAATGGAGAACTGAATTCACTGGCAATACTTCCAGGTTCCTGGAAGAGAAATGACTCTGTGCTCCCTGTAGACAGGCTGGGTTTTAATGAGCCAGGGAAACACAAAGGGCCTGATCCTAATCCCACTTAAGTCAACGGTATGGTTTCTACTGACTTCAATGGGCTGGTGCTCTGAGGTCCTGCTTTTGCCTTTGTCACACTCCCAGCTGCACTGGAAACAGCAGGGAGTTTCAGTGTCATTCAAAGAAGAACGGCTCTTCAACAACTAATATTGCCACTTTCTCCAGCATGGAAGATGCCCCATTATAAGCAGGAAAAAAAAAATCAATGGCTGAGAATTTCAGACTGTGTTTTCAGAAAAAAGAACTCTTTGGGATGACACTCAGTATGCTCATCTTGTGCCAACCCTGACTGTGAAGAAAGTGCAGTTAAGTGCTCCAAATTTCCACTATCACTCACAGGTGCCTTGCCGACAGCATATTTATTTTCAAATCTACTTAATTTAGTAATCGTGTTTTCCAGCACCAGAATGATCTGCTCATGGGGAACTGGTGGAATGCATTGGAACAAACTAATACAATGGAATAGTAACTTACCATGGATGACAGGTTACACAGGAATTTTTAACTTACAATCTATAGCATACAGTTTAAAAGACACAGCTTTTTCCTGCCTATATGGTGTTTTTCTTTCTACTGTTGTGCTTTGCAAGCCATTATCTTTGCGTATGCTTGAGCTACTCATCAAGTAAGTTCTTTAATGACCCTAATAAATTACATGTAAGCTTTGAGTTAAGGACACAATTCTTCAATTAAAACTAATAGTCATGATTGTGGCATCTCTCTATGGTGCTGCTGCACTCTGTTGGCAGTACACTATGCAAACACAGCTGGGGTCAACAAACAAGTATTCTTCAGAACTGTTTCACAGCATTTCCTCCATTCAATAGTCTGACCAATCACAGATTTTTGCTCTTGCCCATCAAACTTGCAACAGCTTTGGCTATTTGGTTATCACAGAATATGTGCATATATATACTTTTCCTGTGGATGCTTCTTTTTATTCATAATTACAATGAAGATGACAAGCAAACAGTAGATACTCTCCATAGCAGGATTAAAGAATAAGTCAAATTAGTTTGAATTTACAAGTCAAAGCAGATCTATTTATCAAAATAGGATTCCAGCCAAAAATAATCAATAAATAAAAGAATAAGAGAGTCAGAGACTAACACATGTTAACTTCAAACTGCTACAACCTCCAGCCCCAGCAATCTTCAGGTTTCTGGAGTCAAGTACTGTTACGCTGAAATCCATAGCAGAATTTCTGATTTAAGGACCAAGACTTATTTTCTCTGAGGTAGAGGACGTTCTTGGTGTGCAGCACGTCACTTGACAAGATGGCTTACCTGTTGCAAGTTGCGCCACTGAAGAGAGGAATGAAGCACAGAACAGGGAATACCTGGGTAGGCAGCAGCTCTGCAGGACAGAGGTGGCACCTGAACACATTCAGAAGTCTAATTACATAGCAAAAATAATGTGCATGAATTGTGGTCGCAGTTATTTCTCATAGGCACATTTTTTAAACTCTCAGCCAAGATTTAAAAAAGGTATAGGTGTTTGGTGAATTCTTCTTTGGCCTCATTTTCAGAAGTGCTAAACATCAACTTCTGAGAATAATGGCCCTTTAGAGCTTCTTAATTCAGTTATCCAGAAAAGTCATCAGTCATGTTTGAAGATACTGGTCTTTTTCAGTTATTGTGCTTTTTCCCTGTGTCTTTTTTCACCTTTCCTTTCCTTCAGTTTTCATTGCCGTCTTGCCCAATGCACCAAGCAGAACTCAATAGCAGGGGAAATACTGCTTTTAAGGCAAGAAACTTCACCCTGTGAACACATTGCCATACTCAAAACCAAACCTGCAAGTTGAAAGGCAGTGGAGAACCATTCTGAATCTCTGAATCATCTTGAGGCTTCAGCTAGCTTGCATTAATGGAGAGGATCATTTGGGTTTTTTGACTTTAAAAAAATTAATACCATTAGTAACATAAGAACCTCTTTGCTTTAACTTCTTCCATGTATGGACATTGTTGCTTCAGACAGAAATCAACCATCTTACATCCTGCTTTCTGTGTGCTGCTACAAGGATTGCAGATGAGGAAAACAACAGAAAGAGAACAGATGTTGAAACTGAATGTAGGGAAAAAAGAAGAGTGAATGGAGTTAGAAATGCTAATTACACAGAAGATAACTTTAAAGCAGGTATTGAATCCATGTTATATATCGATTTTCCATTCTGTATTTGTCTAAGTTGATAGTTCTCCCTCTAGAACACAGAAATGTTCTTTTCACCAGAGAGATAATACACTGTATGTGATGGAATTGGTCTCACGTGACAGAGGGAAGATTAAAGAAAAAACAAGCATGGATTCCAAGCAGATTTCAAATCCAATAGATTCACAACATATATAAAACTAGCACAATTATACACTAGTGAAGTATGTTAATTTACTTGCACCAAATCAGCTTAGAAACTTATCCCTAAAATATTCTCCACTGAAGTGAAAGTGGATTTACTTCAAAGTCAACACAAGAAACTGGATTAGTAATCAGGAGTGTAGAAGACCTTGAATTTGTAATATTAGGTATCTACCACTTTAGAACTCCATAAACACACTTTCACCTTGGTGGACCATAATAGCTACTATCATGATCTACTAGGTTAATATTCAGTTTCTGACATAAAAAGGCCTGAACCAAAGGCCTCAAACCAAAGCCTGAACCACAGGCCTCAAATCAGAGTTGACTTCTGAGTGAACCTCCCAACCAGCATCATTTAGTATGAAATATGACCATGGTAATATCCTCTGACAACTATAAATAAAGAATATATCTTTTTGGACCCTAAACCAGCTGTTTCCTAGAAGACAGGAACTCCTTGGATGCGTCCGGGATCCTGGCTGGATCTGGGATGCACCTGAGTGAAGTGAAGCCAATCTACCAGATGTTTTCGTGCCCTTTTTTTATGTGATTTGTTTGTTAAACTGTATAAAAGCAGGACCCTCTCACAGAGAAGATGGAGACCTCACCTATGAGTGGACGCACTGCATAGGACTTCCCAACCGCTGGGAGTGGTTCTCCGATCCTTCTCTGTGACGGGGCTCCCCAGTTGAAGCATGGATCTGGATGATGGTAAAGTACTAGGGCAATCGGTGAAGTATCTTTCTTAATCACTATAGCTAATTTCATGTAGTAATGATCAGGTGCATTACCTTGCTTATTCTTTCTGCTGCTTTAAACTAAAGTAAAATAAGCTCATCTTTTTAACTTGGTGTCTGTGTCCTTTCTGTTGACCCTGTCAATTGACAAAACAGTTTCAGAACTGGCATGTAACTGTAATTTCTATTTAGAAAATGGACTGTAAAAGTCCAGAAGGGCCCACTGAGGTCACTACTGTATAAAAAGGGAAGTTTGAGATCATATAGTTATTTTATATATTTAAACATACAGGAAACAGACGTTGCCATACTAAGATATAAGAAGACAGCATTTAATCTAATATCCTGCTGATAGAATTGTCTAGTAACAGATGTTTCAGGGCTGTATGAAATACAACAGTGATTTTATAAATACTGTAGGTCCATAATTCATAGTGGGATTTCAACATGACCCCAGGCAGATGTCACTTATTTTCTGAAGCACAAGATTGACAGCCTTTGCAATTTTTGTGTAACCAGAGGTTTATTTGCCTGAAAGACATCCGGTACTGCAGACTTGTTACAGACCATGCTGCACATTTTAGTCAGCATTTTGAATGTTTCCTCTAATACAATGGAGAAAGATGGTCCTACTGGTTTCTTTCATCACTTCAATTTTTTTAAACACTTCTCATGTATTCTCTTCCCTTTTTTCAAAGAAATTACATTACTTTCAATGACCTTTTTTCTCCCTACATCAGAGTATCATCTTCATCCAAAAGCTGTGTATTGAAATACTCACATATCTTCACTTCTTAGAATACTTTGAACAGGTGAATTAGCATTATGATCAAAAATAGCTAACAAAGCACAAAAGATGTGAAGGTGTCTGCTTAAGAAAAGTGTCTGCTTAAGTGACACAATCCACAGTTAAACCCCTGGCTTTGCCTAATTGAGCTTAGCATCTACTTTAAGAAAAACTTGAATCTGCTGCACCATCCTAGTTGATTTTCATTTGCTCAATACATGTCCCATCTACCCCAACACAACTGAAGGCAACGTTATGACCTAAACTGTTAAATTTCCATTGTGACTTGTTAAACATGTCACTTAACACTTTGGCCTCCTCTGTTTCACTGGTCCATGGGATGAGGGTGGCAATATCTCAGCTGAGAACCATGAGACCTTCATATATAAAGGTAATAAAAAAGCCCACAAGAACTACATTAAATCAGTCTTCGTCTCCTTTCTGGTGTTCATTCACAAAGTATGAACACAAACTATTCAAATGTTACAAGTATGAACATTCATTTCCTTACTATCCATCTGTCCCACATGTGTACTAATAGGCATGAAAATACTAAACATAGATCTTTTCTTTATCCTCAGAATGATTTTTAAAAGGCACCCTTCCCTTGCATTTCTGTGTGATGCCTGATAAATAATAGATCAGTTGCATGGTGTTAGTGTTAATATTAATGTTACCAGACAGCATTTGAGAGAAGCAGGACAGAAACCTGAATTCCAGAGAAATGGCAGCAGTCACCATCCAGATGTATGTTTTGCAGTTCAAGTCCATGTCTACAGTATACAGGTCTTACGGGGTGCACAGTCCCATGAATTTATTCAATTTACCCAGACACGAGGATGCTTACCACTTGATAGAACTTGGCAACAATTTTCTTAAATGAATTATTTAAAGTTAACTGGTAGGTTAAAATAGAATATCCATCAAGCACAAAACAAACAATGGGAAGATACTGTGATCTGTTTCAGGAATACTGACATTTGTTTGTTCTGAAATTAAAGTAAACCTTGTTTCCTCTGCCTAAATGTTGACATTTTCCAGCATGGAGATAAATAACCTTTGAGCTGTTTAATGCTTTGACTCAGCTTCAAGAAATCCTTCCTAGCTATAGGGTTTTTTCCCTTCAAAAATGTGTTCTGGATCCATAAAATATAAAGAGCAGGATTAATTATTTAGTGCTAAATCCATCTCTCTCCTGTGCAGTAATACTAGGAAGTGAAGAGGGGTGTATAAAGACTTTTCTCCCTCTCATCTCCCATCTTAGCAGTTTTACAGGATGTATGTTTGGCTCAATCTAGCCTAAGAACTAGAGGCCTGGCCACCATATTACCAGCCTCAACACAGTTCTGTGAAGGCCTTGTCAACAGATGAGTGCAAATGTGTGCAGGCACCACACATGGGCAATTCTCAGCACAGAGGAGAGTGATGTCCTTCACCATCCTAAGATGTTTGGTGAGGCTGTGTCAGTACTGTAGCTGCTTTCTGTGGCTAGAAAGATTCTTCTAAGAGATAAGCAAATGGTACCATCTCTACCTTCCCATGCAGATGTTCAGTCAAGAATTAAAGAGAATTTGGGAGAAACTCAGAATCAGCTACAGATGTGTTGCCTAGGACACTACAGAAAACAAACATACCATACTTTCATGCTGAAGTTCATTTAAAAGCTGATTAAGGAGGAGTAGGACAAGAGTTATACAAAGGATGTGTCTATTATTTTAAAGAAAAACTAGTTTCAGGCACAGATCTGAAACCTAGCTAAAACACATTTCCCTCCCTCACCCATATTCTCTTGCAGGAATTCCCAGCCTGCAGCATGGGCATTGGTCACTGGTGGCCTTGACAGGACTGCTCCAGCTATGGTGTTACTGTGGGAGAATGGATGGGGCAGGGGTATAGATCAAGAAAAGAGGGGAGGGGCATTGCATCCCACCCTCTGGCAGAAAGCAGAGCAGAGTGATGAGCATCCCAGGCACTGGCAGGCAGAGACAACCATTTCAATGCGAAGTAGAAAGAGGGACAAGGCACCAGGTGAAAGAAGGATGCTCTGCCTCTTACATGTAGTGAATTCTTCCCCTATCCTAGCTGCTGAGTAAAACACTTTCAAAAGGCACTGCAAGATTAAACTGATTTCAAGCTATAAGAGAACACAGTATTTACCATCTAACGAATGTGATTACAAAAGCTTTCACTCTGTCTCTGACATACTCACAGACATTGCAATGCTTCTCAAACTCTGATCTGCTCACAATTACATACTATAAAAAACAGTTCTGCACAGAAGTAGTCTCAACCTCTGGTCTACAAGGACAGCGATTCACTAGTTCTCTGAACTCAGAAGCTCTTGCAAGCCTATTGCTATCCCCTGTGCATCCTGTGGCAGCTGACTCCTTTAGCCATTTTTCACCGGCCCACTGCTTGTCAATAAATCACTGTGCTAATTCCTGTGACGCCTCCTGTGAAGTGCTTTGGGAATAGTGGCAAAGATTTCTGGGCTGCATCTGAGAACTGGTGGTGAATGGCTGACTCCAGGTTGACATGATGAAGAAAGGTTAAGCTCTTCAGCCAAGCAGCCTCTTAGAAAGATTCATTGTGACTCCAGCTATCCCTTTGCTATACAGCAAGGCTGTCCTCTGCATCTGCCTGAATACATAAGGGAGTTGACATTTGTCTTCTGTGTGGCTCACGTACTTAAATTTTCCTCTCTTCTCATTACCCGTGAAGGGTGATTACATTTCCTGTGGAATATCACTGGTGATACATCACACTTCAGGGTTGTGTTCCACCCCACCCCCCCCGCAATGGGAACCTGTGGTTACTTCATCTTTTTCCTTTCTTGAATACCAATCCTCCCACAAGCCAGTGTGTTAGCCACCAGCCTCCCACCAAAGAAGAATAATGGGACTCCTACTGAAGCTCATTAATAGTAAATTATTTTCAGTTAGTGAAGACTATTTTCTCAGTGAAGACTCTGAAGAGCCAACGACGGTACAGCAGAACACTCTCTGCCCCACAGTTGATTTGAATACAGTGGTTTGAAGGAAACCTCAGACTTCAATATTGAGCCATTAAGAACAGCTATTTGTATGGTGCCTGGCTGAACACTGAGGATAGGAGGGAAGGTGGACTCTGTCTTTCCTGATCAGTTGATTTTTTTTTTTTCCCCACTAGATGGTCTTCAAGTAAACACTGGCATCAGAGGTCTGAACTGGCAGTCACAAGCTGTGTCAAAAGCCGTAAGTCACAGAACTCACACTTTGTTGTATAAAGCAAGGATTTTTTTTTTTAATTTTTTGTTTTTCTTTTTCTTTTCTGTAAAACAAAGTCATTTACTAGTATTTTTCAGGTCCATCCTTCTGGCAGATGAAGCAAGAAATGCCCAGAATAAGCAGATGTCAGCTCAAGGGCACACTGTTTCTACAGGATAGACTTCTCTGTCTCTCCTCTCACTCGTCTCATAGTTCTCTGTGACACTCTTAGATTTGTGCAGAGAACTGCTATTTGGGGAACTTTCAAAGCAACTTGAGGGAATTAGGTACCTGAATCCACATGGAATTCAAAAGCTCTAGGCCAAAGCATTTAAAAACCTTTGAAGAGGATGCTTAACAAAAAATATGCAGACAGATTCCAAATCTACACATGTATACATAATAAATATAGCACTGAAAAGGTCTGCTTCCATATCAAACAATACTTTATGGCTTGTGCTATAAAAGTGCATGCTCATTTTTGCTATCTCTGACTTCATCCAGTATGTACTATAAAGAAGCTGGAACAGAACTGGTTGAAATTCAGAATTTCTAAAATATCTGAAAAAGTATTTTTTAAACAAAAGTGCGTATTTACTCAATTAATTCTCTATATTCTTTTCAATCCAGAATGATTTTGCTGGGGAGGAAAAGGAGGAATTAAAAGCTTTTCAGTTTAATTTCCTCAAAAATAAAAACTAGCATATGGCTGTCCTGTGCTTCGTGAATGCCCGTGCTACTGTGCAGGGTATCTGGGGAAGCTCAACTCTGACAGTCTCAGTCCTGGTGGGGGACAGCTGGGCATCATGATTGCTAGAAAATGGGAAGTGCAAGACACTCTGGAGCCATGTCGCAATCGGCATGGCAGGGTTACCTTGTAGTTACAGACATGGAGCCCAAGTCCAGGCTCCTTTAAACCTCTAGGCAGCCAGGATGAAAACTTCACTGTCTCAGCCCTCAGGTGGTAGATTACCTGGGCTCTGATGGGACATGAGCAGAACTTGTATGTCTTCATAAAGCATCTCTCTCTGGGCAGCCCAGACTTTACTCTAAATGAATTTGGCCAGAAAGTCCCTGACCACCTCTAAGCAGGAGCTGCTGTGAGAACAGAGCTACTACTTCTACACAGCTGATGTTCAAAAGAGAAGAGGCAGGGAAGAGGAAGAAACTGAAGAGTAGTTGGGGCCACTCTGACTGTGAATCAAGCAAACACCGCTGGCTGTTGGGCTGGCCTGGGGCACAGGGGAATGCCTGACATGCACATACCAGGAGTGAAATGCACTGAAAAGCACGCAACCTCCATTACAGGTATGTTTTCTAAGCTGAAGCCCATAAGGCAAAACAAGCAACAGAAAAGGCTTTAAGTCATGAGAGAAAACAGGTGGTACTGCTCCTGGTTGGGACAAGAGGGAAAAGAGGGACCATGGGTACTACTGTAGTACTTTAACTAGCTACTATATAGTCATGCTCTATTGCAACAGCTGAAGAAAGGCTCAGAAGTCAACTAGTATCCACTGACAGAGACTCCCATGAACAGCTGGGACATCTATTGCAAAAATATTAGTCTTACACTCATTTGACCAAATGAGAGGAAAAAAATCCAGAGCTGGAGAACACAGTTCATTAACAGAAAACTGGTCCTCTGCTAGCTACTGTTAAAAGCAGCTTCTGGGTTGTTTTTTCTGCAGAGAAGCTGCTGCTGGGACTTTGCCAGTTCAGCAGTTAAAGATAATCTCAAAGAATCCCTCAGCAAATTGTAAAGTGCTCAGGCTGAAGAACAACAAGGTGTTCAGGGACTGTACTGATTGTTTTAATTTGCGTAATACTAGCAGCAAGCAGTGCTTCAGAATTATTCTGCTTAATTCACCTGTTCCAGAAGAAGACAAAACCAAGCCAGCTTCAATAGATAACCAGACCTAAAAGTATTTGATTTGATCTCCATCTAGATAAGGAAAAGTGCAACAAATCTGGCAATAAAAAGGAAAATTATGTTATTACATTGTTTTTTCTATATACTAACAAGGAACTAGGGGTGTGCACTAACACAACACAGCAGTCAATAGGATCTGACTCTTCGCTGTCAGATCCATCCCTTTTACTATTTGGAAAAGAAGAGACACAGGTCATCTGAGTACTCCCAAAGTCTCTAAAGATGGTGCCACAGTGCACCTACCTTCCTCCTTCAGCAGCCAATACATTTCCTCTCACTTCATTTAACACACTGTTACAAATGTGCAGATCTCACCCTAAAAATGTGCAAGTAATTCACTCAAAGGCAAGAATAAATCCTCCCTTACCTATTCCCCACTTATATTTTTAACAGCATAGCCGTCAAACTGCAGCAAATCAATTTTTCCCCCTTACTGTCTCCACACTGCCTTTTCAGAGTATTTTTAGTTGTTCTGATTAAAAATTTACCTCTTAAGTACCACTGAGGACACAGTACATTTCTTGATTAGTTTTGTATACTCTTTTCTGCCTACCTATGTATCTTCCTTACAAAGGAAGATGTGGAGGCATATCCTTCTTTCCTTCCCTTCTCTTTCTAACAAAAGAAATTTTAGTATCAAACTTTAAAAAAATCAGGTCCCAGACCACTAAGAAAACAACCTCTCTGCAAAATGCAGAAAACACTTTTTCAGAATGAGAATGTTAGGCCATCACACCTGACAAGATTATGCAAGGTACCTAGGAGAAGAGAGTCAGCATGCTAAGCTGAAAAAAACATTTGCAGGGCTCGCCCAAAGCAAAGATAAGCAACTTCGGCATTTCTGGATTCATTCTGTGGTGCTGCATTGTAGGGGACAGGTAATCAGTCCTGAACTCTTCTCTCTGTCTGTCCTCTTCATCGGGGACAACACAGGTCAAAAACTTATTCTGCCACTTCTACCACATATTGTACCCTGTGTGATTAGCCAGTATTTCCTCTATCACTTTGGACAGATATACCTTCACTGCCATCCCTGGAATTCCATGTGTGTGGGGTTGCAGTACTTACCTGACTGTCTCAGAAATGCAAGACACTGCTCTTATTGCGATTCCCTGCATGGCAGCAGTTTTGATTTGCTTATTTGTAGTGGGCAGAGACCTTTCTACCTGTTGACTGGCATTCAGCCAGCCTTTCTTTTTCCCTGTGAAACCTGTTTCTTTTCTGAAACTGGAGAAGTCTTGACCACCGAAAAGGAGATTACTTTCTGATTTAACTTCTGAAGGTCATTCATATTGTTTAGGCATATTAGACAAGTTGTGTAGTAGAAGACCTGAACTTAAAGATATGGAGGGTACAACAACCGTTGCAAAAAGTACAGAAAAAACCCCTCACTTTTTTTTCTCCCTTCAGTATCAATACAGTCCAAAATATTCTCTTTGGTTTTGCAAATGTTTGTTCCCTAGAATGTTCCAAAGGGAAAAATGTCAGCCACAAATCCTCACTCATCATGTATTTGCACAGCAATGCTTAAAGGTCCTTAAAGATCTCCAGTGATTTGAAAGAAATAGTTCAGTCAGGTAGCAGAAACAGTGTCACTGCCTTCCGCTGGCTGGTCGCAAGGCTCACGCAGCATACCACAACCCAAGGCAAGTCACAGTGAACTGATTTTACAGACCATGCACGGAAAGATATGTTCCACAAACCAGATGTATGAAAATCTGAATTTTCTCAGTTAATGCATCAAGAAGAGAGGGCTTAAATCCACAGGATGGGCTGTGGAAAACATTTTGCTCACTGCAAAGGGACCTTTCTTCTCTATTCTGCCTTCCTTACAGATACCCCGCTCCTGTTCTTGCCATAACTGCCACAGTTTCACTCAGTTTCCTTGGCCTTTCAGCAAAGCCACAACTTCTTTCTTCATATCTGCTGATTTATTCTTTATATACCTGAATAATGGGTGCGTTACAGCCATGTTTTGCGTTATTCATCTTGGATGAAGTTACACCCTGACTGTGCTATCAGGACAAGCCTGATACAACATGTAGATTCCAACAATATCCTAAAAATCAGGTGACAGTGGACCTTACTTTCCCATCCATGTTCGGTTGTACAGGTCTGTGATGGCTTTTTATGCTACAGGTGATAGGAAGGTATCAAAAGCTGACAGGATTATCCTCTGATCTGTTCAGTCTCTCATACTACTTGCTCCCTTCCCCAGACGCATGTTCTGAATGCAAAAGCCACATCTCACGCAGGTGATGCTCCTCTCTTGTGCACAGATCCACTATTCCCGGATTTCACAGTCTGACTGTGGAGCTAAACCTCCTGAGCAGCTACCTAGGGTCTCAAGTGCTGCTTGGCAGCTGAGATTCACAGGCCGTCTCCTCTCATGTGACACCTTGTGCAGACACTCATCTGTAATGCGGAGAGGTATGTGGGGATTGCAGACACCTGAAAAGTCCATGTTCTCCTTTTATTTTGACATTTATGACTCAAAAGGAGGGTTTGGGGCAGGTGGACCTATTTGGAATCGCTGGGATGAAAGCACAGGGAGGAAGTTCTTGTGGATCAGAGGACTCCTGCTGAGCATCCCTACAGTTATCCTGGTTTCCAGAATCACTTTGCGCAAAAGCTACCTACCTCAACTTAGTTGACAAAACTCAGTTCTCTGCTTGGAATAGAGCACATGGATTTCTTTGCTCTGTGAGATCTACCTGTTGCACTGGTGAACAGAAATTTAGAGGAATGGCAAAATTCAAGAGTTAAATACTGAAATGCCTACATGTCCTAACTACCGCTCACACATTATTTCCTAATAGGGAATGCTTTTTTTCCTACCTCAAAGTAACACGTGACTGCAGTATGAAACAAGTTTCTGCCTGAAACATTTTACAATTGATCTAGCCCCACTAGGCTGGCATCCATTACAATTAGTTTCAGCTGTAAGAAAAAGAAAATTTTTGCAGACTAAACAGAATCAAAAAGTCTATTTTCTAGAAAGCCTTCTTCACACATCACACATTACTCAGTTTACCTCAATGCTGTGTCTTGTTTAGTTAAGTTTACCTAAAATGCATTTAGGCTGTAACGGTTCTTAATTACCCTAAACACAGTAACTTGTCATTCTCCTAAATTTGTGTTTTTCAGTGATGAGACTCCTTCCTGCTGTATCTTTTAATTGTCTGTGCTTTCTTGGAAGATGTCTCAACATTATCACCTTACAAAGCAGATAATCAAGATTTACTTTTTTTTTTCAGACATCTCTTCCTTGTTTAAACAATTACTTGTCTCATGTTTTTTCTCCCCTCTTACCTTTTCCCTGTAGAGGAATATATTTTCACTGCTAATACATACTGTAATTGCAATGTACTGGAGCATGGCTATGAGCCTGAACCCCAGCGGAACCTTGAAAGGTTTCTGAACCACAGAAAAGTCTGTAAGGTAACTACACAGTATCACACAGACAGCCTCTATAAAGGACCTTAATTAAAAGACCTCTTTCTGTGTTCTAAATTAGTTTTATTTGTACAGCATTTTCTGTTTTTCAATCTTTATAGTCCTATAACTAAGAAAGGTAGTTTAAGAAGGAAAATAAGACTACCAAATGTTCTAATTCCTCATGAAACTGGTATTTTTAAAGGATGAAAAAAGTTTGATTTTTAAATTCCAGAAGTGATTAATTACAAGCATGAACTTATTAAGCTGCTTGTAAATAACATTCAAGACAGCAGCACTGCAGGCTTTCCTATCCTATACACTCTTCTCCCATTCTCCATACCAGAATCACTACAAATTCAAGATAATGATTACAAGCATCTAGATCTGTAACATACAGATCTATAGTAACACTGAGGATCTCTTATGCTTATTTCTGTGTCCAGAGGCTTTTTTGCAACACCAAATTAAAGAAGCCACTTTATTGTTCCTGTAACAAGACAATTAGCTCGGGATTAAGACTAAGCAGATCACCCTTCAAAGACCTTTAAAGACCTTCCAAAGGCTTTAGGGAACAGACAAAATGACTTACAATGGCTTACATCATCAGTCTGCAAAAGTTACATATCTGCGCACACCCTGTCCTGAGAAGAAAGGGCAAAGTAACCATTATGTTATAGGTTTTATCTTTTTTTAATGAGTAGATAATCTCCTTGGAATTACTGGTTTTTTAATGGGGCATTTTAAAAGATTTCTTTTATTGTTGTTGCAGTTGAACAAACTAAGAGGACTACAACATCACTTACTAACAATCCATTAGTGTCACCACCCAAATTCTTCAGACACTAAGGCGAAAAATGTTTCCTCCTTGCAGTGTCAAAACATATTTGGATGTCTGCTGAGTGAAGGTTTAATGGCTTTAGAGGACGATACTAGGAAAGTCCTAAATCTGTGTGACAATTCTCAGCAAGCAGTCATCCTTACCATCTATTTGCAGAAGTCACAGAGGGAACCAGAGGTGTATTCCTTGCAGAGGAAGAAATGATCTTGTACTGAACAACTGTCACCCCTGGTATATGTTCACAATGTGTCAAAGCATATCAAAGGAGAAAACACATATAGTAGAAATCCAGAATAGCAAATCCTGTCCCTAACTCACCACTCTACTAGTATGGAAGAAAATATTCTTAGTAAAGAGAACCATGAGCTGAGCCATGACTGATGCAGTGCTGCTGGCGAGGTCCTCCCAGTGTATGTGGATTCCTCCAGTGAGTGCAAGAGTAATCACAGAACAATACTGCCTCTGAGGGAACAGGGAACAAGATTTCTCCAAACCTTCAGCCTTGGAATTTCTACTTACACTACACACAGGATTTTCCCCCAAGAGAAGATGTAACAACAAAGATGACTGCATGGTTAGTATCACCAGGAAGAATGTATACAAAAAACGGCAATGAACACAGAGGTGTTATACATAAAATAAACATTCAGAATGAATGAACGGAAAGGACCAGTTCCAAAAATGGGTCCAACATCCCAGTTTTTACAAAAAATGTTGATTGTACTGTATCAGAACCATCATGATAGAAGACAGTTAAATATATTTTCAGCACAACCTGTGTGAGCAGCCTTCAATATATATGCACTTGTGCTAACAAATACTATGGTGCAGTCCAAGTGACAATAAGAAGTTATCCATACCCACAACAAACTTGAATTTCTCCGTAAGATACAATCTCATTGTTCTTTACAATGAATAGTACTCATTATCTTATCCTAGTCTATATTCCTCTGCTGGACACATTGTTTTGAGTATAGGGTTAAGATCATTTCACATGATTTGCACGTGAAGACCACTCAAGAATTAATTACTCAAAGCATTCAGATGCCCATACAAATTCAATTGACATTTCTGTTTCTTCACACAGCAGAAAAAGTCTCATATAAAACCACACAAAAAGGGTAAAAAGGAAAAAAACCAAATAAATATTAATTCACTGAACCACCATGAAAACTAGGTCATAGAATAATCTATCCATCTGGTCTGCAACACACATCAAATTCAAAAGAACAATAGGGTCAAACACCTGGATGTAGAAATAAAAAAATAATCTATAGGTGTTGGAACACAACATGAAGCATTTTCCTATCATCTTCAAAAAACACTGCAGTTAGGTTTACTACCTGCCTTTCTATGGTACCAGGAAAAAAAGTCTCAAAGAAGAGAAATTATTTTAAGACCCAGTTTTAGAAAGTTGGGTAGCCAGCAGCATATTTACTACTTCATTTGGAAACAGCAAATTGAAAAGCAGTGCATATGTAATAGCTGGTACTTGTCAGTTTTTGATACAACTGATAGTATCAGTTGGACAAGTAACTTGTGCACCCAACTGTCATGTCAGTGCTGTTATATCTATAAGAAGGTAGTCTGAAGCCTGAGAGATGGTTCAACAGCATAAATAAGTGTCAGAAAGAAATGAACAAAGCCTATTTTTTTTCTTCCTGTTGAACACCAACAATAGTATTTTGCAACAAATCATTATTAGCCCTGACATTTATAGTAAAGGTCTACTAGCGAATCAGGACTAGAATAAGAAAGGACGAGAACAAGGAGACAAACACCAGCCACTGAGCAAAGAGCAGGACTAGAATGTCAGACATGTTATGGTTAAGAGTGTCACACTCTGGCAAATGTGTTGAGGAAGGCAGTTGTTCACTGCTGCTGTGATTAACTGAGCACAACACACTGGGCTTGTGGTCTGAATATCAGAAGCTCAGTACTAGTACGAAACTGAAATACAAGATAAAATTTTAAAGTAAAAATATTTATTTTTGAAGGTGGTGTGAAAATGTTTTGGAGCTAAAAAATGAAATGTGCTGACTGAAAGAATCAAGGATTTCTTGGTATACAAAACTAAAATCTTTACAAAATATTTATATTCTGACCACAGGAAGAATGTGTTAAACGTTTTACTTACTTTGGATGGGTAAATTCATCCACTAGGACAACCTTTTCTATCAGCTCTTCACCAATGGTTCGGGCCAAATCATAGAAATCATTCTTAGAGTAGGTCTCAGAAGGCAGCCAAAAGGAGATGTCATTGATCAAAGGTGGATATCTGCTGAGTGGCTGAAAAAATGAAAAAAACATACCTTTGTAAGTGGCTGCACTTGGTAGGTATACCTACAACTGTTTTGAACTTGTATAGCACAGAGAGCGTACATTTTAGAAGCTTGCTGAAATGCTTTTTGAAGTGCAAACTGACCTCGTAAACAACTGAGATGCAAGATTTTATACTAGGAAACGTCTTTTAAAGAACCCCTGATAACCACTTTCATTCATTCATTCATTCATTCATTCAGAAAAAAAACCTTGTTTTGTTTGCTAAAATCAGCATTTATGAGCCTGAATACACTTTTGGATCTGAGCTGTTTAAAAGGAAAGAGATCATTTTAACATGATTATTCATTGGGTAGAATTGCACTTTTTAAAAGCATTTTTCAGATTTTTTACAGATTCAAAAATTCTTATCACTTTCATGTATAAAATTTATATGTAATTTATAGCATTCTTATATAACATATGTTTATTATTTGTATTGTCCAATTTCTGAGAAAGTCTTATCAATAGGCACCTTCTTATTAAAAGGTTACAATAAGAAACAAACTTTGGCTTTAAAAGAGGGATCAGTTCGCTTCCCAGTGGTTTTTATAGACATCCAAACATCTACAACAACAAAAAAAGTATTGCCATTAGAATAATTATTAATTCCACAAGTACCACAACAGACTCTTAAACATAAAGGGGCATCTTTGCTGCAGACAGAAAGATCTCATCTTGTGGCCAGAACACTGTAACTTGTTATTTGCAAAAACAGGAAGAGAAAGAGAAACAAAACGAGACAATTATTAATTTTTCAGTTTTGATGAAATTTTCCTGGAGTCAGTGGGTTTCAGATTGTGCCTTTGCTGAGATGTTTCCCCTTTTGAAGAAAATAAAATGGTAATGCTCTTCTTTCATGCCCTCTAGGTCATGCAATATCTTAGTTCTGCCTTCCATTAATGCACTGCAGTTGAAATTAGTACTTTTGCACAAGACTGTTGGGGTCTGCAGGAGAACACATCTTTTCTTATTTTGCTTATATGCACATGACAGCTGATGTGTACACCTTGGTCTATACAGTATGCTATCTCACTCCAAAATGTATTCCACGCCTGGAAATGTTTTATGATGGAGCAGTGTAATCCTAAGTGAATACCTGCTAAAGCAATAAACCTGTTAAAAAGGCAAATTTACAGCATGCTGATTTACTCAAATCCTGTTCTGTACAGTGTAAACCAGTTAATAAATATCTGATAGGGAATACAGTGCAAGTTTTAAATTAATAACCCCCCCCAGTGAATAAAATTGTGAATCACAAATGATTATCCAACTTGTTAAAGGAATAAACTTGTCAAATTAATTCACAACCTGTACACCAAATTAAAGAAAAAACCAACTTGCACAATAAATCCATCACACAAGAGCTTTTGATAAAACACTAATGAATGAAATGTAAACATCTCCTCTGCTATACAAAAGCCACAGCTGCAAATGCTGGAGATACTTCTCAGTCATCAGCTTGATACATGTGTTAGTGTTACATAAAGTTACAGTCCTGCAGTAGACTCCTACATTCTCACCTCATCCCTGTCTACCACTATATTTACCACTGCTGTATTTCAGCAGACAACTGAACACACATCAAAGCTTGCAGGGACTAGTCCAAAACTCACTGAACTCCCAGCTTCAGGACATTTAATTATTCAACCAGAAGATGAGGCTCATGGCCACTCCATTTGGGCAGGTGCCTACTTTCATTCCCACAGGCACAAGGACACTACAGAAAAATAATTGCATGTTCAACTAACTCAGTAATAGTCTAAACCCTGAAAGAAGCAGAGTACCCACAATTCATAGTGAGTATTTGCTATCCATTTCAAAAGAAGCAGGATTATGTCAGGCACATGAAAACAGCACTCTTTTTCCCACTTAAAATGAGATGTATAAAAGGACCCAATGTGGTCAGATCTTGCAAATGTACAACAGTCTGATTTACATTACCAGTGTCATCAAATTCCATATGACCAAAGTTACTCAAAGATGTAATAAACTGTAGGGTCTGGCCCTCCTGGATTATCAAGTCTATAAGAAAACTGATTCTTTGACTCAATCGGTGGTGTTACTAGCTGTGAGAGATGAGAAACCAGGCCTGCGAGAAACTAAGAAAAATGGCCTGAGAAAGCAAAAGTTGAGGCTGATCAAAGGAATGCCTCAAACACTCACAAGACAAAACTATGAGTCACAGGGTGGATAGTGTGGAGGTCGAAGCTGATAAGGCTGCCCGAATAACACAAGATGCAGCTGGAGGAGAAAGCCCTGTGGAGACAGGACGGCTCTGCTCTGGTGCACCTGGACAAATTTCAAGGGCCATCTGTCCAGTGAATGACCTTTGCTTCATTATCCATGAAATGCATATTAAAGTTAACACCCCTCAATATGCTAACGAGGGCTAACATGATCATGCTAATTACATCATCCCATGAAACACCTTACCCCTCCCTGTACATGGGATACGTAGGTATGTGGGTTGACCTAGGGGACGGACCCAAGGAAAGTGGGTATAAATCAAGGGGGAAGAAGAAAGGGGGGGCGCCTGGAGAGTGCAGCGAAGCAAAGATGATGGATGCAAGCAAAAAAGATGGCTGCCTCCTGTGCCTCCTGGAACCCTCGCTGGCGGGATCAGTGCAGAAACCCAGACCAGTGATCTGTATTTTCCCATTCCCTCTATCTCCCTCTTTTCCCTTTCCCATTAAGAAATGCAAGGCATATTGTATTGCTTGCCACAACTTGCTATATACTTAGTCAATTATTGTGTGTTCAATTAGTACATTGTGGGTAGTTAATAAATGTTTGGACTTGGAGACTTGTTGTCCGCTCCACTGGGGATCTGCGAATCTGAGTCACTTGCCTCCGTTGTCTGAGCGGAACGTGACACTAGCCTAGATACAGAACTGTAGTTTTGTGTGTGCACGCATGTGTGTATGCTTGTGTGTGTTACAAAGACTGGAAGGACAAATGCTGAAAACCGTAAGTGTAACTTTTTTATTATTGGGTACTAACCTTTTCTCAGCGCCTTATAATGCAGGAAAATCTTTTATGGTAAAAGGCAAGGTAATATTGCCATATTACATTGTCCCTTCACCACCTGGCTGCAGTCAATATCATTGCAGTATTATATCAATACCAAAGCTAGTATAAAGGGTAAAATTCCTAGTTCTCAAACATATTGATCTGTTTGTTGTAGAGCTACATAAACTACATAACTGTTTATTAGCTACACCTAAAACGTGAAGAGGATAGGACACGAGTCTCCAACTGGCAGGTCAAAATGAAGTCACTAAGTTTGTATTCGGGCACCTGTCGTGGTTTAACCCCAGCCAGAAAGTAAGCACCACGCAGCTGCTCACTCACTCTTCCCTGCTCCCAGTGGGATGGGGAGGAAAATCAGAAAAAAAAAGTAAAACTCATGGGTTGAGATAAGAATGGTTTAATAACTAAAATAAAATAAAATACAGTAATAACAACAGTAACAACAAAATATAATAATAATAGTAATGAAAATGAATATAATAAAAAAGAGAGACATAAATAAAACTCAAGAGAAGACAAGTGATGCACAGTGGAATTACTCATCACCCACTGACCAATGCCTGAGCAGCAATTCACCCCCCAGCCAACCCCCCCCCCCCAGTTTATATAACAAGCACAACGTTCTATGGTATGGAATATCCCTTTGGCTAGTTCAGGTCAGCTGTCCTGGCCATGCTCCCTCCCAGCTTCTTGTGCACCTGCTCGCTGGCAGAGCATGGGAAACTGAAAAATCCTTAATTTAGGGTAAGTGGTACTTAGCAACAACTAAAACATCAGTGTGTTACCAACACTGTTCTCACACTAAATCCAAAACACAGCACTGTACCAGCTACTAGGAAGAAAACTAACTCTATCCCAGCTGCAAGCAGGACAGAACCCCAGCAAATAAATACTGTGGTCCAACATGTCCCACTGTCCTCCTTTCTAAACTCTCCTGTCCTTTAACAACAGAGTGGTATAAAGCCCATTGATGTTGATCCCTTTCCAGGTTCAAGGCAAATGGCAGCTCCTAAGACTGTTTCCTTATGAATTTACAGACATTTTAGAGTCTCCCCTTGCGAGCAATGTGTTCTTCCCACTACATTTTCTGCTCTGCTGTCACCTCCAGCCACGACTTCCAGCTACATTCTCTTCACAACTGAGGTGTGCTCCAGCACAATGCTCGGAGAAGCTAACAAGACACTGGCTGGCTCTGCTGCCTCTGTGTTGGCTGACTCCTAGCACACTGCCCAAGCCTGGAAGTCCCGCTGTCCCTCCTTCCACTGCCTGACCACCCCCTTAGTTTTTGGGGGAACTGAAAAGAGGTTTAGGAAAAAAGTAGAACTGATCCTACCTGAAGAGCGCTGCTTCAAGGTGCTGGCCAGGTGGACAGCACTCAATGCACAGACAACTCTGCACCACTTCTTGGGTCCCATCAGAGCTTTGTCACCACAGTGCTACTTTAAATGTTCTGTTTACTTTCCATTTCAAACACTGCAGTGCACTATCTTTGACATTTTTCAACAGCCTCAGAAAACAAGAGTGCTTTCCCAGTAATTACACTATCTATAGGACTCCACTGAGTCCACTTTGTAAAGAATATTGCAAATAATGACATCGCATTTTTCAGTCACCCAAGGTGAAAGCATTTAGGAGTACTGAATTACTATCATTTTTTTTAATAATAAAATGGAAGCTTATGATGATCCACCCTCAGTGATACATGTTTACCAGTCATTAGTCACACCTCCTTCTCTGGTTAATAAATAAGCCAAGTACTTACTAAAACTGCAAGCTCTTCCCTCTCAGGATGCTAATTTTAGTACAGCAGTGAGTAGCTGGACACCAGTGCTGTACCCTGCTCTGCCAGCCTGCCTCGCACATGCCTAGATATACCTGAGGACTGCATCACTGAAAACTCAGGGCTGGGACTCTTCTACATGGGTTTGTGATAGTTTAGGGCATTCCTCATCCCCAACTCTCTGCTCCACCTTTCTGTCCAAAATCACTGACCATGCAGCAGCTGATTAAACAAACACATGCCTGTTCCTCCACCACTGCAGTTCACAGCCCTCTGTAGCCAGCTAAAAACTGCCTCTCTCAGTGGTTTATGCTAATATATGCTCGATGAAGCACTGCAGCAGCTTGAGGCATTGAGGGACAGCTGTCTTAAGCAGCAACAGGATCCACCAGAATTCATCTGTCAGCATAAAATAGCAAATACTTGGGTTCTGCGCATGTTGCCACACCATGGCACTACTCTGGACACCTTGGCAGCAGGAATCAGTTGGTCACCGTAAGAGTAGTCTCTGTTTGTCCGCACATGGCAAAGGATCATCAGCTAGCCTGGATCCAGCTACCTCACAGCTACACAGGAGAGAAAATACAATACATGGCAGAAGCCCCCACCTCTAGAAGAAAACCAGCTGGGGATAATGCACAGCCAGTGCCAGTGAGCAAGCTGGCACAAGGCCACAGAGTGTCTTTAGCCCAAAAGACACAGAGTGTCTTTTTTCCAAAAAATAGAATGAACCTCAGCACTTTCCACAAATATTTGGCATTAGGAGAAAAAAACCCCACGTTTTCCCAGATGCAGTAGCCATGAGTGCAACATGCTGAGGGGACAGGAGAAGTTTTGTGTTTGTGGCTGTTCACTCGATTCCCTCCCTGATGCCGGCTGCAGATGGGGAGACACAATGAACGAGCGACAACCACAGCAGAGGAAAAAGCTGTACTTGTATTTTGACAGTGGTGACACAAATGCAAGGTTAACGATGACATGTACTGGGTTAGCAACTCCACAGCAGCCAAGCTATTAAAAAGCCAGCCATGCTGTACTGCCATCACCAGTCTAAGTCAGAAAAATATGAGACTTAGCAGCATCGCGGCTGTCAAGTTCTAACAGTCCTGCATTGCCCATGTTTTGGAGAAATATGTACATAAACTGAACAGTTCTAATGCTATGACATATTCTCATCAAAATGAAAGCTACAGTCCTCTAATAGTTAAGCCTTTCTTAATATATTCCATGGTGAAACTACATTAATTCAGTGTTATCATAGGAAATTTAAACACGTAACAGGCATGACATTCAAATTTGCAAATTTACAACTGTAAGTTAGCCCCCTTGCACATAATGAAGTTTCCTGTATTAGTGTGTATGCTCCTAGATTTACACTTCCGTGTTTATGACCAGTGTAGACAAATTACAGTTGCTGCAGCATAATTTTGAATTTCTTGGCTGTCATGGCTTAAAATTTGCAGTCACAATGTTCCATTATAAGTTTTCTACCCTTCCCTTCACCAAATCAATTTTTTTCTTACTTATATATAGTAAATTCTATATATTCATACATGTATACACACACACACACACACATTTATGTGTAAACACACACACATATACCCAAAGGAGGAAATGGAGAAATTTCAACAGAGAACTTCTGTAAAGTCTGATAAGCAGATATACAGATATGTTCTGGGATTAAGCTCTTAAAACAAAAGCAAATGGACCAGTTTGGGATTGATGCACTGCTCTGTCCCTCTGTAGGGAACAGCAGAAGAGTGTTAGCCTCCAGTGGTGCTCTGAGCTTCTCAGGGAATGAATACACAAGTATGATCAGCCCTTTCTGGATGGCAGTCTGCTCCCCCCAACAGAGCTCTTCACCTCTGCGAGCTCACATTCAGGTACAGGGAACATCATATGTCCATGGGAACATCATGTGCTCCCTGGATTTCAGGCACTCTGCTTGTACATGGACCATTTTGAGTGGAAGAGGTTTTCTTCACGCATGGGTGAGAATGCTCTGTCCTTGCCTTGAATATCATGTGAGTGCCTTTGAGTGTCCCAAATGGCTTTCAAACCATTAATTCATTTAATGCGGAAAGGGAAACATCCTTCACTACTTCTCACAGAAGCAAGTGAAAAGGAGGACAGAGCAAGGGATGCATCAGTTTTAAAATGAAGGATGCATTTTTTTTCATAGTGTGTATACCATAATTAAGGACCTGTTACATGGAATCAAAAGGGACTAAACAAATTCACAGTGGACAGATCCTCTAGTTACTGTTAAACAGAACGATCCAACTGCATTTTTGGTTCAGCAGCTCTCTCACAGCTTTAAGCAGTAAAAGTAGAGAAGGATCACACTGTTTCCGTACGCGCTCTGCTGTTCTGCTGTTCTACAAGCATTTGCAGTTTGCCGTCAAAGGAGACAGCATACTTGAGCTGGATGGTTAGGTATATCATAATAGGTCTTTTCTCTTTAAGAAAATTGCTTCTTTCATGGCATTCTGGTAATGACAATATTACCAAACCGAATCTGCTTTCCTTATCTAGTTTAGTGATTTCTCATCTTAAAGCAAGTATGGAGGACAGCATAAAGACGTTGAGCTACTGACGAGAACTGGGTACAGCACCTTAGGTATAACTCCTCTTAGGCATGGCAGCAGTACTATGCAATTAAGTCTTCTAGGGGCTCTAGGGCTGGGGGAAGGGGAACGATTGCCCAAACATTTCACAGCCATCCCCATTTTCTTCCCTTTTTACTTTCTAACCAGCCTAGTTCCTTTCTATTCCTAAAGGTTTTCATTTGTTATGCTTGATGGAAATTTTTGATTTCCAAGCTGTGTTTACGAGTCCTGGTTCTGACCCTGCTCCTTCGTTTGAGACAAGAACCCAAGTGAAAGCTACCACCAGCCACATTTGACTACAGATTCTCCAGCTGACTGGACTTGCCAACACACATTCGTAGGTCGAATCAATCAAATAATATCCCAGTTCCCACTCCAACTAGTGCAGTTGATAGACGTTCATGGGGATGAAAAGGGGGAGGGATGTCCAACTCCCCTCTAGCAATCAATACCTTGAAGAAATCATATGTTTGGCAGAAAGAACAGTTTGTTTGTCAGCAGTAGCCTGCACAATTAAAACAGCATTGGGTTACTGTTCCTCATCTTGGCAAAGCACTCTCTTTGCCTAAAGGCATCCCTAGGGAAAAATGATCATGGAATTACAGAGATACAGGAAGTACCTTGCAGAAAATATAAGAAAGAAAACAATGTTATCAAGAAACACAGAAAATCAAACTGTTCTCAAAGGTGAAACACCCATTCCAGACCCAGGTTGAGCAGGGAGGTGCCATGGGAGACAGACTGTCTTTCTAGGTAAGACTCAGCCTACAATGTAGGATGAAGCGGCTAAAGCCCCCTGGCAGGAACTGCAGCTTTGTGCCTGGCCAAATCTGTGAACCAGATCCCACTCTGCTGTGTGGTGCATGCCACCAGCTGAGCTCTGTCCTCTCCCCACCTATGCTAAGCCCTATGGGGCCTTGTTGAAGGTAAGAGTTTCTCTCTCAAGCCATATTACAGGTTCCCTGAAGGTGCAAAACAAGACTTAATTGCTTATATTCTGCCTAAGTGTTCACCACATAGCTCTCCTTATCATCTCCTTTAGTCACTTTTTCCAATGCTAGTGAAGCACCTTTGAATAGAGAAAAACCCCAAAGACTCATCACAAATGCATGCACTTGTGTACATGCACAAGAACAAATACAACCTTTCTTGCACGTTAAAAGTTGCAGCTTGTTATGGAGGAGCCTGCCTGACAAAGGAAAGTCGATACCTAGTATGACACTGAAAAATTAAGAAGGGTAATAGCCAATGAAAAGATTAAACTTCTTAAATAAGCTTCTCCACCTTTTCCAAGCACCAGAAAGAATGCACAAGAGGACTGGTGCTGTGGCAGAACGAGTGAATAGAAAGCTTGTCGTTAAACATGTTTATCCAAAAGTAATTCTAGTTATTAAGCCTCTGCAGTCCCACCAGGAAGGGACACTGTTCTCTTACGCACAACGTTATTTTAAATTGCAAGCATTTTATTTTAAAGTCAAGCACATTTAAATTTGTCATGGACAATGCTCCAAGTTTAAAGCCACAATACACTTCTGAGTGCAAATATGTATTTTAAACTGACCTGTGGTCAAAAAACCAAGAAACAACACATGACTTTTGAGATGCTTTCCAGACACAAAAAGATCACTTCTATTGCCACTGAAAAGGTTATTTTTACATGATTAGTAAGGAATTGAAAAGGTGCAGGAAAGACATAAAAAAATGAAAGGATTGACCTAATACTATTACAAGTAGGGTTGTTGCAGTATACACAGCAGAGAGATCCAGATACCCACGCACTTGGACATTTGGATATGCTTTGCCACTTGTGATCTGATTATAAAAACCACCAAAAGATAAATATAAATGATTCCTAAATACCAGTGATGGACTTTCTGCTCTGTGCTTGACTAGTCAAAAATAACTTCTCATTTCCATATGTCCTGGTTTAACCAGGATAGGGTTAAGTTTCCCCAGCAGTGGGGGGGAGCTCTAGCCGGGTTATTCAGATACCATGCGGACGTCACATCCTGGCACGTCACATTTCCTGGCGCGGGAGCGCGGTGCACGCATGGTTTTGTACATCTGCTCCTCTCACTGCTATATTGGTAGCTATTTTGCTCTGTTCATTGCTATCACTATTACTGTTATTGTTATCGTTGTTGTTTGTTGTGTTGCTATTGCACTGTTGTATTAAACCTTCCCTTATTTCAGTCTTGGGGCTTTCTATTTCACTCCCTTTGTGGGGGAGGGGCAGCGGCCGCGTGGTCTCAGACCCCGGCAGGGGCTAAACTATTACACCATAGAACAGATAGGACTCACAGGGAGAACCATCAAAAGGGATGTGTCTCTAGTACTCACTCCCACATCTCAGCTTTTTACAACCCCTTTTTGAAAGCACCAGGGTGAAGAAGAGATTTAGTCTGACATGTTCCTATAGAAGTTCTAGGTCTACTGTGGAAAAATATACATTCTCCTCATGCTTCTTCCCAACCTCCCAGTTGATGGCCTGCTGAGCTAGCTGGTTTCACAGTGCTAATCTTCTCCCATTTCAAACACACTTATATCACTGCAAAATAACTAAAAGCCAATAAATGCCTTTTCTGGTATCACTTTCCCATTTGAGCAGTTGCTACCCGAGAACTGTTGGGAAACAAAGGGCAACAGATGGGCCAATCTATTTATTACGTTGTGGTGTCATCTATAGAAAGCAAGCTTGTGTCCTGAGAAAAGGAATCCAGTGATTTGGAATCACCAAAATGGCAAAGCGTATTCTCACACCAAACCTAATAATCAACACTTAGGAATGTCTTTTGCACAGGCTGTCCATATTCTGTCTGTCCTTCCTACCCAAATGTCCCACCCCACAGGCAGAATCACTCTATCAGGTTTTTTGTGGCAGGGATAATAAGGGAGAGGAGACACAAACCATCAATGAATAAAGACTCTACGTAACAATCCTGCACTTTCCTAAAAAAGTATCTACCATGCCTGTAAAGAACAGGCGATAAACTGGTGTAAGTCAGCAGAAACCCAACTTCTCAACAGATACTTTCTTTTTCAGCCGTGCTGAGGACTTGCAATTCCTGCAGAAGGCATTGGTTGCTGCAGGCAGTCAGTGTTTGCCACGCTCAGAAGTCAGGTTTCCTCCTTTCTTATGGCTTGGTTTGTATGTTTTTTTCTCATTATGCTTAATAATAATGCCGAGATAAATAGCTCAGTGGGGTAAAATACTGCACACATCAACAATTCATATAAAAGATTTATATCTAAATAAAGAATGCAAGTATTTCGAAAGAGACTGCAGCGATATGAAGATGTATTTCTTCCAAATACATAGCAGAACAATAGAAACAAATTGCACCCAACATTTTATTTCAGCTTAGACGAAAAATCTCATATAAAGCACTGTTGATTATATTTCCTTTTCTTCTCATTAAATCCAACATTCCAGAGAGTTATTGTTTAAATAGCAGAATCTCCAGAATACCTGAATATGGCTTACACCAAAATAAGCTGGCATCACAAATCTTACAGGCACACACGACACCTGAAAACGTCCTTCTTCCCATCTAACAAGCTGTTTGTTTTTTTTTTTTCTCCCCCTCCTAAAAAGCATAGAGATTTCCCAGACAATGGTAACGATGCTTCATATTTCTTGGCCAGGTCCAACTTCACACGATGGCCTGGACATTGCTATGCTACAAAGGAATGTCCTTGTCTTTCTACACTTCTCAGACTTATGAGCTAAGCTGTACCAACTGAGAGACGCTACTGTAGATACTGCATCATAAAAATCTATGCTCCTAGGAAGTTAAAAGATCCCAACTGCCACATTCAGCAATTTACCTGAGCAGATTACTGGTGGTTTTGAAATATTCTTCATGATTTCCAAAGCCACTAAAATAGCTGGGTTTCCTTCTTTACTTGGGGAAGCTTCCTGAGTTGCAATGACTCTTGGCGAAACCCAGTACTTTAGTTTCCAGAATAGTCAACTTCACTTTTTTCCCCCTTAAGTACTAAATTCATACAAATCATAACCTCCAAAGTGCAAAACCAATAATAAAACACTAAGGTAATGTAGCAAGCTAAAAACAGTATCTAACTTTTTAAAGAACAGTAGGTAAACTAGAGATAAACAGAAATGAAAGGCTTTACTTACTTCTCCAATACTTAGAAGGGGCAGAAAAGTCTTTAATTTTTCCTTTCAGGCAGACCCTAAGCATTCCTAAAGCTATACTCTTGTTAAAGAGTAACAACACTTTGGAATAGAAAATGACAGAGAAGCCATAAAGCCAAGAACAGACTAAACACAAAAAGCATGAAAAATACACTAAGCATTTAAGTACACGATGACAAAACGTAAAGAACATTTAAATCTCTACAATCAGAATCCTTGTGCAGAACGGGCATTTCTTTAGCACCTTTCCTTACTTTGCAAGAATCAGAAAATGGGTTCACTATTGCTGATTTAAGAGAACAGATTACATGTGGGAATAATTATGATAACTGGATTTAATGCGTGCAGGAGCAGAAGGATGCAAGCAATCCTCAAAAGAGGTGATTTCTTCCCGCTATTCATTTTTAGAAAATTGCAAAAACAATTCATCTGCAGCATATGCACCCCAAAGCATTACTGACTTGTCACATTTTGGTTTAGGCTGTCACTACTACGGTCCATGCGTCTCTTACACTTAGCAAGATGAAGGAAATTGAGGATGGGTATGATAAGAATAATACAGTTCTTCCCAACCGTGCCTTCTGTTGTTTGGCTATTCTCTGTAGCCTAATTCATATTCTGATCAGAGAAATAGGAGCTGAAAATCAGGGTTTTTTTATTAACACCATGTACTTCAAAAGGTGCTCCTGTTCACGCATATGCACACATGCACCCAGACTGTTCTCCCCAGCCCTCATTTCCTAGGGACACTTTGCAGCTGAGCTGCAATGGCAAATCATGATGCAGATGATGACTGTAGGGGTTTAGGCATGATTTTATAGACCACTTCATCAAAAGCTCTTTGCAAAATGTGTATTTTGCATGTAAAACATTGGCATAAATGTTAAAACAGTTATCAAGTAAACTCATCTATGACAAAACCCATCCTTTTATCCAAAACTGGTAGAAAGAATTAGAGCATATTTCCTACTGGTTTCAAGATATCTCTTCCTCCCACCCTCTTTGTATTTCTGTGGCTGTGTATGCATACCAATACGTACCTGTATCTCCGAAGACACGTACTTGCATAGCATAAGTGCTTAGGCACATTTTAAACAGGAGTTTATTCTTACATCAAATGTATCATGGACACTCACAAAGATGTGTACATGCACTGTATGCATGCAGATATTCAGACTGTGATAATTACCTAGGTCTGCCAGTCAGAAACCAGGGTCCCATTAGGTAGACAGAGCCCTGTCCTGAAGAACTTCCCGCTCAAGGATATTATTGGAGAAATCATGCTGAGGCAGGAGGTACAAGACAACTACAACTGTAAACAGCATGGAAACCAGAATTATTGAGTAGGGAAACTGAGTCACTTCTCAGGTCAGGGCCAAAGATTAAAGTCAAGATAGTTACTGTGCTATCCTCCTAGCCAGAATTCTACTCCCTGAACTATAATTAAACCAATATTGAAAAAATACTGGCAAAAGTGTAAGGGTTACCCTCCTTACTTAGCTACATACTTTTGTAGACAGTAAGACTGAAAGCTCTGAACATCTGTGGATTCCTGCTGAAACCACCAGCAGCTGGTTCTCATAGCTTCACATAACCAATATAAAATCTATTGTTATTTTAGATTTCCAGGTTTACTCCTTCACCTAATATTAATTTAATGTGGGTTTCAGCATATATATCACTGCTGGAAATTGCTCCATGGCTTATTTAAGCACTTTGTATAACCATTATACTTCATCATTTGGGATGCAATAAAGATTGGTTGATATATTCAGCAGCAGAATTACTCATTTGTGAGCTATTTGTTTTAAAGAGCCTCAACCAGTCAAACTGCAAATATATGAGGTTTAGAGATCATAGCAAACCACAGTAACACATGCTTTTTGAAGCTTATTGTACTTTTTGCTAAGTAATCATTTAAATAGTATCAGGTGTACTTTGACTGGGTTACATTGGGTTTTTTGGTACAAAAAAGAAGACGACATCAGCAGCAAAATGATTCTAATGACAGTAACTGTACATTGCAGCAGCATTTGTAAATGGAAATTCATTTTTTATTTACATCATGTTGGGGGTGAGCTCAAAATTTAGTTAAGGCTACAGTTGCTCCTTTTTGTTTAAAAACAAATTGGAAGGAAGTTCCTGGTGGTCTGTTCCCAGCTGCTGGGATTCTCTTTCCCTTGTATTGATGACACACCTGCTGGCTATACCACATTCTCTACATATTTACCCATCATCCTCTAAACTAACAACATGCTCTAAATTCAGCCACACCTGAGATGGACATTCTTGATGTGCTATTTTTTTTTTTTTTCTTTTGCTTCTGCCAAAGCCTTTCACAGGATATGTTGTGAATGTTATCACTCTTGAGGACTTGTGAGAGGCTGGGTTTCTGCCATTTCGTTCCAACTTTCCAGACTATGAAGAGGCAGGAAAAAAATGTGATCTTGATTTTTTCATTTGTTTTTGAACAGGTAATATTCCTTTTTTTAGTGTAAGTATTTTTACATTAATTACATGGAAGGACAATGGCAAACACCTGTTTGGGAAGATATGGAAAGCCCAATTTGAAATTCACAGGACACATCTACAGACTTAGTGGCCTTTGGATCTCATGAGCATTGCACAGTCGTATTTCACTTGGGAGGCCACCATTGGAATCTAAGTGACAAAAAACTTTCAACAAAAACAGCTGTATGTCTTCACCTAAGTTACACTGTTCTTTCTTCTCTAGTCCCCTGGTTTTATCCTGCCTCCAAAAAGAAAACTGCTGTCTCCTCAGTTGTGCTGAGGGCGTGGGGCAACACTGAGAAGTGGATCAGGGAACTGATATGGCTTTAAGGAACCACAGAGGAAAAAAGGTCCCTGATCCACCTCACAGTGCAGCCACATAAGCAGCTGCTGGGGTAAACTGAACAGCAGAGCAGAATAGTACATGGGAACATGGGTATGTGGGAAGGAACAAATATTACACTTTTCATCCAGACACTGTGAGAACCAAGGCTCTGGGAACAAGTGGTACAGAGCAGTCATAAAACTACCAACATCCTTCAAACGGGGAGAAGCTTCAGCCACTGTCTCTGACTGGACCTGCAGTCAAAAGAGAGGACATCTTCCAGGCGGACACACTGGTATTTCACATTGCAAGCTTCCAAAAACCCCCGTGGCACTCTCTAGGTTTGTTAGTAAAGCCCTGAACTTCCCACATAGCTGAGAATTTGAGGAAACACATAATTACATCCAGGTTTTAGAATTACCTGCCATGTCATAAAAACTCTATTTGTGATTTAACTGTGTGTTAGCATAAAAAACTGAAAGTAAGGATGAAATATTTTGTTCTTTGTACATGTATACACATATACTTCACCCACTCTAAACAAATTTCAACTGGGACAGTTGTACACAATGCAGAAAACTCATCCAGAAAGAACAGCTCAAACTAACTATTTTGCTTTAACTCACCACCAGCAAGACCAATTCTGCTATTGGCATGTGACAACTTAACGGAGGTAAACATGAGAGTTTTCAAATATTCTAAGACTGTGAAAACAACCTAGAATTACTTAAAGTATTTTCAAGAACATAGGTGAAGGAGTGGAAAAGAACTATGTTTTTGCTAGTTAATACCATAGGCTTCTCTGTACATCTGACTATTATCAAGGTGGCTGCTAGATGGATGACATGGATTTGCTTTGCCCTTTGGTACTCCAGCAGACAACAGATGGAGATATTACATAAGATAAATATCACTATCTAATCTAAGTACAAAGGGCTATTGACATTTTTCCAAGTACAAGCGGAAAGAAATTAAACTATTGCTGATTCGTCCAGGTTCAACGGGAGGCTATCAGTAAGAGTAGATTGCAGTGGGTGGGTGGAGGGATGGAAACCGGGTATGTGTGAAAACCTGCATCATCAGTATTAGCTCAAAGGGTAGCAGCTGGATTGTTGGGAACCACATGCCCCGTCAGTGGTTATTTTTACCAAGAGTTTCAGTAATGTCATCTTAGTGCAGCCTTAGTCATGGGCCTGGGTTCTGGCACACTAAGTGTTTCACAAACCCAGAATCAAAATGTGGAGTCCCGTGATGGTTCCTGCCCCTAAAGGCTGATGTGCTAACTGTAAGACATATGACAAGCAGATGAAGGCTCGAGGTAGAGTCCACTGGAACCATGAAATGAAACTCAGAAATAACAGACAGGTCTCAGCTTTTCACCACCTCAGACATCTGCTGCCAGCTGTTTTGGTAGACATTGCAAGAAATCGGGAGTTTGTGAAGGAGAGGATTGAAGGAGAACAGGAAAGTGAATATCACAGAGAGCTCCTCCCCAGTGTGAGAAGCAATATCAGAAAAAACCCAAAATGCTCACGTGGACACTTAACAAGTGAGAAGAAATGTTGAAATCACTGTCCAGTTTGATGCAGGCATCAGTTTCTGCATAAGGACTAAGAGCTGCTAGGTGAGAACAGGCTATTAAGAGCCTTGACAGTGAAGAAAAGCAACATCTCCTTGATAAGCCACACAAGGGATAACAAGAAAACATGCAAAAAGAACTCAGTTCTGCTGAGAAGGACCTGGGGGCTCCTGGTGGACAGCAACTGAGCACCCTGGAAGCAAAGAAGGCCAAGAGTATCCTGGGCGGTATCAACAGGATCGAGGGAGTGATCATTCCTCTTTACTCAGTGCTCCTTAGACTGCATCTAGAGTACTGCATCCACTTTTGCCACCACCCCCCCGCCTCCCTATCCCCCCTCCCCAGCACAGGAAAGACATTGACAAACTGGAGCAATTACAGCAATGGGCCACCAAGAAGATTAGGGGGCTGAAACACTTGCCCTGTGAGAAAAGGCTGAGGGAGCTGGATTTGTTCAGCCTGGAGATGAGGCATCTTCAGGGGAACGTAACAGCAACCTGCAAGTACATATAAAGAAGTCATCAACAAGATAGACCCAGGCTTTTTGCTCCCATGTGCAGTGGGAGGATGAGAGGCAATGGATGTAAGCCAAAACAAGAGAATTTCAGAATGGATATAAGAAAAAACTTTTTCACCAAGAGGACACTCAAGCAGTGGAATAGGTTTCCCAAAAAGCTTGTGCAGTTTCCATCTTCGGAAAGTTTCAAAATCCAACTGGCTAATGTCCTGAGCAACCTGGGCTGACCTCAGAGCTGACCCTACTTTGAGGAGGAGGTGGGTCTAGAGATCTCCTGAGGTCCCTTCCAACCTGAATTAGCCTTAGATTCTAAGACTATGAATAATGAAAGCCAAGGTAAAGATGTGGCAGGAAGATGAGACAGGGTACTCTTTTGATCCCCATATTGCTGTTCCTAGCACACTGAACTAATACAGGAAACACTCTTCAACACTTTCCATATCTGCACTTCTGTACAATGTCAGACACAACCTCTCTTTTAAACAAAACACAGCATCTATAGAACCAGTAGTTGTGGTAAGTATCCTCACTCGGGTTTTACTTGGGGAAATAAAAAGCTAAGAATAGCCAGAGAAAGAAAGCACTGAATGTGTTTGGAAAATTCATTACCTTGACAGGCTGAGCACACAGGTTCAGTTGTGCTCCAGTGAAATTGTGTGTGTGTCTGAGCATCTGTTTATTATATCTTATGATAGAAAAGCCACTATATTACTCATTTGCAGTTCACTGGTTATGTAAGCTGCTTATTTTTTTAAAACTGGACTTAAAAGTCCACAAAATCAAATTAGGATAGGATAGCATTGGATATACCAGTTTTCATCACTCCTTTTGTTGAGGTACGCCTGAGTTTTGGAGAGCTGCTATAAATGTTTCAATCATTGCTCTCAGACAACACATTTCTTGCTTTCAACACCACCCCCCACCCCCAACCTAAGAGTGATGATAATACTTTAAAGTGCAGAATTGCTTTGATGGCTTGTGGTCATTATTTTTGTGGGCATTCATACTTCTTGATTTTTCAAAAGGAGATCAAGAGTAGGTTATACAGTACAAAGTCTGGGAATACTTTCTGATTGATTTAGAAAGAGACTTTTGCACCAGTCTCAACAGTTTTTTGTCTTAAACCTACTCTCCTTTTCTGAGAGAAAAGAGACTCTCCTCTTCCCACCTCACCCCCCCATCTTGTTTAAACTTTCTCTGTTTGCCCCCAGAATTTTTCATATTGCCCCCAATGCCCAAAGTACAGGTCTTCTCTCTTCCACCTTCCTCTTACTTTGTCTTATCTCAGTGGTTTGGGCTTTTTGTATCCAGTCTCATGTGACTGTCCATCCACTCACTCACTCTTAATTTCTGAGCCCCTATTTTCTGTTTTCCTTCCCATGTTTTCAGCCAATTGTCTTTAGTTGAGAATGGGAATTCAAGTCCTGTTTACTCTCCAGATGCTTCCTTGTTGACCTTCTTTACCCAAGTGTTGATCAGTAAAACTGGCTTGCATCAAAGAATTTACAAATTAAGTTTGTGGTTTGCCAGATTAAACTCTTATTGCTAATAACAGCCATTTTGAAAGTTTCCTCTGCTTCAGCCCTGCAAGGCACTGATCACTCTCAGTTGGATCCCAGGAAGTATGAAGATCTCTGATCTGAAACTATTTAGGCATTTAGGTTATGTTTGACTGGACACAGGAACTATCCCATTGATTTAAATGGGACTACTCGCAAGTTTAAAGCTCAGCATGTGCTTCAGTACTTTGCCTGACAGAGGCCAGAGGGCTCGGGTTCCCAGAGCTTCAATACCAGCACTGGCTACCGACAATACAAGATACAATGTTCTGATGAGAAAAGACATGATGATCAGTGATTTCTAATCCAATTGTGCAGCTTAGTGAAGCATCTCTGCAACAAAGAAGATATTTTTGCCTTCTTCCCATGGCTATGCAACACTAAAAAAAGGAGTTCCACAATGTTCTTCAGAGTATACAGACAAACCTGAGATGATATACAGCACTGTAAAGGTTTTATTGACATTCATTTAAGATGATCTACGTAAGTCACTCATAAGAAATTCAACCTTCCCAAAGTCATGCCAATAAAATGTTTATGCTACACCATCATCTATTCTCTGTTGTACCTCCACATGCATACGCACACACATTATATATCTTCAATTACAGTAAAACTAATTAGACAATAAATCACAGTTGAGGCTGTACCTCATTTGTTCAGACATCCAAGTTAAATTTACATACTAATGGTTGCGTATTTGCCTTTAATAGATGCACTATTAGAAAGTAAACATAATAAATGAATAACCATTTAAGCATGGAGTTACCTAATCTTGATGAAAAATATCTAAAAATGTAGCAGCCAGTGAATCTATTTACTTTTTTATTGGAAAATAAAGCTAATCACAGACTGAGAAGATAAATATAAATTATATGGAGTAGCATACTAATGATGGATCAGACAGACCCACCCTGTGCAGTGAATGTAATAAGATCTAACTGGTTGAAATGGCTGACTTAAACACTAGATGCTTTCTTTCTCAAGCATGGAATAAAGGATATAGAGTAAGATGGTTTAATTTGCAAAAGTTTCCCCTTGGACCTGCCAGCGCATTTTATTTTCAGCATCTTCTAAAGCTTCAGGACAGCTGTATGTCTCCCAGCAGCAATTGGGTATGTGCACAGGAAAGATCCACAGGGATGATGACTATCTCAGAAAATTGAAAAGTGCACAGTAAAGTAAAAAAGTTGTACTGTGTGAACAAGACGGTTCACATGCGTAGCAAATAGTGGACACTGGGCTACTGGATAAATCCTTTGTCATTAGAATAGAGGCTTAAATCCTATGGCACACTGAGCAAAGGCAAATGGGACTGAGTGAGACCCAGCCTTTGCTATCTTGTACAGGAGAAAGATGAGCTCACTTTGATTTCTTTTCCTATATAAATAATCACTTCTTTCCACACAACTGCATCTTTCTGAAAATATACTTTTTCTCATCTCTGTTAACCTTAACTGTCCATTTTTCAAAGCAGAGACAGTCTCCTAGTTTAGGGCCACATACACCATTTTGGCTACAGCTGTGCAGGAGGTGAACAGTGACAATTCAAGGTGCTTGTCAACTCTCCTCACTCCACTGCCAAAGGTTACTAGCCCCTCAGGTCTCCCAGCAGAGCTGGGAGCTTTGTCTATCCTGGCGCCATCAGAATAATCCTGGTTAGAAAGCCTATTCTTTTGAGTATTGAAGCTAACAGCTTATTATGAAGGAACGGAGTTTGGGGAGACTGCATGTGCCAGCAGATACAAAGAAGGAACAGCCCCTGGAGCTGATGGGAGTGGTAAAATTAGGTGGTGCTAGGCTTATTGCAGAATATTACAGATATTGCAGACGTGAGGGAAAGAATAAGTAAGCAAATCCCATAACCTCACAGAGGGAGCCTGCAGTTTAGCTAGGAATCTGATCCAGATTCCCTCTGTACCAATGCTTCCCTTAGAGCACCATAAACATGCTTCTGCTTGACCTTAGTCCAGGCCACAGGGCTCATCTGCAGTCAAAATAAATAATTGTTTAAAACAACAGCAGCCACAGCTGCCAGCAGCATCAAATGAAAGTGCGAGGAGAGAATGCATCAGCAGTCAACTGACAAGACATGCTGCTGGCTCGCTGGGGCAGCGAAATGATGGAGGTTCCAGGAACTGTCCCGCCACCAGAACCCATTTGTCTTAATCAACACGTCTGGGCACACCGCACTTCATCTGAACTGTGAATGTCTTCCTTCCCTAAATGTAATTTTAGTTTTGTACCTTTTCTTGAGAGTTGTCAGCCCATGGACACATCTTTTTTTTGGAAGATTGCTGGCTCAGCATGAACCAGAAAGCGATTACATGCAACTATGCTCAGAGCTCTGACAAACACAGATGTAACACAGCATACTAGACTGGATCCAAGCCATTTGTTTTATTACATTACACCTTACAGGTGCCTATTCCTTCTTTCCCTGTTCATCCTTAGCCTTTCATTTCACAGCCTGAGCAGAAGCCCTACACGAGTGATTGAAGGCAAATTACCAGCCTCTGATCCCCCACACTGCTGTGACTTGTGTCAATTTATAGCTAGAGTGATTTGGTAATCCAAATCAAGGCAATAATCTGATCTGTGGGGAGCAGCACTCTAACACTGCTGTGCTGAGTGGCCACAACGGTACAAGCACTGTCAGCTTTTCCCAGCAGTTTTTTGACCTACTGAAGCCTGCACATGTATATTGAGCAACTGATGACACAGGCAAAAGTCTGACACATTCAGGCTGTTAAAAGGCACAAAACATATACTTTAGGTCCCAAGAAAGTGCTCCAATTAAATTCATTTTTGAACAAGAGTATATTTAGCCTAGCTATTATTAAAGGTTACTGCTACATAGTGTGAACTTCATTTATTTGAAGAACATTTTAATGAACAGAAAGAAAAATATTTATGTTTGTGGATAATATTCAGATTATAAGAAAGGATGGGGGGAGTATCCAAAGGTTGAGAGGTCTATCTCAGTTAAGCACATGAAGGATGGACATTTACCCAGGCCTTCTGAGGCTGCAGGATTCAATTTGTATAATGAAAGGCTCTCAAAACACCTGGTCTGCTTGGTTCAGTTCAGTCAGGCTGAAAAGTACTGCATGGCCCTGCATGCAGAAAATCTGACACTTTTTTAATATCCACTGAGATTTCTTACAACATCAACTGGAAGACAGGCTAAAAGTTTTCTTTCAAATATGATATGAATAAACCATGTGATTCATTAGTTATGACTCTTTAGAAAGTAAACAGGTACAGAAGGGCTGCTAACTTGGCTTTATAGAATACCTGAAAAATAACACAGAACAGAAAGAAAGAAAAACTGGCTTATTAACTCCCATCACCTGAGATCTTATGGTAGTACCAAAGATTATTTCACACTATTCGTATTCAAAGGGTCATTAGCACTTTAAAAAGCAATGCCAGTATGTACAAGAAGTATGTACAGTATTGAGCTTGAAAAAGCTCAATGTAAGATACCAAATGAACGCTGGATACAGACAAAAATGCAAGCTTGCCTCTAGTCTCTTTTATTCAGAGACAGAGTTGAAAAATGTAAACTAAGGATTAGGGAGAATTATTCTACCAAAGCTGAAGATGGGACATCCAGGTAGGTTGTGTGTATATATGTGTTAAAAGGGAAAGGAAAAAGAAAAAAAAAAAAAAAAGAAAAACAGGGAAAAAAAGAAAAAAAGTCCCTAGGAAGTGCTTGATACCAGAGCAAAAATCTGTTTCTAAAACATTGGCCATATCCTTTCTTTAGAAGAAAGAAAGAAAAGGTTGAAAATGATCCCTCTTTCCACCTCTGCTGTCCCTCTCCCATACCCCTCATTCTCCCAATCTGTGTATTTTTCAGTGGCCTATTTGTTGGGATACTACAACTGTCAACACATTAATGTGATAAAGTAGTAGTTAATATTACTCCAGTCTTTCCCTTTGCTCCAAGTTAGAGCACAGTGTCAGTGTCAGGTGACAATTTATCTTCCTTGAAGTCCCCCACCTACTGCATCCAACCTTCTGATTCATGTTATTACTTCACAATGTATTCTAGCCAGCACACCTCAACTTCAGGACTCTCTCTACAATACCAGTTCTGGGTTGTAGAACTTTTCTCCTTGTTCCAAGCTGAATGAATGCCAGCTGAAACCAATGCTGCTCAGCAGGAAGAAATGCTTAAAGATCCACCAAGACCTTGTTACCACTCTCTTATTGATGACACTGACAGTTACCCAGCAAAACAGTGTAAAACCATGTGTTCCTAGTGACCCCTGCTCAGCTAAGGTTACCAAACAGCACCAACAATAAAAAAAAATACGCATTTCTTTCACTTTTAGCTTCCTAGAAACCATGCCCTTTCCTCTGAGTCTATCCACAGTAACCTATGCCTCTGTCATTTTCAGACTGGTTCACTACACCTGACTTTACCTGAAGTTGAACATGAAAATGATATACAACTTAGAGAAGCCAGACAGTCAGCCCTCTCTCTGGTTCATCTTCAACATCAGACCATATCATTCTGACAAACTGGGCCTTCCCCCAAAAACCCAGTCTACTGCTAGTATCAGTTTGAGGCTTGGATCCACAATTTTAAAGCACCCAAGAAATCTCATTTTAGTTCTATTAGAGATCAGACTGCAATCTGTAAACCAAGACACAACCTGTGTTCCTCAGGAGCAAAGCCAATCAGAAAGATATGGGCTGAAAATAAGGAGACTTGAGCACTCATTGAAAAGGACAACAAACACTCTGTAGAACAGGGAAACCTACAGGCAGACTCACCTTCAGGAACAGTGGCAAAAGCCTGTTTTCTTTCTGTAAGTGATAACTATAATCTGAATACCCTAATGCCAGTATCACCAAAAAAAACCAAAACAAAAAAGCCAAACCAAAACCGGACCAAAAAAACCCAACCCACCCCCCAAATCTATCCAAATAGTATTTTCAATTTTTGACTCTACCAGAGATGTGTCAGAATTGCCATGAATTAAAAAATGGATGCTGCTACTGATTTGATGTGGAGACTGCTCAAATATTATCTAGGCATTATCACTGTTGATTTCCCCTTTTATATTTTCAATTCTTAAAAAACATAATCCAAGCTGCTCAGAAACAAAGCAAGTAAAAGGCAGCAGCAAAAAGTGTTTTGCTGCTTTAGCACTTCAAACTTCGTCAAACATCTACACAGCTATGTCAGCTCAACTCCCTCAAAGACCAGTGATGCCACCTGACTTGAACCTTCTCGTGCTCACGCTGAAGAATATTACGGAAGTAGCATTTCCACTCAATCCAGCTATGCTTGGTTACTTTGCAACTATGAAAAGTAAGACAAGGTTGCTAACTACAAAAATCGCCTCAGTAGAAGAGTTACAAAACAAACACAAGCTGAGCCTGCACTCTTCCCCCACTATCACCTGGAGGAAAGAGCTGGCATATTGAAGATGGTAAGTCACATTCACAAAGCATTTTGCCAAAATTTAACAATGCAACTCACATTGACTTCAATTAATATAGAGTGAAAACAATGGGAAAATTTGGTATGTGTTATGATATTTGAATGGTCAGCTTCAAACACATTTTTATAATGAAACAGAATTATGGACACAATTCAAGAACAAACCAAAACCATACACAGGCCTAAATCAATCCCTAGTCTGGATAAATTTAAAAGTTAAATATATGCTTAAGTATTATACAGAACAGAGATATTCACTGTGTATCAGCAGCAACTCACATTATCTGGCTGAAAAAAATGTTACCATCAAAAGCTGGATTTTATTGCAGTATACCAGAGAATCATGATAGCTGTAAAGCTGTTGCCTTAAAACCTAATCTGTTAATGGCACAGAATTTTAATTATGTGATATTCTCTAGGGCTACACACACTTCTTACTGACAGAAAATTATATATATATTACTTTACCTGGAATTCTATTTTTTGCCAAATGTGAGGCACAATAAACTGTTTCAGGAAGCGTTCATCTTCACTCCAGAACAGTCGGATGTCTGGGATATCATACAGGATCATGGCCAACCTCTCCAAACCCAAGCCAAATGCCCAGCCAATTTTATCCTGAGCACCAGCTGCAACAAACAAACAAACAACATAAAAATTCAAGAGCTTAAGTTTACAACACGAAAAATTGTTGATAAAATGTTCACCTACTTACCAAGAAAAAAAAAGGTGAACTGTCAAGACAGAAAAGCCTACAAGTAACTGCCAAATGAAAGATCTAAAGGCAACAGGACAGATCCTACTTCCATCAAAAAATGCAGCAAGACTGGGCACATCACTGAGTCCAGGAGCCAGAAGTGGTAATAAAATAAAGCCGCACCCCTGGCAATTTGTGTCCAAAGTTTCAGATAGACTTTGAGAAATGCTGTGTAACACTATACACCTCTTTCCTTTACCATCCTTATAGCTGAGCACTTTCATAACTGATTCAGTTGTGTTTTATAAGACATGTAAACATTAATTTTGTGTTTATAATATTTTACTTGGGCTGACAGACCAGGCCAAGCCTATGAAGCATTTATACCATTACCAACATTTGAGAGGATCAAAATTGCCTCTTCTGAGGCGTTTGGAAGAAACAGAGCAATGGGATGTGAGCTGCTGTCGCATTAGCATCACACGTCCAACCAGGGAACTCCTGGGATTCTGTCCCTGGGAAAAGCCACTGCTCCCACTTACACAAGTCTCTTTTATGCAGCACTAAATATAAAAAGACAAGAATATTTAATACAGAAGAGCTGTACAGATATTAATGATGCAACATTTCTGTCAGGAAAGTAAATATTCATACCTTCCTTCATTTACAGGGCAGGAGCACTGAGTCATTAAACAGGGATCTTTTCAACACCAAGAACCAACTCCATGTTTAACCATCAGCCTACTGATTTTGAAATAAGCTGAGAGCCCAGCAACTCTAGCAAAGGCTCAGAGCTTTTTAAAACTTAAACAAATGCCTAAATAAACATGCTTATGCTGAAAGGATGCATGCATGTGTGACAGACTTGACTCTTCATCAGCAGCACTGGCAGTGTGCTCCTGAGTCATATAATATCGCTGTACATCTCACAGCTATCCAGCTAGACCAAGGCCATACCTGTCTCTCTCAGTATTAAACTCTAGTTTTTTGGAAACTTTGAACTTGGCAGCTTCCCCACCATGCTGCAGGAGGCTGGAGGCAGAAGTCTACTTTCTAACCCCTGTCTCTGCTATCAGAAAGGAGATGGCTCCCGTTATTTGGGCACTGATGACATCCTGAGGCATGCTGTCACTTTCAGTGCTGAGACAAAACAGTCCAGAGTCCTGTTTAAATAGAGGCAGGCATAAGGAGCTTGGGAAAAGAGACACAGTCATCACTTTGATTCCTTTAATTTATTTGAACCTGTCTATTTACCTGGAATACCAGGTCCTCAGCAGAACCTCTCTGTGCCTCATCTGCAACCTCAGCACTATTGCACTGCCACAGGAATTTGGTCAACTTCATGGAGTACTTCCTAGAGGAGTCTGGATATTCTGCCTTGTCCCTTCTCTTGTGTTCATGGGCAAGATTTTGCACTTTCTGACCTTTGAAAGCAGTTTATCAGCTGAACTGTGGAAGTCCTAAGAAATAGAGGACTGGGTGTGAACTCAAAAGGTACCTCATGGCAGAGCTGCTCAAACTAGTATGCTTAGACCAACCAACAGACTTTGAGCTAACCTGACCTTGGAAACCTACGATCCATGCCACACTACATGAAAAACTGCACAATTTGCTTCTGTTGATTGAGTTGTTTTTTAGAGAAAGGATAGTGAGTACACAGAATGTATTGAAATTTGTCTTTGGGAAAGATTTTGAGCTTTGACTTTAAACCATAAACTGTTTCTTTTCCAAGCTGAAAGTACTATTTCTCTCCATACTCTAGTACATAAAAGTAATTATATTTTTATCGCTATGAAGAAGGGAAGATAATTCACTGCAATGGTGTTGCTTCCCCAAATTTCCAACTTGTCTGTCTTAGATCAACTGTCTTGGTAACAAAACTATTAACTTCAAAAGTGCCAGACTTTCATATACATATGGATATTTCTGTAGACTGATTAACACAATCAACCCCCTTCTCCAGAGGTAAACTAGAGCACCTGGAGCAGTATCAGTGAGGGTTCTGAACAGCCACTGCTTAATCTCAACAGAGGTGCTAAACCTGAAACCTAAAGATGACAGGTTAAGCATCAGTGTTAATTAATTCACTGATGCACATTTAAGTATACATGATAGGGGGTGATGATCCTCCTTCCCCACGTTACTGATGATTACTGGTAGATTGGACAGGAAAAAAAGGATATGACAGATGAGCAGAATGGGTGTATATTCTGATAAGCAAAGCTTTACATTTAAGATTTGTGTTTTTTTAATATTTTGATAGAAGAATGGCTTTCATAGTAACTCTTTTCTCCTCACACTTTATACTTAATTGATTTGCTATGCACTTTAATTCTGCAATGAATGTTTTGATTTTATATCAGCAATTTTTTTTTTTTTGATTGGGTTTTGTTTTAGAAGAACTGGGACACATCACAGGTTTTTGCACTATGAGGCATACAAAAAACTCTTTACCCAACTATCTGCCTAGCAGCTCAGAGCATGGTCATCTGAGCTATGAATAAACACCTAGTCTCAGAACTTGTCTTGGATGATCCTCATACAATTACCAGCCTTCGGACCATGAACTTCTCAAGTGTCCGCAAAGCCATATTAGTGAAGATTTCCCTCTATTTGTAGAGAGAGGAAAAAAAAAAAGAAAAGAAAAAGGAAAATTCAGATAATTAGAATTTCTCCTCAGATCAGCACTGGCAAATCTCCACTGCACTCCACATCTTCAGTTACTGTGTCTCTGATCTCTCCTTCAACTTTCTATTTGCAAAGTTACAAGTTAATGTAGTGTTGACTTAAAGCATCTGAAGCACCTTGAAGTACTCAACAAGACTAAAGCACGCTTCGAAACATATTTCTGACTGGAAATGACCAGGTGGCTTAGAAATGAAACGTGCAGCTAACCACCCTGTTGAGTGAGAGAACAACCCAAAGCTTTTCACAGCACATATGTATGTTTAAATACACTGAATTTTGGCAAGTAGTATGCAAAGAAGTCAAGTGAATGTGAGTCAACATGACAGAAAGAACAAACACAGAATAGCTTTAAATGTGGCAAAAACCAGATTGAGATTCTGACGAGGAGACCTGGCCAAAGTGGCAGATTCCAGGGACCTGGTGGAGCAATCACATCATCACTGCTTGAAACAACACAGCCCAATGGATAAAGCTTTCCTGACATACGAGATTTCCCCAGCTGGCCCTCAAAGGTTTGTATGTTGCCAGGCTCCTGCTGCCTCACATGAAAAACTTGACTACCCACCAGAAGAAAATTGCTGAAAGCTTCGCATGTCAGGTAGCCAAAGATGGAAAAGGAAACGATAAAATGGTTTGACTGGCTTCCCATACTGGGAGCTGAGACAGTCCAATCTGACTCCAGAAGGTTGCATCATCGCAGGTTTGTCTTACAGGGGAGCTCAAGAGTCCTTATCTTCCTTGAGAAGTCATATCTATCTGTCCTGCTCTTAAGCTTTGAGCCCAGATGAATCAGTTTACACTTAAATGTAGACCAGTCAAGTCATTCTCCAAAAAACCTTGTTAAATGAAAGCTAAATTTGATCAGCCAGGATGGGAAGCTTTGTAATTACTCACTGAGGCATATATAATGGCCTGCCAGAATTTATGGATTATATCCCACTGAATCCTCAGAAATACCCACAGACAAAAATGTTTACCTTCTCAAGGAGTGTGAGGCAAGACATTTTGCACTGTACAAGATTTTTACGACATATTTTGCAACATAGTGTTAGGAACATGTTGACAAAACTTTTTTGTTATTCACTTCAGTCACACTTGGTTTTGTATCTATGCTGGCTTTTATTTAACAATTTTCGCTACTCCTGTAAAACTGCCAATAAAGAAATCTTTCTTTCAATAAAGCCTAAATTGGGCCTTCAAATTGTTATACTCAGCAGTTATGGAGAAGAAATTAAATTTTGATCTTGGATTGAGGCAAAGTCAGAAGCATACAACAGCCTGCATACAAGGTGTTCTTCACAAAATGCCCAAAAATGAATATACCCAAAGTGCATGTAGCTGAAAGCTGGGATGAGTTCCAGAAGTAAAGACCTGAATTTCATCTCCTGCTTTCAGTCCAAACCATGGCTATTAATGGAGAAAATTCAGGAACTAAAATGGTGGGAAGAGGGGTGAAAAGATTTTCAAGGATACACAGACTTCATATAATGTTTTATAAAACAAATCACTGCTTTATACTGTGTAGAAGGTAAGTTACAGACATAATGAACATGGGACTTGACACAAAACAAGAAATTCCTGAAACAAAGACCTATGCTCACATTTGAGCTCTATGTGATTAATGGACAGCCTATGAACAAGGCTTTGAAAAACAGCTTCTGCAAAATAAGTATTAACTTATTGCTAGAGACTGGAATGCATATTCTACATGAGGGACACAGCAATGAGGTAAACCACATTCACCCATGTTAAAAATAAGCCATTTAAAATTATTTCCTACTTCAGATAAAGCTCCCATATATCGGGAGTCAAAGGTTTTTCATGAAAAAAAATACTAAGGTGTCAGTCTAATACAGAAGAGCTTCTGAAAGTGCAAGGTCAGGTGGCTGGGACGTTAAGCAACTGAGGCCAAGAAGTTTATTGGTTTCCTTCTGAACTGCTCTCTTCAGTGAAAGCAAAAGTCAAAAACTGTCATATTATTCTCTAACTCTGTTAAATTGATGCATTCAGGCTCCTGTGTGCAATTCAGTTTAAATTACCTCCTAAAATAAGGACTTGGCTTTCAGACTATGCATGCTAAGTAAGACACTCCTCAAGAACTCGAGAAAAGAAGTAAACATTCAATTATGCCTATTCTGTGGAAAAAGAACTTATCTTACTAAATCTCACATGTGGAATAATTTTCTAACAATAATAGTCACTTTGAGACCACAGCTTTGTCTCCTGGGTCAGACTGATCTGTTCTGTTTGCTCCACTTGAAAACTAAGCAAAAGAACTTTAAAGGCTTTGATTGAGTTTTTAATATGTATGTTTATTTTTGTTCCATAATCAAAATAGCTGGTACATACTAAAGGAACAGTCTATTTAAAAAATTTCTACCCAGGGAAGCCATCCACCAGATTCAACTTTCTCTTAATATGTAATTAACATAAATTCTATCATTTTACCAATATTTCACCAGGCCAAATAGCTGGGAGGAAAACATTACTGATACGGAGAAATGGATTACCAGAGCAGCAAGGGACAGGAAAACTAGATTAACAAGAAGATAAAAGAGTGAACCAAAGCAGCAATGAGGAACTTCCCTATTTTTATCCCACCTCAGACTGATACTTTTAATTTCCAATTCTTTTATATTTCTGTTTCTGAAGTTATGAATTCCTCAGTTCTCCTCCCCTGCTCCTTTCCACCTTCCTATCTTTGCCCAAGTCCATTTCTCCCATTCCCACAAGCCCTCCTAAGTGTTCACAACAAAATCAATGATGAAACCACCATTAAACAGAATCTTACTTAAAACTTCAGATATTTTTTCAAAGTTCATAACCATACACTGCAATTATATTCAGCCTTTCAAATTATATAAGTATCCACTTAACTCCCAAGAGCAATCCATTATATTAGTCATTAACTACAAACACTTTTATGGTATATGGTCTCCCTTTTTCTCTGTACTTCAGCCTACATATCTGAACAAACAGCTTGCTTTGTTTTTGAGGGTTTTTTCCCTTACCCCTGCATATCTCAAGACTGGACATTCTCCATGGAACACAGTGCAATTTGCTGTCCTTATTTATGTCACAGAGCAAAAAATGAATTGAATCCTTGGGTCTATTTCCCCTGGCTCTGCCTGCGGGCTCCAGTACTGCTCTTTTTGTTCTGTGTACGTAAAAGCAAATTCCAATTCCTTTCACAATGTTTTGTTCATTCAGGTAAAGTTGGATTTTGAGGTTTGGCATCTTTTATTATCTTTTAATACTGTTAAATCTCCCTAGACATTAGGGCCATGTAGATTTGAAAACATAAAACTTATAAAGATATATATGAGGGGGTGCCACTTGGCAGAAAGACCAAGTTTACACTACAGTTCAAAAATTCAATTACAAATCTCATTTTTTCAGGGGTATAAGTACAGCTGGACAAATTCACTCCATGTATATTCATTGCCTGCAGATGCAACTTTCTTGGCAAAATTTCACCAATACAGAAGTTGACTGTTTAGTGTCTTACGAAATGGTCTTTTCTTCAAGAACAACAGGCAGAGTAAGGAACAAGAACAGAAAGACCATCACAACATGATACAATCTTCAAGAGATTAAGACATCCTCAAAAGATACAGAGGCAGCAGTTTATGTATCATAGCACTATTAGCATCCATTTGATATTCCTGTTCAAATATCAGAACAGCCAGAACACCCGTATATATTAAAAGGTTAAAAACTGTGTTCAGCTGATAGCAGCACAGTCTCATGGTTACTCTGAAAGACTGACACTGCACAAAAATGCAACTTTTACAGGCGGGGACTGACACCACATTTTGTGTTTCCACAGCACCTACCATAAAGAAGCCTTGGGTTCATGACTGGGGTTCCTTGGCTCTACAATATATAAAAATAATAGACAGGTAAGGTTTATGCTTTAACTACACTCTTCTGCCACAAAGTCATTCCTTGGAAGAAACTCATGAAAAGCCTCATGATCATGTAGACATCACTTGCCTTATAACTGGGGTTGGGATAATAGTCCTTCCTTTCCTAGAATGGTTTAGGTAAGACGCATAATAAATGTAAAACACTGACTTTCAAAATTTTTCTGTCAATAGAATCTGTTCAGCATTCTAATGGTAAAGCTATAAAAAGATTTCATACTGAAGTGCAGCATATATACTCCAACACAATGAACTCCAACATAATCCCACTACAATGTTTCACAGCAGTTCTGACAAGGTTCCAGGTACACACAATTAATTTATTTCAAAAAATCACAACATGAAAGGTCTGGGTGTACCTAAATGCATTGTCATACAGCACAGACTGGAAAAATCTTTGTTCAGAAGCACTATCCCCAGTTTTCCATTCTTCTTACTAGAGAACTACTCCACCAGGCCTGTGCTACAACAGGTGTGTCTCACTTTTGCTCAAAAAGGGCTCTTCAAAGTGTGACTGGCTTCACAAGCCATGCCTGCTTATTGATCTCCTACCCAAAAAAATTCAACTATTGTATGTTCCTGGGCAAAATAATTTCTGTCAATAGGTCTCCTGCTATTCAAAGACATGGATATGTTTTAATTATATAATTACAGGAAGTAAGTACTATGTATAAGACACTACCAAGCGGGCTTTGCAGACAATGTTACAAAAGGGCCCTCTTGCGTTTCTCTCTACATTGCTCCTGAGTATAGCATTTCCAGTTGGTGTTTGTCAACCTGGCCACCTGCAAATATCTTTATCTGCACCTATAATATACCTATGGATGCTCAATTAGTGTCCAACTACATTTTGTATGCAAAGGCATGCATAAAAGGCATGCATGAAAGGAAAAGTATACAGCTGTAGCACTAAAGGACACCTCAGGAAACAATTCTGTGCCTCAGAAAAAGGCATAGTGAGCCATGAACTGCTCTTCTGCCTGGGCCTAAAATCTCCTCCATTTCCTTTCTCATGCCCATGTTCCCAGGAACACTAAGACGGATCAAAACCTGAACTTACAAATTAGTTTCTTTAGCTTGTAGTGCACTGCTTGACTTCTATGCAGCCACGACCCTTTGAACAGCACTACCTGGGAAAGGACTTGAGCTGTGCCTAACCCTGTGCGTGCTCAGTGATACTGTGGAATGGTACTGCCACACCCAGCACTCTTCTGGGACTGGAACTGAAGGGTTTCACCCATGGCAAGAGAGTTCTCCCTCCTACTCAATTCATGTTTTGAAATCACACCTGGTCATTAACAACTTCATGGCTATTAATGTATTCTCTTTGGTTTTGGGGAGGCTTCCAGGTGGAAGCAGAGATATCTGCAAGAAGATGCTGAGCAGAAGCGTAATTCTGGGGGACGCCATTGGCTACTTCACTACACATCGCTAGGTATCTGATCTAAGACAGCCCCTTCAGCTCTACGGTAAACAGGGAGAGAGAATCACGAATAATTATTCACTCTATCATAAGACATGTACAGACAAAACACTTAACTTTTAGACAGGTAAATCAGATTAGATGAATTTGACCCTACGTGCCCATTTCAGATTAAATTTTTATCATGAAATAAGCATTCCCGTATAATTACAAGGAAGAGAACAAAAATCTTTCATCTCAGAGTAATCACCTCACATTCGTTTCTCTTTTGGATTTCTTTCTCAGATTTCTTTTAATTAGTTTCATCATTTCTCGTAACCTCTTTCATGATTTAGGAACTCATATGACACAAACACAATGGAAATGATGTTTTGAGTACTCTCCTGTCCTTATCTCTCTCCTCCTGCACAGCACAAAGTGCCTATAGCCACTTTTTAAAAATTCATAATTTATTTCATTTATTTCAAATCATCTTATTCACCAGTAATATTACAGGATCATAGCCAGACCTCCATACTCTTCTTGCTTATGAGTAGAACATTTAAGTTAGTGACTATTTTTAAAATTAACCCACCATCTCCATGTGAAGCAGGTGGCAAAAAATACTGAAGAGGAAGTAATTGTTCCTTAAAGTTCAAATTAACTCTTTTTCCTCTCCTTTCTAATTTGTATTAAATCCCTGAGTTCTGGCAGCAATGTGTTTATTCTAAAAAAATAATGGTTCCTTAAAAGTGACATAAATTGTATTACAATTTGGCATAAAGTGATTGAAGGATTTTTGCACAACACAGTATTACCAGCTTCTGCACTATTGCAGTTGGAAGAAATGTCCCATATAAACTACGTAAGAAAAGCTTAGGAAAAGACACAAGGAGAGGTTTTGCTTGAAGTCCTTGACATAATTTGTGGAAGCACCTTAGCTGTACATTCTGCAAAGGCTTCTTGCCCACTCTTGCCATGCAGCTGACAAGGCACGTAAAAGATGATGGAAACAGATGCACAAGCAATAAAATACACAAGTGAAGCAGATTATGCTGTGCAATTCCCTCTAGCAAAATGCCATGACTACAACAACCCTACAGTAAATGAAATCAATAGAAAAGGAAAAGAATCCTACAAGAACTTGCTTTTCCCTTAGGGACTAATATCTTGGCAAGACATCACTGCTATTTTATATGTTCAAAATTAAGTTTATATGTAGTCTTTCAATGTACACTTTTAAATCCTGCTTTTATGCTATCTATCTCTAATGACATTTCCTAGAAAGTGTATCAGTAGCAAGATGTCCCATTTTACATGCAAGACAGTTTTCCCAGGCATGATGGGCATCCAGGGAAGCACATGCTTTGCTAAAATGAAAACCAAAATATTACCTTATTAGTCAACAGCAATGTGTCACCAACAGAGTGAACTGGTAAAACTTGCTTTTCTTTGGAAAGCTTGAAGAGATTCTTCTTAATGATGTACCTTTTTATCAGCAAAAGGTCTGCGTCAGCACAATTCCAGCAGCAAGAAGTTCATTCTACTGGTATGAAGTACACCTACAGCACACCTACACTGGCCAACCTCTCCTATACTGGGCTGGGGAGTGACACAGACAAGGTGTTGATGGTGTCCAGTTGGTGCTGTACACATGTGCTTATGCAAACATGTTAGCATTCCACAGATCACCTCTCCATGTGTTACTGGAGTTACAGCTGGTGAGTAGAGTTATACCACTAACAGCCAGAAACAAAAGGAATGCTTATTGCAAAAGGATGGGCTGCAGGATAACCCCAGAACTACTCTCTCCCTAGGTATATGTATTGTACAGAACAGCTTACTACCTCACACAGGGACCAACAGCACAAACTGGAACAGCTTTCTTTGAAGGAGGAGGGGTTTTTCTCAGAAAAGATATTCAAAGAAGGCAAAGACTGCCACATAAAGCACTCCCAACTTCCACAGCTGCTTGAAAAAAATCATGATTCTCCCACTATGTTCATATAAACTCTCAATTATATCTAATATTTTGTATGTGTAATAATTATAGAGGTATATACGCACAGAATTACTCTACAAAGCTTGTAATTATATTACACTGATGACTCATAAGAATGTGATGATATACAACAGAGTATCTCCATTTTTTAGTTTGCAATTTAAAACAACCAGGAAATGGCCCACAGAAGTAAGCCTTAATACAACACTTGGTGTTTCAATGAAACATTCAGATATTCTGAATGTTAAGGTTGCCTGAGGAACACTAAGATACTTTCATCTTAGAAATACATTACAGTGCTCTCTTCAATGAGGCAAACAAGCATTAATCTTTCCACAAGATGTTGCTCTGTTCAGCAGAGAAGCAGCAATGGTTAATGATCCCTGCTCGCGTTCCTCGCATTGCTGAACACGTACCCCAAATGCCTTACACACTGAGAAATACTCAAGCAGAGCCCTGAACACATTCTTTCTTCTATGACCTTCCCAATGAAGCATTCAGTTCCACAATATTTAAATGCTTGAAAAATATAACGATTTTTTTTCTTCTTCGACATGTCTCGGTGAGTTGAGGAAGTATTGCTGTCTCCTGTATTGCAGACTGGGAACTTGGGCACAGAGACTTTAAGATCAAAAGTGTCTATTAATTTTGCTCCCAATCTGAGATACCTGGGACCTGATGTTTCTGAGCACCAAGCATTACACGATGTTTAATACATTCAAAGTACAGCTCCCTATTACTACTGCTGCAGCTGTGAGCACTCAACACTTCTGCATATCAGACCTCACAGTCTCCAGTCAGGCACTGAGAAAACAAAAAGCACGCGGCGCCCACATGTGAAAAGTTTGAGTCAGGAGATGTTCCTACACACAACTAGGAACTTTTTCACTCAGTAAAGAAGAGAAGGCAGAGCAGCAGTCAAGCACACAGACTGTCCTTTCCTGCTGTCATTAAAGGCACCCATTTCATGCTTTCCAACTACTGCCTTAGTGAGGCAGAGGCTTGCAAGAGCAGATTCTCCACCTAGCAGTTCCAATTCATCCACAGAGGAATGATCATCCTGGAAACTGATCCAGATAGTGGTCCTTCACAGGAGAAGTAGTAAATTTAGCAATGTCCTTTGCCTCCTAAACTGCCCCTCCACCCCCCAACCCTGCTTCCCCCAGGACTCTAGCTCTCCAACAAAGGAGGTTTCTGCCCTCTCTCTCTGGGAGGCAGCATGAAGGTTTTGAGGGAGCGAGCCTCCTGCGTCCTGGGAAGGTGGTGATGGATGCCTACAGCTCTGGACCGAACTGCAGAGAGCCTGACTCAGGCTGTACCCACCTGAGGGTGAACACTGGACGAGTTCAACTGGTAGCAAGTTATGGTACCAATGAGCCCACATGAACTTCAAGTTTCCAGAGGAAAAACAAATTCCTGCTGATGAATGTGCTTGCACCCTTTACCCCACTAGTGCTCTACCTTACTCACAGGCACGGACTCTGAGAGAGTACTATTTACTGAATGCAGGTATGTATGTACCTCTTGTATGCCTTTTTTTCCCCCTCCTGAAACAATGGCCTCCTTCAATGAGCAGTCAAAACTGCAAATAAGGTGGGCTAATGATGTAATTAGACTTGACTAGAAGTTGACTCAAAACTACAGGAGTATATAATCTGAAACCCACTGAAGACAACAGAGAAAAAAAACCCACGCAGACTTCAGTAAGGTATGGAAAAGTTCCTTTCTCACCAAACACCACCTTGTTTCATGCACAGGGCAGGGGCATGGAAGACAGACCACTGCCTTGGCAGGGAAAGAGAGATGTATGTGCTCAATTGTGTAAGTGGCATGTGTGTATCACAGGACCTCAATGGGAAAGATCCAAGCTTCACTCAGTGAGCTTTTTATCTTCCTCATGGAGTATATGAATGAAAATATTATGATATACGTACAACATAAATGAAAGGTTACTGCTTTGATTACACGATATTTTAATTTGCTGCTAAAATATTTAAATGAATTAACAGAGAAGACTCTTTTTCTTCATCTGCTTTTCTTTCTGGAGGAATGAATATATTAAGAAAAATAATTTCTCTTGCTCAGTTGAAAAACTGCAGTTTAAACCCCCTTATTAAAGAGATTCCTTTCTCAAAAAAAGTCACTAGTTCTCTAACTAATGTTCCTTTTTCACAGTTGCTAATTAATCTGTTGTTATGCATCGAACTTAATTTTGGAAAGGTAAAGGCACTGACACTTAAAGAAATGAATGATAAACGAAATGTTAGATCCCCGAATTCTGTAATTCCTATGTAATGACAATTAATGAAATACTATTTCCCACTGGGAATTTTTTTAAACGCTAGATAAAGGGGCTGCTGTGCTTTTAAGATTTACTCTCATGATCGAATTGTGTCTCTTACAGCTATCAGAAATATAATTAAAAGACGACTCTTCCTAGAAAATGAACCTACAGATAGTTTTTAATTACATCTTGTTTCCTTTACAGTTTGAAAGTTGACAGCAATTGCTATAGAAACTCATAACTGTCTGGTAATTTTTGCCCTGCACTCATTTAGAGAAGTCCATCTTGAGTATCAGTCCCACTTGTCAATAGAGGAGAATCTGAAATATATTAACATTTAGTTTTACAGGACAGATACTAATTGGCTTGTTATTTTGTCACTGTGTAAATTTTCAGTGACCTTTCCAAAACAGAAATAACAAGTCAATAGAAACTGTTTCTTCTCGACTTTCTCCACCCACTTTTAAATTTTTTTTAAAACAGCTATCTGAAGTTTCTTAATCCCTTTCCAGCTACATACAGTTTCATTTTTTTTTAATTATTTTTTTTTAGGCAGAAAGGATAAGTAAGGCAGTTTTGTTCTTTTTTTACTTTGCATTTTAATTTAATGGAGGTTTTCTAAGTTGTTATCTCAACTAACATATTCCATATTCATAGCAAATAACATCAGGTTATCCAGCACAAAGTACCGTAAAAACTCATTCTCCTCCTCACACTGTCCCTCTCCCAGGAAATGGAAGAAGAAAACACAACAAAATGAAAACACAGATTGGCCGGCTTTTAGCAGTTGATGCACATTTGTGCATCTTGTAAAGAAATATCTACATATACCTACTGAACTTACTGAATAACAGTTATTTGTAAAGATGAGTTATATCAGCATAGCTGTGGATTAAGATTGAATCAACCCAAATCCTATTACGCTTGCTCTGCACTCTACCACCACATGCTTTAGACCCTTCCCTCTGATGGCAAGGGATCTTACTAATATTAAAGACAACGCAAACCCACAGCCATTTTAAAAGATGGCGTGGCCAGCTCTAGGAATACTCTGCCTCTCTCCTGAAAGCAAAAGATTGAACACAAATGTGCACAGCACGGGAAGGAAACAGGAGTCATTAAAAGTCTAAGTGCAGTTGCCATGACCTCGCCGGGATTACAAACATGGTGGGAAAGCTCGCTTGACTGAAGTGATGGATTGGTACAGGCTTTTTTGGGAGAGATTTAAAAACTGGCTGAACAAAGCCCTGGGCAACCTGTTCTGCCCAGACTTGCTTTGATCAGGGGGTTCGACTACAGACCTCTGCAGGTCCCCTCTGATCTACATGACTGTGATTGTGGCTTTGTGTGTGTACGTGTAATTCTTTGTAGGAAAATCATGCTCAATCTTTGCTAAGGAGAAATTTTCAGCTAGGAAAAAGCCCAAAATACTAATCTCAACAGAAAACTTCATACAGAAAATGGTTGGACTTGATGATCTTAAAGGTCTTTTCCAACCTAAATGATTCTATGCTATACAGCTATTGCACAGAATTTCAGTGGGCTTAAAAAATAAAAGGAAGCTGGAAGACTGTATCATAATGTTGCCAAAAAATTGTAGGTAAAACATGACAATGTGATATTCTTTCTCAGTAGATTACATTTTAGACTAACACACTCTGAGGTCATTTACATGCAAACTCCTTGTCAGTTCTTTCTGCAGTGAACGGTTAGGCATGCAATTTTGGGTAGATAAACTGCATGCTTCTACATGGCAACATTTTAAGTAATATCTTTGGTTTACCCTCCTCATGAAACCACAATCAGAACTTCTATATATGTGACTTGTCATTTATGGAGCACTTAATCATTTCAGGACATGGTGGACAAACTAGTTAATATTTAACACAGATCTTGGGATTATGGCACCACTTCACAAATGAGAAAGAGAGGGGCTCCAACATCTCCTTTAAGAAGACATGCCTGATTTCTGGGTGCCTAACACTGGGCTTCAGGAGACTGTGAGACCTAACAACGTCCTGCCATACAGGATATGCAAACTGGCAATTAATTTATGATACATTCAAAGAACTCTTAGTCTTGCAATCCGTCACTCAATAGGATAATTTTTTTTAAAATAGAAACAAAACTCCACACGTGCACTCACAAACCCCTTTAAGAATATTGCAGTGGGATGCTTACAGTTACCAAAATAAAAACATGAGATTTTAGGGGTTCCCACAGGTTACTAAAGATGCAAGATGTCCAATTACACAAGACACTAAATTTTGCATAGGATTAGCTAACACGGTGAACTGCTGAGCTTCACATCCTATAAAATCTATGCAATCCCTGCAAATCATGTTAAAGAGTATTTTTTGCCTCTTTCCTTAGATCTTTACAAATAATTATTTGGATTTTACTTTAATAGTTTGGAAAGCAGAAACCTCTTCCAGGAATACAATATTTCACATCATAACCCTGATATGAATCACCATTCACTCAAATCAAATAGATCCTGATGAAAACAAACAAAAAATCCCAGTCCTCTCAGTTGTTCAGCAATCACTGCCTTCACTTTGATCCTACAATTTCATTAATGTTCTAGTTCTGAAACTCTCACACCACTGACAGGAGCTAGATCATAGAATCATAGAATGGGTTGGGTTGGAAGGGACCGTAAAGATCATCTAGTTCCAACCTCCCTGCCATGGGTAGGGACACCTTCCACTAGACCAGCTTGCTCAAAGCCCCATCCAATCTGGCCTTGAACACTGCCAGGGAGGGGGCAGCCACATCTTCTCTGGGCAACTTGTTCCAGTGTCTCACCACTCTCACAGTGAATAATTTCTTCCTTATATCTGATCTAAATCTACCACCTTTCATCTTAAAACTGTTATCCTTCATCCAATCACTACACCCCCTGATAAAGAGTCCCTCCCCACCTTTCCTGTAGGCCCCCTTTAAGTACTGGGAGGCTGCTATAAGGTCTCCCCGGAGCCTTCTCTTCTGCGGGCTAAACAACGCCAACTCTCTCAGCCTGTCCTCACAGGGGAGGTGCTCCAGCCCCCTGATCATGTTTGTGGCCTCCTCTGGACCCACTCAAGCAGGTCCATGACCTTCTTGTGTTGGGGGCCCCAGAGCTGGACACAGCACTCCAGGTGGGGTCTCATTAGAGTGGAGTAGAGGGGAAGAATCACCTCCCTCGACTTGCTGGCCACACTTCTCTTGATGCAGACCAGATGGTCGGCTTTCTGGGCAGTTTTCCATCAGATTTCTACTACTAAAAAAATAAGCATAAAAGGGTGTGTCCTAGCATATATTAAAAAATCAAATTAGAGATCTTTGGATGATGCCTTACCAGAAAAGGCAAAGCAATGCCTGCTTTTATAGTTAAATTCCCCTGACATTTCTATAATCTTGTTATTACAATCTGTAAGAAAAAAGAAAAAAAAGCCTGTAAAGGTACCCAAATGGCAATGCCATGTTTAAGTATCTGTTTGTTACTTGGACGCTGGCCATTTTTGTACCGTGAAGTGAGTTTGGATTTAAATTAAATATAAGAAATAGTAGGAATTACCAATCAACACACAGGTACATAAAAACTTCTAGACCAAAAGGGATTACATGCTGCAACGCCTCCATTACTAATAGGGGATTGGAAAATTGATAATGCCAAGCAGAAAACTCCCCTACAAGGAGACCTCACCATCTGGCTTGTCTCAAACCCAAAGGGAATTAAACAATAAAAGAAAATCATTTTCCAGCAGTGATGCAGCAGTGCAGAGTGGAGGACAAGAACCAGCCACAGTCTAGGGACTAATGTTTATGAAGCATTTTTTATGACACAGTTCTTTATATTTTCTTGCACACATCAAGCCTTAGGGAAGTACTACAATTAATCTTGTCTTAAAAATGATGAAATTTGAGGCATACTAGTCATTTCCTCAAAGAAACCAAATCATTAACTAAGTGAACAACGCAGCTCAGAATTATTGATTTCTAGTTGATGTCTGAATCATGAAAATACACTTCAACATAAGTTTCTGTACTCTGCTCCAACTCCACAAAGCTTTTGAACTTCTGAATGTATTAAATTCTACACAACGATACTGTGTTAACAGAATCTTAATTATACAGTTTTAAATTACTTCATCTAATCAATTACCTACTCATACTGTTTGTGAGGAATTTGTTATGACAAACTGAAAGCAAGTAAGAATCCAGGACATGTGCTTAAAATTCTTAAATAGTCCCTTTTATCAGAAGTCACTGAGACTATAAAACTTCCTTACTCTATACTTCAGGATTAGCCATGTATGAAAAAGCTACACTTAATAAAATATATGATTGTGAGTGTGCAGTATATGGTATATATGGGAAAATAAGCATCATCAAGTTTTACCTTGTCAGCTAACTGCTAAGCATTCCTGGCTAGAAAGAAATATATGCAATATTTGGTTATCACACTTGTCTACTGCAGGTTTTTCCCACATATTTCTCTGATACAAATATTACTGGCCATGAGACAGAATAGTGAGATGGACCGCTGCTGGAGCATAGAACTTTATAACTTTCCTTTCATCATCTCTTTTTCATTAACAAACTTTTAAAATATGCATACCTCTAAACAAATCACAAAACCCTACAAAATCATTATAGTTGCACAGGCATGACTTGGTATTAAAATATTATAAACTGAACAGAATCATCACAATTTCATTTTCCTTGTCAGCTCCTAGGATGTATTATGCACCAGTTGCACATAATTATAAGAGGTTTTTAGCTTCTGAGCGTCGTTTCCATCATGGTTGCCTGCTTTCCTGAACAATTTAAAATGTCATCAGCCATTAAAATACAACTAGATTAATTAAGGTGTCCTTGGAAAATTATCACGTGAAGTTTGCACATAAGTTAGCATAGGCTTTCTTTCTACAAAATGCATGTAATTCCCCCAAGTCAGATAAGATAGGATATGCTCTAAGGCATAGTGATGCTTAAATGAATGTAAATCCTTCCTACTTTTTGTTGTCACAATAGAAACACAAGCTCTTCTGTCGAACTCTAAGAAAGAATCACCATCAACAGCAGATTTCAGTACATATTCATTTTGAGTCCTCAAAAATCAAATGCAATAAATAGGGTTTGCTTACCCATAAATTTATTCAGCTATTAAAATTGTGGTTTTCACACAGGATAAAAAAGCTATAGAAAAGTACAAATCCTCATTTTGGATTTAAAACAAATCCTCTACATATCTATGCAACCTAGAATCAAAATTAATAGGCTTCTAGATTCATGTAAAAAAGCTCTACTCTGAAACAGGCTTGTAGTTTATGTGCAGTCGATTGGCCAGAGCTGAAACTTGCACATGAGAGGCAGAACAAAAGATCACCAAGCACAAGAGCACAAGATGGAAAACAGAATGAGAGGTAAAAAAAGGAAAAAAAAACCCACCTCACATTTGCGCAGACTGGACTGCATAACAAGCTCAGCTGGTGTGAATTAGTATAAAAGCTCCTCCAACATCAGTGAAGCTGTGCCAATTTAGACCAGATGAGGTCTAAGCTGTCATTAGCCAAATGGCAAAAGAAACAAAACAAAAAAAAATCGGCCCATTTCTTATTTATTCCAATTTCCATGCACGTGCACACAAAAATATCTCCTTGGCTTCACCGCTGTTACTCCTAGTTTCCCGCAGCATAAGTAGGAGAAGAATCAGAAGTATTGTGTTTCCACGGGTTTGTTCATAAACATCTCTTGACTGCACAACTGAGCTACCCAACACCATTCTGTAACAACATTTTAGATCAGATAAAATTCACCTTATTTCAGATTTCATAAAAAAACCCCAGAAAGTCAGGCCAGACAAAGCAGGAGGATTCGTGTCAAGCTGTAATTTTTATTAGAAGCCATGAGACTGGCTTCACCCTTAAAGCAATCAAAAAAATTCAAGGGTTGTAAGCACACACAGCAAAACAAGAAGAGCAGAAACAGGCCCTTCCCCAACACAGGGAGATGAAAGAAAGTTTGGACCAGCATCTGCACTTTATCACTCTCAAACTTCTTAACAGACAGAGGGTCCAGCCATTACACAGTTCTGCACAGCTGATATTAACCTAATCACAGCACAGAGGGGAAGCTGAATTCAGTAAAATTGCTAGTCACATTGTTCATTCCTTGTTTTAGCTTTAGTCAATATTTACAATAGGTTAGGACAATCCTTTCAGATGAACAAAATAGCCCTTTCCTCTCCCTGTTTTGCTGCCAGAGAAAGTACAAGGAAATCTATGTGGTTCACAAAGGCTAAAAGTACAAAGGACATTTCTGGAACGAGGTAATTCAGCTGCCAGTTCTGGTCTAGTCAGGTCAATAGGAAGGTCCAGGAATAACAATTTATCCCACTTCTTTCTTGCCGAGGTAAACCAGCCAGCTCTGCTACGGCTAGTCTGTTTGTGGCAAACATATCGAGGTTTTACTCATCCACCAAGACAGCAGAATGCACCTGCCTCTTCCAGTGACCCCCAAACTGGTGTACAATTCCTCAATCTTCGGCTCCTACCACTAATCTCAAGATAAACTATGTTAACTTTATTAGACCTGCTTAAGTTGGCAAATCTTCCAACTGTTATCACAGAATCACAATTATGTACTGACTCTCGCAAATTTTTGACCTCAACATTCACATAGTCACACAGGCACACTATGATAGGAAAACTGCAAAGTCTTCCTCTATCGATCCTTCCTCTCTTTGAATCCACATAATTCAAGTAAGAAAGGAAGGTGAATTTGCACAACTGCACTTCAAGCAATGCACACAAATAATTATGAAGATGTTCTCTGACCTTAAACTGCTCTATATTCTGTGACTATGAAGACTGCCAGAAAAACCCAAAGGCTACCAGACTAAACTCTGGACATAAAACTTGCAAGAGTACATGCAAACATCTCCCACTCCTCCCAGCTAACACTGAAAAGAGAAGGTACAAATTCTGTGTTTCATATCCATTGTAAAGTTACTCTGCTTGCCCATATGTGCCAAAAAGGAACACAGTACTAGGAGATGATTAGAGGAAAAAGAATATTATGTTGCAGGAAGAGTGCTGATGATATCAAGTTTCATACTGCTTGACTAAGGCAAGAAACATACACTTGGGTCCTGAACATCACAAGCAATAGGGAGCTCTTCTATATATTTGCCATGTTTGATACATTTTCTTTAACACGTCTACAAAATTGATCTAAAAGATTAATAAAAAGTAAGACAAGTGAAAATGATCAATAAAGATTTAAATTTTATCCCAAAAGCTTACAGTGGTCCCTTAAGGTAGCATAAACATAGGTTTCACTGGTGAAATAAAGGCACAAGGCTATCACTCAGGTTGTTAAATGGTGCCTGTCAAAAAAAAAGCCAGGTCTGATTATTTCAACAATAGCAGCCAAATCCATCTGGTGCTCAGTGACCATCCAGAAAGCACTTACAAGCTTCAAAGGACTGAGTTACTATGACACATCCTCAAGACATATACACAAAATGATTACTAATCAATTTTTATTTCGTAAGAACTTTTCTTTGGCCTTCTACCTTAAAGCTCAACTGAGTGACAACAATGGTTTGTCGATGAATTCACAGCAAAATGGTGCTAGAGGGCTACTTCTGAAGCCAACGGTAAACACTTTGTACCCAAAGCCATCCTGGCTCCAATTGTGAGGTTTGATTTTACTGTTCAATAAAGTGTCTTGCACTTGCTTTGGGGGAGCACAAACAGAACAAAAGCAGCTGCACATCGCAGTAGTTCTGGTTTCATATGCCTGATGGTTTGAAAATTCAGCAAATGTTTACTTTTGGGCATCAGCTCAGCTACAGTCCTGCAATTAGAAGCGCCCATCAACTGGGCATCACTGAAATTGATGATGCTCTGAGAAGAGCAACTGCACAGACCTTGCAGGAGTCGGACCATAATGATTTAATTATCACATACAACAGCAGAACTGATCACAGTGGAACATACAAATATCAAAGCACCAAAGGAAATAATTCTCTGAAGAACCTCTTTGCAACACACAAAATCAGAGAATGGTTGGGGTGAGAAGGGACCTCTTGAGATCATGGAGTCCAATCGCCATGGCTCAAGCAGGGCCAGCTAGAGTTAGCTGCCCAGGACTGGGTCCAACTGGGTTTTGAGTATCTCCACAGATGGAGTGACACAGGTCAATAATCTTCAGCTGAATTGAATTGACTAGGACACCTTTTCTTCCATTTTTTTTTCTTTCTCCTTTTCCTTTTCCTTTTTTTTTTTTTTTTAAAGTAACAATAGATAAGCCAATAAAGTCAAAACCTTGAAAAAGACTGCATTTTATATGCTTGTTGAAAACCATAAGCCTCACAGAGGAATTCCTGCCTTCTGAAAATGAGCTGGGAAAACATATCCACACAAGCCACTGCTCTGGATCGTAACAACCACAATGGACAAGCAATTTGGAAATAATGAATGGCAATGTAAAAAGCAAGGAAGTTGACTTCCAGGAGTAAGGCACAAACACTGTTGGAGAAAGCCTCAAATCCCTCTCGAGAAACTTCAGCTGTTTGGGATTCCAGATGGACAAGACAAAGTGATTAGTCCTCTCTGTGGATTGTGTCTGACATCTTAAGATTTGAATCTTTAAGAAAAGATCCTTTAGCAATAAAAAGGCCTATAACACCTTCATTAATTAGGAACTCTGAAAAACATTCCAATAGGAGGGCAATACAAAAATTTTCATCTTTATGAAAGACCTCAATAGCAGCCAAAAGCAAAGTATTACTCTACAAGACTCCCAGCTGCCCTTCCATATCAGCACAAAAGAAGAGAAGAGAATATTTTTAATCTATCCTTCCCGGCAGAAAATGCACAAGCTAATGTTTCAAAAGAATAAACAACATCTGTTTTGGATGGGGTAGATGGAGAAAAACTCACGATCCAACCTGCAGGTAACCTAAGTGAACGGATTTATAAGAGACCATGATAAATGTGTGTTGATTATTTGCTTAATACATCTGGAATGTATTTCCTCATTTATGCAATAGGATGGGGGGGGCTTCCCCACAAAGAAAGATCCTCCACTGGGACTCATAAAGGCAGTAATATTTTAGGAAGTTACTGTGACACTAAGAAAAGTAGAGATTGTCTTGCATTTTCTTGTTCACAGCTTTATAATTAACAAAGTAAAAATGTAGGCTGTTATGTTTGATGGAAGTTTCCCCAGAGAGATCAAATAATCTAAAGCAGCAACAGCTTTCTATAATTCTGAATATAATTATAGAGTGAATTTCTTTTTATGGTGTAAACAGTCATAGTTAAGTAGATAGGTCTTAGTGGTTGCCATTTGCATTCCTAAGGACACCTGCAAGAAAGTCAAGTTTCTCTCTGCCACATCTTAGAACAGCTACTAAAGTATTACTGTTAATACACGCCACATAAACAAATGCATGTTTATAGGTAGGGGCACTTTATCATCGACATCACAATGCTGAACCCGGAATCAGTATTGCAAATTTAAGGGTAGATCATCAGAATAACAAGGACTGAACAAACCCCTCCACAGAAACAATTCTTCCAAAATTTGGTCCTTCTTACTGTAAAAAAACCCCAAACCAATAAAATCTCTGTGATGCTTAGTGGAGTTGACTGTGTGATCAAATATACACAAAAATGCACATTTATATATTTACACAGAGCTAGATAGATGTGTATACACCACACAAAGACATACCATCTTTCTGAACTAATATTTTTGGAGTTATGAAGAAAAAGCTTTTTCAGCCCAAACAGCTGACAACAACTAAGCGTGCTGATGAAAGACACAACTTCCACTTGAGGGCAAGGCTTAGTTGAAATGCCCTAGAAAAAAACAGTACAGTACAATAGCTGGAAGGAGCAGCCTGAAATATAATCCCAAGAGAGGAGAGACAACACACATCTCCTCTCTTTTCCTGGTGGCCTAAAGGAATGCCAAACCGGACCATGCCACAAGCCTTCAAGATACAAGTTGTGGCTGCTACAAAGCAAGAAACTAGTGCCAGCATTTCTCCCTCAGTGCTGCAGGGGCGTATGCTCCTACAACACACAGGACCAACATCAAAGACACCCAACATCTGCTATGGTTGCGGATACCACAGAAGCTCCTCTCAGACGAAGATACCACAGAAGCTCCTCAACAAGATTAAATTTTCTTAGCCACACACAGCTGAGAAGCTTTTTCATCACTGCAACTCCCTCTCACAGAGAAAAATCTTCCTACACAAATAATTTATACAGTCTGAACCTTGAGATTTCATCCCCTGCCCTTCTGCTGACTCCTGCACTTTCTCTCTCAGTATTGACCTCGCCTGAAATCAAACTGCTGTCTGGAGAGAGGTGGTGGCTGTTAGCAGCACATGGTGGAAGCATGAGCATCGGATAGCCATACATCAACACTTATCATTTTTGTCAACCAGGTACAGTGACAACGTTGGGGATGGATAGTTAACTTACTTTTTTTTGATGATGTAACATGACAGCTACTGAGACCTCCAGGATTTTCAAACATATACAAACCTTTCTTCACCCACTCCATTATACATTAACCCTACAAACATGCATACGGCTTAGCAGTACACTCTTTAAAATGTATTACAACATGTAGATACATGAGCAGATTTCAAAAAAAGATAAAACACCTCCTGTTCAGGTTGTTTTCAAAGGAAGTTTTGGTATCTGGCCACTTGGAAAGAAGAATCTTTTCTTTACAGGCACCAGCAGTAGGAATCAAAGAGTGAAAAGTATGGCCCTCTGATCTCTACACCTCTTCTAAGTACCAATACCTATGAAATCAAGAGCACATAAAAACGAGATGGTACTGCACGGTTCCAGTTACGTGTGTCCAATAACGTCCAACATGGTTGCACGGCCATTACCACTAAGACAGTTGTTCACTACTCAAGATTATCACCACACCACAGACACAAAAATGCAATTTATTCCATGAGTTTCTTCTGTTGCAAATGAAAGAAACATGTATGGTTCTGTTTGTTTTTCTTTCTGTGATTCTTGTTTGGGAAGCATCTGTAAAAACACAACTGCCTCAATGCTCCCTCATGATTTAATCAGCTTTTAGCAAAATTTGATGACAAGCCTAAATATAAACATTTCTGATACGGTCAGGCATGAAACAATTCAGACCAGAAGAGAGGCAGGGGGAAAAACCCTGGAAAATAGTAATGATACTAGGCAGAAAAATCAGAGAAGACAGTAAAGCAAGGCAGTTGGATTCTACCTTGATCTTACTCATGGGACCAAATGCCACAGGTAAGGAGAAGAAAGGGCTACACTCTCATAAGCATCACCTTACTCACTCTCCTTTTTCTGTAACGTAAACCTTCTGTTGTTTGGCCACAGAGGAGGGTGCAGCTATCAGGCAAGGAAGTACTGTGTTTGCAAACAGTCTTTTGTGGGTCCCAAAGATCACACATTCCCCAAGTACTCTGGAAGAAATACATTGATATTTCAGATACGGTTTTGTTCTGCTTAAGAATATACTTAGAGGAGGGAAAAAAAAAGCAACTAAGGTAAGTGATCATCATGTTTGCCCTTCTTTAATAGGGAATATCTGTGAGCAAAACTTTTTATTATGGCACAATGTTCTTGCATCATGTGTGAACGTGTCACTGCATGCAGTTATGCTTCTGAAACAGCATGAATAAGTAACACAAGAGGAGAATAGAGTATTCAACAAACACCTAAGGACACCATCACATTAAATTATGATTCATCTGGGAAGGAACTATGCTACACTAAAAAGCATAATTATGCATTTTGTCTTAATTAAATATGCTCTTAATAGTATAACAGAAAGTGTCTATGCTCTTCTCTTGACAGTGGCTGTGCACATAATACTGAGCTTAGGACTAATGTGCCCTACCTGCCAAATATAAAGTTCAGTAAGTTTTGGTCTTTTTGTTAACCTGCTACTCACAATTATGCTGGTTTTGAAGCATTTACCATGTAATAAATGCAGCAGCTGAAAAGTATCCAGAATCAGTGGTCATTCATACATTCAGTCATCTAACAATTTGAGCACATTCAGTAGAATACATGAATGCGCACACGTATTTAGTAAGAACATGCACCACAAGTTTTGTATATAAAGAATTGCTAAGAGGAGGATTGAGATCTTTCTGAAACCTTCAGGGCTTTTTTCCCCCTGAGACTATAATGTAGCTAATTTATTATAGAAATTTCAGCCAATATTTATGTGAAAAACTGACAAATGCCATCTTGGTAGGATTCAAGAAGTGATTTTGCTATTCCAGCATCCTATAAAACTGTCACATAATACCAATTCTGTCAATCAACAGTGTTAAATTTTGAAAGTGTCTCTTTGTTCTGACTGGTTAGTACTACTGCATTTTACAGAAAAAGGTTAGCCAGGTCAGATTTCAAAGATGACCAGCTCTTAAGATAATCTGAAACTTCAAGTAGCAGAGAACAGCGACCATTAAAGAGTGTAGCCTGCAAAATAAAATCCTTTGTTGAGAATTCAAAGCCTTTTTTCAGTAGGAAAAAAATACAAAAGCATACATTCTTTAAATATACATTTAGCCTCTTGGCCTTACTCCACAAAGCTACTCTTCAGCACCCAGAGCATAGCCAATAATTTGTTGTTACAGCCTGACTTTTTTGATACCATTTTGCTTTTGAACTTCTAAAAAGGTTTTAAATTCCCAAATAGTCTAGTCCCACTTCTTGTAGTCTGTTGCATTTTTGGAACATAATTACTAAAAATAGCCTTAATTAGCATTATATAACAACAGGGGGGAAAAAAACAATCAAAACTTCAAAAGAAACAGCTCTGTAAATTTTGGGCATTGACTGAGAAACAATACAGCTGATCCTTCAATGATGTCTGAAGCAAACTGCCTGAAGAGAAATATCAATTTCAGAATCAACTGGAAACTAGTTTTGTACTTATGCATAATCGTAAACACATAACTAACAACACTGAATACAGAGGTACGGCCAGCAGGGAACAGAAATATAAGGAAAAAAAAAAAAAGAATTAACCAATTAGCATCAAGATATAACATGTCTTTCTCCCTTTTCCACCAAATATCCATGCTGTGTTGCCTTCTCTGAAAGTAGAGAACAATGTATCCAAGGCATTTTCATGCTTTCTTAATTAACATTGTCTAAATGTTTAATTTCTAGCCCTGACAAAGTGCTGTTTAAATTACTTGTCAAGTGGATAGAAATGATGAGACCTATCACATTTGAAGGTCTGTACCTGCTTTCACTCCGTCTGCCAGCTAGGTACACTACAGCAGGTCTGCCTAAGAATTCCTCAGTACACAATGGAGAAACATCTTCCCAATGCCAGGAACTATCATTTAGGAGCAAAAGAACTGCTAGCCCTCAGAATTTACTCTATTTGTGGTAAATTATGACTGTCATTTTTATTCATATAGATAGATAAAATTAAACAAAACTGTGCTGAAGTGATAGGTTACTTTGAACAACCATGCTTATCTGGTCCTCTACTAAAATCTTAACCCTTAATAGTTGCTATAAGTTAATTGCCACAGTGTGGGCCAGTACTCCACTAAGCTCCTTCTTTCAAGGGTGGTAGAGAAATGGGTCATCCTTCCTTTTTCTTTTCCTTTTTTTTCCCCTGATACTATCAACTTTTTTCCCACCAGTATCACCCACCTTCACCTCCAGAAAGACATCTTGCAAAATTGAGGATGATAGTTAAATACCTTCCAGTCAACTCACTTCCAATTGCAATTTTGACACTCTGGAAGTGCTGAAAAAGTTGTAGTTCAAATCAGTCCTAAAGAGCTTAACTTTGTGAGCAGACAGATCACACAGGTAGTACCTCGGGGTCCCTTCCTATTTAAGATATTCCTGAGTGAAAAGTATTAAACAGATATCCTCTATTCTTCAATACTGTCTCCTTCACAGGATGCCTGCAGTGGGAAGAGACCTCTAGAGATTGCCTAGTCCAACCCTTCTCGCTCAAACCAGGATCAGTTAGAGCAGGTTACTCAGGACCATGTAGTACAGTTGCGTTTTTAGTATCTCCAAGGATGGAGAAATCACAACCCCACCAAGCAAGCTGTTCTAGGGTTCAACCACCCCCACAGTAAAAAAGCTTTTTCTTACATTTAAATGGAATTTCCTGCATTTCAGTTTGCACCCACTGTGTCTCCTCCTGCCACTGGGCACCACTGAGAAGAGTTTGGCTCTGTCTTCTTTACTCCTCCCCATCAGGTATTTACATACACTGAGAAGATCCCCCTGAGCATTCTCTCTTCTCAAGGTTCTCCACCCCATATGACAGATGCTCCAAGTCCTTAATCACTTCTGTGGCCCTTTGCTGGACTCACTTCAGCATGTCCCTCTCTCTCCTGTACTAGGGAGCCCAGGACTGGACACAAATCTCCAAATATTTCTCACCAGTGCTGAGCAGAGGACAAGGATCATCTCCCTTGACCTGCTGGCAACACCCTTTTTAATGTAGCCCAGGAAGCTGTTGGCTTGCTGGCTCACAGACAGCATGTTGTCCACCCAACTTTTTGGGTAATAAACAGATACCCTGAGATGCAAACTGTATCCTTCCCTGTTCCTCCTGCAACTGATCTCATTCTTTCTCTCAAAGATCTTGCGTGCATTTCAAACAAAATGAAGTGCTGTGTTTCTCCAAGCAGATTTTGCTCTATGCGGAGCTGGGTGGCACTCTTTATACCTTCATAAATTAACCTAACCTGAAACATCCTTGGTCTTTGGTCTGTAATACCTAATCTCATCAGCTAGGACTGCTCTTGGCATAGCACTCATTGTATAATGAGACTGAACTAGCAGTCATGCAAAACCAAAAGATGGACCTAGGCAGATTTGTGATAGTTCTTCAGTCAAAGTGTGTTTCACATATTTCCTAAATTCAACCCCTGTCAGGAATATAACATCAGGCTCACTTTGCCAAGATTACTTATTTTTCCATCATACATTATATAGTCAAGACAAAAAATGCAAGACAGGATACAAAGAAGTCAGAATTTGACACTGTCTGTGACAAGCATGAAACACTCAAAACCAGAAGATGTCTTCTTCCAGTGTGAAGCTTGAGAAAGAGGTCCTGATTATTGCTTACTGGTGTAGTTTTTTTTCCACAAATGTAGCATCACATATTAACATTATAAATTGCCCCCAGCAGTTTGGCAGAAGGCATGCCTACCAATTAGGCATTACAACTTGGGCTGATGAAGTAGACACACAAGAGTATGCTAGCCCACTGTGAAGAATAAGCTGTTTGGAATTGCTACTTGGTCAACTCATGTAAAAATACAAGGATTAACAAAGAGAATAATCTATGCTCTCTATGTAAACGTAGAATAGAAAGAAGCAAAATTGCAAACAGATGAAACAGTAAAACACTCAATTCTCTCTGACAACTCAACTTCATGTCTTGGTGTCAGAACAAGATTCTCCTGTACTCCTAAAGCTGAGGGTTTATTATGGCAAGTGTTCTTACTGATGGAACACTGCTTCAGAAAACCATGCCTTGTTCTGGTTATAGGCGATGATTTATGTCTTTATTGAAGGAACTATGGAAAACAAATAGAACATCAAAGAAAAACTTTGACATCTTTATGATTGTCTTTGGAGTTTCAGAGCATGCCTCCCTTAATTCCTTACTAACTTTGGAAACCTCTTACTGTAATGATTTTGCTGATGGCAGCATGTGTGAAACTATATTAAGCTTGAAAATACATCTCTTTGATGAATGAAAGGAGACCCTGAAGTGCTAATTCCTCCAGCACTCTTTTCTTCTCATTTACCATTCTTCAAGAAGCTGACTGAACAGTAGCTAGGAAAAACTGAGTTGTATCACTCTGCGATTTACATTCAGGAAGAGGTTGCGGGACAACAGCTGCTTTACATGTTCTGATTGCTTTATTAACACAAACTTTTCAAAAATTAAGTATGGCCATTAGAACTCAGTTTCCCTTTTCAGCATTTCCTGAATTTAGTCACAAAATATAAATATTGTATGTGGGCTCTCTTCAGTCTGGAGGTTCCTTTGCAACTCCAGTCCTTTGCCAGTACAAAGGTAACTTCTTTTGCTTGTGGCAATTTTTTATAAAGCATGCCATCTGGAAAACTGAAAGCTGCACCTACCACTTTGTATCACTATTACACTCAGGAGATCTGGGATACAAAAAGACCAAGTCCTGTTCATGACAACTACAAAATGAGAGTGAAGAGCACAGTGTCAGTCCCAAACTCTGTTTCACTCATCACTGAGACAAAGCCCAGTCTAGCACAGCAAGACTCAAACAGCAGCTACTGTGCATTCTTTCTTTAAGAGATGACTATTCCAGCCTCCTCTGCTCAACAGCTACATAATTCAAGTCATTAAGGAGGCAGAAGATCCCTTTCTGTAGCCAATTGTAGTTTTGATTCTCTTCAGTAATGAAAAAAAACCAACCCCAGAACAGGCAGATCTAAAACAGTCCCTTCATTTCTGAGGGGAGAGAACAAGAATGGAAAGAAAAAAATCAAAATAACCCTCTGAAAATATTAATTATTTCAAATGAAACAGCTCCTCTATGTCCAGCGAATTCATCACAACTTACCTGCTCAAACTGACCACCTAGAGCTGGCAACCTTCTTTTTACTGGGAAACTAAAAGGAGCCTTCTTGTTAAGTCCTTCTAACAACATATTCCTTATTCTTTTTTACTGTAACCATAGCCCAGAATGACAATTTTGGATGCAGGACACACTTTAAAACACATCTTGCAGCATGTACACACGGTTTCATGTACATGGCTCAGGCTTTACTCCTTCACAGCTTTTATTCTGAGGATTGAGCTTTGCTTCTAAGAAGCAGAGGATCTAGGATGAATAGATCCTAGATCTAGAAACACTTCAGCAGGGTAAGGATTAAGATGTTTCAAAATTCTAATCCAGAAAAAAATAAAATGGCTTTCCATGCTGCCAGCTCACTTCATTTCACCAAGTCTTTCCATATTTGGCAGACTTGTTTGGTTTTTTCCCCCAGATTCTGACATGAGAAGGTTTAAAGAGTAACATTTAATTCTTGTGGCACTGTAAAAATATGGTTTAGAAGCAGAACCAAAGAAAACCAAGCCCACGCCTAGCATTTTTAAGCATCTTTTTTTAAATGCTTAGCATCATCTGTTATGTCTTCACCTACAACTAGCATTGCTTCTATTGAGAATGAAATCACAGCAAAGAGCTGGAAGCAGCTGTATGACCCAGGTGTGAAGATTCAATTGACAAGTTTCCCCCAAATACTAAAAATTTAAAAGAAAACTTTTTGGTACCAAGTTGCAGTAGTGAGCAAATCCAGAAACATTTGACATAGATTAAAAATTAACAGTGTGGAAGCTATATGAAATTTAGTATTAAATACATACTCAGCTTTTAGGTTTTGAAATAAGGAACTAGCAGTGCCACATAGTTCTCCGCACTGAACTGAGGTTTTGAAAACATTATTGCTGACTAAATTGCACACTTGGCAAATGGAGAGGGGAACAAAGAACAATACACAGAAACACACAGAGCTGTGAAGCTACTTCAGATCACTCCACAGACATTACTTCAATGCAGTGGCTGAAATAAGAGCGCTTTGCCTTGTCCAAAGGCCTGTCACCGGAATATTTTCCCAAGAAAAGGGACTTTAAGCACACATATGTGACAGTGCAACTTAGTTGCTTGAGGCAGCTCTCAGAAAATGCTAAATGGCTCTCAAGTGAGCCCAGACATTACCTTCCCTGCTGCTCCAACACTCAGACCATATAAAGTAAATATCGCATATGCTTTGGTAAAAGCTGTTCAAGAAAATCCAGATACTGCAGTCAGTTCTGATTGTCTTTATTACCGTGATGGTCTGGTTGGAAGAGATGTCCCATATGGGACTGCAGACCCATCTTCCTGAGCACTACATAAACAAACACTAAGCACTCCAAGGAGGTTACAGCCTAAATAGATGAGAGGCAACAAGCATTCTTAATCCCAGTTTTCAGATGAAGAATTGAGTCATAAAGGGATAGAACACATGCTCCACAAAGACGGTCAGGCCCTTTCTATGTGTCTATGTGCTACTGGACAGTCCACAAAGGACCATTTATGTCTCGGTGCTCTATCATGCTCAGCTTTTAAAAAGTGTCTAGGAACCAAACTTCCCTCCCTTTACAGGAGCAAAATGGCACCTGCAGCTCCAGGGAACTAACTCCATTAGGCACAGAGCATCACAACACTCAAATACCTCAGGACAACTTGCCCTAAATGACCTAGACACAGTCACACAAGAAGGCAACAAACAGCAGATTCAAGACTTTCTGACTCTCTACCCATATGCTACCACTGCTACGGTTTCTGTACTATTTCACGGGTAATTTTTTTCACTTTTGCTATATATGTTAAAAATTATCTAGTAAGCTGAGAGGTGACACAGGATATTGAAGATGCCATCACTTAGATGAGCTACAAATCAAAGTACTGTTTGTGTCCTTTAAAGATGGTGCATTTCAAAAAAGGTCAGGATAGTGTAAAGAAAATTTCACTTTTTGCAGTATTACCGTCTGCTTTATTATTTTGTCATTCTACATTTGTCCCACACCATTGACACGTCCCATTAAACAGCTTCAGCACTGCCAAAACACAGAGCCACAATGAGCAATCTAAGAAAAAAACCTCTTGTACTAAGAGAGCATTTTACGATCTGAAAGGATTATATAAACAATATCTTTGCTTATTTCCATAGCTTTGCTGATTTATCTGCATGGAAGGATAGAAAACATTCTAAAATAAGTACAAGTTGAATTAAAAAGTTAAGTATTCAATGTTTTACATTTCAGTTTGTGGCTTTGGAGCTGCTTCTGCTGAGGGTTAAAATCCATAAACTTTGGTAGAATTACTGCTGATTTCCACACATGGAAACCAAATAGGTACATTCAAAATTAACTTTGATCTCTCTGTTACTAAACATGACTATCATCTTCATCAAGAACACAAGAATTTCTGGATGCCATTCTGACAGTAGTTTTAACTGCTTACAAGCCCATTAAAAAAATTAGAAAAATAGCAAATTTGCTTTTTGAAAACCAAGCTGCAGTAATTGGGCATATTATTTCTAAATTGGAGTCCAGTTCAGCATGGTATGGGGAAATACAAGGAAGAAAAGTAATTTGATTCCAAATGCAGCAATGTGAAATAAATTATTGGGTAGAAGATCTCTAAATGTTTATTAATTCTCTATTCTTGGGAAATACAGAATGTAGTGACAAAAAAAGTTTTCTGAAATTTTTTTTAAGAACATATAATTCCTCAGATCCAAAACTTAGACAGATCGGTACATTATGCTGAGCATTTAAGTGATATTAAGGGAATTGAAAGAATTTTCAATGATGCTAGTGACATTCATTTTCAATGTTAATAACCTATTTACCATGATAGCAGCTTAATAAGCTTTTAACTGGCAGAAATGAAATTACACTGCAGTATGGCATTATTATTAACATTATGAAGAAAAAACCCCCACAGTTCCTTGCCCTCATCATTCAGATATTTTTATGCTGTATTTCAGGGAGATCATTAGCAGATATTTTCTCTCCTCTTTCTACCTATGCAGGAAAATTCCAATTCCATTTGTTGGGATCTAAAATCTACTTGGGCATTGCAACAGGTGCAATCCGCCTGCAAACCTACATTCCAGAGCAGCTTCTTCTGTCTGCCTTTCACTCTGCACAAGACCACAAATGCCAAACACCACTCTTACGGTTTACTAACCCTATAGGAAGCTCAAGCTATACAGAAGTCTAATCCTCTCCACTGGAATTAAAGGGTTCAATTCCTGCCAGGTAAAAAGTCCACCTATCTTCGAAATCCTGATCTGTGTAACATGGCTGGATTCAGTCTCCACTTTTCTTGTGTGACTCGCTCTTACTGTCTTATAAATCTTGTTGCAAAACGTGAAACCACAAGTAGCATCTCCGTAAGACGTTACCACTGTCTACTTCACCAACGCAAACATAATCCTCCATTTTACTTTAGGCAAGCTATCACCTTCACCAACTGTCCAAAACTTCTCTGCCATGAAGAGAAACCACTATATAAATTGCTTCCTTTCTTCATGTGTTCAAAAATAATATTTTCCCCTACTTGTTTCATAGATGCAACTCAGCACACATACCATGTAGTGGATGCTTGAGGCGTTCTATGCCAAACGCTTCCTTAAATTGAAAACGAAACATCTTTCCCTGTCCTGTAAGTGCAATCACTTCATTTCACAAAGATTTTTGGCAAGTACTTCAGGATGGAACTTACACGGGTTCATTCAAACTGAAATTTCAGTACCTGTGTCTTAAAATGAAAAATGTCAATCCAGACAACTTTAAAATGTTTGTGCATTAAACATTTGTATATCCTACCCACCTGTGCATTATACAATTTTAATACTAGCTTAGAGTATTTCTATTTTTTTTTCCTTGAAGTTTTAGAACATGTTACCATAATAAGTAAGGACATGATGAAAGTTTCCTACTTGGTGAAGCTTAACGTAGAATGTTTTCTAGTTGTTCTGCATCAAAGATTGTTTCTGAACGTATTTTAAATGTAACAATATTATTAAGAAAAGGTGCTTGGCTGATAAACTCCCTTCACCAAGACAGCCTGCGTGTGCAGAGAGCCCATACAGCCAAGACAGGCACAATGACAGCTTCCAGCATCACTCTATTCTTCTGGGTGGTGCTTCTACAAGAAAGGGCTTGATTTGGTTTTGGCCTCCCTGCAGAAAACACCAAAGGTATCAATCACTGCCAATTGTTCCCAGGGGGCTGGCGATATACCCAGCCTGCAAATACAAATCCATTCCACACAGGTCACTGAGCAGCAACCAGACAGTGATTTTTGGTCACTATGAACCTGGACCAGATGCAGAATGGTGACCTGAAAGTGAAAGGCTCTGAACCCAATTACTAATCCCCCAAGACACTGACTCCCCTGGCTCCTTATTTGTCATAACCTTGATATTTATCAGAAAATTGAGAGGCATCACTCCAATTCCATTTTTAATTACAGAAAATCTCTGGCGAGGTTTCAAGCTCTTTTTGCGCCATAACAAACTGTTTCTCCTCTAGTGCTTGAATTCACACTGAGGAAAGAAAACAAATACAATCAAGTCTGTGACTTTTGATTACACAGAAAATGAAAAAGACAAATGCCACAGCACAGACAATTGGATGCTGTAGCTTTGTACCTTGCATGGATACATTGTACTAGATACAAAGTAGTAATGAAAACTCGGGGGCATTACAGTTTTTCACTCCTACTGCCTATGCTACTCCTTGTCCAACCAGATGTCAGGTTTTCCCAGTTTCCTGCTGGAAGAAGGTCTATGGCACATTCTAGAGCAATCTACCTTATTCTGCCAAGTCAGAGCTCTATGAAACTCTGCAAGCTACCATAGAGGATATCAAAATATGTGATTTAAATCCTTTCTAACTGCAATAGAATTATTCCAATGATCTATGAAGAGGTATGCTATATACTTATGACAAGATAGTTAAACTACCACAAAACCATTACTAGAGATGTAGGAACAGTAAGGACAGGCTCAGGAAAATGAGCCATTACATTTTTAGGACTAAATCTACAGCAAGAATTTGCTTAAGAGTCCAAAGTACTTGACAGTTGCCTCACGGTGAACCAGCAACAACTTCATGCCTTTTAACCCAGGAGGTCCTGATCCCCTGGGGCTCACAGGGTTTCTGGCAGGACCTCCAGACCTCCATGGGGAGGTGCTTGCAAACCCATTTCCCTCTTGTTCAAAGACAGTGGAAGTCAAAGCTCTCATCTTGAGAAGATATGAGCACTGCCTGGACATTGCCAGCACCCCAAAGGAGGTAAATGATGCATTAGTTCTCTTACTTCCCCACCCACTCAGTGAGCACATATGACTCTTGTTAGGCAGAAGAGAAGGGTCTTGCTACACTTCTCTCAACTCAGAGCAAACAAGCTGAGCAAGGCATCAAAATAACCTGCACGGGAAGGGCATCAGGAGTTCAGATTATTCTTTTGTGGGGATGTGGGTCTGAAGCTTCTCCTTTCTAGCACTGGAAACTTTCCCCCAGTACTGTGGGAAAGAAATTCTAGTTCAGACCAGCAATGAAAGATAAAAAAAATGTAGCAGAAAATGAAAGGCTATGAAAGTTGTGGCACAGACAGGGAATGAGGAAAGAATCATAGCACCTGAGATGAGATGAACTGACAATAATGTGAAAGGACAGACATAAAAAGGTACCACAAGAGAAGCTAGCACAGCAGGAGGCAATAATGCAAATGAATGGATGGGGACAATCAACGGATGTCTAATTGGATTGTCAACCTTCTATTACAGAGATGGGATATGTTATATAGATCTGTAAACATAGAGTGTTTAAAACTTTAAGACAGAAAGAGACCAACAGAAAGAGACCTAGTAGAGAGATATGCCACAGTTTCAGGCACTCTGGGTAAAAAAGAAAAAAAAAAATCACCACTAAACAAATTACATAAGCACAAGGTTGCAAAAAATAAAAAAATATTAACATAAATTGGTTTAGCTGTACAAGATTTATCAAGTTAGAATAAAGTATGTTTTCAGGCAACATTCATTCGGGCTTCAATTATATTGAGAAAGGCACTGAAATAATCAAATTATGAAGCCCCAAAAGCATTTAATAATCACAAAAATGAAGCAGATGCACTAATAAAATTAACACTAATAAACTAGGTCAACACTGAGAAAAAGAAGAGAGTGATGGAGGAGGAAGAGAGCTCCACCCAGAGATGCTCCTCCAGGGTGCCGGCTTTGGTGCTGCACTCCCTGCACAGTGCTGTGCAGTAATGACTACAGATGATGCAGCTCTTTGACCTCTTTAACACAGACATTGCTCACACTGTCTCTGTAGAATCTCTGCTTGCTGCAGCTAGCATCCAAATGGCTCCTTAATATAGAAACCTGTGAGGAAATGCTCCTCTACCAGTAGTTTATCAACCATCAGATTAGGAAAGAGGGCCTTTAAGCCTCACAGGCTTATCTGCAGTGCAGCAAGAGTCTGGAGAGGCAAGCAGAGGACAGTCAGGAAGTCGCCAGCTCTCGAGTCACCCCATGATCTGTGGCTCAGGAAGGTAATTTCAGCACTAGGTCTCGGCTTTCCTCACTCAGAGTATAAACACTACCTGCTCACCTTGCCTAAAATGATTAGAAAGAGAACGAACCTGAATCCAGCTGTGTTGCCCCTACTCTGCTGCCCCTTCCTGAAGCTGGGCAACCTTTTGTGCTGAGAACAACTCCACAAAAATCCAAAGAACAAAAGGTAGTCTTCAAATCTGCAAAACATAGGCTCCCAGTGGTTTCACTCATGAAATGCTACATACAATATACACTGAAGAGTGATGACAAGTGCTGGCCAAGCCAGCAAACACAGTGGAGAGCCAGAACTGTTCTGCTCCACCTCAGAATCTGACCCACTCCTGTTATAAAACAGATGCATAAATGATTACAGTGATTATGCAGGGGAGCGAGATTATGCAAGTGCTAAGCACTGCTGTTATAATACAGATACACAAACGAGTATAAAGGGGCCTAGGGATGTGGCATTTCTCTTCAGCTTTCTTAGGAAGGCAAAGAAAGAATGAGAAAAAGGGGGCTGGATAAATGCAGTCTGTGGGAATTATTTAGGCAGGAAAGACAGAAATCCTGTCTTTCTGCCAGGCGCTCCCTTGCTCACACAGGGAAAGCTCCAGCACAGCAGCAAAACAGCAGAGGCAGAAGTGCAAAGGCAAAGAACTAAACTGTTCATTAAAACTCAGGATTGGAAAGAGCTGACAAGCATTATAGTGCCGCAGAAGATCATTCTTCTCAACTTTCTGGCACAGAAAAATCAGGAACAACTGCCATTAGAAAAAAAAAAAATCAAGGACAAAGGAACAAAGTCACAGGCCAATTCTGAAGAGCAGGGAGTGGTAGCAGAGATGCAAAAAAGCCGTGTGGTGAATTTGGAAGCTTTCTTAAAAGAAAGGCCAACTGTTACTACAAATGCTGACACTAAAGCAGCTACTTTCAAATCCCCCTCCTCAAATTAAGGTTGACACAAGATTGCAAAGACTCTAAAATATTTTCAGATGCAAAAGCAGAGCATTTAGTGATGTGCACAGAGGATAAAGCACTAGCAGAAGCTCTGGCAAGTAATTCTAGAAACCAGGCTGGCTGCAGGAAGGTCTGTCATTTCATACTATCGTGTGCCAGTACAGAGAGAAAAGGTCAGGACAATCATAACCTGCAAACAAAAAAAGTCAAGATCATTTAATTGTAATTAGTTCCAAGGTCATTCATCAGAAAGCTCACAAATGCAAACCTTCAGCCTCAGGAATGAGAGCAAGCTCAGCAGTAGCCCTTTATCAGGGATGCAGGGGCCATTCCCGCTCCATCATCCCCACCCTGTGCCCAGACTCTCCTCAACCACCCCCTCAGCCCCCAGGGAGCATGAAAAAAGTCAACACACACTCAAGTGCCAGCCTTCACCTCCTCACTATGAGCTTCTGGGCAGGGATTTGCGCTGGGAGAATCAGGAGGCCCAAGTTACCTCAGCCCTCTGGACTTGGGTGTCTCTGCTGCTCTGTGGCTGAGGGAGCAGAGGTGGCCCCTGCCCCTCAGTGACTCATCGCAGCCTTCCCCTTGCAGGTGCCTAAAGCACAGGGTGCCTCCTGCTCTTCCCCCTGGGTCTGCGGCACAACTTTGTGGGTGACTGGCCCTTAACTAAGCTCCACCAGCTTGGTCCGCTTGACAAAATGTACACTTATTGCCTCACGCATCCCAGACACGCCAAGGACCGGCTTGAAGGAAAGGAAAAGCCTGGCAAGGAAAGAAAACAAACTGCTGAGGTCAGGGACCATTTTAGCTAGCACAACCTGGCCTTGTAAGGACGTATTCACCAGAGCCTGCAGCTGAAATGTTCCTGAAACTCTCAGGGCAGGAATCACCTCGGTTCTGTGCCAAGGCAGCATGTGGGGCCCAGCTCTCACATAGGTTTTTTAGTGATATAAGAAAAACCCTTTCCCTTATTTCTTTTCATTACGAGTATAGATGGGGTTTAGGAGAAAGAAATCAGTAAGAGACTACTCAAAGATTACACAGTATTTATTGGAATTACAGCACGTTACCTCAAAGGGATATGAACCTATTCAGGCAACATAATGGAAGATCAGGAAGATGTATTTTAATCCTCACCCAATATTTTCAGTGCTGCTGCTCTTGAAAGCACGTACTCCTTGCATCTTACAAACTGCACAGTCTTGGTCCAATATGCTATTACTATAAATCCACATTTTCAGTGCATTTTTTTCCCCAGTTTGATGAATGGTTTTAAATCATGCTTAAAATAGCACATGTCTAATATTATACTGTATGCAAAGTCAAATTAAGACACTTGCACACAACTTTGGTAAATTATAACAAATGGCTTTCCTGTTCTGTAAGAATTGCCCAAATCCTCCAATGCTTCCTATCCTGAATCCCTCCCCCGCCCCTGTAGCCTGAGCCTCCAAGCCCAACTGACTATTGCTGTAACAGAAACCTGCCTCTATAGACATTTTCTCTATTAAAGTAAAAGCTCATGGATAAATTAAGAATCAAAGGCAAGACATTTAACACAAACTCCTACAGTACTGCTTTTAACCAAGCTTTTGAAGATTTCCTTCCCATTGCTCAACTTGCCCAACTAACTAAAAGGTTTGAAAAATTAATGACCAAAGACTTTGCCTAACTGATGTTGAATGCCAGAAGCAAAGCCTGAGGTGAAATACAGATATATGGAAAGACTACTTTGGACAGGCTTTATTATGGCCAGTTTGGTTTATTTCCATTTACTGCTCATATCTTTCTTGGTTTTTTCCTCATAATGAAGGCTTACATGCCTTGGGTCCAAAAACTACCAAAGATGAACTCTCAACATGTATAAATATACTTGTAAGCCACTAAGGGCTAGTTTTCTGGATTTTTTTAGAGGATGGCATCCTGCTGGTAGATCATTCATATACCTATTTTTATACTGCAAGGTCCGTCATTTGAGACTGTGAGGTAAGTGCCTAGCAAGGAGTGGGTGCCACCATAAATTTACTAATGTGTCATTATGCATCACTGTCATAATTTATTGTCCTTGCAAGTTCAAATAACTTCTTGTGTGTAGGACAATGCATTTACTTCAATTAAAAATCACTAAATCTTTTTTTATTAAGTTTTCGGCTGCCAGCAGTATCAATGGATTTTAGAACACCCGCTCCTCTTAAAAGGACATCTCAAGGATTAACCTAAAAAGGATACACCAATTTTCCTCCATGCGAAAACTCTGGAGATAAACTTCACACATTCCTTTGCCAGGGAAAAAAAGAACATTTCCCCCACCTCCCCCTTCAACTTTTACAAATATTTTTGGTCCATGGAGGAGCAAACAGATTGACAAGGCAGTATGCTTGGCAGATCACCCAACTGAATGGGTGATTGAAAAAAAAAAAAAACCTAACCTAACAAAATACAGAGATCATTTAACCCAAAGGGAGCAAGAATTACAAGTGGTTTAAGTGAGACTGTACATGTCAAGGATTGGCTGATCTCTGGGTATTTGTCACTATCATATCAATACAAAAAGTGCTGGGTTTCGTGCTCCTTAAGAGCTGAATAGTCTGAAACTCCTATCACTTTGGAGTCTGGGGGATTTTAAATTACATAGGTCATCAGTGAAAACAAAATCCTTAAATGGACTTTTCAAAACTGAAGTAAAACAAAAAAAGAAAAATGAAATGTTTCAATGTGCTGGTGCAATGAGCTGGGGAAGACCCTTGGGCAAATCCTGTATATACAATTCTATGGCATAGTCAATGGGAAAGCCAGTCAGAATATGGGACAGCACTGCTGTATTTTATAAGTAAGGACAGTTTAGTCAAATCAATTAAATAAGTATGTACTAGATGCAAAGTAAGGACAGTTTAGTCAAATCAATCAAATAAGTATGTACTAGATGCAAAAACTGAATGCCATACTTACATAACAATTAACTGATCTTCAAATAGTAAGTCTTTTTCTCCACATTTTTTTATTAAAGCGACTATTCTTTTCCATCTTTAAAGATATTAAGTGAAGCTCTTTTGATTCATTCACATCTTACAAAGGGCTCAGTTGCAGAGCTACATCTTCTCTAATACCTGCACCTCATCCCTTTTGTCTAGCAACTTCAGCCCCCAAGCAGATGAATGTGAATCTTCACAAAGTCATTAATACACAATACACCTGAAGTCTCAAAGAATCCCCTCCCTTTCTCATTCAAGTCTGACAGAATTCTGCTTTTTGATGACCAGCTCTTTTGTTTGCTTTTTTTACACTGAAATGTCCAATGCTTTGGTATAATGTTATAGTACTCTGGGTCAGACCACAGTATTTTACAGCAATTCCTTGAGACTGTCCCAGTAAGAGCCAAGAACACACAGGAGTGGAAAAGAAGCCTTGTTTTCATATACTCTCATATAGGGTGACAAAATAACTCAGGATGGATGGGACCTCAGGAGGTCATCTAGTCCAACCATATGAGTACCTACATACTACTGATTCTCTTGGGCTGCTCCTCCAATCAGTGGTATAAAATCTGTCCTTTGATTCATAATAAAATTAGTTTTTAAGAGCTTTTTTCAGGATGTTTTAGAAACTACATTCAAGAAATGTGATATTTCACCCCTCAGTATGGCTTACAGTGAAAAAAATCAAAACATCTCTTGTCAAAAAGTGTCAAAATGGATAAAGCAGATATTTCTGGAACGATTTATCATGAAAATTTTCTTAGAAATCAACCAGGTTCTTTTTACAGGTTTCCATTTTGAATAAAAATAACTTTTTCAGCTCAAAACGACAACATTTTAATGAGAAAATCTCTTAGCAGTCCTAAACCTTGTCCTGTCAACTAGTGTTTTCACCTACTGGAAGCTGTGTGTGCTTGAATGCATAGCTGTTTCTGCTGATGTTTAGTAGCAGCAAAGCCCTTTGGGGGTCACTTATTCTCCTGTACTTGGGCCTTCTGGCATCATTACTTCTGCCAATCCAAAAATCAAAGCAGATCCTGGCTGCTGAGCAATCACAAGCATGTGCACGCAGACTAATCAATACAACTCCAACTAATTCCTTTATGAACAAAAGTAAAATACTAATTTACTCAAAAACTCAGGCCACAGAATATTCTCCCTCATGATCTGACCTTTTTTCTCTTACGCCTGCCTGGCCTCCTTAGGCTGAACAAATATTTGTAGCTGATAGCTCAATGAATTATCACAGGGCAAGTAATGTTGTAACAGCTACCTGAACATGATGTTAAAAAGGATGAGAGACATAACAGACAGACCTGTAATCTTCAAAGCAGTTTTACACGGGAGCAAACTAAAGCATCCAGGCCACTCATGACTTGTCAGCTAATAATGCACTCACTTCTTGTTCTAATACTGTGCTGTAGTACAAGCCAATCATTTATTCTGCAAGTCTTCTAGCAAAACTGCATAAACAACAATAACCCTCCTCCAAACATGACATTTTTATTTCATGCTGTACGTGAATTAATTGAAATTCAAATTCAAATTCAAATGCTTTCTGCATGCACAGTTGGAAGCTTGTCCTGTCTCTTAGCGAAGTGTGCGTTCTAGCAACCAAACACTACCATGTTAAGTTGTCAGATAAGCTAGGAAGGAAATTCCAAATAAATTATTTTCAAGGCACTGTCTTCATTTTAAGCAAGCAAGAAGTATTTATGCATTGGGTCCTTAGCTACAGACAAGCATTCTTACGAAGGAGGAATTCATTCCAACATATAGCTTCATTTATTTCTAGATACGAAAAAAAGAAAAAGTACATAATGGAAAGAATGTTTTCCACCTGAAGCTGCTATAAGGCCATATAATACATGGGCTGTAGTGTGACATTGCCATTAAACTGAGCCAAAAGTGTATTTCAGTATGTTCTACCTGCCTCTACCCTAAAATGCCAACAAAGCTGGAGGGGAAGCCAAAGTTGCTGCTGGTGTGGGAGGTAAATCTGCTCCACCAGCGGGGGGAAAGCTGAGCTGGGGCTGGTGGAGGAGGTCCTTGTGTCTCCTGGGAGAACAGGAAGGGCAGGGATAGATGGGGAAAAGCAGACACGTAGAGTTGTCTTTCTATATTGAAGGCACAAATCAGGGCTGGGGGAAACAATCATGATGAGGAGGGAGGGCTGCAAGCCTATTCCCCCTTCATGTGATGAGAACATATACTGCACTTAATGGTACCAATGGGGATGAGATAGTCACCCCCTTTTTATCTCCCCTCGCTTCCTATAAATCTATCCATCAGCATCAAGGAATCTAGTTTTAGAACAACTGTTTGTTAACCCGTTACCTGCAGCAAGCAGACAGGCTTGAAAAAGGAAATAAACTACTTCTCATTTAAACTAAGAGTGAAATCTTTGCCTAGACAATACTTGGCAAAATACTGTGTTAACTCTCAGATAGCAGAAATACCAATCATTGTCATTCTTACTATTGTGCATCGATTTATTTGAGAGGACATTTCCCAAGAATAAGGAGTCAAATAAAACTGCAATTTAATCTCCTGTTTAATGTTGCAATTGATTTTGTCCTTAGCCTGCAAGGCATAGAATAAACGGGAGCACAACTGAGAAACTGTGGCTGGACAGAGAATCTAGTTTGCACAAACTGGATGCTCAGAGAGGACAAAACTGAAAGACCATAATGATGAAATGGAAGCTCTCAGAGGAAAGAGAAAGAACTTATTCCTACAGGAAGATTAAGATTTTAAGTCAATTAACAGTCAAGTGAAAATTACCCATTCTCAATAAAAATCACAAAAAAATAAATTAACTAACTAGCTTGTGTATTTCCAGCAAGTTGACTTTAAACAATTTCCTTGTGAAAGTATTTTTAAAACACTATGGATTACACATACAGAACTTGTTTCAAAATATTTGAAAAATGTCACTTGCACTTATACGAGGAGAGATACAAACAGCACTGGTATTGTTGCATGCTCCATATTCCACCGCAACAGGAAAACATAACTCACTTGTTCCATTAACTAGGGATAGTGTTGGATAGTGTGTGCTTGTATATGCTTAGACATTGCAAACTGTTGAGAGGAGAGCAAATAAAAAGGCAGACGTTCAGCTTGTGCAACACGTCAGCTGGGTTCATGACAATCTGAACCAACTGAAGATCTCTCCCCACACATTTATACATCCTTTAAACATTTGTCTTGTGCAAGACAGGGTAACGGAGGAGATGAATGACATCTGCATCTTCTTGTCAGATATGACGGGCTGTGACATTTCAGTCTGGAAAGTTTTCACAGACTGAGATGAAGTATTAGATCTCTGAGTAACACAACCTTGAGGGGAAAATCTACAAGGGACAACAAAAAACCCCAGATGCTTCTCATGCAGCATCTTTACACAGAGATTAGAAAAAAGCTGCCAGCTAATTCCTGGGGTAAGTGATTTAAATAAAGTTTCAACAGATATGGAACTAAGGGGCGAAACATAAGTTGTACACTTGTGGATGCAGCATTTATATAATGTAATATGTGTTACATGTTACTGTGTATATATAAAAATATCATGCACCTTCGCCCATGGCTCTGCTATTCATCTGTCCTATGTGCGGTTCTGTCCATTGGTCTTATCAACACATCTGCATGCTCGTCAAGCCTACACAATGTCTGTACACAGAGACATAACTCTCTATTTATCGTGAAAAGCAAAACCAGAGACTACTAAAATGACCTCTCTCATTCTCCCAGAGACAAATGCATGCCCCACAACCTACTTCAAAGCACACAGAAAATCACCAGTTTCTACCCCACCACCTACAAAGGATGATCATTAAAGGTGTCAAAATCAGGTAGGGGCCTTCTTGCAGGTTATCAGTCTGACAGCAAAATGATTTTTCTCTTTCTTAAACAAAAAATAATAGAAACATTTAAAGCAGAACATGATTTTTAGCAGATGAAAACTCTCTCAGCTTTGGTCCCTTCTGGGATATTTTTTTTCCTTTGTAGAGAAGAAAGTGAGCTAGTAATTACAACATGCAGCTCTAAGACCAATTAACAATCTGCAACATGCCCCACTTCTTTTATCCTCCACTCCTAACGCTACAGGCAGCATTAACTGTCTAATAAATAGGTGAGCACTGCTTAACACTTTGCAAGGTTTCAGCATTTCTCTTCACCCCCGGCATCAATCCTCTCTTTCCCTTGGCTATTAGCAGATCAGTCTGGCAGTATGCAGATGCTATTCTGTGGTGCGCTCCAAGACACACACTGCCTTTAGGCTCCCCTGGGCTATGAAAGGCAGGTGGCATATTCACGTTCTGAAAAGAAAGCTCACTAATGACCTCGCAAAGGTCTCCGAGAGATTTTTTTTTCCCTAGCTAATCAGCCAGACAAAGAATTTACTTCTGCTTAGGAAGGGTGGAGGTTTGTAAGCCAGCTATGAGTGGTGAAGGGCAAATATTAAAAGCATTTTTAATATACTTCTATTTCCTGAGAGCTAAATAGTTCCATGCACAGCACTGTGAAGAAATATTGTAAGCGCACACACTCCATGTATCGCGGCTGTTCAGGGACCAAGTACACAAGCATTGGTCCTATACAAATGCCCGAACTGGATTAGTGACCGTAATTCATTATGCCTCAAATATACATGCCCAGCACCTTTCTCAAGGCTGTAGTACTTGGCTTCTTTTAAGGCCAAGGTGGGGAGTAATTATGGAGGTGTACAGCTAGTACAGAAGCATACAGGTGAATTATCTAGCGCCCACTGGTACCACATGATACTGCTGCTACCAGGAAAAGCCGTAAAGGCAGATCTGTTTCTTCTAAGATTCCTGTTGGGCAATATATGAACAAGTAGGTAGGACATATTTTCTTTGCCTGTAATAAACAATTCATACCGACACAAAATTGACTAGCTTGTCATCAGTGTGACAGAAAGCACAAAAAGAATATGTCTATCAAGTAGCGTATCACCTGAAAACCTGCATCCTATTTATCAGTGTCTTCAGAAAGTCATAGCATATACAAATTAAGAATCAAAAGTATATACTGACTTTTATTTATATGCTCCTAGAAAATTTAATAATAGCAGTTTGTCTGTAATAAAACCACATATTGAATAAGGCTTTTCAGGCAAATATGTTAGCCGCTCATGCACATTAACATAAGTAAAAACAAAGAGATAGCTTTCATAAATAATTTCTCTCTCCTCTCTACATCTTTAGTCATCTGATTCCACATATACATTTTAAGAAAGGCTAGTAGCTAACACCCACAGTCTTTATTTGAATTTTATCTGTAGAAAACGTTTCTGGTGCTTCAAAAAAATTGGAAGGGTTTGTGTGTGCATGTGTGTATGTACTCAAATATATAAACATATACAGACTCACATAAACAAACACATATTTACATACTTTTGATATATTGTCTGTTTTTTTATAACTGTTTCAGAGGAAAAAAACCCAATAACTTCACCCTCAATTTTCCTGAGTAGCATCACTATTGAAAGAAAGATCAGGTTTTGGCTGTTTTGTCTAGAATCTGCTCTCTTTCATTGTTGGCTAAAGAAAAGAGAACTTTATGAAAGCCAGTAGCTGAGAACCTGGTCCTTTACCTCTTCACTGACTCACTACATCCTGAAAGTACCACGACTGCACCATGAAACCATGGAGTAAAATATGATACTCTACCTCTTCATTCACCCCATCTCCACTCTTGTTGATCATATTCTACACTTATAGATAGTGTCCACAGATCATGAAATCTGTCCAAGTGATGGTCTAAACTCTTACAAATATAAGTCAGATAAAATAAAGACCATATGAAATTGTTTTGCACTGCCCCAAGGAATAGCAGTATCATCCTTTAGTCTTTGTTTCACAGGGCAAAAAATTTGCTTTAATTAGCACCAAGTTGTTGCCCAAAAGAAGATAAAAAAAGCAACCTTCTCCAAAAAGAAAAACTTCCTATTGTCTCCTGCTTCCTCCCCAGCTCAAATTCTCCTCAAATTAATAACAATACTCCAGCAACCCAAAATCCAGAAAGATACAACTTACTGGCAGAGGCACTGCCAAATGTTCATATGTCTTACTAGCTTCCAGACTGAAGTTGGCTTGCAACGACCAGTAAGTGCACAGCCAAAGCTAATACACCACTGTCAAATATGGGCAGCCATATTTGGGTCAATATATACAATCATCTCCATTACTCTTCCTAGGATGGCCAAGCTAGAGGTACGTTAATAATGCAAAAGAGCCTTTTGAAGTCTTATGCATATATTGCATAAAAGAACTATTAACACTGCACCAACAGAAGCATGGTATTTTCTCCACATGTTCAATCCAGTGCTTATTCTTGTCACTTTACTTTCATTTGACCCTCTGAGAAGAATATTTAACATTCAGGTGAGGACCCAGGTAGCGTTTGGTTGCCAAAACAGAAAGAGAAAATATGAAAAAGGAAATTTTCATTTCAATTAGGTGGGGAGGGGGAAAAAAGCAGAATGTGAATGCTCTATCAACAGTTTTCATTTCAAAGTTCTGTGGCCTTTTCCCTCATGCACCGCTTCCCCTTGTGCTGATTCAGAAGGATGCTTGGATTAATGTATTCTCTTTGACACTGAAGTACCTTAAGCAATTCTATTCTCACAGCCACACTGAGATATTTTTGGCACTTGGGGTGTTGCATTGTTCCTATCCAGTTCCATGTATGCAAAGGGAAATGAAAAACACATATTGTGGCAGGGGGGGAAATGAGTAAAAGAATTGTTCCTCTTTGCAGACCATGGCTTGAACATGGTCTAGGGAGGAAACATCCCATTGGAAAGATCAGAAGAATCACCTCAGTGGTTCAGGTTTGGGTACCAGGGAGCTCACTATATCACTCAAAACATTTACTCTCCTGTTGGCAGGCCTCTTACCTCATCTCCATTCCAAGCTCATCTCTTCTGCCAGTGAGCAAACATGGTTTTGATTTGTGCAACCATCCAAGCAATCAACGTATGCACACACTCCACCCTGCTCCTTGACCCCAACACCCACATGCACAAAATGCTTAATGACACTTTCGTTCACAGGTTTGACATAGGTTGCAAGCACTGTCACATGCGAAGCATCCACTTGTAACTTTTATGTGTGCCAGTACAACACTTACTGGTGTTGCAACTGCGCAGTGAAGTTCAATTCTTGTTAACCAAACTTGAGTCAAGTCGCTCTCACTCTATTTATAACACAGGCATGGCAAATCAGTCTGATAAATCTTAATTAAATTTAAATAAACTTTGATTGGTGTAAAATGTAATGCACATTTGGCCAATGGACCATCCAGTGTAAGTCGTCCCAAGCAATAATGTTTTAATGCATCATACTCCCGTGATTTGAAGTCTCAGAGGAAATGAAACAAAGTTTGCTTAAAAAATGCATCTCAAACCATCTCATACTTTCTTCCTACTAATGTGCTCAACTATTGGTGTTATGTTAATAAAGTCTACATAAATGGTCTCCTAATCACTTGATAAATTGCTTAATAAAGAAGTAACTTCCATAGTTGTCAATTACTTACGTAATCAGCAAGTATTTGCTATCCATCAAACAGCAGCAGCAAATACAACTGCAAAACACCAGACTCTATCAGGGGAATGGGGGAGCAGGAAGAAGGTAAGAGAACAAATTAAATTCATATTGTTAGCATTTCATGTCACCTGTACAGACAGTATTTTGATATTGATGTAAAGTCAATTTTATCCCTGCTGCCCCGCAGAGCTAGCAATCCTCTGCTACAAGTTTATAATACACTCAACTCCTCTTCTGAGCTGCCAGAAGATATAAAAGGATCAGAACCTAAAACTGATCTCACCACATGACAAAATAAATTAAAAAAACTCAAACCAACAACAACAAAAAAAACCCACAAAGGAAACCCTTTTACTATTTGCTTTGGACATTTTGAGAATCAAACTATTGCCAGATCAGCCCTAATACCCAATACTTACTACCCATCTATCAGAACCCAGCATCAGCATTTGGCAAGATGTGGATTTAAACCCTCCTCATTCAAAACACTTTTGGTGTTATTTCCCTGGAGATTTTCAATGGGAAAAAAAAAAAAAAAAAAGAAAAAGAAAAGGGCAACTGCAACCAAATCCAGATGGACCCCAGATGCAGAAATATATAAATCAGGAGAAATGACTGAAAGGCGTAATGAAAGAAGCAGCTCTGACTCAGATTTGGCTTTATCTGAGCTATGATGTCCAATACTAATGCTGAATGTGAGACTGAGATTCTGCCTAGAACCTACTTCAAATTTTCTGGCATGCTAGAGGTACCTGGGCCAGTTTCTTCTGACCTTCACTTAGGATGTATTATTCTACTGGTGAGTAGGATATCCACTCTATCCACATTGCATTGTGTTACTTTTGCATGCAAATAGACACAAGAAGCAAAAATCACATCCTCTAGCTTCATGCTAAAGGAAAGCTACATCATCAACAGAAAGACAAGGTTCCTTTGGGCACTGAATTACATATCAAGGTCACTGTACCTTTATTGCCCACTGACTTCACAGGACTTGCTCATTTCTTTGTGGTTAAGCCCACAGGTCAGAGCAGAAGTACAGATTGTGTACTCTGGCATCAAGAGGACAAGAACTATCACTCTACAAGAAGATGGTTCAGCTATACTTCATTTTGTCTTTTCAAGTTATTGATACATAAATAGAAGACTCTGGATAAAAACTGACATTTTAAACCAGCAGGGATTTTACTAGTCATTTCAATGGAAACACTTATGCCTTTAAGTCACTTTGTTTAAGAACACAGATAAATATCTCTGATGTTTTCACTGGGATTTTAAAAGCCAGGAAAGGTATGAACACTTAAAATAATGTTAAGCATTGCAGACCACAATGGTAATATGCCACAGTAAAACTGAATCTTTACAGCATGCCTAGATACATCCCTTGAATCAAGTTGAATTCAAAGTTAAAACACCTTCTTTAGAGATTACAAAATAAAAACAAGAAAGAAAGGATGGGAAGAGAAGAAAGAAGAGGTCAGTCTGCAGTAGCTACAAGTGAAATTAAGGTGCGGCTAGTTCTATCCATTAAACTGCACTTGCCACTTGCCACTAACAAGAGACTTGTTAGGGTGCAGGCACAGCAACAGTGTAGTAAGCAAACTACCTTTATTGCGCTAGAAAGGGCACATGGCTGACTAATTTGAGCAGATTGTCTACTGATACACACTGTTTCTCTTTCAAGGCTTCAGCAGAGTCTGGCAAACATTAGTGCTTTTTTTCCTTTAAAAGTCTTACTTTCTAAAAATGTTATGCCAGATCATCTACACTTGCCCTCTCCAGTTCCCATACCAGACCTTCTTCCATTTCCAGTCTGAATCTTCTCAGTAACATGACATCTAAACATCATTAAAGGGTTGGTTTTGGTCCCTCAAAATAAAATCATGAGCACAACGAAAAACACCAATGAACATGCACCAGATTTTGCCTAATGGCAACATAAACGCACAAGCAAAGCATTACTTGTGTGTCTACATGTCTGTCTGAACAGACAGGCAGTACTAGACCTACCCAGTGAGAATAGTGGGTGAACAAATATTTATTGAGAGTTACTCAGCTGTGATACAAAAGGGGATTCATGGCATGGTACATCTGGACTCTGCTCATTTTTTATGAGATAATTGCGCCACAGACTACCTCAAACACGGCATGACTGAAGGATTTGCCTTTTCGGTTTAAAAACATGGAACGGACAGGAATTAAATCCGTCATGCCTCCGTGTAGCACACAAAGGAAGAAGAATATAAATAAACAGGCAACCAGAATGGTGCAATAAGAACGGGATTAATCCAAGTGTGATTAATTCAGTGTCAGATTAAAATTGATAGTGCCAGCTGTATCGGGTCTATTCTGCCACATTATTCTCGCCTGTCTTTTTTTTGTCCATCTTCTTCCCATCTCCTTGGTGGATAAACCTGCAGGAGAGTTAATTGTCACATACATGGATTTAATCATATTGTCCATAGTGTTTGGGGGCCTTGCCTTCAGCGATCCATGACTAATTGTTGTGGTAATTTTTCAATCATTAACAGCATCGCATATGCTGCAAACAAATCCCATGACACCCACTAAAGCCCCGGTGGCAAATGGTGCACAATCCTTCATGAAAGCCTCGTGCCCTGTCCCCCTCCCCTCTTCCCCATTACACAGCCATCAAGATGCTGTCCCTGGCCCTTGGGAGGTGAGGAGGGAGGCAGAGCTGGCTGGGCACTGGCAGCTCGAGCGCTTCACGTTGCTGCCTTTGAGGAGGGAGCACTGCGAAAGGGGTGGGGGGAGAGGAGGGAAATTAAAACTCCATCTGGGACGGCTGACGGGGGTCCTGTCCTCCGGGTGGCTTGTTCGCCATTCAGCCTCCACCGCGCTGGTGTGCTGCCCGGAGTGCCCTTTCTCCACGTTTCGGCTGTATTAGCGATCTCCATGGCAACGGCCGGTCCTCATCTGCCGCAGCAGGCTGCGGCCCCACTCTCGCCCGTGTCAGGCAGGCCACGGATGCACGGGTGGGACGAGACCTGCCCCGGGGGAATCCGCCGGCTGAGGCGTCGCTCTAATCACCTCACCACCACCAGCCAACCAGGTTATAGAAACCCGTTCGCTTTTCCAGACTCCGATAATTACACGCATTTAACAAGAAATAAAAACTCGAGCCAAAAGCTTCTCTCTTGCTTCAAAGCCAGAAACAAACAAACTGCTGCACCAGCAGCTCTGCAGCAGCAGTGGTTTAGTGCCACGGTGGTTTGGAGGGAGGATTATACAGAAGTGCCATTGCCCCTCCACGCTAAATGAACTAACTGACCCCCAGCTCAGCTGGCAAACAGCTTGCCTGGGGAATGAGGAGATCGGCGTTCCCAATCACCTTCCTGACTTCTTGTTCCCAGATTAATTTATTCACCAGCACGCAAGCCAGCCTGTGCTGACTGAGGTGTACGACACCCTCCAATGGTGTACGCCTGGGTGCCTGGAAAAACAGCATTCGGTTTGCAGCTTGGAATGGACCGATTGGGTAATGTCATGCTCTCACCCTCCCTCACCACCCCATTTCCTAACACGTTAACATATTAAGCTGCTTTGTGCGCTTGCTTATAGAGGATGCATATCAGCATCCTCAAAGAAGGCTTGAATGGGGGAAAGGAAAAAACAGATGAGATTCTGCAGCATCTCTGCTGTGAAGAGACCACTTTAAAACAAGGTGGCATTTTAGCAATCATCCAGGTGGATTTAGAAAACACCGATAAAACATTTAGTTATTGAAAGCCGTGGTAGCAGCAGTAGTGAGTATCAAAATGTAAATGCAGGCAAAGGAGAAAAAAAGAAAAGAAGAGAAATAACAACTAAGAACAAAATAAGGCAGGATTGAACAAAAGCAGGAGCCCCCATCTCTGGCTATGCAGAGAAGTAAACAACAGCATCTTAGACTTAGCTTCTGGTTCAAGCCATAAGGAAGCAGAGGGAGGGAAAAACCCCGTCCTTCCCGCGTGTTTTTGACAGTCACAGCACCAGCACTCTTATGCAACCATTACATAAGTTGCAGCAGGACCAGCGCCTTCACCTCTCCCTGCCCGGGCTCCCAGCAAGCAGGGCTGGTCCCAGCAAGCAGGGCTCCTGCTGCCTCCCCACGCGCTGCACAGGGAGGTCACGCTCTCCTCTGCTCACCCCTGGGTTGCAGGTGTGGTGTGATACACAAATACATAATAATCCTTTGCACTTTCATTATTTTTGACAGCTCTCTCCCACAATCCGTGAGTTGCTTTCTGTGAGGGTGGGGGAACCCTTAGTGGCACACAATTGAAACAATTGTCCTTGCTTCCCCCCTCCCCCCCCCCCCCTCCCCGCCATCTGAGAAAATGCCATCCTCTCAAAGGCAAAAGAAAGGGTGACAACACATAAATAGTTTCTTAATTAATTTCTTCATGTAGAAGTATCGTTGTTATTACCATGCTGCATTGAGTCGGTGTCACTGACAGAAGAACCACATGAAGTTTATGGAACCGCCTAGAGCCTACCACAGACGACAAAAGATCCCAGCAATGGCAGATGGCATGTGAATCACTGTAAAGGCAATTAGCAGCTAGCTGCCGGATTTTGACATGCTGGGGAGGACAGAGGGGGTTTTCTCTGCTCCGAGCAGTTCTCACCAGAGGGGCTGGAAATAGGCATTAGTCTCACTTTGCCCCCACAGAGTCTTTGCAACCAGTGTTGCTGGCTTTGAGGCTGCTGTATCGCTAGGTATCTACAAGCACCCAGTGCAGAAAGATTTGCAGCAGCAAGAAAAATGCTTTTTACCTTGATGGGCACAAGTCACAGCTGCAGCAAGCAGAGAATGTTTTAAGCAGAGTTAAAAAAAAACACACCTATGCAGCAAAGGGACCGCAGCCACCAAGCCAAGTGCCGTGAAAACATTAGAGTGCTGTAAGCAGTGATTGAAAATGCATCAAAAACATCAAATGCTTCTAAGCAACAATGACAAATGGATTCTGGAACCGTTCAAGTTGGATACCTCTCAAAATGAGTTTGCATGATAGACAGTGGTCCTAAATTTTGATCAGAGAGCTAAAGCAGAACTCTTCAGCATGAGCCTTGACAGCATGTATCTTTAAGTCAGTAAAAAGAATAATATAAAAATGCACTAGTAAAATAGTGCCCAGCAAAGGTCTTATTTGTGTGGCGATGGTGGAGACTTTGGATAACACCGAAGCGGGGACATTATTCTGGGCAGTCTGACTGACAGCACTGTGACCAGTAACACTCAGAGGCTACTACCTTATGAAACCCAAGGTGACAACTTACATCAGTTTTTCCTACACTTGCTAGTTTGTCTGCTCATTACTTGCCACATCAGCGCTAGTTTTTGTGAGCTCTGCAGTGGGGATTCTTTTGTACTTTTTATTTGCTCAGTATATGCTCAAGAACAATAATTTCTTTTGAGGGGGCTCCTTGCACTGATGCAATTCATAGCATTAACTACAAAACCCCACAGCCTCACAGCACAGGTGGTCTGCCTCTGGAAGCACAGCATCTACTAGCCCTTTCTGCTGGAGGAGAAGCTCTATCAGCTGTCACTGATACCTGGACTAAGCAAAGCTGTCCACTTAAGAAGGGCAGCACACCAGTTTGTATTTTTCCATCCCAGACTAAGAATCCTGGTAGGTATTCAGCAGAGGCCAGATGATGCTACCTTTCAAAGAGACAAGATGCTGTCAGTAAACCTCTCATCAACATCTCACTTCCACATCAGACAGTTCTTCCTATGGCCTGCTCAGTTTTGCATTTCTCAAGAGTCAGACAGAGGCTGTGCCTCTCTCAGAAGTCCATACTCCCAACACCAGCCCTACTGCACACCACTCAGCATCTGCTTACAAGCCACCACTGGCATCCATGACATGGGTTGCTTCCTCCTCGCTCAAACTGAAGGCTGGGCAACTCTAGTTCTACCCCTACTGCACTTACTGACTCCCAGGCTACTTTGCACTTGCCGAGTGACTGACTTCCATCAGTAGGTATGCATTTTGCAACTACTAATCAAGCTTGAAACAACAGTGAAAAGTCAATAGGTTATTATCTCCATTTTGTGCACAAGTAAATTGAAGACTGAACACAACAGAGATGTTAAGTTCAAGTAAATCCTACTGAATAGTTTTAATATAGACATCAGTCCTTCCATGCAGATAACTGTGCAACTTTTGTGCAGAAAACAAACACCAAATCAAATAAAACAATTTTTTGCAGTAAGCATGCATGTGCTCTAATCTTATTCAATGCAGAGGAAGTGCTACATATCCTATGTACATGATTACTAATTGCCAGGACAGACACAAATGAGATATTACTATATGAAATTGCATACCATTCTGCAGATAGAACCAAGGCTACAAATATATTTAGAAAAGATCCAAACATTTGAGAACTGATCTGAAAAGCTAGCAATTTTATCATATATAGGAATCTTCTACAACAGGATCAGCCCTAAGGATTTGACTGCTTTGGAATCTTGCCAGCTACAAAAACCAGAAGCTGTAGTTATACAATACTATGGCTACAGGTGATATTTCAGCAGCTATAACTCAGGTAGTCAGTGATCATCATGACACATGAGGACTGATACCCCATGTACATTTTCATCTTGCCTAGTCTGACAGCATCTAATCATATTAACTGTAATGTAGCATGTGGAATTTGAGTACCATTGAATTCTAGAGAAATTGTTAACATGCAATTTTGGAGGGTTTTCCAAACTTTTTCTAATGCATCAGTCCAAGTGCACCAAGCCAATCACATGTTACAGGAAATGAAAGCAACCCTTGCAAAAATAAAATTTGTGGCTACTAAAAAACGCCTTGTGAATTTCAGGAAGTTCTCACCATAACGCTGGAACTTATTTTACTCAATGTTTGTTTTGCTTACTCCAGCTCAGAGCTTCTCAGGTAAAAAGAAAAACAAAAGAAAAGCCCAGCACTAGCAAACTTTCTGAGCCAGAGATCAATGTTCAGAACTAATTAAAATGTGCAGAAAAGGATGTTGTAATGAAAAAGCAGATAAAAAGAAACACATGAAGCGAAGAGCTACCTTCCAAGTGGAAGGTGACAAGGTAGCAGTGATGCTGCCCTTACTGAGGACAAACAACCAGAGAGGGCCGGTCTCTCTGAGAGTGGATGGTAAGGTGACATGGGACAAGTCACTACATTGAGCTGTGTCACAGTTTCCCCTTCTGAAAAACATGTCTAATAATATAGCTTTTATAAAAACTATTAAGACATGGTGCTCCAAAGTGCTATGCATCTTGCTATGCAAACTGCATCGCTCTTATCATCATCCAACAGAGGGCATCTAAGCAGAACAACAAAGATTGGCCATGTTTCTTTCACTGAGGACAGCCAGAGGCAGTGTTCCTCTCAATTACGTTCTCTCCACATCCCTTAAAAAGCAAAAAAAACCCCAACAAAACAACCAACCACCACCAAAAAAACCAATGGGTTCAGATGGATGCATTTCAGCAGCTGAAGAGGACACAGTGCTAGCATATCTATACATTAATGCTTTCTCAAAGCTATGACACCTACAATAAGTGATCCAAGTCTGGATTGGTGCCAAAGCATCATGTCTTAAGGGTATCTGCATGATGGCCAATAGTGAGTGAAGAGTTTTCAGTAAGGCAGGACTCCACTGCACGAAGTCTGAAGTCTAGTAAGGCTAAGGAATAGTGGAAGAGGAATGCAAGGTCTTGGGAGATCATATCCCTTTCAAGCCATCAGACTTTACAGCTTACCTTGAGGTTTTTCAGTTGACATGTCCTTAAAAGAACAAAACCAAAGACCTCTCTAACTTAATCTAGGGGGAAAAAAAACCCAAAGAAAAATAAAAAAGACAGTGTGATCCCTCAGACCTGTTCTCTGTTTCAGTTACAGCTGCTATTGTGTCTTATACTTCAGCTGTCAAGAAACAGCTAATGCATCTTTTCTATTCCTCATTTTCAACAGTGCTCAACTCCTCATACTTATTCCTAATACAGCATTTTACTCCAATCCCACCCTTAGCTTCACCATGACTCCTCATCATGCCTTTCTGCTCTCCCAGAGGAAGACTTCAGCTTCCATTTCACACCTCTGCAGACATGGCAAACAAGTCCATACACCAGACTATCCAAACTAAAACTGTCATTCTACAGGAGCAGGCTGTGAGTTGAGCAAGAAAATATAAGTCAGTGGACCAGGTCTCAGGGCCTCAACAGAGGCCTTCAATCACCTGTCAAACACCTTTGCCATTCAAGGCACATGTTCAGAACCAGGAGTAAAGCAATGCTTGGGACAAATTCTAGCCCCCCAAATTCAGTGTCTTGCACAAGACTTCCACAGGTAGTGGAGAACAGAGCTGATGAGCTCATGCAGGAATCTCCCCTGCTGTCACACTTCCTTGACATAGTTTCCTCAGCTGTGGTTTGAAAATCATCTTGGGGTTGTCCTTCAGCTGCCAGCATACTTGCTGCAATTACTCTCTTCTGCTACGAAGCCTTTTGGGTGTCTCCAGGGAGCCCGGGAAGGCCCTGCCAGCTCTGTATTGCACAAATGTGCAGAACACATAAAAGAAATAACAGATTCAGTGCCCCTTAGTTCACATTCCTTAAACTCCACCTGTGAATTGTACAGTCACAGAGCTTTTTCCTAACTTAAGGTGTATGCATTTTTCTTCAAGCCCCATGAGAAGAGAGATAATGAAAGGGAGATGGGAGTAAAGCAGCAAAAAGGTCACTGTAGGGGAACTCTAGCTTTTCAAATTTGAGCCTTTCAAGGAAAGAGTTGCTGATTTTCTCTTCCTGCAGAGTATCATAAGGCAGCAAGAAGGTTACTGTAGGAGAACACTGGCTTTTTCAAAGTTGAGCCTTTCAAGGAAAGAATTAATGATTTTCTCTTATGGCTGAGTATCACACCTGCAGGTGTGGTGGAAAGCACAGAAGGCAAAAGGCTGTCTGTTGAAAATAAGTGAAGTAAAGGATATGCATTTTTTTAGATAATTGTGACTGTGTTTCCACCTCTAAGAATGATTATGTTAATTTAGTCTACAAAAACACCACCAACCTGATCTCACGTGCTGGACATGCCTGTTGCAAGTGGCTGCTGTTCCTTCCCACGAAAACTTTTAAACCTGATGGCCAATTTAATGAAGAACGCCAGAACAAGGGAGGTCTCTGATGGCTGTTTAAAAAGTTTGATCTAATTATCGACCCATGAAGAAGAGGCAAGAACATGAGACCATTCTCTCTCTGACATCAGAGCACCCACAGAGGTCTATAGGAAATGACTGGTGCAGTACTCCCTGCAACTGCTCCTAAACTTGTTTAGGATGACCTGAATTTCTGTCACTCTCACCTTCTAATTGCACTTCCTCTTGTTTCTAAATACCATTTTCTTAAAAGTATCCAGTAGAAAACTCCAGGGCAACATCAATGTTTATGAATGGTCTGTAACGTAACAATTAAAAAAATGGTGTTACTAGTCATGTGTATGTAAACATTACGCCCACTGACGATCTTGCACACTCCCCTACTCTTCCTCCCCTGTTTTTAAGACTTTGCTTCTGTGGCATCCACAAAGATGACAAATACAGTACTGACGGGGCACCACAAAAATCACCTTATTTTCTTTTCACTGAATTACAGTCATATAATATTGAGTGCTTCTTTCTCTCCATCCCAGGATGGTTTGTTTCTACTGAGATCATTTTGTATTGATTAACAGTAAAGAAACAGAAACAGCACAAATTATACTTTGAGCTAGAAGCAACTCTGCTCAGCATCACATGCTGCCAAAACAAAACAGCAGCTTGCTCCTTGTCCCACTAGGTCAGCGGCTCATAGGGTCACATTTAAAGAAACCCAGATACTCACCAGTGCATCACTCTCATCACCTGCGTACTACTATAAAACCACATACATGGCACAGAACAACTTAGGGAATCTACAGAGAATACTACAACATTTTTCTAATGTTTGCTTACAGCTCCTCCAATCAGCCATATGCAGAATATGGCAAATGCTTATGCACAGTCTGTTCCACTTCACTATTGATGTGTGAAAGCTGATAGCAAAGTAGACACAATAACTTTTGTTTAAAACTACTGTATGAGTAAGTGCATCTTCAGATGGCTTAAGTGAACTCCAGCTTCCTGTTCTGGAGTGGCTCTCATAAATGCCCACTTTTGTTGTTCCTATTCTCACATGCCTATGATGTGCAAGAGCTGCAATCCAGTCAAGTTATTAAAGCTCCTCTGAAGATGACCAGAACCTCAGACTGCAAGGAACCATACAAATAAATAAATAACCACAAGAGGGCAGACACAGGACAACCTGCCCCTCATGAGCAGAGCACCCTGGAGAAAATAGCCTTTCCTTTATAACATGAACAGCCAGCTTATTAAATAAATAAAAATAGCAGCAGCAAGTGCCAATACAGGTAGAGTACAGTTTTCCTTTCTAGATCATCAGCTTTTATTCAATAAGAATAGAAAGTGATTCAGGACTTGTAAAAGTGAGTAATTCTGCCCCTGTCTTGATTGTGATACAATGGGTTCTAACACAGTAGCAGAGATATCTTGGCAATTATAGTTTCTGCTGTGGGACGTGCAGTAGAATTGCATTAAGAATATATTTCCCTGAGATTAAAAAAGGAGTCCCAGTCAGGAGTGTATCTTTGACTGTCACTTTTGAAACATGCTAAGCAAGTCTGAACTAATATAAGAAAAGGATTCTCCTCACTGTACTTGTTCTTTTGGAATAATTCATTAGCTAAATACTTTTCAACCCGTACAGTCAAAGATTAAGTCCTAACTGGAGTCTCTTGCCTTATTTAAATGTATCTTACTAACTTTTCTTCTATTATAATCCCCACTGCTATTTTGCATCAGTCATTGTTCTAAAAGAAAACTCAGTAAATCCACTTTAATTACTTTTTTTTTTAAACAGAAAAAGCTTTGAATTACAATGTCAGTGACAATCTCTGTCATTAGCATAAAGAAGACTGGTACTTTCAAATGAGCAACAACTTCAGGGCTGGAAAAAAACATTCTTCTGTTACTTTTGCCTGTCTTCTCACAATTTTAAGATAAAGTGGAGATAAAAGTTATTGCTCGTTGCAGGGTGAGGAGCTGAAGAGCTCTAAAACTGTAGCCACCAACTTACAGGCTTTTTGCTGGGATTTTTTTTTTATTCTTTTTTCTTGATGAAGCAAATATTTTGACCCAGAGTATATATACCTTGCCAAGATTTTCAAATATTCAGCTGGTTTTTAAACAATCCAAATGCCCTCAAAAGCAAGGAAACAAACAAGCCTTTCCCCCTTCCACTGTCCATTTGGCCAAAAAGAAAACAGGTATGAGATGACTTCCACGGTTACCTCTTAAGTTACATTTGATGTTACATGCAAAAGTTTCCCGGGACTCTGGGATCAAACTTATTACTGATGCTTACCGCATAGTCATCAGAATACATAATTTATGGCATTTGTTCTGTTCAGGAAAAAGGAGACACTGCTTCAATATCTATTAGTAATCTGTCACTGTTATTTACATGGGGGAAAAGTGCTAATAAAGGCTGGCATTTTTCCCTGATTCATTTCAGGTGCAGCAGCAGATCCTGCTCAAAACTGGCTGGTAAGCTGCCTGGAACGGGTTGTCTTCTCTCTGTAGCTGTGCTGCGGATGCCTTCTAGCAGCATGGAGGTGCCAAACCTGTTCTATACTCTTGCCTTCCTTCTGGAAACATGATTATCTGTCATAGCATAATCACCTCCTTCTGAACACCTTTTTATTCACGTGTTGCAGGTTTTATCCCCTCTACTGCTTGTAGACACTGCCTATGAATGCTGAACAGGAAAGCAAATCTGGGTATCTGCGATGAAGTCCAAGCAAAACTGAAGCTAAATTATTCTTTGTAATACAAGCTAAAACAGCACCAGTGGAGCTGACTTATATACTTTTACAAAGCTAGAGTTTATAATAACATGAAAGGTTATTCTGTTGGCAGGCAGGAATGACAGAGAAGTGGTGGCCAAACTCTGGCTCTTGAGCTGTTCAGTGTTTGCTTACACGCAATTCAAACAAAGGTCCCTAGCCAAGGCTTGCCCGCGTGGTCCGCAGTGGATCAGTATGCACTGGCACACAGACAGCTGGACAATCCGATCTTCTCAGCCTCCGGCTGAAATGAGCCATGAGAGGCTGGTGCCACTGGCTCAGCCTGGACTGCTGCCACAACTGGCCCATCATCACTGGAAAGCTGCCACTCTCCCTCAACTATGTGACATGCTCGGGTTTCCTTTCCCCACTTGTTGCTCTCTAAAGACATGCGTCTTACGACTCAACTGAAGACTGATAAATGGTATGGAGTTGGGAAGGCTGACCACCCATACACTACCACTGGTTTGGTATTTTCTTAAAAGAGCAGAGCAGAGAGGGGGAGATGCATGTGTTCAGCCTCCAGCAGTCACACAGGAGACCTGCATTCACCCATTCCTCTCACCAACTAGAAAACTGAAAGACAAGAAATGATGCACGATAGAAACATCCTAACCAAAACCTCTCCCTCCAGAAATGACAAGTCAAGTTTGCATTTGTGATCTAGTGAAGAGAAAGACTTCCTCAAATGCTTGATCTAATCTCAGCCGAACCAAAATTATCTCAACTGAACTTTGTGTAGCAGGGTCAGGAACGGTTAGAGACATGCCTGTAAAATCTCTTCTCCACCCTCAGCTGGGTAATCCTGATAAATGTCCCGGGAACAACAAAAATGAATGTTGCAACACAACAAAAAACCCCACAGGGTATCCCAGTCTGCTGAGGAATTATATTAGGCTCATTGGACCAACTCTTGGCTGATTAAAAACATTCAGCATTCATCACATAACAGTGTAGTAATTCAATAGCATTATTTAGCTGTATTTTCATTTGCATAAATAAAGCCAAGGGAAACACCTTCTCTGTGCAATAAATTGTTGCTCTTCAAGGTTTTTGAGAGTAGCACTTTCTTTTACTTGGGAGCTGCTTAATAAACTACATTCATCATTGTTTAGCCTTCTCTTGTGTGTGGTGCTCTAGTCCTCCTGCTGGATCCCAAGGAGACAAATCATAGTGAATTACTAAACCTTTAATTTACTTTTGATTAAAAAAACCTAAAGGGAAGGAGAGGCAATACATACACATGGGCAAACTGCTTCAAAGGCAATAGAAACTTTGGAAGATGCAACTGCGCATTCTCCCACCTCCTTTTTTCTTTTTTAGATTCCAAATGGACTAAAATCAGCCTCACGTATGCTTGGGAGAAGCTTTCGTTCAGTGTATGGAAAGATGTACCAGTCAGTCAAACAATGACCCTTGCTGGTTTCGAGGCTAGTGTTAGACTGAGTTAAACCTTTTTCACAGACATTTTTGTGCAGGAGAAAATGAAGCATGAAGACAAAGTAGTTTCCTAAATTGTGAAGATAAGGAACATAAATTCCAACTGAAAATGTAGTCTTGCACCATGAAAGGGAAACTATCCTCTAAATCCATTGGCAGTACTACTCTAACACTCAGCTGGCAAAATCATATGGAGCCACAAACTCAAATGGCCATCCAAGTTCTATAATAACTACTTATTTCAAGACTCAATCCTATACTTATTCTCCCACAAAACAGCCCTGTAAATAAATAATACATTTTCCAGAAATAGGGGTAATAGAATTGTCATAAAATGGAATACTGTATTTGTTCATTCTACACAAACACATACAGAATGGGAGTAAGCTTCTATTAATTCTGTTGAAGAACACCAACTCTAACATACATAATGAATCTGTCAAAGGTAATAAAATCAGAGAAAGCAACATTTCAAAAATTTTATGGGTTCCTTCTGGATGAAAAACTTGATGAAAAAACAGTTTTAAAAATAGAGCTGTAAATTAAATAGGAGACAACAGGCAAATTATCCTGACAAGGAAAACGGAAGGGCGGAGGAAAGGTATAACTTTATAACACAGCACACACATCAGACCTGGTGGTGTAGCCTTGGGTAACAGAACAAGCAAAACAAATAACAAATAAAACTATGCGTCCTTTGATTGACTGGAGCATCACCTCTGTGCAACTCACTTCTGTGTTTTGGTTTACTTATCAAGGCAAGGCCAAGACTTACTTCCAGTCAGTTCAAAAGAAACCAAAACAAAATCAAACCCAAATGGCAATCTTCATCCAAAAGCAGGAAATAAACTCTCCCCAATTTCTTCTTTGAGTGGGATGAAAGGAGATAGAAGAAATAGCTTTTCTATATAAGAGTCAACCTAATTTTAAAATATATGCTCTTTAGAAACTTGAACCTACAAAGTCGTAGGAGTCCAGATCTAATTCTGCAAAAACTTAAAAGCACAAGCTATGGCCCAGCTCTCATGTCAATATGTAGTAGTGCTGTATCTATACCCTGTGCTGGACTGGGATGCCTAGCAAGCCATCACTTAGGTTTGCGATTGAGAAGGAGGCCGGCACTAACTGTCTGAAGATGCTGAGAAAGCAGCTGATGTTTCTGCTGTTGCTGGCTATGGGCCTTTTCAGCCAGGAGATGTGGCAGTCAACAGCTAATTGCCCTCACCCCACTGCTCAACTTAAAGGTCTGGGCCTTTATATGAACTATTCAAAGGTTAAAAGTCAAGCACATGCTCAACTGTTTTGCTGGTAGCCACCCAGGTGACTATAATCACAGCTCCTTTCCTTGTACAGACAGGCTGGATCATCACAGATTTTTAGGGAAAAATCAGGTCCTCTGCCCTATTACTTATTCCCTTTTAAACTGGTCAGCACTGTCTTAGGTACACACTTCTCTGGATGTGCCACATACAAACATTTGTGGGTATCTATATGAAATGTTGCAGAATACAGATAAAAATTCAATTTCATCTTTCTCTAAAAGCTCACAACTCCACACCAGCTCCATGTTTGACTGGCCAAAGCAAAATTTCAGTGGCTGCCAGCTCAAAAGAGTGTTTCTCAAATTAGCCAGATGTGACAATCAGTTTTTCTGTTTACATTGGGCAGGGTGCGTGGGGTGTGGAGAAAACCACACACACACACAAAAATCAAACCAGGCCAAATTTGTCTCACTCTGTATTTATTTGGTCACTTATTTGTCTTATTTGTCTCACTCTGGGTTAATTTTTATACATACACACACATATATACATATATGTATGTATGTGCAAATGTAAATCACTAGGATGATTTGAGACAAAGGTGACCCAGGAGCTGAGATATAAAGCTCAGATTCAACTCCATTTTCTGCCACAGGCAACTTCTGAGACCCTTGGGAAGTCACTGAAATTCAGATGCTTCCTAATTTCCCATTAATTTAATTTAACCTGAGACATTGTCTCTTTGTGGGATATTCACTTTACCTTCAGGTACCTGTCTAAATTAGGAGACCAGGCTCCCCCTGCAGCCAGCCATAGAAAGAGGTTGCCCAGCAGACTGATCTGGAAAACAAGCCCCATACATTCAAAACAGACTGGAAGACCTTTCTCTATCGAGTACGTAAGGACTGTAGGAAAGCTAACTTTAAGGCAACTAAAGTCTGCTGGCAGTGTTCACGTGTGTGCATGCATGTCAGTCTCCGGTGCACTTTAGTTCCAGCCTGTAAAAGAATGATGACACTTAGTTATTTCTTTACGGTTGCATGAGAGTAAGCACAGGAAAGGCTGGGAGGCGTCAAGGTACTGTGGTGATGTGGTCACATAGGAGACAGACAGTGACCTAAAAAGAACATACTTTAACCCCCGAGAGGTTTGCGATGGGGAGCCGTGAAGCTTACGCAGCAGACTTGAACTGCTTTGGATGTACTGTGTGGGAAGAACCAGCCCATGCAACGGTTTTACCTTGTGTTCTTGGGAGGCCCCAGCTGCTCAAGACACCAATACCCCTGTAACTTTAATTTCACCTTGAAGAGTTGCAGGAATGTATTTTAAATGCATTATATTTACCCTTATACACTATATCCATATAGACACAAACAGCGTTAACTATTTCAAGGTCCCCGTAGAGAGCTGTTAGAATAGATAGAACATGGGTCTGCATACTATTTAAGCCACATGCACCATCTGCTCCAACATTTTAATGTAATTTACCAGGCAAGAGCTGAGCAGGAAAAAAACTGCTAGATGAAAGATATTAAATTTCCCCTTCCCCAAAACACCCCCTGCTGCTTGATATATGAACCTAACTCACTCACAACTAATATTTGATTTAAGAACATATTCACATATTCAAAAAAAAAAAACCCAACAAAAAACAGAAAGTCCTGTGTATGCAGGGTAACACTGACATAATTTTTCTGTTAACTACCAATTTGCTGCTCACAGAGAACTGTCCAAACTGATAATCCTTTTGCCAAAAACAAAACAAAAAGAGTGGACAGGTTAAGAACTTAAAATTGTTACTTCCCCTCAGCAGCGATTTTGATGATCTCCAATAAATGAGTAAAGAAAGATTTATTTACTGCAGCATTGAAGCCAAACAAGTTCTACATGTTAAGACTTGTATTTGGCTGAAGGTGGCAGCCCTGGGCCAAGTACTATTTAAATTTTGGAAATAAGTCCTGCAACTGATCTGTAAAAGGGTTTCCAAGTGGCAAAGACTTACACTTCAAGAATCAGGTTTCACCAAGGAGTACACTCATGACAAACAAGCTGCCACCTTTCAAAACAAAAGGTATGATTTACAGAACTTATGACAAAGTCCTTTTGTTGTGTTCAACAATATTCATGAAGACAAGGTTAGCAATTTTTTCTTCATTAGCAGTACACACAAAATTAACAAGAAATACAGTACTAGGGAAACTATCCTTGCTTTAAATTCAGGATATTACAAACAACTGAAAGACCAAGACTGCCCAGCAACTTTTAAAAATGTAATTGTATGCAAGTTGTTGACAAGAAGTTCCCTCCATAGCCTTACGGAAAGCCCAGTGTCTGCTCATTTCCTTGCTAACGCCATGACAATCTCCTACTATTCATGCTGGAAAGCTGACATTTCCTCTTCCAAACCCCTATACCATTCCCTACTACATTCAAGCTGACAAGCAAAAATAAAAAAAATAAAATAAAATAAAATGGGTTTCTTAAGACTGCAAATATCAGTGTTGCCTTCTGATGTGGAAGGCAGAGAAATCCACATACAGAAGGAAAGTCTTACCAACTCCTCTTACTGGTAGCCTAAATACAGCTGCCTTCATGATTCATAATCTTAGGAAATGAGACCTCAACCTGAGCTCCCACCGAGAGCAGAATGGCTGGCTCTGTGCCAGGATGTTTCAAACCACCAGCCAGTGATAAAAAGCAATCATCTCTGGCAGTCATCGTACCAAAATATCTCTTCATTTTTCAACTCAAGGCTCATTAAAGGTCAACACAGCAAAATGAATATTAAGACTTATCAGAGAAGGAAAAGAGAAGGCAAAGTCTTTACGCCAGTGTACAGAATCACCGTATGCCCACAGCTTGAACATTACACACTGACCTCCTACAGTAATAATGTGGAGAAGATGCAGGCATGAGTGATCATAACTATCAGAACATATGGATCATCTCCCACACAGGGAGTGAATGTCTGACCAGGACCCTTTGGTCTAGAAAAGAAGCCACTGATAAGAGTTACAACTGAGATCTAAACAAATCCTGAGTGGCTTAAACAAGGAAAAAGAAAACTGCTACTCAGTGTCTCTTCTGGCATGAAAGAGTACCTCTAACTGTAACTCTTAACTTGTCGGTCAAAACAAAAAGGAAGTGATTCCTCATGCAAGTTATGCAGTTTCTTGCTACAAGACACTGCAGACAGTAAAGGTTTACCGGGATGCAAAAAACACTTCAACAAATGAATGGAAGAGAATTCCACGATGACTACTGAAAATATTTTCAGCTCAGGAAACGGACAGCTGCAGCAACGTATCAGGGAAGGATCAGCATAACCATGCCTGCTCTGCTCATCTTTAGGCACCTGCTTGGGATGCCATCATGATACAGGCATACGGGGGTGTCCCAGACTTTGGTTTGATCTGGTGTGCCACCCTTAGGTTATTTTCTTGCATACTGCAGGAGTTCAAAACAATTATGGAATTCCCTTTTGCAGCTTTTTTGTTTTGTTTTGTTTGTGGGGTTTGGGGTTATTTTGGGAGGGGGATTGTCTGTGTGGGGTTTCTTTGTTTTGTTTTGAAATTAATGGAGTTTATAGTCTCTTGGTTTTGGGGTCAACTTTAGTCCAATTTTCTTCCTTCTGTCCCCAGCTAACATATTCTGCAACACTGAGCACCGAGAACATTGCCATTGATTTCAATCAGCAAAGGATCACACCCTAACTGCCTCCAATTTCACAGGTACTAAGCAACACTATGTGATCGCAGCCTCTGAGTAAGCAACATCCTGTATTCAAAGGTTTGAATCATGTAACTCCATACAGACCTGGGAACTTCGGCACCTACCAATGAACGCCAGCTTTGCAAATCTTGGATAACAAACTCTTGAAGCACAGAAATAAATATCTTACATGCTGTTAATTGATAGTAGTTCTACTGAATTATAAAATTTCCTTGTACCCTCATCCCGGACCTAAAACAGAGTATGTGTTATTATACTGTAAAGTTTCTATATTTTTCTCAGTGTTAACCAGAACAAACTTTTCTTTATATCAAAATTCATACATAACATTCCTATTAAAGTTATGTGCTCTGGTACAGTTTAAGATGAAAAACAAAACATCCAAAATTGGAAAGTTAAACAGTACAGTGTTAGATTTTATAATTCTTAATGAATAGTGATTATAATAGTGATCTTCTATGTTCACATTATGCCAAATAATTGCTCTAGTTTAGCACCATTTGCCTTAGGGGAACATGTAACATCATTCCTTACAATTCAGTGTATCTTTGCAATAATGCATATTTTTTCAACTATTACATAAAAACACTGTCACAGTGTATATGTTTTTCTTTCAAAAATAGCAACTATCACTGTTAGAAAATAGTAAATAACACCCTATTCTCCATTTTGTTAGTAGTAGGAGACTTTCCTGAATGCAAACAACCCTTAAAAAATACTCATAGCTGGATTGACTTTCATGGAAATAGTACTTACAGCCTTTATCAAATTTTATTTGCTCATCCACTCACCAAGACAACAGAAACCTTGCTTGCTGTTAACACAGAAAATCTGAATGGTTCAGAAGACTGGATCATCCCCACTACCAGGTGAATGACTAAGAATGAGGCTGGTTGTCCCTCCCTGGGAAAATCCTGCTCTGGTTTACATTTTAAGAATGGGAAATTCCAAGGGTGAGATAAATCTCTATGAAAGTTGAGGAATTATAAAGTTGTGACAGAAAGTGCTATTTTGTTCTGTTGTCTCTCATATCTGGGTTCTTTATCACACCTGTGCTGTGGAGATCTATGTCAGAAACTAGAAATCTAGTTTGTTAAGAAGCATGCAGGAAAAAAACAAAGAAGAGGGCCACAAAGACTCTTCACAGACCTCAAAAGGAAAAAGGAGCAGAGTAAGAAAGCAGGTGATGAAGAGTACTATCAATACATTTCAACATATTTGACAATTTTTCCCTCTAACCAACACATTTCTATTTACATGTACTAAATATCTGTATCACGTTCTATTTAAAAGTGGTTGAAATCAAAGAAAGGCTCCTTCCAAAACATAAGAAGGCATCAGAAAAATTCAATACAATATTATCTTTCAGAAAATAACAAATTTAATGCTGATTGCATGGGGTATTAAATCTACAACAGAATTCTTTACTCAAGACTAAAGAAAAAAAAATCTTAATATTATCTGTCAATGCCATCAAAATTTGATGCATAGGGAGGTTAACCTCCAAGGAACTACAGTGAGGTTATTTTGGGCAGGGAGTTGTCATTGTAAGACCTGCCAGTCCAATAGGAACTTCTGCCTACATAAAGAAACAGCTACTTAGGGCTAATGTCTTGGCCCCTTCAGGGCATGGACCTTGTCTTTTCATCTCTCCACAAGACTTCTTCAGTTCTTCTGCATTTTTGTTGTGTTTCGTATATATTCATATATTAATATATATTTTCAACAAAACAAAAATGAAAAGAAAAAAAGTGTGCTGAAGCATCCTGACTGTTTAAATAATAACCACCATAGATAATCAGGCATATGCAACTTCTGCTTTGAGTACCTGCTTCTGATTGTGCCACAAACCAGTCTTTCATATTCAACCAATAACACACTAAACAAAAGGACTCGAGGATTTTGAAGGCAAAAGCTCTCTTCCTTTCCCTTAGGAAAATACTGTCTTATGGAAGGAGAAGCAATGCCTGCCAATAAACATTACATTTCAGAAATACATATTTTAATAGTCAATATCAAGCAAAAATTACCCGTAAAACAAAAATCCCAAACTACAAGATACTAGAAATGTTATAGAACATACAACACCCCCCCCCCCCCCCCCCCCAATTTCTGAAAACTCATCAGTTTCTTCTCCAGTTTTTAATCAGCAAGCTGTGCAGTACACCATGAAAAGAGCTTTCTGCATTTGCCTGGTGAACTGGCACACCAAGAGTGAAATATTTCTTCAGCACCAACTTAGCCAGCCAAAAAATGAGTAACATTTCTCTTTTTCATTCAGTTCTACTAAGTTGTTTTCTGGTAGACCCCTTGAAGAGCTTGAGACAGGAATGTGCAGTTTGCAGTGTCTATTCTAGACATCTACCAAAGAAGAGACAGAGCGTATATAGGTTTAGGCACCTGCACTTATTCCCTCATCAGAAGTTGTAGGTCTGTGGTGTGAATCAGTGGTCTGAGGTCAGAAGCTTTCATGTTGGGCAATGGGATACTTACCTGTAGTTAAAGGATTTCATTATCAGTGAATAAATGGTAGGGATTACACAAAAAATCCAAACCAAACCAAAACAAAAAACCACGAACAAGAAAAACCCCAAACCCACAACCTAGTGTTTTTCTGAGTAGCTCACCTCAACTTCTTTTGCCTGGAAATCTTCACTGACTGAAAATAACACTGCGTCCTATAAAGACAAGCAGGCTGTATGTGGAACAAAAGGCACAAGGACAGAGCTACTGGGAACTCACAGGCCTCCTTCCCAAGGTTGATGAAGATCCTATTCCTTGCTGGTCTGCACTGGTTTAAAACAAACTTTGGTGTTTCAAAGAAATTTAGGGGCATGAGACCAGAGTAAGAATATCCATTGACTGTAGATAATGGAGGCACTAAGGATATAAACTATTAAAAAATAAACTATTAAAAAACTACCACTGTTCAAATGTGGGATGACTTTGGAAGGCAGTTGAGTTCTGCTAGCAAAAAAAAGCAAAAAATAAAAAAAAGATAAAGGGGCTAAGAAAGAAAATTTTCACCTTCATCCTTCTCCACAGAGAATCTCCTTCTGGACTTGTACATTTTCAGTTTTGGACAAAAGCAGTTGCTGCCATAACACAGTCAAAAAAAATAAAAATAATTAAAAATCTATGGGTTAGTAATAGCAAACTTGGCTTCACCATAAATAGATGCAAGTTGGCATGCCAGGAACCTACTGGGGTTTTGAATAGTTGCGAAAGAGAATTAAAGAAGAGAATACTCAACTCAGAGCAGCAGTAAGCAGGGAATACTCGTGCTTGACTGAAAATGTGAACTACCTTGTCCTTATTGTTACTTTAAACCAAATAAGCTAATTGTTAGCCACACTTTTTCCTCACTTGTGGTAAACAGATTCCAATGCTTCAATAAAATCACATTAAGATACATGAGACTCAGCATTCGAAGCCAAGTCTTTTCACAGAGCTACTGGAGGGAACAGAAAAACAAACTGTGGCTACATAAAGTGCAATTCTCTCTAAATGAAGTGAAAAATGATTGGCACCTCCACAACTGAGTTTGCACCCTCTAAAAATACCTTGCTAATAAAGTGAAAGAAACTCTTTTTTTGTTTGCTTGTTTTAATAGTACAAGTCTAAAAGTCATTCAAAAGCTAGACTTGAGTTACTAAATTCATGAGTTCTTGCAAGATTAGAATTACAATGAATAGTTAGGAGAGTTCTGGTACAGAAGGGATATAATTTTGAAGACCATAATTCAGAAAGGTGAAAAAGAGCTGAGGCAGAGTAAACAGAAAACTTTGCTGTAGAAACCATTGGTGTTTCATGTACACTCATTCACATACACACACAGAAGAGCATACAGTAACTGTTCTGAGGCCACAGTTTAGGTCTTCTCAGACACATTAAAGGAACCTAAACATAAGAATTGAGCAACATAAAAGCTTTTCAAGAAGAAAGTCTGGCCACTGGTGTGTTACATCTGATGGAAATAATATTACACAGTAGTCTTTCACTTCTGAGGCTGATCAGAAGCTGGATTATATTTATGACACCATGAACATAATAGCCTGAGAAAGAATGTTAGCATAAACCTTTAACCCTTTGGGGAGAAACTCTGGAAGAGGATATATTTTTAAAACAAAAATGATCACATTAGAATACATGCAAACTTTGAGGAAAACAAGCTGTGTGAAGTAACTGGGGCCAAAATTGAGCCATTCATAGTTTTTGTTCTTGGACTTGAACAGAAAGAATTTAGAGCACATGAAAATATAATAGCTTAGGAAACCAACTGCAAAAAAACCCCAAAGCCAGCTGAGTATAATAACTTGGCTATCTGAAAGCACACAAGAATTAAACAGATCATATTCCAAAAGGTTCCCATACCTAATAACATAATAAATAGTACTGGAAGACACTTAAGGACAGAGGTCTGAGCCCATGCCATCTGCCCTGTGCTTACAAAGAATTGCCTATTCTCAGCTAATGGAAAAACAAGCATGTAAAATTCTCTATATGAAAATAATCAGAAAAAAACGCCACCAATTTCCCCTCTCCTTCTTTTGTACTTATGTGTAAGTATAGAAAGCAAAATCGTCAGGTGACATTGCTCTACAGTAATTTCAATTAAAATAAATGATGTTGCTCTTAGCAGTTTAGTTTACAACCTCATAAATAACCAACCTAAGAAAAGAAACAAAAGGAAAAAGCAACCTACCATTTACCCAGTAACCAAATAGTGGTACGAAAGATCTCACATTCCTCTTTCTATACTTTAGAGATACAGAATATTCCAAATATTAGGGGATCCTATTTGCTTACGATATGTTTAAATCTTAACTATGAATGCACTTGATTTTTCTTAGAAGAGAAAAAAACCTGCACACCCTAATTTGTCAGTTTCTCTGAAACCTGGCATCTGTCTGTCTCCTTACTGCACAAAATAAAGGCAAGCTTTCTGTTTGCAGGCTCCAGATCGCTCACTCAATTGCTACCCTCAAATCACAGCATGCAAGGGCTGCACTCCACCTCAGGACTACTTGCGGCAGCTGCCATGAGCAGAAATGTCTGCACTCACCAGGGGAGAAGGGGGCATTTCAGACTGTGAAGCTGATTGCCCTGGAAGTGTTTGCTAACAGACATGTCAATGAAGTAAAGGAGTTTCAGTACCTGAGTTAACTAGCTGTTGCTCCATGACCCCACAGCCCAGGACCTCCATCCATTCTCCTTGGAAGTTGATCTCCATCTCAAAGGAAGGGTGAGTAAACGGGAAGTAGCAGTCTACCCATCTGACTTGCAGTCCTGTAGCAGTGTTTAAAAAATAAATAAATATGAAGCGTGTATGCTCAAAAGGCCATCCCTCCAACCATCTGTAAAATCTGCCCTTCAACTAATGACACCAATTACAGCAATCCAGAGAAAATAAATAGCAAACAAACTAATTTACAACACTTGTGCAAGGTGATAAATCTTAAAACTTGTGGAAAAAAAATGACCATGTCTTTTCTAATATGAAAAACGCTTTGTGCAATTCAAGCACCCTTTGAAACTAAATCAATCATTTGTCAAACTCTAGCAACCACCTGGCATGGACCAAAAATGAGCCAAGATCATGGGAAAGCCAGTAATTTTGTTATTCTTTGCATCAGGAAGACTATCTGCTCTTCACTGGAAAAGCTAAGTCTTTAATTTTTACATAGTATTTTATGGATCAGCTAGGCAAGTACTTTTTTTCATCAGAACCTATTTAAAATACAAAGCTATTGTTTCTGTATATGTTTAAATACGAAAGTTAAAAATAGACATTAATACACACAAATAGAAATATATATACACAGAGTTGTACATTATTAAGGTACGCTACACACCAACACATACAGAGTATTCTGGACCCAGTAGACAAGAGTTTAACTTTGTGTGGATATGAAGTGTGAGAGAAAGGTGCCACTTTGCAAATCCCCCTCCTCCCCCACTCAGCATCTCTGCAAGTACCACTGCACAGAGCGAGGAAACCCCTGGCATCTCAGAGCAGCGGAGCCAGAAGAGGGCAAGGTCTACAGTGCTGCCAAAAGCAGAGGGGTTGTCAAGGCCCTCATTATATTTGATGAGTTTTAGTTCCTGTAATGATTTACACAAGCTTTGTTTCACTAAAGAATTTTTTCTAGCCATTAGGTGTCAGGAAAAAAAGTCTCAGAAACATGAACCGTAAAAGCTCAAAAGAGAATTGAACTGCAAATTCTGTGAGCTAATGCCTTAACCCCAAGCCTGTCTTTCCCTTCAGTTAAGTCAAATGATAATCAGCATTAGGATCATTAACAACCAGGTAGGTCCGGTTTTGAAAATAAGGGGCACAGCAAAGGTTGTTTGGGTGACGGTAACTGTTAACACCCCTGGTTTCTTTTTCAGGCTTTTCTGGGTTTGTTTCAAAAAAGGAACTTAAAACATGAAATTGCATGGTTTATACTGAGAGTTTTTCAAAATAAAACATTTTCTGTAGCCTTGAAGATTAGTTTTTCTTTGATTACTTCTTGAATGTTAAATGTGGCTACAAAAAGTAAAACAAGTTACAACAAAAACATACATACACAGCCAAAACACAAAATACCTAATAGTTATGACGAACTATGAACTTTCATATGGAGAGGCAGGTTTCCAAACACACCTTGGTACTTCTAGATTTTCTAGATTTTCTAGACTTTCTAGATTTTTTTTTTCTCTCTTAAAAATCAACCTCAGGAAGTTATATGAATGATAAAAAAGCATTTTGATAATTTTACACTCAAAACTCAGAAAACTGAAGTATTAGCAATTATGCCATTCATAACTGTACTGTGACTTACATCAATCACTTTATTGCTTTTTTGTCTGCAAAACAATAAAAAAAGTTATATAGATGAAAAAAGTCATGTGTATGGTGTGTGGAAAACATTTTTTTAATTTCCCGATCTTGGTACAAATGCATTTTTAAACCTAGGGCTGTACAACTGCAATCACCGTGAAGCCATGCACATATAAAATAACTTCATTTAGCTTGCAAAATTTGCAGCTGAGCAAGAATTACACTGAATATTAAAGTAGTTCTGTATTCAGTAACAACATTCTGATAATGGTTTCTTTTTAATCCTCTGATTACTTCAAAATGAACCTATGGGGAAAAAAAAGGATTTCTCTGCTTTTTGTTCTTAATTAAAATAAATTTTAAAAGGTAAAAATAAATTTAAAGTTATGCTTAATTTTAAATTTTAATGCATCTTAGTACTTAAGAGGCATTTCTTTTAAATGCAAATAAGCAAACAAACAAAAACCTGAATAAAACAAGTTCAGAATGAAGAAACAACTGTCGCCTTCATTCTGTTCTCTAAATTAATAGATAATCCCATATACCACAATAATTTAATTCATACAGTAGCCAGGAAAACTGGGAATACTTCTGTAGTTTACTGTGGTGGGTTAACCCTAGCTGGACAGCAGGTGCCTACCAAAGCTGCTCTATCACTCCCCCTCCTCAGCTGAACAGGGGAGTGAAAATATGACAAAAGGCTCGTGAGTCGAGATAAGGACAGAGAGATCACTCAACAATTACTATCACAGGCAAAACAGACTCAATTAGCTTATAAATTACCAGTCAAATCAGAGAAGGGTAATGAGAAATGAAACCAAATCTTAAAAACACCTTCCCCTCCACTCCTCCCTTCTTCCCGGGCTCAACTTTACCCCGAATTTTCTCTGCCTCCTCACCCCAGCAGCACAGGGGGGCAGGAAATGGGGGTTGCGGTCAGTCCATCACCCGTTGTTGCTGCTCCTCCTTCCTCCTCAGGGGGAGGACTCCTCATATTCTTCTCCTGCTCCAGTGTGGGGTCCCACGCACGGGAGACAGGCCTCCGCAAACTTCTCTAACATGAGTCCTTCCCACAGGCTGCAGTCCTTCATGAACGGCTCCAGTGTGGGTCCCTTCCGTGGGGTGCAGCCCTTCAGGAACAGGCTGCTCCAGTGTGGGTCCTTCACAGGGTGACAGGTCCTGCCAGAAAACCTGCTCCAGCATGGGCTCCTCTCTCCACAGAGCCACAGGTCCCGCCAGGAGCCTGCTCCAGCATGGGCTTCCCACAGGGTCACAGCCTCCTTCAGGCACATCCACCTGCTCTGGTGTGGGGTCCTCCACAGGCTGCAGGTGGATCTCTGCTCCAGCATGGACCTCCATGAGCTGCAGGAGCACAGCCTGCCCCACCACGGGCTGCACCACGGGCTGCAGGGGAATCTCTGCTCTGGCATCTGGAGCACCTCCTCCCCCTCCTTCTTCACTGACCTCGGGGTCTGCAGAGTGTCTCCTCTCACATTTTCTCACTCCTCTCTCCTGCTGCAACTGCCCTTGCACAGTTTTTTCCCCCTTCTTAAATATGTTATCCCAGAGGCACTACCACCATTGCTGATGGGCTCAGCCTTGGCCATCTGTGGGTCCATCTTGGAGCCGGCTGGCGTTGGCCCTGTTGGACATGGGGGAAGCTTCTAGCAGCTTCTCACAGAAGCCACCCCTGCAGCCCTGCCCCTACCAAAACCTTGCCATGCAAACCCAATACAGTAACTTACATGTCACATCTCCAACGAGTAAGAATAAAGTGAATAGTTATTGTTATTTCTGAGTACTGAATCCAGGTAAGGAACTGGTCATAGCTTGCACTCGAAAGTAACGGTATCTGTCAGTGCTAGCCTAACTGAGTCTCATAATGAAAAAGGGTTGACCAAAGGCACTGAAAAAGAAAGAAGAGAAAAAAGATCCCAAACACATTAAAGCAGCCTATTGCTATGCTACAGCACAGAAGCAACAAAGCCAGAGAGCAGATGGTCTTCACTGACCAGAAATTCTCTTTGTTGCTGTGAGGATTACTTTTAGTGGAGTCTATGGGATAAAAAGGAAAGGGGTGCAGGGAGGGTGCTGGGGAGCACAGAAGGTATCGAGCTGTGATCACTTGAGGGGTATATTGATTTGCAAGTACTCCCCACCTCATTGCTTCAGCTAATTCATCTCACTTGCAGCAGACAGGAGCTAGCTGCCTATAAACCTATGTTAGCTCACTTTTTTCAGAAGTTATTAGCCAGATTGTTATGTCCTTAATAAATGATTTTTTTTTTCTTTTTAAACTACTTACACTCACAGATCTCCATGCACTTGAAGGAGGTATCAGTACAACAGAGTTAAGAAGAAGAAAGAGCACAACAACATGTTTGATTTAAAAGACATCTGGTGGCTGTTCAGTGAGAACCAGCAGCAGCAGAACCATCAGTCAAAGCACAGCATTACTCACCCTCCCGCCTTCTCTTCCTGGTGCCTAGGAGCTGGGTAGATAAATATGGGACAGCAGTGAATTTTGGTCCATTTAATGGAAAGCAACAAATCACAGAACCAGCACAGTCATTCTTTTCTATTTGCTATAGTAAGATTACTTCTGAATCTCTCAGGGTTCAGAAAGTTTTTGGCAAACTACAGAAATCTTAGAGGAAGAACCGGAGTTGGGAAAGACTGACTAACTTTATGAGGAAATCTAAGACAGCTAACCTTGGAAAGTCTCACTACAAGGTAACTAAAATGAGACAACCAGACTTCCTACACTGACAGATCTGCATGTGGAGACAGAGGTATAAGTTAAATTACCAGATTTTAAGTGTGCCCCTTATCTGCAGGCAACAGAGGAAAACTAAGAAAGGTGATCTCTAGGCGTAATATTTGAGATAGCTTTTTGACAGCAAAACTTCATGAAAGAAACTGAAAGTCCATCACTTGCAGAATGCAAAATCAGACATGGCATAGCACTAGAAAATGTCTTAAAAAGAACTATCTTACACTGTCAAGTATTTAAGACAATTGACTGTATGCTCCAGATCTTCGTCCTCTCTAATATGTGTTGTTCTTTTGCCCATTGGCAAAGCCAGGAACAAATAAAAAGACAAACCATGGGAATAAATGTAGGTGCAGATTTTTATGAAGTCTTTGACTTTCCTTATGACAACCTAGTGATCTTTAAGCAACTTTTGTTATATTGCTTACTGGCACATACAGTCGACACTAAAGTATCCAGATAGTGTGGGATGAGTCAGGTAAAGCAAAACTGTCTCACTAAATATTATGAAAACTAACCTAGAACAAAGCAACAACAAGAAAGACAGGTCAGTGATCTGACCTTTCTGCAGAGATCCTGCAGAGATCCTCAATCTATCATCAAACTGAACTGGTAAATTCCCAGAGAAGTACTGCAGAAGCACAGCTACCCAAGTCTAGGACTTCAGGCCTAAGCTAGTTTATGCAAAACTTGCATGAATTTAATCTGCAATCCAAACAATCTGCCTGTGAATAACTGTTGACTGTATAGCAATGCAACATTCAGTAGCTTACTGCAGCTATGATCACGCTATCCTGCTAGAAAAGATGTGCAACGTCACTGCAATATTCTGCTGACAGCACAGGCTGTAAAGAATACAACTGATGTCAAGTAAAAAAGGAATGAAATTTTTCCTTTTAACAGAACATAGGGCCTGACGGAATATTCACAAGAAGAAAAAATACAGGATTTTTCCAAGAGCAATAAATACAATAAAATACATTTAAATTTCAAGTTAAAATATAAGGGAGTTGAGACACAAAAGTAATCAAAAATATTGTGTAAAGTGGAGAATAAAATGAAAATTAAAAGATGGCAGCTGTCAAAAGACAAATTTAATTATGTGTGCCCGAGGACACTTGCACTGCACCCATCTCACATGTCTAGCGCCTAGCATGAAGTTTGCTTCTTTGAATATTACCTTCCAGTTTGTATTGACAGCTTACAAGAAGATCAAGAAGGTGAAGGGGAGAGAACTTCACATTTCCATGAAGTGGGTGGGGGCGGGGGGGGGGGGGGGGGTGGGAGGGGAGAGAAAAAGAGAGAAAGATAATTATATTTATATCACTATCTTTATCTTGTCTTTGTATTTCAGGTAAAATATTGGGGGCACAGAAATAGAAAATCCTTACAGTAAGAAGCCAGCACCTACTTTCAGTCTGTAGGTTTCCAATCATTTAAGAATATTTTTTTAATGTCTTTCTAGTTACTGTGTGGACTGTAGAAGAACTAGTAACAGTCAACACTGATGCTTAAAGTGCAGCATCTGTCAACAGTTAGAGAAGGATGTCACTGCAGTCTCAGATATCACTAATAACTCCTAGAAATTGCTCACTTTAAGCAACATCCTCAGCATTTGAGGTTGATCACAAAATATCCTTCTTCCTATTACTCACTTTGATCCTAATATTGTATGTTTCAAAAGGCCACTATTAAGTAAAATACAACCACAAGAAAAACAGAACTCAGAAACTTAAAAATTTTTTGTCCAGGTGGGATAGAACAAAAACTGGTAAAAGTTTTGCTTACCGTAAATTCATCTTGAGAATTTCAGACAAATATTCAAGCAGTCAGATATAGGACTTGCTACCATTATCAATCCACTCTTGGAACTAAGGCTCTAAATTCAGTGGGCATCTTAAAAGAGTTTTGAAAGTAGCCAGCATACCCTGTGCATTCTAATACTATCCAGTATTTCCTCAACAGAAAAATGAATCAGTTCAAAAGAGAAGCCTTCTTGCCAGGAAACAGCATTAATGTAGCAATTTTAACTTGGGCCATTTATAAAGTCAACTCCTGAAACCGAAAGCAGGTATTTTCGAGGAGAGGATATTTCATTCGTATACACGGACATTCATTACCCTTCCTCATTCCACTCTAAATACCAAACAACAATTATTTTTCAGCTTGGTGCAAACTTAGCAAACACCATCGCCCCTCACTGCTAGGTTTAATTTATTTGCACTAGGAAAACACTCACAGCACTTGGAGCATGTATGCAGCAGAACAGCACATGTGCATACGTACCCTTTCTCCTGCCAAGCTCCACGCTGCTGGTGCGAGATGTGCTCATTGCCCCGCACGCTCCCCAGCAGCGCTCAGCCCTGATGCAGCCCCGGGTGCAATGTCACAGCCATGCTCTGTCCCTCCAGGAACACAGGATGCCCACAAGTACGAAGCAGAGTGGATCCCTGACAGCTTTGTGCTGGAGCTGTCCTCACAGGACCCACACTGAGAAGTACACTGCATTCACTCTAAAATATGGCTTCTGTCAGTGCCTGTAGTTGGGTCTGGCACACGTCCCTACCTGTATTCATGCCCACTATGTTCCCCTGACACGCTGCATACCAAAACCTCTTCACAAAAGCCTGATGATTCAGCACGGTGCTGTGCATGCCAGTATTTAGGGAAACCAAGAGAAGAGTGTGTGGCCTGTTGGCCTGTGCTCAATAATTTTATAAGGTGTGGATATAATAGTATTAAAGAACAATAACATACAAAATACAGATTACAGCTGAAAGGTCAATCAATAGCAAGTTACTCTGACATTAAAAGACACTGGGATGGAACTCTGACCAAATTTAAGGCAAAAATATAATAGTAAAGAATATGAATGAAGACTCCTTAAATGACTGTAACTCTTACCAGAAAAAGCCCACATGGCTGTTTCAGTATACCAGCTGTCACCATCACCCCTAAGCCTCCTGTTTTTATTATGCAGCAAAATATTTCTCAAAAGTCCAGATGCCTACAGCCATCAGCAGTCCAGGAAAAGAGGTGCAAGAACCTACCATCACCAAAGATGTGAGTCATGAGCTTTGTGAGCACTTGCTTCAGGTTGAACTCCACCAGCCTCACTGCCTCCATGGTGTGACACTCTTGCTTGTGAGCAGTGCGATGACCTTGCTCAAACAACTGTAAGCCTTCACCATCTTTAATGCTTGAGAATAACTAGAACAAAACCACAAAAACACCAGTGTTTTGCATCAATGACTTTCTAAATGAAAATATAGAATGAAGTTTTATTGATTTAAGCGGGAATCTTACCTGCTAAGTCTGCACCATGAAATACAAATGCAAAGACTGCGATTTTATACAAATTCTGTTCACTAAACAGAGATAAATCATCCCAAGAACAGAAATATTCAATCATTAAGATTTTTTTAATTTCTGTACCATATCTTCAAATAATACGATTAGCTACAGGAAAAGATTAATTTATAAAGGAAACATCTCTTTTTTTCTGATCCGGTTACTTTGAAAGTTATTGTGCAGAACAAAGTAGAGTATATGTAAATTATATCCCCAAAACTGCAATACATGATGGCATTTACCACAGCTTCAACTTTCTTTAGTAATTGAATGATGTAAACAAAATACCAAAACCCCCACACTTTTAAAAAGTTGTAATCAAATTTTAAAAAACCAAAAAAACCCCAGCCTAGCAGTTTAATGAGACCTTAAGCTGCTTATATTTGATTCATCTTTGGTATAATTTATTAATTTAAGGACTACCATTTTCCTATGTTTTCCCACACACAGCACCTTTCTGTTTACAGGAGTTTTGTCTATGGGGGATTTAAAGATTCATGGCTTTGGTCTGGGGTTTCCAGATAAATTACAAAGCATAGGGGCAGGCTGTATTTGGGATGTGACAGATTTGCTTTGCGTGCAGAGGCCACTCTCCACCACATCTGCTCCAAAGTTGAAGATTTCTGTTTCCTCTACATACCCATAAGTTTCTGGCCAGGCAATCCCCGACAGATACATACCAGCAAATCTACATCCTCTCAGAGAGACTAATAAAACACTCTCACTAAGCCACACTGTTGGAGGCTCTGTGTCTTGGGGAGACAAGCAGGCAGTTTTACACTCTAAAGATTATTTTTGTTGGAAATCCTTACAGCTGTACAAAACCCAACTCTGTTAAGTCTGGAGGGTAGGGAGAGCTAATTGTTGAAAGTGTTTCTAGTGTCTTTTCCTACCCCCCTCCTCCACCTTCTCATAGTCAACCAAGCACACACAGAGGGGAAAAAACACACACTGAGATTTTCTTCACGTTAAGCCTCCCAGCATCACTAGCTCTTACTAAGGAGATGCCATGAACAGTGTGTAACCTTAACATCTCTCAGATGCCCACAGAAGTTGTTTTAATTGCAGTTTGATGCCTTTGGTGCCACAAATGCTCTAAAAAAAGTTCAAGTGAACCTCTGGTAGCCTACAAATGCTGGACACAGTTAATTAAGACTTCTAGCACATTTCATACAGACACAATGCATGCAGAAGGAGTCTGAGTTTAGATACCATGCAAACTAGCAGCAAAATGGATTGAGGGAATAAAAAACATCCCATCAAGAGCATTTAAAACTTTGTATTGCTTGTCAAGAGGAGACTCGGCCGGCAGACTGAGAAAACCGCTCTCAAATTAATCTCCTTAGCGTGCTGTAGAAAACTACAAAATAAAAAATGAAAAAGAAAAATTTCAAAAAAATTATTATCCATCAGTCTAACAAAAATTCCTTTACTAAACAAAAGGTAGCAGGTTGGCAAAACTAGGTATTATACTTTTAAATAACAGAATCTTTATTCAAGTGCTCACCTGAAAGATTAAACCCCCTTCTTCCTACTGGCATTATTTCTGCACTGGCTGGAAGAAGCAGATGATACCCACACCCCTATAACTAATTTACTGCCAGCAGGGCAGATCAGTCATCCAGCATGTGGTTTTAAAAGCTAGGGGGTATTGACAGAGGCCAGCATTAGCCTAGGGAGGTTAATCATCTTAAGCTTACTGGGTGGTCAATGGACAGACGCAGGCTCCCTCACAGAGAAACCTGGAATGGCTAAATTAGGTTCCTGCTTTGAACTACCCTCTACAGGTAGCTATTTTTTTCTTCTATTGAGTGAAATGACTACCCTCAGTAAGCCCCAAACACCCTTCGGGCCCCAGAGATTTTCCCCCTTTGGACTGGAATACACTGTATTTACACATTAGAAGATGCATTTGCTATTTTCCCCATCAGCAGTTATTTTAGGATGTGAAACCCTTTTTCCTTTCCCCGTCATTCCTCCTCTCACCCCCCAGCTTAAAACTGGTTCCTCAGACCATTGCAAGGAACAGAGTCTGGTTGCTGCTTTTAAAATACAGCATTTATATCAACAAGTACATAGAAGTACTTTTCCTTACCACTGTGCTATTCCTGAAATGTTGATATTGCAATTACTGTCCGAAGCAAAATTCTATTTTAGTAGATTATATGAGATGTGGCAATAAAGTACATATAAGAACCATTAAAGTAAATACATCTAGTCATAATCCCAGCCGTCTAACCTGCAAGCCTCTTCATCCTGCCAAACCAGCCATATGCACTGTCTCCTTCTCTGTGCCAGGACAAGTGTCCATGCAGCAGTGCACAGAGCCAGGCTGGGAAGTCGATCTGGATGAAAAGTAACCCAGGAGAAGGGAAGAAACTGAGCAACATGAAAATGGTCAAATTCAGCTCGGTAATCAATTATCACCATACTGGCAGCACCAGGAGACATGCTGGCACATGGGACGGGGCTGGACCACTTTTGGTGAAGGTGTGAATCTACACCAGTTCACACAGGCTGTGAAAGCACAGCCTTAGGGGAGTCCCTGAAAGACAGGTAGCGTCAAGGAAGCAGCCTCCCTTACAGCCAGGCACCGAGAGGTATTCTCCACAGAGGCTCCATCAGCTCCTGTCAACTCCAGCACAGCTGTGGATGGGGTTATACCGAGAAAAAAAAAGATGCCTTACAGTTGTATTACTATTTATTCCGTCCTTTTCATTCACTGACATTGCTATGTCAATATGAGCAGCTTTAAACCGATACACCAGTTTCACCATTACAATCATTGAACTGTGCTAAGCACGTCTTGGATTAGAAACACTTTAACATTTCTATATACATAAAGCCAAGAAAGTCAAAGCTTGAATAAAAAGAAGAATCACCCACAGTCACTCCTTTTTGATGTCAGTTCTTCACAAGTACATATCTGAGCAAATGGAGAAAAGACAGTCTTGCATAAAACACTGACACATCCAGGATGCCACAATTTCATGTACACTTACTCCTTCAGTGCAGAATAAAATAAAATGCACTATTTTATTGTATTGCATATGATTAGTCTCTACTACTATCAGAAAAGAAACTTCCTGTAGCTACAAATCAAGCACCTACGTGTCTGTCTAGTGTAAGGATGAGAAGCTTTTTCTTTAAGTGAAGGTGTGCAAAACATTGAATTGTGTCATCATGCAGAAGTCAAAAAGAAAAAATTACAAGGATTTACTAGCATATCTGACTGATGCTGCATTACAAAGGAGAAGGCAGAAGTGAATCGAAGTGACCTTACCATATGGCATGAAATTTACTCACAATTTAGCTCATAGTAAGAATAAAGTCAAATTTGGTAACATGTAATGGCCAGGAGATACTGGGTTTTAATCAGACAAATACAAAGAGAGCTATGCTCCTTTAAAAGCACTTCACAGTATTTTTCAGCTTGGCATGGAGGGCAGAAGTCACATGTGGGATTTCATTAAAGACCCCAACATTTCTTCAGTCCCCTGACAGACTTTTTCTAATCTCACATCACTTCATTACTCATACATTTAGGATTCAGTCCAAGATTAAGTGTCTCTTTATGGGACAGCATTCATAGTAGGTTTCAAATCAGAAAGATCTGTAACTACATCCTGTCTTTCCACAAATGCGGTTGTGTATTTCTCCTGCCAGTCATGCATACACCAGCAATTAAGATAATGAATACATAATGCTCATGTACTTAGACTCACAGACAAACTGGCACTTAAGACTAGCTCTGCATGAGGATCTGCATGTGGCAACACTCACCCTTGCCACACCAAATACATTTTGACTCACTGGCTCTGATAAATATCACTATAAATGAACAAAGAGCAGCACTCTAAATCCACTTACAAATAGCAAATCATTTCCATTTTAAATGTGCTGTAACACTCAACCGATGGATCAGGAATGATGAAAATGATGCCACTTGAAGATGGCTTATGAAAAAGAAAACTTAATGCCAGTCCCAATCAGCCTCCACGACAATGTAACTTGTAAACCTGCACCCCCAGCCAGGCAGTTTCAGGTGCCAAAGATAACACAGCCCATCATGTGCACGACAGAATGCTCTTTACTGTGTATCGATAAGCATTTGTTTTGGGAGAAAATGGCAAAAATCACTTCAAGCAACAAGCTTGCAGGCGGTCACCTTAATTTCTGGATCCTTACATTTTCAGACCTCCAATTACAGCAAAGAAAGGTGAGGGTTTTTTTAATCTAATCAAAGTGTTTCTGAAAAAAACAAAATCATCACCACGTTTAAGGGAAAGCCATACAAATTTTGAACAGCAAAGAAAAAGCAACACTGCTACACAGATACCAGTTATAATGAGACATATATGATAGGACTCAGACTTCTGTTCCTGTGGCAATAGAAATTCCTTTATTTTTAAGCACCTTACTTTCAAAATACACTTGTAGACATTTTGCTCTGCTTTTTCCTGCACAATTTAAATATCACATTGAATAGATTTAACTGCTTTATTCTGAAAAGTGTTGTTGGATTTTTTCTTAGCTGGGTGAGATAAAGTAAGACAAAGTTTGAAAACATAATTATAAAGTCTTTGCAACAAGAGATGTGCTAGTGGCTTCCAAACTTTCTAGACCATGGACCACTATGAAAATCTCACAGACCACCTGATGCCCTTCACCATCAAATTTTCAACTAAAAAATAACAAAGAATACAATGTGGGTCCTCAGACCAGTGAAACTATTTATTATGGCATGATTTGTACACCACAACTTGGGAAATATTGAATAATACAACGTTCAGAACTCAGGTAGACATCCGCAAGAGTGAAGTCAGTTCCACCTGAACTAGCCAGGCCCTTTATTCATATCACTCAGTCAAACTGCAGCTTTAGGAATAAATTCACCTCAGAATAGTCTAGCAAAGTAATGCTGATTCTCTTTTTCTTAACATGGTGGATCTAGTTCCAGTGTCCCTGCTCCTGTATGCTGCTCCCTGCTCCCTGAGTGGAAGGCTATCTCTCAGGCTCCTCAGGACTGACACATTGCTCACAACCAACATCTCAAACACCATCCCAGAGGCAGCAGCACCTGAAACTTGATGAGCACACTGCTCACTGAGCTGGGTGTCTCACCAAACGCATGCAGCCTGCGCCACTTCCCATGCCCAGATGTGCTTAAGATGCAGGTACAGCAATGCTTGGCAGGCATATCATCAAGAGATGGCACAAGCATGGATGCATGTAGGGAGATACGTGGTAGATGTCCATCCTAAGTAAAAAAAAAAAATTAAAAAAATTCTATTTCACAATTTGCCACCTACACAAAAAAAGCTGCATGGATCTCCACTTCAATACTACTATCTCAAAGCATCCAGGAAATCCCAAATTCCCTCTGACTCACACATGCTATTACATGATACGAGATAAATGCCCTCAGTCAGAGGGACTGACACACCAATCCACGACTCTCCACGTCCATCTCATCTGGCTACAGTCATTGACTCCTTCTCACCCAAGCCTTAATCCTCAACAGCTGAGGCACTGAAGAGCATCACCCAAATTGGACGAAACAGACAGAAAAGGAGATTTCCAGAGGTCGATTTCAGGGTCTTGTATCATCCCTGGACAAGCCTCCTCCCTATCTTCAAGTTGCAAAGAGCTGAGAAGAGTACCTTTTCTAGGTCACTTAAGCCTTCTAAAATATTTATTCCTTGCTGCCCAGCTAAACATTGCTATTATGAGTCCCAGTTACATACCCAAATATTCTCACACATACTGTAAATGCTCCAATTCACTCTATGTAATAGGCTGATCCCTGGAACACTATAAATTTATTTAAATTCCTTTATATGTGAGGATTAAAAACGAAGACAGAAGGAGCTTTCCTTTGTTACAACATCAGAACAGAAGCAGCACAGTGTCCAAAGCTGTAGTAATATATGAGATTTTTGAGAAGTCAAACCTACTGACACTAGTCTTGCAAATGAAAACCTAGGATAGCACACTTTGATTAAAAAAAAAAAGGCAAAACCCAGTATAAACAAAGATGTAGGTCAATCAGGTGTTCACATCTACCCCAAAGCATATGGAAAAGGCTAAAAGCAACCTTTTTTTTTTTTTTCCCCTAACAATACACAAGGAATATGGCCAAGGTACACAAGTATGAAAAGATGAGGAAAGGAGTATGTATTTATATGAATAAGAGGAAATCTACACTTCTATTAACTAGGACAAGAGTCTTTACATTTCAGGTATAAACACTATGAAGTCACAATATTGAAATTTTTTTTTGCAATTATATATATTATTTTGGAGGAGCAGTCCTTATTTTTAACTGGAATATTTACGGTTTTCCATTCTATCCTAACAAAAAAGTTGCCATTTCCACCAAAAAGTTTTCAATAGAGAATAAAGATCCCTACTACTTCTTCACAGTCTCCTACTTAACAGTTTTCAGATGTTAGCACAAACGAGCCTAAGGAGAGCATCATTTCTTCATCTGAACAATCTGGTACTGGCCTCCATTGGAAAAAGGTTACTAAATTAAAGGAGCAATTCCTATGTTTTCACATCTGTTCCCCTTAAAATTTATGTATAATTCAGTACAGACTGTAAAATACCTTATGAAGTCTTCTTCCAATGTGTAAACATTATTTGTTGTCAACTGAAAAACGTTCTGCGATTGCCATTGGGTTTATATTGGCTCCCTCTGCTGGCTAAAATGCACAAAGTGTAATTTAGTTGAGATTTTTTTTTTAATCTTTTTCGTAAATTGTGGTAAGTAAAGAACTGCACCAAAGACAATGGCATAGCACAGAAATAATTTCTTTTATAATCCACCCAGGAAAGTTTGCCAGTTCAAACCTGACTGTAGCAGTATTGATATTGCCAACCCAAAGGATTAAGAAAAGAAAAAAATCATACACCATAGAAGGAAAAAATATCTATACGCCTTTTAGAAGTAAAACAGGCATACTGGAGGAAGAGAATACAAAAGAAATACCACTTGGGGGTACTATTTAAGAAGAACAGTTCATTTAATGTCCAGAATTTTGAAGCAGATTTAGGAAGCTGTTTTGGCATTGGTTTTAACTATTTCTGTTAGTTAGTTTCTAACTCTTCTATATATTATATTCAGGCAATAATAGCCTAAAATATTTTTAAATAAACTGAAAACGTGTCTAAATAGATTCTCAGATGCTCTTTGATAGCAGTCCAAGGACGTTTTTAAAAAGTTTATGGGAAATTTCAGCAACAATTATTCTAACTTTTAGCAATGAGTGTTTGGAAGATGGGAATTTCTTTAGTACTTTCAATATCTGCACTCATACAAAGCTGCAGAAAAGCATCAGTTACCTGCCCATCTTTGAATCACAGAATACTCTTCTCTTACAAAAATAATCAACCAACCACCATGAAAAACAGTACAACCAAAGAAGGAAATAGCTTACAAGTATCTCAGAGTTAAACACTGTAAAATTGCCAAACTATGGTTTGTTTTTCCAGCACTTACTTCCAATGTACTGATTTTAACTCTGATATGAAGAAGAATTATTCTAAAGGTTTCAGTCACAGGGAAGAATTTTCAACCTAGCCTTGACTACAGAATTTGGTATTTGTAAAGGAGAGACACTTTTCTACATCATCTACATCTTTCTTATCCTGCCTAAAATTTCACCTGAGGATGAATTGACCTTTTTTTCCCCCTCCCAAACTGAGATAAGATGTCAAATTCCTCTAAATTCAAGTTCCTATAAAATCACTCTAGGTTTTGGGTTTTGTTCTCACCTCCCCCAGTTCTGCGGTCACTTTCACTGAGAAGACGACAAATGATAAATGTATAAATCAAAAGAACAAAGCAGAGCAGTAAACTGACTACAGAATATAAAATTATTATTGTATTCGCCATAGGATGAAATGTAACCAGGCCTTGTAGCTAACAGTTTTTCCCTTAGTTTCAAAGATTCTTACCCTCCGTACTGTGCAAATTTTCTCACCAGAGACTGCAGTCTGGGTATGAATGAAAAGTCTGAGATGAAGGTAACAGGCCCTGACATTCACACATTTCTGCTCAGTGGGTTACAACTTAAACATGGGTATAAATAAATGAATATAAAAATATTTCTCTCACGTAGTATTACCTCCATTTAGTCTTTGTTCTGCTCAGACAGTTCCTTCTGGAATTATTTAAATTTGGGTTATTTTGAACAGGCAACCAGAATACAAAACAGAAAGAGTCCCCACTGAAATTTCAGAATTACACGTTCAATTTTTTCCACAAGGCTCTTGTGATGATGACTGTAAAAAGTTTTACGTATTGCAAGACTCTACCAGTATTTAATCTGCAACTGAAGCAAAAAAGAATGCTTAAGATCACACTCAGGCTTAGAATTTATGCATGTTGTCCAATAAACAAGACTTTACACATTGTACACCATACCATTATTCTTTCTTCATCAGTATAGAAAGTCAACTGGACTTTCATTCTTTTAGAGATACAAACACATTTTCCAGCACATAGCTAACTTCAAATTCATCAGTTATTAATATTCTCCAATAACATCTCAGTCATTTCCTTGGGGAAAAAGAAAGAAGAGAAAAAGAAATAAGCAATCTACAGTGCAATGAATCAGATTGCTACACATCGTGTATTTCTAGATAGAAGATGTCAGTGAACATTTCTGTAACTTTGTTCCTAATTACTAAAATCCTATCACTACTATTATCCCTATTATTAAATTTTTAGAGAAGAAAGAAATAGTCTGTCATTAGGACAAAAATTTCTTAAAGGGCATATTCATTAACAATAATTTCAATAATTAGATCAATCCCACCTAGGTTTGCAGAAATTCCATCCTGCAAGAGTGTCAATGTTATAATTTTGTGGCAGATAAAATCTTTCCATCTGAATGTCTGAACTCCCACCCATGTAAAAAAAAAATTGTTATGAACATAAAACATTAAGAAATGGCATTTTCTTAATGTAGTATTGTACATTTTTCTCTTGCATATACCCTGATTGTAGTTATAAACAGGCCTGCAGAATTTCCATTTCCTGGTTACCAAAGAAGCAGTTGCAAGCTGTATTTGTCAACACATAGCTACAGGACAGAAGGCAGGTATGTTTTTGAAGTGGAGGAAGCAGTGGCCACATGGGGTAGGAAACAACCAGTGAGAAAAGCAGTGCTCTGTGATTACTGGAGTTTTCCCTCAGGCATCCAAACCCATCAGGCTTCCCTGCCAAGCTCCTGTCACCCACTGGCAACCACATTAAGAATGGTCTACATCTCAGTATTATTAGAATAAGCTAGTTTTAGTTATAGAAATGTGAATTTGGCAGTATTGCTACAAGCATACACAAATTTACAAATCAATTACTATTTGGAAAACAAACTGGCTTATATTTACTGCTGATCAATGATACAGCAGAATACTTAATGACACCCAAGCATTTGCAGAACATGCAAGCTGTGCCAACAAAATACATAAACTCAAGAGTCTTGGACATCTACCTAGAGCTCTTTAGCTGATTCATCTGGACTCTAATGAGTTTACTGTGTATGTATCACACACCCAAAACTATCAGCTGCAACAGATGAATCCTTCAATGCAGCTTTAGGATGAGATGAAGAATGGAACAATTCATTAAAAAAGACATTAATTTACAGAAGGTTAGAGCTATTAAAAGTAAAAAGATGACAGAATAAAAAGTGTACTCTGGATGTAGCTGCAACAACTCACATCCATGACTCCTGCAAGTATTAATATGACAGACTTTTTGGTAAAGTGACCTCACCGGAAGAAACTTGTGATAAAACTAGAATTGAATTGTACAGATCATTAGCTGAACAAGCTGTTTCCTTTCAGATACTGTTTTATTTTGCTATCTTTCAAGACTATTGTCTTTCCATTTTTTTCCACATTTTTCAGGGAAGTTTATAGTTGTTTTCAAATTCAACATTTTCCACCTATATTTTTCCCAAATTACAAGTATCACTACATGATCAATCACTTGATCTTTATCAGTGTACGGCATAACATGTGTTGCTGTAACATGTTTACGTGTATGTACTTTGCTTACAGCAAATACAAGATCATGCAACTTACCCAAAATCTCTTTCATCCCAACTACAGAATTCCTACCTCATGACAGGAGAAGAGCCGAACTCCTTCCATCTGATGGAAGACTGGGTAGTGGGTGTTATCAATTGTATCACGGCGGTAGACATCTCCCACTGCCAGAAAGGCATCTAGGCCGGAGTGTATCAAGTCCCACTGATGCGCTGATGTATGTGCTCTTAGCATGTGATCACGATTCAAATAATAGTTATCCTCTTTCCTTCTGCTGGCATGGTTTTGTGGGATAAGCAAACTATCAAAATTCTGCTGTACTGTAACCACTGGAGAAAGACCGTCATAGACAGAAAACAGTGGAGTCCCACGGCGTCCTATATATTGTTTGTAAAAGTGGTCCTTCACCTGCTCCTTGATTAGCCACAAAGGGTGATGCTTTGTGTTGTGCAAGTTCTTCCCCACCTTGGAAAGAATCTTCTCTGTGACATTGCTGTAGTCATCTTGAGGGTAAGCTTTACCAAGCAGTTCCACAGTATTTGAGCAAGGTGTGTTGGCAGCAAAATCTGAAGGTATAGACTTGGATGAAGAATACCTTGAATGGGTGGGAATTCCTCTTACCTTTACTTTTGGTGATAAAGCTGTTTTAGAATACTTAGCTACTCTCATGAATTTCCAGAGCATTGCCATTGCAAACTCTTTTATGATCTAGAGAAAGACAAATTTAAAAAATTGAGTTAGGAACTGCAATCTTGCTGCAGGAATTGCTAGTATCTCAGGGATAAGTGAAATCCAAATGTCTGTTTGATTAATATGACAAAGTTCCTGTTATAAACTATTATTTTGATTTCAGAAGAGGGAAAATACCCTTGTGATCAAATTTCAGGTAGGATAGCTCATTCAATTATCAGTCTTCTGCATCACTGCTTCAGTATTAATGACTCTAGACCTAGCCTTAACCCCATTCCAGATACTGCTACTCTTTACAGCTGAATAAACATCAGGCCTTCTTTGAAACAGTATTTTTCATCTGGTTAAAATATGAGGCAATAACTGAATACTACTTATGAGAAACTCAGAAATTTAACAACACCCTTCAGCAGTCAGGGGCTTGCTTATAATAAAACCCCAAGCATTAACTTATTGTTGTATCATCTCCCCCCATTAGCAGAAGCTACAGAAGGCATTCTATATCAACCAGATGCATGTGACACACACTATGCAATCATCATTAATTCTTACTTAATGCCAAACAAAACCGGTTTAACCTTTCAAACCACTGAACAACTGTGAAAAAACAGATGGCCAGACCACAAGGCATATATTTATATATAAACAGCATATTAAGTTCACATATGAGTATTGCACAAGAATCACAATAAAGGCTCCACATAGTCAGAAGCAATGTTAGCATTTTGGGGTGAGCACAAAACCCCTCTTCCATATGTTCCCAGAATGGCCATTTTCACCTCTTACATCGCTGTACTGGGCAGGGAGGCTTGCCCAGTATCAGGAAGGTGAATGAAGTGATGAGATTCTGAAAAATGTCTGAACTGAACAACTCATTTCCTGTCAAAGGGCCATGTTTACACATCCACCCTGTTTACAAACAGGCTTTGTGCTTCACGTGTACACAACTGCATTACTCTGGAGTGTTCAAAGACATAATTCCAAACCCAAAGAGTTTTGAGGATCACAAGCCCTTTGGTCACTCCAAAGGCATAAACCCGTTCTGAGATGCAAAATCCCTAGTTGGGCTTCACAAATACTAGCATAGGTTCCAGTAAAATAATTAAGCATTACAATTGCTTATTACGGAATGGGAAAATAGAGGCATTAGAAGTTAAGTGACTGGGGAAAGGCATCTACTCCAAAAAACAAACTGGTTTGTATTTCTCCATGAACCAAGAAATCCAGGGCACAGATTTCCTGGGTGAACGAACTTCCCATGAAAGTAATCTTAAATAAATGGGGGAAGAAAGGACATAAGCAATGAATAGACCTCAGTCTTCAAGGCATAGCTTTCCATCTTTAAGCTAGGATTACGGCATCTGGTTAGCTTTCCACGGGAACATAAGGGAAACAAATATAAAAAAAGAACAAACAAGCTAAGATTATTTTTCATACTCTTAAGCTCCAAAAATATATATGCAAACAGAACAGACACATTCTAGAATACAGAGTCCCCAAAAAAGCAGATCTGTAAAAGATAATGGGTATGTTCATATTTGGCTTGCTTCCTTCTGACTTAATGCCTCTACGGGTTCTGACTTCTATTCTCTACAGGTCTATTTCCTGAAGTAACTGTATCTCAATATATCAAAATAACGACAAGTTGGGTAGTCAGAAATTAAATTTGGTGGAGTAGCGTAAGATTACTAAATATTTGGTTTAATCTTTTTTTCTGGTCAAATATCTTTAAGAAAAAAGAGCAGCTACCACTTTTACCTAGTTTGGAAACTTTTAAGGAAGAGTACTTTTTTTTTTAAGGGTTTGCGAAACAATGTCAACAAATTAGGTCTTGGCCATTACTGATAAGTTTCTTCCATAAATGAATTCACACACACACACCCGAAACCCCTCTGACATAGACTAAAGAAGGGATAGCCTTACGTTTTGAAAAGAGGCTCCATTTTCCCCAAACATACGTTCTCCTTCATGGAAAGTGAGTTCTCATTTTCAAACAGCTGCTTGAAATACCCAGTTCTAGTCAGATAATGAATTCAGCTTCCCTTAAGTAAATATCACCATCTGCCCAAACATTTATTTTTTCAAAAAATTCAATTCAAAACTTATACATAACTGTAACGTATGAAAAACTCTCGTGACTTTATCGTCAGTCTCGTGATGTTTGCTGCTTTCCTAAATACCATTTGTCTAAGAATCAGACAACCATGTAAGAAGTTTAACTTTCACATAAACATTTCTTCTCATGATTATAACCTTATGGAAAAAGAACATGAACCATAAGTGTTGGGGGACTCATGATTTTTAAGGGAGACTAACATATACATCCCTAAGGGCTTACTTGATGATTTTTCAGTATTTATAAAGAGCAACACTGCTATCAGTTTCTGATAGTTTAGAAATGCTAATTTGCTAATTTTTCTGAGAAAGTGATATATACCTTTCACAAACTTGTACGGGAGAAAAATCTACAGATGAACTTGTATCAGAGTTTTCATCCTAACATTATGCTTGTGCCTTAAATAGCTAAATTGCATTACTATCTGCACTATTATTCTAATCTAAAGCAAAATCTACTGTAAGCAGTAAGAAAAAAAAGTTAAGAGTTATCCAGTGTCCAAGTACCGCAAAGAGCAGCAAACAACCATCAACAGCCATCAACATGGTATCACACAAGAGAGACAGAAACACTGAAGTCCTTCACCAACACTCTTCTGCTCCCATCTCCCACCACAGACTCATGTATGCTACTTCCAGGATCATTACAAAAAATGATATTGGATTTAGTTCGACTCAGCTGGTGATAAATTACATTTGGGGAGAGAAGCCATAGAGAAGGAGGGAAAAAGCCACGTTGACACTCTTTACACCATACAGGAAACCTTCAAATCAAAGAAATGTTTAACAGGGTGGAGAACAACACTGGAAAATAAAGAAATCTCTTTACTCTTCTGCTAGCAATAAATAACTGATGCTAAAAATACACTAATTATTTATGTTCACTTGTAATAAATAGACAGTTATTTCTAGTAGACATCTATCTAAAGGTCTGAAAAAGCACAGTTTAAATTTATAATTTTCTTCCTTCATTTCCACCATGTTTATTATTTGGCAGCAAAACGAAACCGGTTTCTGTGCACACTGACAAAACCTAAATCCCACATCAGTCACTGCCAGCCAGCTAACCACAGCAAGCCAAACAGCAGCTGTAGGTCCTGTGGCTGAAAACAAATACATAAATGGGAAATAAACATTGAACAACCACCACTCGCATCTATGATGCAAAGATGGCAAAGTGCTCCACCAGCATTACCAGTGGGTCACGCGCTCTGGGCTTGACAGTGGCTCTGACTCACAGCTGGGAGCCGAGGCAGGGGTTTGGAAGCAGGCTGCCTGCCAGCAGCTCCCAGTGGGGCATCTCAAAGCACTGCAGGTGGACGGGCAAGAACCGGGCCCACCATCTCCTATTACACAGGTCCTTACCTTGTCAATGCCACTGTCACATTCCTGGGTACCTCAGCAGCTCATCTGAAGAAGCTCCATGGGCCTGTCCCTGTACCTCAATCTCCATACTGAGATGTCTAATACAACTGCAGGAACTCAGATCTTTGATAGAGATGATATCATACATTATGTTTTGGCAGTACATTTGGAACCATGCCGGCATGTGGGTACAAGCTTTTGAGCAGATCCCAGGTAGACCAGAGGGCAGGAGGCGGCACCCATGCCACCAGGGATGAAGGCATCAGAACAACCTTGTCCGTGCTGTGGATAGACCCGGCACAGATGTGACTGCACTTGCCAATGTCAGTCCTCTACCACAGACCCCGTGCCATTTCTACAGCAGTTTCAGTTGATGGGCATGGCTTCCTCATCCCCCACAGAAAACCGACCATCCCCCATGCAGCAGCACAGTAGACATTACACATGCAGAGTAAGGAGGCTTAACAACACAGTCAGGAGGCTTAACAACTGGGAAACAGCAGGAAGAATACCAAAAAATACTGTGATTTTGGAGCACATGCAAAAGGCAGTTTGATGTGATAAGGGATCATATTGCTGTACTGTTAAGACATGTCCCTTCATGTCTAAATTCAGGTTTCCATGTCACAGTGTAGCAAGGATTAAGACAGCATTATCACAGCTGCAGTGGTATTTGTCACAAGTCCCGTTTACTCCACTGAGGTTTAGGAAAGAATCGTAGACTCAGTGAAATTCCTTACTCCTGCCTTGAAAAAGAAGGAGAAAAGAGGGGTAGTTTAGCAGCTCACACTGAAAAGAAAAAGGCCTGCGCACCAGTGTTGGTTTATTCACCCACCTCTCCTAGAAAAGTGGAAGAGAGAGAATGCTCTTGTTTGAGCAAACTAGAGCCCACCAGTGATCCAAACAAGCCTGCTTTCAGGGCCATTTGCTAGATATTCATATCTGTGAGCCAAGGGCATCCTCACTCTTGCTGACCGCTTTTCTGTACGCCCTGTGATTTTTACTGTTTATGGCTGCAGAAACACAGATGGGCTACTGCATACATAAACCGAAGTACATGATGGGTTTGAAACTAAAATTTTACAAAGATGAGAGTCTGTCTCCTATCCAAGAATAGCTAATTAATGCAAGACTCTGAAGTGCCATGGAAAATGTTAGAAAAGTTGGGCTGCCACCATTTTGTGATGTGACAGCTTTTATCTACCGTATGTGTGGGGAGGGGAGTTCAACCAACATAGCATATGTTAAAACAAAAATTATAAACATATGCTAGGCTGCTAAAATTGGACATTTACCAGTCTGCTTAGCAATTTAGCTAAGCATTGAATTTTAGTTTTGAAAACTATGTAGGCATACAGCAGCAAATATCATTGTATTGCCACGACCACATCTACACTGCATAGGATATAAGAGAAATTATTTTGCATGCAATACTAATAATGAGCTCAGGTTTTTTTTAAGCTCATTTTAAGATGCAGATACATTGTTGTACACTAGAACAGACTTTCACTCTTATTGAGCATGCTGAATTTATGTTATACACACAGACGTCTGAAATAGCCTTACAGACAACTTAGAATGGATCCATTTTAGAACCTGACCTTCCAAAGCCAGAACATTTTCAGATGTCCCTGATGATGGCAAAACACCCAATGGAGAAAATTTTGCATGCGCTACAAAGCACCAGGCAAGATAACAAGGCCTTCAAGTATTTGGCTCTTAATTTTTTCATGCACTTGGAGTTCATCTAGTTAATAATCCATCATCAGGTTCCAAGAAACATATAGAGTAACTTTTTTTTTTGTTATTTTTCTTAACTGAAGCAAAAATGTGTCATAAGCTGGCTTGCTGTCTGCTCTCTAATAGTGATACATTAATCATGATGCTACCTTCGGCAACATTTTGAGGCTTGCAATATTGAGAAAGAAAATTAAAAAACCTTTTCTGGGATAAGACATGACCATGTTTTCTGTCAGCGTTACATGTAAGACCTTCTTAAATATGAAATAAAAGGTATTAACAACCACGAACCTTTTTCACTGATATTGTCTGAGCAGTGGCCAGTATTTCATACCTTGTATTACATATATGAGCACCTGAAGGCAAGCACGGAAAACGTGGTCCGTACTTCTGAGGCACACATTCAATCACCTTCACCATTCTTCAGGACTGCAGGACAGGCTAAGATAGTCATCGTGGGCAGCAAGTCTTTGGAGAGGGGAACACACTTCTGCAAGGGCCTCAGGCAAGCACCAGTTTGAAAATATTTTGAATCATCACTTGAGTACACTCAACATTCAGTTTCAGGTTGGATATTGAAAATGATGACAAATGTTGTATTCATATCACACTGCAACAACTTTCAGTTTGCCGTGGGTCCTCCAAAGGCTGCTACAGGCACCAGTTTCCCCAGATACACAGTGTCACTCTAAGATTGTTCAGGTTTATCCACAAGTTTCCCACTTACTAAAAGGATAACACTTCTCAAGAGATATGATTCAAGAACACAGGTAAAATGTGTTTCAGTAGTCAAAATACTTGCAAACTCTGCATCTGTGCTGCCTAGCTGGTATAAGACTGTTTCAAAGATTGACATAATCGTGTTTCAAGACAACCTGCAGTGAATTTGGTTTAAGCACTTCAGAAGTAGAGTATCCACGCTCTGGAATTTGTGATCAGCAAGCTAATCAGGTGCATCAAATTGCTGAATTATTCTGAGAGTATATGATTTTTTACAAGAGAAAAGTATACAGCATAATTGACATTAGAAGTTAAGGACCAAAGACAAACAAATTCAGACTTCTGGTTCTAGAAGATGGAAAGGCACCAAACTCATTAACATGCAGAATTCAGAAGTTTAAGGTGAGCCATCCAACCATATAATGTTTAGTTGAACAGAAAAAAACAGATTAATAAAAACAAAATAAACAAGTACAGAGGAAAGAAACTATCAGGGAATTAAAAAAAAAGGGGAGGGGGGAGGATATGACAGTAGATTAAATTAAGGAAAATCAGCCCTGCTCAGAAACAGTATCTAATTTTCTTTCATTTATACCTTAATTATTTCTTGATTTTCTTTTTCACAAACTAAAACAGAATTTGTTTTTACTGAAGAAATGTCAGTTAAGCCCTTTAGTGGAAACTTTCAATAGTGTGCAATGACTAAGGCACACAAAAATACTGAAAATTAAACAGCTGTGACCTGAGCTCCTACTGACATACTGTCCTGGTTTAGCTAGGACAGGGTTAAGTTTCCCCAGCAGTGGGGGGGAAGCTCTAGCCGGGTTATTCATATACCATGCTGACATCACATCCGGGCGATATTTAGCACGGGAAGAATCGGTGATCGCGTGGGTTTGTGCAGCCGTTCCTCTCACTGCTGTATCGGTACATACCTTGCTCTGTTCATTGTTATTACTGTTACTGTTATTGTCGTTGTTTGCTGTGTTGCTGTTGCACTGCTGTATTAAACCTCTCCTTATCTCAGCCCCGGGGCTTTGTATTTCACTCCCTTTGTGGGGGAGGGGCAGCGGCCGCATGGTCTCAGACCCCGGCAGGGACTAAACCACTACACATACCTGTGCTCTTCCCTCCCTCCACAATGAGACAAAACAGCTAATAGTCAATTCCATATCTTAAGTGAAATTCCTTATTACACAAACATATATTGAATGCATTTCATTACAAATTACAGACTGCAAAAAGGCCACGCAGAAATCATTCTTAAATATTCTCAAATGCGTCTCCTGCTTTTAAATACATCCATTTTTCAAGGGATATATTTTTTCAAGAGAAAAAACACTACCTTTGTCTCCTGAGAGAATATTCTTTTTCCAATACCTTGAAAATGTTGCCAATTAGTTTTCTTTGTTACAAGACATACTGTAAATAATTGACAGATGAAAGAGACAGAGACTTTTAAATACCTATAAAATCCTCACTGGAGTCAAGATTACCACTATCTCTTCTGCCTCCTTTTTTCCACCAATATCTGCAACTTGGTTATCTGTATTCTTCTACAGAGGTATATGCCATCAAGAATTTTACTGCTATGGAGTTTTATGTGAGTAAAAATTAATTTGTTTAGAAATTATATATTAGCAGTATTTATGTGTAGTGGTGGTATACTTTCTTAGTTCTCACTGATTAACTACACCATTTGGACATAATAAAACCACAGAGAACTCATCCTGCCTTAAAAAGAGAAGGGAGTAATTCTTTTGCAGTCAGTTATTAAATGCCAAGAATGGGACGCATTCAGACTTGGTAACAGTACAAAGGACAACAGAGGAAGTTTAAGTAATTAAGTATTAATAATTTCCATGATAGTAATCCAAAACACCATAAAACAACTCGACAACATGAGGGGTGATAAACGTGGTATATGCTGCACTCCTGAAACAGCAGAACCTCCTGAACTTCAGCACTGCTTCTCATACAGAGAAAGTCACTTATAGGTGGCATTGCCATGTATCAGTGGTCTCTGTGAGATGAAGATGCACACTGCAATACACTGCAAGAAAGCATAAAGCTATAGGTATATGCTTTAATTCTACAGTGTAAGGCAGAAAGGCTCAACTGCAGCCACCAGAAGTGCTGGATCCTCCTGGTGGGCCAACCGGGAAGCCCAGCCCTCTGGAAGTGCCTGTGGTAGACAAAGAAGATATCCTTCAACTCAGAAGGCATCATTATCAATTCATGATTGCCTGTCTCCTCCAGGGAAAAGGCAGAAGAAAACACAGCAACACCTTACATACCAGATTCAACACACATACTACCTAATGGGCTACATTTAACCATCTGCAAAATACTCAACATGCCCAAATACCCAAGTTTCAGACTCCTCATACGGCACAGTAAAAAATTAAATTTGAGAAACAAACCCAGCCCACTCAATACTAAGAAAACCAAATGGCTTAGATGGGTCATGCCAGAGGAGGCAGCTAACATGAATCTCTCAGTTCATCTATAAACTAAAAGTCTTCAACTTTATCTGCTATCTCCCAGTAGTACTGTGATTCCCACCATCTCCTTCCACTCTTGAGGAGAACTGGGGAAATTCATGACTCACCATAGATCTCCAGATGCCCTCCTTAGTAATACCCTAGACATCATGCTGTAGTTTAAAAGAATAATCTAAATATTAATATAAAATAATAAATGTAATGAATATTTTGAACTAGGGAGTTATTTCAGGGTTTAAATATGTATGCAATCAACATTTAAATCAAATTAGCCTTTCCTATGTTTCCACACTAAGTAGAGGTGGGGGTATTGTAAATTTTGTGTCACATCAATTTTCTGCCACACCAAGCTCTAAAGAGATCAGTTTCACATATTTGCTACCATCTTGAACCAAAATATCACCAGAGATCCACATCTCAGACCTAGGTGTGATGTGAACTTGATCTCAACTCTAACTCACCTGCAGTATCGCACCTTAGTCTGTCTCTATTATAGAAATAATGAAAGTCTGTGAACAGACAGAGCCTTTACCAGGAATATGTATATTTCAACAGCCAATCAAGAAAAGAAAGACAGAAACAAATTTCTCTATAGATTTTACTTCAGAATCAATAAGTCTCATGGACTTCAGTATGGATAAAGAAAAGAAAATGTAGATGTTTGCAGCAGAGACTCCACTGCAGTTCAACACCTCCCAGTTAGAAAATGTATGATCACGCGTGTACAAAGAAGTCATCTCTAGTTTGAACTGCACAGTCTTCATTTATCTGTCACAGGCTCTGACAAAGTGTTTAAGGAAAAGATTAGAAGGCTCCTAAGGAAGGAACTACATTTCCCTGCCTCAGGCATACCAGTTCTCTGAGGTTGATAGGAATGGGGCTGAAATATTAATGAGTAAGCCATTTGTCAAGAAAATTATTCAAGAAACCTTGGCAGTCACACAGAGAGACTAACAATAAGATAACAAGCTATGGCAGTACAAACCAGGTGGTTAAAAGAGAAAAGGGAAAAGGGGAAGGAAAAAAAAAAAATCACTTTAATTTGCTTGTCCACACTCATAAGCTTTGGAAGAAAACAATAAAGAAATTAATGGAAATATTTAAAGATAAAAATTAATGAGACTTAGAATTAGTAATAACAGGTACTAACTTCTAAAAGGGACTATGAGCTCCTCTAAAAATCTACAATTCAAGTTTTCAAGTCTTCTTTACTCCAAGAAATTACTTCTAGTGATACTCTTTGCAAATAAACTAGCTTACCATGTAGTATGTGAGCTAAAAGGTGCTGTCATGACAGAAGCCACTTAATTATTGAAAACTCACATAAGCAAATGTAAAAAGAAAAAAAAAATCCCACAAGGGACAGATGCACAAAAATGAAAAAATACACTCCTCTTGAGGTTTCCTCACAAATCGCAATGAAGAAAGACAAAGAGAAAATTGTAACCACTGTGTCAAATCAGGTATTAAAATCTATACTCCCCACAAAGACCTAAGAACTAAATCAGTTCCAGGAGCTTCCAAGTATTATTTCTCCATAAGAGGAACTTGCAAAAGAAAATGATTAAGAAAAGATTCAGTCAGACTCCATGTCCTACCATTTATTCCCACATTGTAAATTTATTCATAAATTTTGATATAATTTTAATATAAGTATGTTTTTAGGGCCAGGAATACTGTAATTTTATACAGTACTCTTTATATAATAAATTTGAAGGCTTAGTTTTTAAAGGGACATTGCTAATTTTTAGTGTAAGCAAATTTGAAAAGCATGCAAAGCATTATCGTCTATTAAAAAGTAATCTAAAACTTTCATTAAAATAGAAGGTGGTCCTATTGTCAAATAAAGCAAGTTATTAATGTATGTTGATTTACCAAAACATAGTCACCTTGCTAAATGTCAAACATGTCCGACAATAAGATCCATGGGTTTGATCACCACTGACACCCATTGGACACACATACATAACAGTGTTGTGCAGCAGCGTTTAGACTTTCATTAAGCAGCACTCTGCCATTACATAGTGTATCTCTATATAGGATCTCAAACTGCTTTTCAGCCATTAACCAATTAAGCTCTACAATACCCCATGGGAAAAGTATTGCATTATTTATACCCATTAGTGCGGCAGCTCCCAATTCGAAAGTGTTATACTTCAAGATCTTGTCTTTCACTTATTTTTTCTTCCCAAATTGTTTTGATTATATTGCCATTTTTCTCCATGTTCAGAATTTTTTTCATTGTTTGCAATATCATTTTATCAACAATTTAACAAGTATAATGGCTACTGTGAATAGAAGCAAAACGTTTCAAAAGCAGCTTGCCAAAAATCGCCTATTAGGAATCATGCCAAACAGTTCAGAAATACTGAACGATTACCACTGAAACAACCTTCTCCCTGAATGTGCAGATTTTTAAGGCTCAAACCTACATTCCTTGAGCAAGCAGCACAGAGTCATTGCTGTGTTTGTATTGTGTCTCAAACTTCATAGGCTTTAACATCATTATAATTTAATCATGTACTTAGTATGATCAGGAGAGATCAAATGGAGAGGTAGAAGACATTTAGGGGATATGGGAAGGTAAACAGATGAAGCATTGTTGAGGCAAACAGGGATATGAAAGAAGAAAGGAACAAACTGGGTGAAGCAGCATGGGACAGACCATTGCCACTGTATCTGCTCCACAGCAGGGCTGGCCTGCAAACCAGCACAGCATTCACAAATCGTCTTCTTTTAACTAGGATTTCAGCTCTGATCACCACGTTTACCAGAACCAAAAATAGCATTTACTTTGATGAGGAAATTTTGTTTGTTAGGGCCTCTTTTGGGGAAGTTTCACTTTATACCTAACCCCACTGCTGCTCTTATCTCAGATTATGCAGAATGAGCCATGCCAGCCTGCCAGTCCAACCAGGAAAAGAACATTACATGGTGGGTTATCTCTCCTGTATCAGTTGTGAGAACTGACAGAATCATCTGAGATTCAAATAAACACAATACATACTGAGATCCAAGGCAGGTAATACAGATAATAATTTTTTAATCATATTTACCAGTGGAAACCTAGCCAAAAGCAACAACAGCACGTCATCAGCCTTAGGACTTGGTTCTGCTGAGGCCAAAGCACCTGGGTGCTGGCCTGGCCCAGCAGTCAGCATTTGCTAAAGAGTTTTGCAGACCGAGGCCGAAGAGCTCAGCAGAGCTCACACAAAGCCTACGACAACCTCAGAGTAAATGAAAAAGAAAGCAAATCACGTGTCACGAAACAGCAAAGAGGGTGCCTTCCTACACCACACGTTACTACCATGGTAGCAGGCCCTGAAGCCATGCAGACCATGTGAAATATGAAGATACAGCATCTAGAAAGGAAAATTGTCATGTCTGGTGCCACGAGCATAGGCAATCAGGAAGAAGTGTGAGGTCAGTAGTGACAGATACTGCATATTAGTGCTAAATAATTCTAAATTATAATCTTTACCACAACCAGAGGGAAGAGTAAAAGCGAATCTACGGTAGGATTAAAAAGCATTATAGGATGCTTTGAAACCAAATCCTTACCGAATGGAGGAGCAGGAGATGCAGGTCTTGTGGTGTGCAGGAAGGTAGGAAATGATGACTTGCTGAGGCCAGAATCAACTACATGGGATGTAAGAAGGTCACAATGACTTAACTTTAAAGTAAAAGACATGGCCACAATCCCTCTCCCTTAACTTCGTAAGAGCCAATGGACTATTGCTGTAAGGAACCGCTGCTATCAAAGGTGAGTAAGGGCAATCAGGTCTCAGTAAAGGAAAATATAACCAGCATCTACACAACATCAAACTGGGACAGCCACAGATTTATAATGCGTACTAAATTTTTTTTCAGTATGAACCCTTCACATTAAATTCCCGTAGTTCCAGGGACCACCACCCAGATCTATTAAATAAAAATGATAGTTTAGACTTTTTTTATTCACCTAATTTCAAGGTTACAATTTCCCAAGTATAGGCTATAATGTAACCAATATAGTGACTGATTTTGATTTTATTTTTGGTTTTTTCTTTGTAGTTATTACTTTATTGGGTCTTTAAAAAAAAGAATTAATTTCATTTTCATGCTGCTACTCTATGTATACTCGAAGAAAAAAAGAATTACAGGAAATCTGTCCAGCTAGATATAACGAAATTTGGCCTAGCATGGCACATCACCTCATTTTGTAGACAACACTGAAATATGAATATGGACTCTACTTTCGAGGCTGAGTAGACAAAATCATATTCATCATGTCTGATGAATCTGATTTATCTACAAATGTAATGAATACCCAAATGTGAACTGGCAATTTATTCAAAGACATGTAAGCAAAACTGCGAAGATTTATATGCATAATTGTAAACATCCAACTTCTGTAGGTATAAAATAATTTCATATTCGTAAATTACAACTGAACATTTCCAGTTGTTTACATGTTCCTACCCCCACCCCTCCTCCAGCCTCACCAAGAGGTGTGCTCAGCTGGATGATGTTGCAGGAGTCTGCTCTGTTCTTACCTCATACTGCATGAGAGCCCAAATATATCGAAGACTGTTTTGGGGTCTGTTCTCAGCTAAGCCAGACTGAACACCATTCACTGCTTTAAAAAAGTTACTCGCATCAAGCTAAAAACATTTCAGTGAATAACATAAGAGCTGAAAATCATTCCCTAAATTACCAGATCCTTCATCATTCAAACTAAATTATTAGGCATTGGGTTTTTTTTGTTGTCTGGTAGTTGATTGGAGTTTGGGGTGGGGCAGGTGGGTGTTGGTGTTTGGGGTTTGGGGTTTTTTTTGGTAAGTTATTTTCTTTCACCCCACCATGAAAAGCTGCATACCCAATTGCTGCCTTTGACATTTATTTACACATGGTAGAACAATTGTTGGGAAATATTTCTATAAAATTCATCAGGTAACTAAGCGAAGCATGAAAAGTCTCAGGATGAAATTTTTTGAACTCTTAAAGTTAACACTGCTAGCCCGAACCTTGACGGCATTTAATTTTCTGACATTCCAATACACACATTGGCATCTGGGCTGAAAACTCTCCTTTTCCAATTCTTCTTTCTGTCATCTGCTGGGAGGCAGAGCAGAATAATTAGATTGACTCAAGCACTTGCTGATTGCTTTCAGTGTGTAGTTCATTCCTTCACACCAGAGCGGAGTCTTGCTAAATAAGGATCAATAGACTAGATAGGAATGTTTAAATTTTCTTCAGCAAAGCTGAAGAGCAATGCCATGAAAAATAAACCTTTTTTAAGGCAAGTTATTTGAAAAAAAATGTTAAGTGAATTTACTGCATAGCAAAGTTTACAAAAGAGATGTGAAGAATAGAATTTAAGCAGAATGAAACTGAAGTCTGCCTGTTCAGTTCTCATTTGCTTCTTACTATAGAGCTACCAAGAAACACAGCTCAAAGGAAAAGAAAGCAATCAAGGCATGATGTTAACATTTCAACATCAGTTACAGAAGAATTACATCCAGTGAAGGGGACTTCAATCACAGAGTATTGCAAAATCACACACAAAATACACCATTACAATCAGCACCTCTGTTCATAATTACAGGAAAAGATCAAATACTGTATACAAGCAGACAGAAAGAATAAAAAATAATAAAAAATTACAACCTCTTGCTTCCAGGCTGATGCTATCTAATTAAGACAGAAGCAGGTGAAAGGTAGTTTCCTGCATTATCATTGCTAGTGTAGACCTGTTGTGGGTATTCAGTCTTCTTTAGCACTACATGAATTTAAAATAAAATAACTATAAAGCACTCAACAAGACTTTGTTTCCTTGAAGTCTTAAAGCCAGCTTCTTCTCTCAACAAAGTAGCAAACTAGGGAAAGCTCTTTTACTGTCTCTTCTCTTTTACACTTTCAAATGTCTTCTCTGTTCTAATGTTTATTTTCATACCATATGGAATAGGTAAGGCAAAATAATAGAATCATAGAATACCAGGTTGGAAGGGACTTCAAGGATCATCTGGTCCAACCTTTCTCGACAAAAGCATTGTCTAGTCAAGATGGCCCAGCACCTTGTCCAGCTGAATCTTAAAATTGCCCAATGTTGGGGAATCCACCACTTCCCTGGGGAGATTATTCCAATGGCTGATTGTTGTAATTGTGACAAATTTTCCTCATGTTCAACTGGAATCTCCCCAAGAGTAACATGTGCCCATTAGCCATTGTCTTTTCCATATGACTCCTTGTAAAAAGGGAGTCTTCATCTTCTTTATAGCCACCCTTTAAATACCAGAACATGGTGGTAAGGTCTCCCCTAAACCTTCTCTTCTCAAGGCTGAACAAACCCAGCTCTCTCAGCCTTTCCTCATATAGCAGGCTTCCCAGTCCTTTGATCATCTTTGTGCCCCCTCCTCTGCACCCTCTCCAGGCTGTCCACATCTTTTTTGAACAGCAGGAACGAAAACTGAACACAGTGTTCCAGGTGTGGCCTGACAAGAGCTGAGTAGAGTAGGATAATGACTTCATCTCTGCTGGTGATGCCCTTGTTGATGCAACCCAGCATTCTGCTGGCTTTCTTTGCCACAGCATCACACTGTTCACTCATATTATTGAGCTTGTTGTCCACCAGGACCCCCAGGTCCCTTACCACAAAGCTGCTCCCCAGGCAGGTAGATCCCAGTCTGTGCTGCACTCCTGGATTATGTTTTCCCAGGTGCAAGACCTTACACTTGTCCTTGCTGAACTTCATAAGGTTCCTCTTAGCCCATGCTTCCAGCCTATCCAGGTCTTCCTGCAGGGCGGCTCTCCCTTCCAAAGTGTCCACTTCCCCACTCAGTTTGGTATCATCAGCAAACTTCATCAGGGTACACTTGATCCCATCATCCAGATCACTTATGAAGATATTAAACAGCACTGGGCCCAATATCAATCCCTAGGGGACCCCACTTGTGACAGGCTGACAGTTTGAAAAGGAGCTATTTACCATCACCCTCTGGGTGCAGCCTGTCAGCCAGTTCCACACCCACTGCACAGACCCCTTGTCTAGATTGTAATGCATCAGTTTCTCTAGGAGGAGGCTGTGGGAAGCCGTACTGAAACCCTTGGAGAAATCCAGGTAGACAATGTCCACTGCTTGCCCCACACCAACTGAGCAGGTTACTTTCTCGTAGAAGGCAATCAGGTTTGTCAAGCACGATTTGCCCTTGGTGAATCCGTGCTGGCTTTTCCCAATCACATACTTCATCTGACTTGTGATAGCCCCCAGGAGGATTCATTCCATAACTTTCCCAGGGATTAAAGTAAGACTGATGGGCCTATAATTTCCTGGATCCTCCATTAAGTCCTTCTTGTAGACAGGGGCAACATTAGCCTTCTTCCAGTCTTCTGGGACATCCCCCAGTTTCCACAACTTCTCGAAGATTATGGAGAGTGGCCTCGCAGTGACATCAGCCAGCTCTCTTAACACCCTCGGGTGGATAACGTCAGGCCCCATTGACTTGAGAGGTCAAGCTCCTGTAATAGTTCATATACGAACTCTTCCTTCACTGATGGTGGGTCCGTGTTTGCATCAACCTGGATTTTTGTCCTCAAGGCCTGGAGTGCAACAGTGCTGGTAAAGACAGAGGTCAAGGAAGTGTTGCGAACCTCTGCCTTTCCAGCATTGTTGGGGACTAATTTACCTCTCCTGTTTAACAGCGGGGCAAATATTTTCCTTGTGTTTCTGCTTGTTTACGTACCTGAAGAACCCTTTTTTGTAGTTTTTGACATCTCTGGCCGATTTAAACTCGATCTGAGCTTTTGCTTTTCTAACCGCATCTCTGCAGGCCCTGGCAATGTCCTTGTAGCTCTTAATGGAATTCATCTGCTCTTCCATCTCTGGTACACTTCTCTCTTGGTTTTGAGCAAACTCAGAATTTTTCATCAGAAAAAAAAAAAAAATAGAGCTAAATTTTAATGGTCTTTTAACCTGCTGTACTTTTTGTTGCACTTTTGCTAAGTTTGCTGTAAGTTGAGAAATAAACAATAGAAAGATATCTCCTGGTGTACCCGAAGATGACATACACTCACACTTAAGGCTGAAATTTGCCACTTTGCAGAGGGCTAGCACCCAACTCATTGCCAGGTAAGCCTTATAAAGATAATTATAAAAACATGTACAGTTCTGATGCTTGAATCCTACACTAAATGTACTTCACACAGCAGGAATTTGTCATTTAAAGTCGGAATTCAAATCTGTTTATTGAGAACTTTAGAACATGGCCTTCTGACATGCTAGATACACTCAAAAATATATTGTGTAAGTAACATTACATCTCTGTATGGATGTCCTGCATTCAGCTCTTCAAATAATCACCATGTTAATCTCCATCCTAATGGCATCCACACTTTCTTCAGTTTAAGTTCCACAAGCATCAAATTTATTGCAGTCAGTACATCTGTCATGCTAACTTCTACCAGCTCTCTCAAAAATCACAGGTTTATTATTAGCAACCTGTGGGCAATTAGTGTAATTATCAGCAGACTTGGATTAATCTTAATAAGTGTTTGTTTCAATTCCACAGACAAACAAGACATGACCAGTAAAACACCACAGTAAGAATATTGATGACTTTACATCTAGCTATAGTCATGCTGCTGTGTTTGGCCCTCTCTCTCCATACACACAAAAAACTACATTGAGTTCTATGTATTTTTCAGTATATCACAAAATGCCTTCACGACATACAATTTAGCTCATGCCATATTTCCTTCTATAGATACAAATATTGAATAAATTAAAAGAGTATATTCCACAATGACACAAAGTATATAACAGTAAAGAAGGTAAAAATGTAAGTTCTGAATGCAAAAGACTATTCATTGATATTTGAAAGCATACTTTCATACTTGTCTCTTCTCTTGCAACTGTGATTTGCATTGTTACAAGCAGCCAGTCATTATAGGACTCCAACCTGAGAAAACACAGGCCTACCAAAGGTACTAAAACAGCCACAGAATACCCTGACCTCTCCATCCAACTATCGACAAACATGTAGTTATTAATGTGCAAACAAGCACCCCCACCTTTTTTTTTATTTTTGGGCTATGAGATCATTTCTCAACAATAAAGTCCTACTTTGCACATAGAAAAAAAACAGTCATATTTCTCATGCATCATCGCATCATTAAAAATTTCAACTTTTATTCTATCTCACTGAGAAACAGTGGGGAAAAGATCGCACAGGTCAGAAAACAGGAGATTCCTCATTCCCCTTTTATGCTTTCCAGCTTGTATTAGCAAAGAAAAGGCAGATGACTCCCTCATGGATGCTTTCTTATAAGCGGGTATTTTCTACAGGAGATTACTAGTGAATGAAGGCAAAATTTTTTGATTACATGGCCCCCCGAAAATTGTTAATACCTTACTAGCAAAACCAAAAAGATGTACTGAGTGGGTTTTTGCAAGGATCTGAACTTGGTCTAGTTTCAAGGAGTGTTTTCATTAGCAACCTACGTAAGTGAACAGAGGACACGCTTAAATCTGTCACTCATCAAAAGACAACACTGCAGACATGGTGGCTAACAGGGCTGGAACTCAAAATTATTCTGTCAAACTAGAGAAGTGGTCAGAAAAATAACAGAACAATTCAGGGGCAAGTGCAAGTTTCCGTACTTTGGCAGAGAGTCAGCTGCATACCTACAGCACAGCAAGTAAGTAGCCAGATGGCAGCTTCTTCAGAAGAAGATCAGGGGTTATAATAGACCATGAGCTGAATATAAGTTCAAAATGTGTTGGTTTTTTTTTTTAAAAAGAAACCATCATACAGAAATATAAACAGGACTATATACCCCATAAAATAGGAAGCACTGCTGTCCTGTTTAGCAGGAAGGAATAAAAAAGTCAATTTTTTGGCATAACATTTATAAAAAATGTGAAGCAGTTGGAAAGAGTCCAAAGATAGCAACAGAAACTACCACAAGTCTCAAAGGAAGAACTATGTAGAAAGACTGAATATCCTAAGACTATTTAGACTAGACAGGAAAAAATTTAAAGGCATTTTCATCTTCAGATCTGAAAGGAAGTTGCACACCCTATGGAATAACCTTGTCTCCACTGTACCCTAGCTAGGACAAGCAGCAACGTACCTACCAAAACCAAAGTTAGAAAAACTTGTATCAGTTATTAGGAGAAGTCTTTCTATAAATAGTGACATATTGTAAAAGAGGGCTTGTGTGGTTTTATTATTTCATGCAGATTTCTGAACAGCTGTGCTAAAAAAACCAGGTATAAAATTCAGCCTGCTTTTGGGGCCAAAGAACAGACTAATCAGTATCTCAAGGTCTCTCCAGTTTTGTTTTGGTTTATGTTATAATTCCTGTGATCATTATTACAAATTTTTTAATGAAACACATAATAGGGGGTTATCCCTTAGAGGTCTATTCAAGTCTTTCTTTCCGTAACAGTCTTAATGGTGCTTATGGCTGTATGCCAGCTATATTGCTGAAAGCTTAGCAGGTAATGTATTTGCTTATAGGCACTGTCATATTTTATCCATCTCAGCATCTATTTAGTAAGTGCTTTAACATTCTAGAGTATGGCAGGTGCTATATAAAACACAGCATTATTTTCCATATTTTATTCCCCTCATTGGCATTCCTACTCTCAGATTAACTGGCAAGAGTACAAATATTCATAGCAATTTTAAGAAAGAAATTCTGAGTGCTCACTGACAGCTACAGTTAGCTGTGTACTATCAGTAAACAAAACAATGTTCCTTTCCTATTATAAAATTTCCCAGCATTTTTTGTACAGAAGGAAATACGACAGTAGACAAACTGCAGTGATCATTCAGACACCTCCTGTTAATTGTATGCTGCAACAATGGTACCTGATTTACTTAAAATGTCTTATGGCTGCGTTTCAATTAGTCCCTTCCTCTTGTTCCATGGCATAGGATAGGGAGAAAAATCCATTTGGATTAGGTTTTTTCCATTTATAATTTCATCCTACTTGTGTTTAAGATTTCTAGATGGTCTAGATACAAACTCCCACTGAAATTAATGGAAAGACACCAGAAATGTCTGTGGAAATTATATTGAGCTGACAAACTGTATTTACTCCACTCTTCAAACTGCAATCGTACATATTGCAATTTTTTAAAATTTTTTTAAGCATTCCTTCATACAGAAGTCATCATTTCCATCACTTACATTCTTGAGTAGATTCTACTGCTTTCTCTTTGATCTCTCTTTTTAAAGAATAAGGAGACTGAAACTGAATACAATATTCAAGATTCAATACTTCAACTGGTATCACCGAAACATACAATGACCTTTCCAAAGCTATCTCCTCTGCACATCCCAACATTTTTCTTTTCTTTACTTACATTTCATCTTGGCTGCACTCTTGACTACAGTGAGATTAAGCATTAAGCCCAATATGAACCTGTATGATGCCTGTGACTTTACTGCTTGAAGGACTTGAAAATAAAGTATTTCTCCTTTCTTAAAGCAACAAGTTTTTAATCTGTGGTTTGCTACTCCAACACCCCTAAGCAGATTGAAACAGAAGTGCAAGGAGCATATTTGAACTTTATTCACAAGGCTTTCACTACAGGCTTTCATTATAGGCTTTCACAAGGCCCATCGCTATAAAATATAAACAACAGTGGCTCCAAACTAGCTACATCTGATGTGCATACCCCAGCAGTTCAGAAATGATGCTTCACTGTCAATGATGTTATTTCATGGCAAAAGAAGAAGGTAATACAGGTGAACACTGGCAAAAGCAGAGGAAAAAAAAAATGTACTTGTTTTTCCTCTGTCCTGTGGTATCTAGCAAAATCTTTTTTTTTAATGATATATCACTGGAGTAACAGCTGCCTCCTATTGAAAAACGCTCATAACTATGGAAAAGTCATTCAAGATGTCAGATATATAGCATGTACGAATGCATTTAATGTTTTTATGCGTTTCAAAAACATACAAAGAAAGTCATCTGATGACACCTTTTAAGCAGGACAACCGAAAAACCTAAAAATGCAATTCTGAAACTCAAATTCTTCTCACTGCATTGCACACCATAGAGCGTTCCTCCCAGTGAAGAGGATATTTCAGGGTGCACTTCTATATTACCACAGAATCTACTACATTAGGAGTAAAATTACTAATTTGGCAACTCAGCAATAGGGGTCAAGAGGGTCACGACACGATAAAGAATAGGATATCATATTTGTTTCCCTGAAACAGGCTGTTTCAAGTAGACCCATCCTGTTACAAAACAAGGTGGAGGTCAATAACATTTCAAGGCTGTTTGAATGAGTCTGACATACCTATCAGCTCTCAACAAAGAGCATCTTAGAGCATGGCAATACCCAGTAATTATAGAAAGAACACAACAGTAGGAAAACTAAGTTTAATTGTGAAAAGAAACAGCCTGGTCTTTTTATAAAGCAGCTTGAAATCACCTTTAATTTTTTTCCCTCTAATAAACAAACCAAACACAGAAGATATTTTAAAATGTCCATCATGTAAAATCCCACATGATTACTTAATGCATTTTGAAGGACAGAGAACTTCAAGACAGACCTGATGATGAAATACATAGATGTTAGCACACATAACCCTTCCCTGAATGAAGCCAATTAAGTGAAAACTAAAAGCGCAATCAACATCCCATCAAAAGCATTTCCAATATGTCTCCCAAAATGTCTTTGTTCTTTTTCCTGGTAGACTTCCCATTGATCTTTCCATCAGAAACAAATATAAGATAAAGGGTATCCCTCACAAACACTTTCAGAATAGAAAACAATCCCTTTCTCTCCTCCCCTCTATCAGTTCTACTAAGTAGAATAATCTCTTTTTAAATTGCATATACAAATGATAGAAAAAGACAAGCAGACTGCTTCTTGACTGCTAAAGCAAATTCCTTTCATATTCTTGTTTCTTATAATATCCTGTCATCCATCTTTGTCAGGCAGGTTCCCAATATGGTCAGGGAAGAAGTGCAATAAAACAAACACACAAACAAAAAATCTCCCTCTCCAAAAAAGATTTCATTTGAAGTCATTGTTCTCAGTGGCAAGTCGACTTCAGCCAGAATAAATGCATTCTGTGTTGCTCTGCCTCTAGCAAGTGTAAGACTCAAGCACTGGTCTCCAAGGGAGATGTTAAATTTTGAGTAATCCTGAACACAAATTGTGGTTTTAATGCTTTTTCAGGACAGCACGTTCACTTGGGATAAAAAAAAAAAAAACAAAAAACAAAAAACACACACAAACAAAAAAAACCATAGAAATTGCCGATAGTCAATTCAAAGATATCAGCAGCAAGGTGTCATCCAGGTCCCACAAGATAGCACACCACAAAAGACTGTGGATATCCTGTGTTATCCTGTGTAGAAAAACCAGATACAATTTTCTTGTAAAGAAAGGACAGGAAATTGTGCACAGCATGCTAACCTCAGCCTTAGCACAGCGGAGATGTGCTGTCTTCAGAAATCTGACAGTCCAATGAAGTTCTCCACCTAATGTAACAAGTAAAAATCAGAACTGTGTTTCTCCCTGACCTTACAGATCTAATGTCAGTTTGGTAGTCCTGAGGTGAGTCTCATCACTTCCACTTCTGTCCCTGAGAAAAGTGGTTACTCACAGGTATGTAATGTCTAGTCCGTCAAAAGAAAACTCTGAACAGGAATTAGGGGGTATTTAGGTTGGAGGAACATGTTCCAGACCATGCTTAATCCTGCTCTGAGTAACCCCTACACTAGTTTTTTAATTTTTAAACTTTACTAACGCTCAACTGGCTTAAATTACACCAAATAAGTAATCTGATGTGAATGTGGGGCGTCTCCATAAGGTAATTTCAGGCAAGACCTCCTATTTGTGTCATGTGAGTTGCTTGAAAGTTCTATTCATCCACGTTTCTGGAACATCTTTATTCTACAGAGTATATATGCTATGACTCTTGGAAACCAATTAAACCTATCATATTTCAAAATCCTCTTAGATGTTCAAACCACTTCACATAAAGTTTATCCCACATAGTTACAAATAAATTAATCATATTTCATATTATGGAAATATCCTGACCAGCAGCCACTCCTCTCTTTAAAAAGAAAAAAAACCAAAAAACAAAAAACAAAAAAACACCACACCACACAAAAATTAAGGCTTTCCTCTTCCAGAATTATTCTGACTTTTGGAGCAGGACAGGCAACGTTACATTATAAATCATGAACCTGTTTTAAAAATCTCAATTTTTTCATATGGGAAAAGGTGGATTATCACCTTTCATCTGCTACAGAGCACATATTATTTCCTATGAAGTTTCAAGGTACTAAATCTTAGGAGCCCTTTGTTTAGATATGAATTTTAGTATAATAATTCTTACAGGCTTCTTATATGTGTATTAAAGTATCTTCCTTTCTTGACTATATGCAGCAATGAAATAACTAAAGAGTAGATTTACAGATGAGGGAAATGAAAACTACCTGCAATAAAAATGTAAACCCCTCTAAACTGTTAGTAAATAAACTTCTTTTCTGTAAAAGATTTTTGGTGTACTGTATATAAAACGCAGTGGTGAGTGTACAGCATAAAAATTTTACTGTCATGATCTTAAGATTACCACTTGTGACTTGCAAGCAACAACAGTTGTCATACCAATTCAAACTACTGTACAGAAGTGATGGTTAAACTTTTATACCTTACAACATAAGGCATTACTGTTCAGCTGGCTAAAATCATAAATGTCTTACTTCCATTGATTATACAATTAATAAAAGCACACAGACTTGGGATATTTGCATTAAAATTTAATGCTGCGCTGCCCCATATACATAATGCTGGGGCGTTTGTTCACGGGTCATACGGGGTCTCAAATCTCCCTGAATTTCCATTTGATAATCAGCCATTCCTCTCCTCTCCTGCCAAGTCTGTCTTGGCATCAGCTTAGACCCTGCTTGATTTTTCACTCTTTCCAATAAAATCATAAACTCACTCAGCTCTGCTCAGCATCTCAATGCACAAGGCCCTTACCTGGGCTTGCAGAGGGTACCAACACAGGGTAAAAATTAAGCTAATTATGTACTTGAGAAAAATGAGGCTTTAGCAGTATAATTTGCAAACTTATTGAAACCCCAAAGAACTTAAGAGTTGCCCCAAAGTCTTATCATCTCACAGTCTTTCAACTGTATTTTAATTACTGGATTTTGGATTAGACTCATGCTTGATTCCACTCGAATTCAAGCGCAAGCACAAACTTGAAGCTAGCCAAGTGCTGTTTGATCCACCACATTTCATTGAATCCTTTTCTGGAGCTGTAAGCATACAGTCATTCACACCCTCAAATGCCATGTTGCATAACAACTTAAACCATATGATTTGGTTGCAATACAGGAGTTTCAATAGCAAAGGTGAAGGGGACAACAATCCACTGATTTTAACCTAAAATAGATTTTCCTCACAATTTTAAGTATATCTGAAACTCTTAATTTTCTCTGCACATTAGGATGCTACTAACTTGCAAAATAATTGTCCATGCTTGAAGTACCTAAAATAGGGTTTGCAGGAAGTGGGAAGAGCTGTTTTCATCTGCTAATACCAATCAATGACTACAGCAATCTAAAGTGAAAAAGACTTTTAGCAGATCTCCTGAAGCATTTCCCCTTTTAAAGGCGGACTCTATGGAGCAATGGATAACACCAGGTGAAACATACCACTTTGTGGAATGAATCTAATGAGGCACAGCAATTTTTCTCTTTTGAAACAAGAAATAATCTTGCCAAATTTTTGGCCTGAAGTGATATACAGATCTTTTTTTTTTTTTTTTGACCTCTGTCTGGTGAATTCCTGTAAAAATTGCATAACAATTCAATCGTTCAAAGTTTGATGAAAATCCTTCTTTTGTCAATTCTTAAAGTAAATTTCAGCACAATAAGGACAAGAATCTGGAGGAAAAGAAGAGAAAGTGATCAGGCTTCATGTGACAAAACAGTCACATGTGCCTTCTCCTCCTCTTATATCTCCTCCTTTATTTGTGTAAAAGAACTGCACAGAGCAGCCACACTGACTTTAGCAGGACTACTGAGACTGAAAAGATCTGGCCCCCAGAAGATCTACTGACAGATGATGAAGCAGCAGTAGTGTTGCAGAATAATATAAATTTACATTAAAACTGAATAACAACTTGTTCAATAAAAATGTTCATTTCCTTTTTCAAGCACTTGTTGAAAACTGCCAGAGCAGAGTTTAGAACAGTCTTTTACCATCTGAATGGCATCTGTTCATTTAATCAGCTCAGTTCTTCCTGCACGTCAGATTTGGCCACACCAGTATCATCAGTATTGAACACATCTGTACAAGACATATCTGTTTTAAAGCATATCTGTTAATGGCTTAATAAAAGTACTCAGCAAAGCCAAAGGCTTTTTGCTTGTAGAGGAAGGTCCTACATAATGTTGTAAGCCACACATCCAGAAATTTCTAAGAATCACTTCCCAAAGCAAGTCCTGGTTCCCCTCAGGATCTCCATCATTCAAACGTATGCAAGCATGGATGCCAACTGGTATGTTCCTACACACACAGAGTCATTCAGAAGTAATCTCAAAAGAATAATGATTTTACTGAGTTTGGGATTTTTTTTTTTTTTTTCCTGACAAAAAAAAACCCCTTTGGCAAAAATCTCCAATTCAAAAAATTATAGACTTCACAGGTTTGGGTAAAGGAGAATTTCCACTTTCCACAAAAGTGGAAAGCTTAGTAACTGCAGAATGATCTTTCCCTAGAAAGCACCTAATGACTCACTGGCCGTTTCATTCAATTGAGTAAAAGCACTAAGTAACAAAGGTGAAAAATATTTTTTTGTTTTAACATTGAAGTTGAAATGTTCAGAGTACACATTGGAGAAATGTATTTTCAAACCATGGCAAGCTACTTCAAAGCAGAAGATAAACACCGCCAAGGTAACAAAAAACTTCTACTTACATATATGTAACTGCTTTGCCCAGAGCTGGAAGATGCTGCGGGCACCACCACCACTGCAAAAAAAAATGTTGTGAAACCCAATAATTTAAGATATCCTTGATGAACCAGACTCCCTAAACATAAGCATGGTTTAGCAAATGCTATTGCATACTGCTATTAAATTGATTTAAAGGTTACAGGGCTCCCATAGCAAACCCCAAATACCACAGATTTTGCTCTTCAAGTATCTTAATTTAATATGCAAGTAAAATTCACCAGAATACGAAATCAGATTTTTTTTTTTTTGGTTAGTAACATAAGTATGGTCGCAGCTATCTCTTAGAAGCCACTTTAGTACGTGAGCTGTCAGCATTTACATTAACTATTACATATTATATTAACCTTTCAGACACTGCACATTGAGGTAGATTTATAGAGTTATACATTTATACTTTATTCCATTATTCTTTATTTGCCCCTATGCATCCTAGACCTAATTCATTGTCAGAATAAGGCAGTAAAACAGCACTGAAGGCAATCATGTTGCAACAGTCATAGCAACCATTTGCTTCATTCATTACCGATTCCTTCTGACAGCCAGATCACCTTGGGGTTTGACTGCACGCGATGCGCCCCAGGAAACAGATCCAGTGCACTGGTCCGAATTTCAGATGGCATGAAATCTGAGATAGCTTGTGTTTTCTGCTGATGTAATGAGAAGAGACGATCCTGCAGCCGTTTTTCCTGCCATTTGTCCAGGCAGCTTGGGGGATGAGCCCCTCAGATCTGAAAGGAGAGACCTGCTGGCCCAGGCATCACAGACCCAAATAATATAAAGGCGTCTCCTTACTTGAGAACAGCAGACAAGGTGGAATTAAAATAAAAATTTGTCTGAGGCACGTTAAGAAATTTATTTTCCTTCCTTCACTTAGAGCAAATTATTATTATTGGAATGGAGGAAGGCTGGATCAAAGTCTGGGTTGAAGCTTGAACTATATTCTGAACTCGGCACATACATACACAGTCCTCATCTCATACAACCAAATAGAAAGGAGCAAAACCAAGAAACAGATGTTTCATGGAAAGTTTCTTTGTATTTTTTCTTCTGTGACAATGAGTAAGATCTAAAAAAACTGTATGCACTCAACTCAAATCCATCAATAAAGTGAAGTTGTATAAAGAACAAAGCTGGGGAACACTAACTTTCTGCATAGTAAAACAAGCATCTGCTAACATCTGAGAATACTTAATTATTGTAATAAACCATAGATCAGAGTAACTGTCTAAAAAAACATGGAAGAAAATATAAACACATTTTTGCCACTTCAAAAATCATATGTCACTATATTCCATGAATAACTTTTCCAGAAGAAAATTGTAACAGGCTTCTCAGACCAAAACCACCTGCACCTTTCCTTCTCAAGATGATATCCATTAATTATAAAAACTAGAAGACCATGATACCCAGAAACAATCTGCTTCAGCCAATAAAAATATTGCCACTGTTTAGTCTATTCCACTAGTTTTAAATGTGGAATATGTTCTGGGGGAAAAGTGTATAATGTCAGGTTTCTGTATTTTTAATTGAATTCAAAATTCCATCCAAATGCAACTGTACATGTCCCAAATCAAAATTAATCATTAGCTGGTAAGCAGGAAATGTACCAATCATTATTTTATAAAATAAGTATGTGTAAATATTAAGAAACTACCTATATTTGTGTTAGGTTGTATAATTGCTTAAAAATGCAAAATCAATGCTTACTTTAGCACAAAGGACTAACACTATTTACAAAACAACTTATTTCACTTTTTGCCAGCCAGTGAGAACCAAGCATTTTCAAGGAAAACAACATAAAATGTACAAAAGCTTCCCTAGTCCTTTAAAGAATCTGTTTTTAACTAGGATTTAAATCAATTCAGCTTGACCGATGTCCTGGCTTGCTCCCACCAATCTGCAAGCTTTCCCTTCCATGACCAGACTGAATGTTGCTAAGTTTCATAGTGATGAGTAGTAGGGAGCTGCTAGCTCACATAAATTATTTCTCATGTTCATCAAAGGAATGCCTTTATGAATGCCTTCCTTAACAATCTCCTCATGATGCTCTCAGGAAAACTGATTATTCTCTAAAGATGGTAGTCCGGAATAGAGTTCCCACTCTCAATTAACCTGGGCTGGTTCCAGCTAATGAAGTGGAAGGGAGGAAAAGAAAAATTAACAAGATACATTACACTGCTTTTAGCATATGACCTTATTTATATTCAGTACAAATTTAACCTGCTTCCAACTGTAAGGTGAAGATTTGATCAACATATAGTAAAGTTAAATCCAGTGAACAGTACTACTTTATTTGCAGTGTTTAAATTAAAAGTGTCTTTACAAAAACAACAAGCAAGTTACATCAAGGAAAGGCAACTGCAATCTAAAGGTCTTCTCTAGACAAGTTTAGCTGAAAGCAGAGATGGGAGAAAATATGTCAGTCCTGTCTTCAAGAAGGTTGAGGAGGATCTGGGGAACTACAGGCCAGTCAGCCTCACCTTAGTTCCTGGGGAGGTGGCGGAGCAACTAATCCTGGAAATAACTTCCAAAACATGCCAAGGTGATTAGGAGCCATGAACATGGATTTATGAAGGGGAAATCATGTCTGATCCACCTGTTAGCCTTCTATGAAAAGACTACTGGCTTGGCAGTGGATGTGTTCATCTTTAGTAAGGCTTTGACACCATCTCCCATAACATCTTCACAAACAAACTGATGAAGTACAGACTAGATAAGTGGACAGTGAGGTGGACTGAAACCTGGCTGAACTCTCAAGCTCAAAAGATTGTTCTCAGCTGCAAAAAGTCCAGCTGGAGGCTGTTCACCAGCAGTGTGCCCCTGGGGTCAATACAGGTCAAATACTGTTTAACATCTCCATTCATGACCTAGATGATGGGATAGAGTGCATCCTCAGTAAATTCACAGATGATACAAAACTGGGAAGAGTGGTTCATAAACCAGGTGAATGTGCTGCCATTCAGCAGGACCACGACAGACTGGAAAAATGGGCTGACAGGAAAGTCATCAAGTTCAACAAAGAGAAGAGCCAAATACTGCTCCTGGGGAGGAACAATCCCATGCACTAGTATATGCTGGGGCCTGACCAGCAGGAAACCAGTTTTGCAGAAAAGTACCTGACAGTCCAGATGGATAACAAGTTGACCACGAGCCAGTCACATGCGACAAAAGGCCAACAGCATCCCGGGCTGCATCAGGAAGACGGTTGCCAGCAGGTCAAGGGAAATGATCCTTCCCCTCTGCTCAGTACTAGTAAAGCCACACCTAGAGTGCTGTGTCCAGTTCCAGGCTTCTCAGTGAAGCCCAGGAAAGGACCACAAAGATGATAAAGGGATCACAGCATCACTGCACTGTCCTATGAAAATATGGGAATAATAATGCAATAATCAGGTTTCAATCTCTTTTGGTTCCCACTATTTCCTCTAATGCATGGTTAACATTAAGCCTATGCAACAATCATATATTTCATATACTCCACAGAAAGCAAAGCAGCATGTCCCCACCACACAAAAATAATTAAAAGACATGATGCCATATGTTTTGTGTCCTGCAGAATGTTTTAAAATATTTTTGGATTTTCAAGAGGAAGGATGACTACTAAACTTTTGTCCTTCCAGTACTTTAAAAAATAATTTAAGATTTTTGTTTTCAAAGAAAACAGAGAAAATGAAAAAAAAAAAAAACAAACAAGCAGTAACACATTGACTTCCATTCTTATATATGACAAGACAAAAATACTCTTGCAATGGCACTCCATTTCTGCTAGCAGGTATGTGGGGGGTGATGGGTTGCTTAGTTTTTCCAAACAACAGAGCAGATGCAAGTACTTAGACATCACACAACAGAATGTTGCAGTTTCTTTAAGGACTGTGTTCATTCCATTTTACCAGAGAGCAGAGGTTGTGGCTCTTAGCTGTGCTAAGAAAAGGAAGATGTGGAGCTCTGAAACAGTGTCTTGCCATTGAGAAACACAGGCATGCAACCCAAAGAAAAGCCAAGTCAAAACTTACATAATCCCCACCAGAGACGGGTTCCCTAGAAATACTCTGCTGTATGCTCATAAATTCTTATGAAATAACAGGCTACAGTATCCATGAAATGTTTTAAGTAAAGGATAAAGACCATTTTCTTCATGACTGCATTTGATTTCCTCATCTAAGTGTTTAAATCTGCACTGGCTCAAACACCACCTACAATTATGCCAACACTTTGTCAAAAATAACTTTATATATATTTAAAATAAAAAAAACCACCACCACACACCACATATCCATCCTAACTCATGGAGTCAGGAGAAACTCAACACGCTGGTATCCCCCAACACCATCTAGAGGGTGTTAGCAGACAGTGCAGTGAGGTGTGAATAGGAAGGGATGGAGACACCACCATCTGAAAAGAGAAAGTCTTCGCTTACTCCTCTCAGAATTGCTGTAGCATATAAAACATTTTCTGGTTTACCTTCTTTCTAACCCACTCCATCTCCACTATATATTTATGACACATTTTCAATGCCCTATTTAACTCTACATTTGTTTTTTGTATTCTTTTCCCCTAGAGCATTTTGCCAATATTCAAAAGAAATGTATTAAGTTTTACACTGTTCTCTTGTGTCATTATTTCTTTTCAACCTTTTAATCTGACTGAGGTATGCCTCATATTCTATTTTCTTCCCTCTCACTGCAACAAACTCATACATGGCCATAGACATATGTGAGCTCACTCTCCTACATAACATCATCCTTCTACTCTTTATAAACATCTTACCTTCTCTGGCCACAACCTTTCATTATTCATTTACAATACATATTTCCCACTCCTCTAATCTTCCTCTAATCTCTAGTTCCCCTGTAAGTCTCTATGCGATCTGACACCAACTCAGCAAAGCATTTATACTTTTCAGTGTTTTCATAATACTTTAAACGTCTCCTTAACTGCTTCAGCAGATCAGAGCAAAACACTCAGCATCCTGAAAAACCAAAGCTGTCCTTCTACCAACTAAATAGAAGATTTTCTTCATTTGAGGCACCTGCTCTGAATCACTCCCTGAAGAAGCTTCTCTCTCACGCAAAAATACACTGAACTAACTTTAAGAAAACAAAAATAGATAATGAAATACCAGAACAAAACCACAAGGCTGTTCTTGCCCCATCATCCCATAGTACCCAAAGATTTAATCCTTCTAGTTTTTTGGCCTCAGATTAACCAGTAATGCATACTGCATGCATGATCAACCAGCATAAGTATTATTTTGGTGTATCTGTTCTCCAGTGTCATAATACTTACCTCTATTGCAGTAGCCTTCACGCAGGTCCTGGTTAATTATTGTTCTTCCCTTTATTTAGGAATCTATCAAAAACCCACAAGTAACTAGTAATTTCATTCCCAAAGTATTAAGAAAACAGAATGATTTTCCTGCTTTAATACTATCCATATCTAATGAGCAGGTTACCATTTCTTCACCTCTCACAAGGCAGGAACAATAGCTGTAATGCTTCAATCTTTCAGGTTAATTGAAAATCTTACATGCCTTTATCTGCACAGCATAAACTTTAACAGAAGTGTCTTCCATCATAATTCACAAGTTTAAGTAGCTATGCACGTGACCCCTAAACTTGTACTGATTACTTCAAAGGGACTGTAAAGTTTTAGAAGGAACAAACAATGATAACACACTGGCATAAGATGGAATAATTGTAGAGATTAAAAAAAAAAGAAAAGAAAGAAAATCAGCTGAACTTTTGTTGTTGATTTATCTACACTTGGGAAAGAAGGAGTACTTCTTTGTGATACCTGGAAGGAAAAAAAATTAATATTTTCTTCACTGGAGGTATTTTTTTCTTGTTACCCCTAGAAAACCCAAATGGTTAGAAGACAGGCATGTAAAAGTAAGCTTGCCTCTTCCTGGTTTTTTGAGACTATTTTAGTGATGAACAGATAGGACAACTGCTCAGCTCTAAAGGCTCTCCTTTCAATTCAGAAAACAAAGTCAAAAAATAAAGTAGACGCCTCCATCCATGCCTGTCCTTTCATTTTCACATTTTTATAGAGCATCTCATATCACTTGGCATTCTACTTAAAGTCTCCAGCTTCTGGAACGGGGGGGGGATGAGAGCAGAAACAGACCTTTCATTTTATAAGCATACTTTCCTTATGGAAGAAGCTTAGAAATGTGAATTTGTAATTTTCCAAGCCCAGAACAACAAAGGTGGCTGGCAACTGCAACCACCAAGATAAAGATTTTGTTTCAGATACACAGGAAAATAAATCATGGTTTGAAACTATCAGTGTGTCATTTAATTAGCTTTACCACACAAGCATTAAAGAGCAACTCTGACAATAGGAAGCACAATTAAATTATGTTTATATTTCTTGTAAATGAAGCATATATTGTTTGTAACCTTGGTTTGAATATACAAGAGCACTTTGATCCCTGTCTACATCTGTGAGGAAAGATGAAAAGGTGAGAAAAGCCCAAGCCACGCATACTGTGGAAAGGGACACATCTGGAAAGGAAAAACACTACTATCTGTAAAGTTGGGGTAGGGAGCAGGGTTGAAATAGAATTGTTCCCCAGTCTATCAACAGGCCTTGATTTGGAATAGATCCAATCCAGGAGGTGGTAACAAATTTGCTGCAGTGGATAATCATTCATGTCAGTGCCATTTACATATGTGTGTGTAAATGTGCATACAGAAATGAATTATTTATATTTGATTAAAAGCTGTTACTCATCTTTGCTTTTCTATAGTTGACTGAAGAACGCTTCTTTCCAATCTCTCTTCCTCTCTGAAATTACCTGGGAACGTGTGTGATATGATTTCCATTAACTAAAGTATTTACACTGAAACTGAACATCTCTTTAAAAGATATGCCCTGCCCTAGTCAGAAGTTAATGGAAAGAATAGATGAAAACCCTCTGACCATCCCACTCACACTGTTAATCTAAATATAATGCTCCTTCCTACTTTCACATCAGTAATGGTGTGATATATTAAAAACAAAAACAAGGAGGAGAAAAACATATATTTTAAGGACCTATACAACTGAAGGGTCACATGCATTTCCCTCTACTTACCTACTCTCTAGACTGACCTTCCTTAAGGTGAATTTCCAAGCAGGGTGAAGTTCTAAAATATTTAGTAATCACCCATTTATTTATTTTCACCTCTACTTTTCAAAAAGACAGGAGTTTTATTCAAAGATCTCCCACATTAGCATGCTATCCCCTCTCCACCACACTGCAATTCATCTGTAGATGATAATATTAGTATCTCAGTTCTTTATGAGAGCAAAGGATAGAACACTGACCTATGGGTCAGATGCTTCATGTAGCTGTACGGGTTTAACTGACAGTAGGATTGAGCCCAGTTGCTTTAAAAAAGCACCAAGCAGAAGATCAGCAGTAAAGGAGAACACTTGAAACATAAATAAGTATGTGCAACAGCAGCAAAGGAAATTTAGAACTGACAGACACCCTCTTTCAAATTTGCCTCAAATGAGGCAAATGAGCAAGTTTCACCACAAAAATTGCTAAAAATGCTCTCTCACAAAGCATTTTGGTTAATACCTAAACTTTGACAATATTGTTTTATTACTCTCTTAAAACACTTTTATTTCTACATTATTAAATAAACAAATGTAGGAATGCCTCAGTGTTATTACCTACATATGTCAGCTTTGATTCAAGGAAATAATGTGTTACCTATGTCTTGCATTAGATACTGGGCTATTTGTACTGTGATTTAAAATGGAAGGGACACACTTGTTATGAATCATTGCTTTTGGGTCTACACTTTCAATCTACTTCCAAAAGATGGCCTATTTAATATCTGCTAGGCAGGTTTCTCTACAGGTTCAAATTGGAATAGAAAATGAATTGTGAGAAATGAAGTAGGATGAGAAACACACATAAGCTTTTTTGCATTAAAATCTAGTTATTCTTTACTAATCCATTCTGCGACTCGAGTGCTGCCTCATTTCAGAGGTTAGTAGAAAGCCACAGAAAGTGACTACAAACCTTTCCGTATCAGCAGTATACCTTGAACTTGAGAGGGGGAATTAAACTACTGAAATAAAAACAATATGGACTCCGGCGAGGTTCTCCCTCAAGCAGTTCTGACTGACACAGATGGAACACATATCACTGCTCACTGGTCCAGATCATCAATGTTAAAACCCAGATACCTAGGTTGACTCCCTTTTATATAGAAATCCCTCCTGAAAACATCAAAAGAATTTTTTTTGTACCTGATATGGGGGGGGGGGGGATAACTGAGGTCAGACTAAATTCAACTATGCTGACATGGTTCTCTATCACAAATGGCAAACTACTGCTATCATCACTTCTGTTTGTTTACTGTAGTTTAAAGCTCAATATTACAAAAATGTAGTCATCAAACAGAATATTCGTGCAGAGAAAAAAAAAAGTTACTAAGAGTTCAAAGCCATAGATAAAATATGTTGTTCACCAGAGGCAAACTGGCATGCAGAAAAGTTTCAAGAACTCTGTAAAAATGTAAATATATGTAAATATCTATAAATTTCACTCTTGATTACCCAGTAGCTTTATCACTGTGGATTACATCAGTTCTCAGTGGTCTAAAGCCATTGCTGATAGAACTGATTACAATAATCTATTATTAGTATGAATCCCAGAATAGATATTACACTACCACTCAGAAAAATAAATCATAAAATCTCACACCAACAAAACAAAAAAACCTAATCTGTAGTACTTCACTCTTCACCTCCTCAGATTTGTCCTTTCTGTACCTCTGACAATGGCTATTAAAACAGCAGAGCAAGAATAGTCATAAGGATAGTTCATGAGAAAATAATGCAGTAACCATAATGAGGATAATGAGGTGCTCAGACATTTCCTTAAATAGATGGCTGGTGGCAAAAGAAACTCTTTCAACAGCTACATATAACAAAATAAGTACAGGATAGGGGGAAGCACACAACCAATAAGAAGGGGGGAAAAAGGGCAGGGGCAAGCCAAGAAATGAGAAAGATCTGGTGATATTCAGTGTCCCTATAGAAGCAGCTGGGAGCAAGAGCTGCAAAAGGATGCACTGACAGTACAATATCTGGAGTGGGAAGGAGCAAAAGACATCCCAGATGTCTGCAAGGAAAAATATTTCTATTGTTTTCTGGTAAACATATTCAAGAAAGAGGAATTGGAACTGAAATTCAAACTGCGTATTCTTTACAGTACTGCCACTAGGCAGTAAGATCAGTTATATCAGTGTTCCCAAACCTTAAGAGCAACATGGCACAATAATCTTAATAATTAACAAGTAACAAACAAGTAATTCTGAGTTTAACATGATCAAATTTCTCAGTTTCTCTTATACCTGTGGTCACACATAATATGTACTCATTAAAGTTAAGCTGTATGTTTATCTACATTGACTTTTCTTCTAGTGTTGCCTATATCAGTTTTAATAATGCCTTTGAGAATAAAATTTGCAACCACAAATGGAAACCTGGGAACGAGGTCCAATAGCTTAGTACTGGCTCTCCAAAGGGATAGGGAAGCTGAGCTCTCGCGGAAGCTGTTTATGAGTACTGCTTGTGAGTTCAAACTCTGTGGGTCCCTCCAGAGCAGTTTTACACACACCAACCAATGGCTCCTCACTCCACAAGAAGGTCCACTGATTTCAACAGGATCTGCCAAAGAATAAGGCTGGACTCAACAGAAAGATGGGTGAACGAGAGAAGCTCTGTGCCAAATACTGAATACATGTTCAACAAAAGACAGCAGCAAATTCATGGTCTGCATGCATCACATTAACCTCCAGGGTCTCTCAGGGGGAGAGGGCTGGGGACTTCCCACTCCCCACTCACACCAAAGCAGCTTTGCCCTACAAGGTGATGGAAGGAGGATGATTAGCAAGGAAGAAGGAAAGAAGAGTAGGAAAGCACAGGGAAACAGAGCTGTGAAACAGTAGCCTGGCCCTTCAGCCAGAGAAGTTGTTTGGTCTGATATCAAGTATATGCGTTTCGCTGATCCCATTCTCAAATCCAACCAAGTGATATATTTTAAACTAATATGCAGGAAAACTGCATATATTCAAAAGACTTGCTAAGAAAATGGAGCACATTTATCAATGAAAATATCCAAGTGAGGAGACTTCAACCTGAACAGTTAGCAAGTGGGGAAAAGAAGCTACTGGCTTACTTCACAGACGCATGCTCACGATAGGTGTGTGTTAGCCCTACACAGTTATCTCTAAACACAGTCTAGACAGTCTCACACACTCACAATAAAAGGTTTTCCATTTTAGAAGCATGTTCCCTATCTCATCTCTTCAAAGAATAAATTCTTGATTAAACTTTTTAAAACGTATTTTTATATAGATAAAGCTTGTGTTTTAATCACTTGTGTGACATATTTCTGTTCTGCTCTTGTGATGAGAACAAATGCAACAGAGGATGGATTCTCAATTGCTCTTCATTCTTTTAATATTTCAACATAAAAGACAATCACTATATTAATAATGAAAAGTGGTTGAACAGTCCACTAAGGACAAGCATAATTCAGTGTTGCATGGATTACTTCATGAAGACAGGCCAGGGAAAACAAAACTTGCAAGCTGGCTACAGAGAAGGTGACAAAAAGAAGACATCCTTGAGCCCAATACTCAGCAAACATACGAAGACTTTGCATCAGTCCCTCTTGGAGATCCCTTGTTGACTTTAGAATAGAGAACAACCAAAAAACAGAAGCAAAAAAATCCAGCAGATGGCTCTAAATGAGGAGAACAGAGACAGGTGACTAACTAGACTGAGAGAAATAAAAATAAAATGGGAGCAGTGCCACAGTGTTATCATTTTTGTTGAGCCACCTGGAGAGGTAGCAGGCTTATCAATGAATGCCAAAAACGAGTAGTGTCCATCTGCTCACCCTAATAAATATCCCTTACCAGAAAAAAATATAAAAGAATACAATTCCCTCAGCACTACTCACATGCTTTCAGCAGACCCATTTGTTTAAAATATTTATTTGGGCCTTACATGATTTAACAACTACTTGCTGTGAACACAATAACATGTTAAGATGACCCTTGGAAGTACATGGCAAGTCAGTAGCTGTAAGAATTCACAATAGAAGACTCCAACAACTTCCTTTTAAATGAGCAAAAGCTTTGCAATTATCACTGCCTTCAAAACATCTTTAGAAAGACTTTCGAAAGAATACCTCTGACCAACTGAAGGAACTGATGGCAAAATCCTAAATGAGAGGGGCACTTCAAAATTCAAAAAGTTAGTACTCTTCTGGAGATAACAGCAGTGGAAGGTATCTCCATTCAAAAAGAAGTATCAGAACCATGGTACAAGCTCAGTTTACCTCCTCTGCTGGCCTCCCCAAATGGTGATGAGTACCATCCTTCTGCTGATTCTAAATGTGGCTTGAAAATGGAGGTCAGAGCTGGCAGAAGGTAAAATGAGGAATGCTCAGGTCTCTCGAAGTACCACTACAAAAACAAATGGGATGGAAGAGAAAACTAAAGCATACAGGTTGGTTTGCATTCATGACTTTGAAAGCAAAATGCCTCTTCTTTAGCACTAACCTTTACCAGCTCCAAACACTGTTTTAGCAATGAATGAATGCATAAGAGTTTTGAAAAGCAATTCAAAATTGCTAAGACAGATATTTTCAAGCTGGCCTTTTGATTCAGAGCTGTATTTATTTTTCATAGATGACATACACAGCTGAAAAAAAACCTGTTCTGTTTAACATCATCAATTCTACCACCTCAATCAAAGCAACTCAATCCCATAAAACTGTCTGGATTCACACAAAGTTATCCAGAACAGGATAGACCTTTATATTCACCACCATCTCTGCAATATAAAATAATCTTATCATACTACTTGTGCTGTTTAGCACTAAACTTTTCCTTTCATATGGCAAAAATGTGACAGAATTAAACTTAAAATATGCTTATATAAACACGTATGAAGAGAAAGGAGAACACAACAAAAAGCCCTTTTGAGGAGCTACAAATCACAAAATGTGAGCAAACATGTATCCACACAGGCCAGAGTTCTGTAGACGTATGCACAAGGCCAGAGTTTCTTCATAGTTACTACAACAGATTTTTAAAAACTTCCAAACAGTAGTTTTAAAAACTGCCCATAATAAAACAAAGCAAACAGATGCTGCACTGGGTGCATCACAGAAAAGCTATGCACCACTGAAAGCTTATTTCTCTGTTCAATTCAATACTCATGAAACTAATTTCTTCAAAATTAAAGTTATTTTGATTGTGTAAATTCCTTTAAACTTGGTTGTCTTCAAAATTTTGTATCTCAACAAAAGCTGCAGAAAGTCTGATCAACTGTTCCTGGGACTGAAGCAAGACACTTGGTTCCTAAAGTCTCAAGCACCTTTACCAAGTACCAGTTGCAAAACCCGGCTCTTCCAGCTGAAGCATAAAAGACAACACTGTAGCCATGCATATTATTTCCACTGTTTTGTCTTCCCTACATTAGCATGAACCCACAGTCAAGTAACAAAAAGCAGCTAACATGATTTGGTTCATCCGTGAAGTGGCCCACATTTTTTTAAATAATGTGGGTTAAGAGTGGGAACTCTCAGATAAAATGCCAAGCAGAAGATTCTGTTTAAATCCAAATAAACAAAGCCTTCCACCAAAGCAAATAAACTCTCCAGGTTGGGTTACAGGATTTTAACTATAGCATTATTCACATGACATCCCCTTTCTAGTCCAATAAAAACAGCTGTTTGTTTTTTTTAAATAAATATTTTTATGAAACAGTTGGAGCAAAGCCTGCATCACTGAAAACCTGAATGCGAAACGGACAACCTTAATTTTTACTTCTACTAAAAAAAAAAACCTATCAGGAGAAAACTTAAAGTTCCTTTAATGTTAATTATCCCATGTTAGTAGCAGAATACCCTTTCTATTCCCTCCTTTAGTTTACTGCATCTTATTTTTAAAACATCTGTGTTTCAATAAGGTATGAGTAAGGTACATTGCCGTGGCAGACAGATCTTGCCCACGCTATAAGAACAAACAGAGCAGATGATTTTTAAAAAGCCTTGGATATGGCTTTGCACACATTGTTGAAGGCTTCTCCTCATACCTCTGAGAACAGTACAAACCAAAATTATTTAAAGATATCACACATTTTCTGATTTTATCAAGCATTAAATCGTTCTCATTATGAAAAGGAAAAAAGCATGCCCGAAAGCAGTATCACTGATCCATAGTTCAACAGCCTACTGAGACCATTCTGTATCCTTTCATAATGGTCTTGTGGGGGACAGGATTCATCCCAGAGCAGGGCACCTTGTCTCTTGTGTGCATAACATTCTTAATTTATTTAAGAAGAAACTGTCATCACCTAAACAGACATATTCCTAAACTTTAACCTTCAAAAACATTTCACTTTACTAAAAACCTGCTCAAAAAAAACCCACAACAAAGTTTCAGCATTTTCTGTAAAAAGCAGATGTGCATGACAGCAACAAAACTTGACTCAATTCTCCATGTCTTAATTTTACACTGCATTTTACTCTTCTAATCTGTCTTGCATTCGTGTTTGATTAAATACAGCTAACTAGTAAGAATTACTCTACCCAGACCTGAAAATATCACATACATAGTGACCATAAATTGTTACAGTTTTGTTCAACACATCTTTTTCTTGAATGTATCCAGAATTACTCAGTATCTGCCCATTACAATGCAAAAGCAGGGGTTTTCTTCCCTTTCCTTTCCATCCAGGTTTCCAGACTTAATAATGGTCAGTACCAGTCTCCCTGAAAATAAAGAACTTGGTAACTAGCCCACCCATAACAGTTATACTTCTGGAAACCATCATTTATAAAAGTACAACCAGCAAAAGCATCCACTCCAGTTTAAATATCTGAATCAGAGCCTGAAGGCACAGTTTGAAAAAGGTATTACTTTCATATAAACAGAACAATCAATGGGTAATCAGTGACACAATAAGTACAAAATCTCAGTTTTGTCATTATCCTAGTTTCATCTGGAATAGAGTTCATTTTATTCTTAGTAGCTGCTACAGTGCTGTGTTTTGGACATAGTATGAAGATAAAGTTGATAACACACTGATGTTTTAGTTGTTGCTGAGCAGTGCTTACACTAAATTAAGGATTTTTCAGTTTCCCATGCTCTGCTAGCAAGCAGGTGCGTAAGAAGCTGGGAGGGTGCATGGTCAGGACAGCTGACCCGAACTAGTCAAAGGGATATTCCACACCATAGGATGTCATGCTCAGTATAGAAACTGGGGGGGGTTGGCTGGTGGGAGGGCCGACTGCTGCTCAGGGACTGGCTGGACATCGGTCAACGGGTGGTGAGTAACTGCATTTGTGCATGTGTCTTTTCTTGGGTTTTATTTCTCTTTTTGTTATCTTCCTTTTCATTTTTATTATTATTATTTTATTTCAGTTATTAAGCCATTCTTACCTCCACCCATGAGTTTTGCCTTTTTTTTCCCAATTCTCCTCCCCATCCCACCAGGGGCAGAGGGAGGAGTGAGCAGCTGCGTGGTGCTTAGTTGCCAGCTGGGGTTAAATCACAACAATCGTGTGCCACTGAATATTTTAATAAACTTATTTTGGCTTATTTCTACTCACACACACAGGTACTTTGTGGAAAATAGCTTTAAAAGTATAATATTTACCTGCTTAAAGAGATTCCTTCCTAAGAGACTGGACACCTGAAATGCCATTATTTTAGCCACACTGGAGGAACAAATGAAATGCATAAAATCTTTGCTGCTGCTCGCACCAGGTTATTTCAGTTCCCACTCTACCTCAGGAACATGAGAGTCCTTCTAGGAGAACAGTCCTAGTGCTGGCAAAGTCCCACCAGCCTACTATCAGAGAGGTGAACTCTGTTCTCTGTCCTCTTATACCAGAAAACAACTTGTGTCATCTGAATCAGGGGAGTTTGTTTTTGTTTCTAAGCTGTTCTGTGTATCCACTCTGAGAGTATGAATCTAATTATTTGGCCTTACAGTAGTGTGTTAGAGGGAGTTTTGTTTAAATAATTCTGCTGGTTTTCCTGGCTGGCTTGGAAAATGAGGAAACTTCTATGAGCAAAGCAAACAAATGAGCAAAACAAACCAGATGCTCCTTCTGCTGCACAGTAGATGAAAGTTTTCAGCTACCCAGACATCCTTAATTATTTTCAGCAAATAAATCATCTGGGTAAAGTTGCTCATTGTAGTAAAGGTTTTGCATTTCTCTGTTGAGTTAATCTCCGAGCACTCAGCATTTCATTGAGAAAATAAATAGCACATTTTTTTCTTGCAACAATCAAAAAGAGAGTAAAGGCATGAAGTGAACCTAACAATATCTTTTTCTATAGCATCTAGAGAAGCCAAGAAAAGGAGGTTTTCAGTTTTTTATGCCACTTGTATGACATCCTGTTGCTACTACGCAATGCCAGAGAGCTGTCTTAGCTGGAACAGTCAGCCCAGAGACTTTACCTGATATTCAAGAATCAGCTTTTTAAAATTATTTATATTATTTATTACCTTACATAAGAAGATATGATGACAGTGATGACTAGAAGATGCAAAGATCACTTGCATTAAAGTCATCAGTACCTGGTGCACATTCATTACTGAGTGTGTGGTTTATTCCTATCTAGGATTTTAGTTCAGGATGAACAGAGAACCTCAAGAATTACCATCAACAGCTTTCTACAGAGAGGATGTTTCACATATCTATTTATGCTCTGGCTTCCTATGAGAGTAAAAGCTAGAGAGTCTAGTACCAAATGCAATCACAGGCTATAAATATCAAAAGGTGTTGGACAGGCCATCAGAAGGGAACCTCTGTTAGCAACCATCAGTAGGAAGTATCACCACGGTTTTCAAAGAATTTTGTATTCAGAGCTGGGGATGACATCTTTATATAATACCATCAGTGATGCTCTGAACAGGTAGTTTGACAGCTGCAAATCTTAGGTACTACGTGATATTACATTTTAAGAGTGATGTGTAATAAGATACCATTTCATGATGTAAATATATTACCTAATATATGCTTGGCAGACCAGCACAGCATCTTGAAGGACAGCCTCCAAAAATACTACTAACCTGTCATCTTATTTTCTATACATCGCCTCATATTTCAAGCAATGGAAAGCAATTCAACTTGAAATCACTAGCATTCTTTTTTAAAATCAAATTACTTTGAATATTTCCAGTAACAGAATAAGGTCACCTAAGTCCAGATTCCGGCTTGACCATGCACACCTGAGGCATAATCTTCAAAAGGCAGGATGTTTGGTTGGAATTGGGGGGGTTGTTTCTTCATGTATGCACATGGGGAACAGGGACTGGAAAAATACATCCTCCTTTGTGAATCTACTTCAAGTTGCATAGAGGATTTTTCCATGTACTATGGTCCTCAAGCAATCAAACTGGCATCAGATGGCCTACTGTACTAATTGTTCAAGCATAGTTTGGGATATTGTCACCGCTCAAAAAAACTTTAATAGAAGCAATGGGAAAGGGATACAGAAAATACAGCAAAAGTTGCAGTAATGTCCCCTGGAATGGGAAAAATTGATACATCTGATTCTCAAAATGGGTAATTAACTACTGCTGTTACTGTGGCTTCACAGAATCACAGAATCATTCAGGTTGGAAAAGACCCTTGGGATCATCAAGTCCAACCATCAGCCCTACTCTACAAAGTTCTCCCCTACACCATATCCCCCAACATCTCATCCAAACGACCCTTAAACACATCCAGGGATGGTGACTCCACCACCTCCCTGGGCAGCCTATTCCACTGTCCGACCACTCTCTGTGAAAAATTTTTTCCTAATGTCCAGTCTAAACCTCCCCTGTTGCAGTTTAAAGCCATTCCCTCTTGTTCTATCACTAATTACCCGTGAGAAGAGACCAGCACCAACCTCTCTACAATGTCCTTTCAGGTACTTGTAGAGAGTGATGGGGTCTCCCCTGAGCCTTCTCTTCCTCAAACTGAACAGTCCCAGCTCCTTCAATCGCTCCTCATAGGATTTATTCTCCAGGTCCTTCACCAGCTTTGTTGCCCTCCTCTGCACTCGCTCCACTTCCTTGCACTGGTGATGGGTACCACAAAGGGCCAGCTTTCTCAGTACAAGTGGAAGATTAGAGAAAAAAAGTTTTAAACACCCTTCCAAAACTGCAGGTCTAAGTAAATAAGCAGTATAAGGAAAACAGTTTGCATTGTACTTTGCTCTCAGGATACATGAGCCCTCTCTTTGGGTTAGTCGTTCCAACTTAGTCCACTCCAGAAAGAAGTCCAAGCTCCAGGATAACATGATCCAGATACAAAGAACCCAAAGGTTTAGCAACTGGAATTCTTCTCCACATACATCCCAGTTGCTCACAGCATGCACACCCTTATTTCAAATCTCAGTCATAAGTCCTCCACAGAATTAATGTACAATTACAGTGAAGGTCTACCCCCCACTTTCTAACTTCTCATGATGGTTACAATCTCCTGTAACCTGCCCACAAGGAAAGCAAAGCCTAATGACAGCAAGAGATGGACAGTCACAGAGCTGGGCTTAGGGATGACAGGACTTAACACATACTAAAGATAACAATAACCCCAGGACCAGCCCCCTTTAGAAGTGAATACAAACTTCTGTAATTCACAGAATTACAGAATCATAGAATAATTTAGGTTCAAATAGACCACTGGAGGCGTGGTCTAGTCCAAAACCGCATTCAAAGCTGGTCACTCAGGGACTTGTCTAGTTGGGTTTGAATGTCTCCATGGACAGAATTTCCACAAACTCTCTGGGCCACCTAATTATAACTAATTTCAATTTAATGCTCTCCCCCATAAATTCCTCATACAGAGACAATCACAAAATACATTTGCTTGCCAAATCTATAGTTGAGCTAACTCATCTTTTCAGAAAGGGAGAATGGGCAGAGACTATATGTGCAAAACTGGGGAAAGATTCAAAGGTGCACAAGTATCTTGACAAGTCACACAAAGAGAAATGTCACATTTATACATCCACTTCTCAGGTCTTAGAAACCCCATTTACTATCTACCTTGTCTACTCCTGACTTGAAGTACACAATGTACTACAAATGCCAAACCTTTTCTTTCCTTTCTTCATCTAGCTACCAGTACTACACAGTGATGAACTCTGCAACTCTATAAGATGAAGACAACAGAATTCTCCTCCAAAGCTACTGCACTGAGAAAAAACAAAATATGCTGGAAGATTTCTGTGATTTCTATAATGAATCAAACAACCAAAATTTAAAAAAAAAAAAAATCAAAGATTAATTGATTTCTTGGACTTGGACTGTAAAATTATTTTTCTTACTTTTGATTTATATTCGAAACATCTAGAATATTACTACTTCAGAATTTAGTTGTGGCAAGAGGGGGTTAAAAGCACAAAATGAGAACAGCTTTCATTTAAAAATAATTCACTGAAGATCTCATACATCACCAACTGAGATGTTCACTTGGGCAAGGAAGTTGATACGTTTATGACAAGCTATTGTGTACTTTTCCAGATGATGGCAACACACTGACAGCTTTAAAGAAGTAGAAGTGTTACTGTAAGGTATACTGTCTAAGCAATCTTCTCCCTCTGCAGCAATCTAACAGTTTATATTTACAGTTGATTATCATTTCTATGAAATTCCAACATTTGCTAATGATCTCCAAGACTGGGAAAAATAGCGTCTTGTGTCTCAAGCTCTCTCCTGTAGACACGCTATTCTTCTAAAATAGTCTGAAAGACAACACATGCACTTCTTTTTCATAAAGCATTCATTCTCATTTCTTTTAAAAATATTTCAGACAGCACTATTCTCTTTTCCACTTCTGTAAGATGTGTCAGCCAACAGAACATAATTAATCCTCAGGGTAAGGAGTTTACAGTAAGCCTTTTTTTGCAAGCAGCAGAACCAGCAAAACTTTATTTCCTCTGTGTCTGGAGGCAAAGCTCGTTTGCAGATTCAGTGGTAAGGGTAAGGTAATTCATCTTGCTACCTCTGCTTTAGCCAAGGCATTAATAGGGTCTCTCCTTTATTAAGCCCTTTATTCTGGGTTTACACTGGGCTGCAATACATTTAAGCGTGAACAGATTAACATCCAGAAATCTGAAACAAGCTGCCATTGCATTTCACTGTAGATGGACAGGGATTAATGGAGAGACTTTGTAGAGTTAAATCCTACGTGCACAGAGAGGCTGTGCAACACAAACTGCACATTCCTCTGTGGGTGATCCTGGGCAGAAGATGGGGACTCACTGCTTTTTTAGAGGTCTGCCTTTTCAAAGGTGTTGGGAGGTATGACAGCAGTGATGGTAATTTTTTGGAACAGTAGACTACACAGAAACAGTAAGCTACGTGAGAGCTAGAGAAGTTGATGAACTGACATATTCAAACAGAAGAAACCAAATCCCAATTCCTAATCAGTAGAGATCAGACAACTATTCTCAAATTATATCCTTGAAAATCTTGTGCCAGTCATCAAACAGCAGGTTTGTGACACTGTACAATAATACCTTGATCATTTACCTATGCTGTTTCAAGATACACAACAAGCAAGATATGATATCTTGCTTCACAATACATTAAATATATTAAACAATATTTTTCTGCTCTTATTCCCATTTGTCACCAAAAAAGTAGACCATGTATACATTTTCATTCTTCAGGTTCTCAGATTTGTACCTCAAAAATATAGTTCTCCTTCTAAAAGGAGTTACTAATTTTTTGAGAAACAAAGGCAAGTGAGAAAAATCATTTGCTTACCTATGTCCCTTCTCAAATGCAAATGCAGAAATAGCAATATAAGCTCATCAATTTGCATCTAGAGACAAAAAAAAACCCCAACTACTTAGATCACCTACTCCATTCCTTTTCCGAGGTCTGGATCACCCCTTAAAGCATACAGAGATATTCTTGTAATACACGTCCCCCAAAATCACTGTAGATGATACACAATCACACATCAGTGTGGCCTGAACATATGTCGTGCTTATTTAAGAAGGCAATGTCTTCCTCAAAAGCAGCATATGTTCTGTGCTATGTTGCAGTCGTTATGGAAGGTTTTTTCCTGTAAAGCAGCAGAGAAAATACCACCTAAAACCTCAGCATCTTGTTGGTATAACATTTAATGTTGCTTCAGTAAATCTTAAATGCCCCTAAAAAAAAAAAAAAAAGGAAAAAAAAAATAGAGCTCCTTTTAACATTTTTTGACTGACACAGACCTGATTTTTTTAGGTTAGTTTTCATTGACAGGTATGCAACTGACACCTTCAAGAATCTCTACTTATTGTGCTAAAAATTGGGTGCAAACTATCAAAAGTATAAGCAAACTGAAGTGACAGATTTATGGCTAGTTACACAACTGCTAAATTGAGAATAGTTTATAAGCTAACACCCCACTTTCTACCTTGGTATTTTTACCCACTATTCCTATTTATGCTACTAATACATAAGAAGCCTGGTAGCTTTCATAAACCCTTAGACTGTAAATCATTCAGACAACAGGATCTGCCAATATTTGCAAAGCAAACACAGGACACATCTACATGGAATCTCTGCATCCTGTGTCAATACCCACAGCCAGCTCCCAGCTCCCACCACCCTTCCTCCCTCACCCCAAACAGTATTTAACTTCACGAATTGCTCCAGATAAGACTTTGGGGCAGTTCACCTAATGATGTACAACACAGCATGGACTGATGTGATAGAAATCTGTTTTCAAATGCTCAGATGAGACATCACTCTGAACCAAGACTGTGCAACAGCTTTGCCTACAAAACTGCGGCAAACTTGCCTTTATGCAGAGAGGTTTCCTCTGGTTACCCCCCAAAGTCACGTAAAATGTAAAGGCACCTCCCAACATGAAGCCACACCGCTTCATACAATTTAAAAAAAACAACCAAAACCAAAGTGACAGCACTACTAGATATACCTTCAACATGATCCATGATGGAAATCTACTTTGCTGGACAACTAAACAATTGGCATTAGAGAACCTCTTTTTTGCTATCAGGTGAAGACAACCTATCAAAAGTTTGCATTTTTAACCCTTAATGTTAAATATAACTTAAGTGGTTTTTTGGATATGGTTGAAAAGTAGACATACAATAAAGTTACAATATGCTCCCTTTTTTGGCACAAAAATATCTTCAATGACACAGAAATAGATCTGTTTTATGTGTAATAGAAGATGATCAGATATGATGTTATAATTATCATGAAAGAAAAAGGTTTGGAAGTAAGATGTCTACCTTTTGTCTCTTGAACATCCAGCACTAGGAAGGCCAACAGCAGGTACTTCTGCATTTGCCATATCATAGATATACAAATATATTGGATTATGTAATTACCATCTCAGTAGATAGGACACTAGAAAAGCCAACATACCAGCATTTCTGAAGCTCGCTACTAATTAAATCATATGCATACAGGCTCAATCCAAGGATGATCAAAGTTAATGAAAAAAATTCCCATTTAATTCAATAAGCTGTGGATCAGTTCCAGACAGCTAACTGCTACTCCACCCTCTTTGTTCTTTATCAAAAGCACTCCAACAGTGTGAAAGTGAAGAGGACTCCATATGAGTCTACAGACTTTGTATCTCCCCTCAGATATGAATTTTAAATTAATTATTTGACAGCTGACTACATTACATACAATTAAGTAATCTTTTCCATAAAGCTGTATTAGAGGCTACTCCAGGTTTTGAAGGAAAACAGACTCCAACTATTATTCTTACATCAATAGCTTTAAAAGATTTCAACTATTTCTTTTACATAAAGGTTTACCCTCATTTTAAGTTTATGTGCCACATTGTTCACCACTGCAGCAATATATTACCATATCTGAGCATGGAAAATGTACTGGAAATAGAGCACTAAAATTATAAGGCTCCCTAAAATTAAGAGAAAGATATCTAAAGTAATCTGAAGTCAAAGAAATAAAGAATGAATGTTCAGATCAAATAACTATCTATTTTTAATTACATGTGAAATGCAATGTCACAATTGTTGAACAATTTCAGTAAACTGGACATTTCATTTATGAAACCTGAATAGCCTTTGAAAATCTGAATAGCCTTTGAAAATCTGAATAGCCTTTGATTCAGTTCTTGTTAACAATGCTTTTTCACATTCTATTTTTCACTAAATCCTTGTATTAAAAATGAGAATTTAATTTCAGAATTAAACTCAGCTTCCAGTGCTGCACAGATACTTAGTTCTGTCTCTTTGAAGTCAGGGTTTCAGCAGACATCCATTCACATCAGCCTAAAGTCTCTCATTCATTGAAAGCAGAGCTGGACAGGAGTTGCTGTAAAGTCTTTATTTGGGAATCCAATATATGCACCACTGCTATTAGCCATTGCACAATGTCTCAAATCTAATGAGCACTGCACAGGAAACTGAATAATAAAAAATAATCTTTTCTGTTTGAGAATCAAGAGTCAGTTAAATGAAAATTGAAGTTGTCAGCTTTTGACAGGAGAAATGGTGTCTATGCCTAAAACTTCACATTCCATCTATACAGGAACACAGGCTTAAATGAAAAAAGGTGTTTAGACATAGTTTCAATAAAACTTATGTATGCAATGCTGCCTAGCTGACCACCTTACACCTTTCCTACTCTAAGATTCCAAGCACTTCTTGTTGGAAAAAGCATATTCTTTGACCAAATCCATCACATCCAAGTTTAAAAAGTTTTGTAGGTATAATCAAAGACGTCTACTCTTAGCACCTCCTCCACTTCATGTTAGAGAACCACATCAAAAACAATGGAAAGGGAATGATGTTACAACAGTTTTTATTACCACACCTCAGGTCTCCTTTGCTGTAGCTACTCAGAAGCCCTGGATGGCTGTGCCGCACCACTGGGAACCTTGTGAGTAGGAAGTCAGAGCAGCAGGATTTCATTCCCAAGCAGTGCAAAAACATCCCTCAGGGAGCCCTGAAATCCATAATCAGAATGTGAAATGATCTCCTGGTCTGCTTGTCCCTTCTCACTCAACCCCTGTCCAAGACTAAAGAGAGAGGTGTCAGAAAACAATGACTGAAATTCCTACCACCTTTCTTCTGCTTCGTGTTGCCAGAGAAGATTTCTGCAGAGCCACTTTTAGGCATCCAATTAAGAATTATGCTATCAGGTTTTTTTGACTGTGCCCAGACATGCAAGAAATGGTTCTAAACTCAGCTCTTGACTTGAGTACAGACATAGCTGCAGGATAACATAGACTATTATAGTTTAAGATATGAGTAAAAACAGATTCCTATAAATTTACCCAGGTGCTCATACCGCTCTGGAAAAACGCTTCTGTCTGCTCACTCTCCTTAATAAGGGCCCATTATCTCTGAAACATGTAGATGGGACCTACAAATTGTACTAAGAAGTAAATTTTATTTACTCCACACTTTTTTTTTTTACATAATGCAAAAGCCTTTATTGCTTCGGTATGATTCCCTATCGCTGAAGCTCTTTTCTGTTGACTGAGTGAAACAGAAATCAATGAAGAGATTTTTTTTTTTATTCTTCCCTTTATGCGCTAGTGATTTAGGCTGTTCTGTTCCCTTACTGTTAATGGGGTTTAGAAGTAGAAGACCCCTTCATCTCTCAAGAACTATTAACCCGAAGTCTTAGTCTATATATACAATGTTACAGCAAACAAAATATAGTTAGAAACTCTGTGTCATCATTTACATTGGATCCCAAATCACATGATAAGCAAATAATAATAAAGAAAACAAATAAAACAAAAGTATAGGAAAAAGCAGCTAGCCTACACAGAGTGTGGTATTGACTGGCATGTTGTAAACGGAAAAAAACCAACCCACCACAGAAGTTTCTAAATGACACAGTTCATTCCAACTCATTTAACCTACACAAAATGCCGGATGCACATGAACAGCAGGATTTGCAAACAATACGGACAGCTCTGCCAGCAAGTCTCACACAATCATAGTATCTGTCTCAACACAGTTGGTCTCACAGCAATACAAATTTCAGAAGGTAAAACAAAAATGAAGTAAGATTACACTGCTAAACATTTTCAGGTTGGTTGCCTTTACCCTAGTGTTTTTAGCAAACTTATTTATTACCTAGACATATTCATTTTTTAACTACTCTGGTGTTATTTCCTTGATTCCAGCACTGAAATTTACCACTGGTGGATGGATAATGTATTTCTTCAAAATCCTACATGACTTGATGAAGCCTCTGTGCTGCCTCATCAGTCTTCCAATACATTGCTGGGCTGCAAGATAAAAGACTTACTTCGCTCTTTTAAGAATAAGTGTACTCAAGACTCCTCACAAGAATTAACTGCCTAGACAACTTCCATTAACAATCTTTAAAATTTTAGTTTGTATATTCTACAGTTATGAATGTATACAGGTTACCAAAAGACAGAAAACCCAATCTGAAAATATTCTACTTATATTAGGAAACATTTTCTGTAACAGTAGCTAAAGAAACACATTAACTATGTTGTGATGGTTTAGGCCCAGCCAGCAACTAAGCACCACATGGCCGCTCGCTCACTCCTCCCCATCCCATCCCGCAGGGAGGGTGGGATGGGAAGCAGAATCAAAAGAAAAGGGTAAAAACTCATGGGTTGAGATAAGGACAGTTTAATAGGACAACACAAGAAGAGATGAAATAATAATAATACTACAAATAAAAGAATGTACAATGTGAGTGATGCACAATGCAATTGCTCACCAACCGGAATCTGATGCTCAGCCTGTTCTTGAGCCGCAATCCCTCCTCCCCAGCCAGCTCTCCCAGTTTATATACTAAGCATGACATCATATGGTATTGAATATTCCCTTGGCTAGTTCAGGTCAGCTATCCTGGCCGTGCCCCCTCCCAGCTTCTTGTGAGAATTAACTCTATCCCAGCCAAAGCAGGGATATATGTTTAGAGCCTAAGGGTAAAGAGTATAGTCTTTTTCCTTAAAAATACTTTAACTGCAACAAGTCATACTGAATTATAGACAATGCTGCTGAAATACTCATGTGAAATTTTAGAATAAAATCCCTCAATTTAAAATTCTGCCTATCCAAATAAATACAAGTCAAATTTTAAAATGGATTTGCTTAATCCTGTTCTAGTTTCCTGATACAACTGCTTCGGTTCTGTTAAAGTTTATGGCTAGGATTAATTCATCTGTATTCAGGCACCTTGTAACACTGTATTTGATTATGTCTGAACATTACTACCTTTACAGCGTTCAAGAGGTGCTGACATCTTCTGTAACTTGTTAAAGAAGAACTAGAAGATACTCGGTAGCAAGTAAAGCAAGGGAAGTATGATTTAAATGTAGGTTTAAATTGTGTCTCCATCCAGTCCTGCTACCAGGATAAAAAAGGTTTGAGAGTGTTACAGTAAAGAGAACAAGACTAGAATCACTAACTTCCTTCTCTGTCATTAATTTTAGAAAACAGGATATATTTGGGTCCATGGCTGACAACACCCCAGAATAATGGGTTCCCTAGCAGCTTTGTGCTTTATTATCCTTAATGTTACCAGATAACATCTCCTATAAGGCTTGCTAATGTTGATATACTTACTCCAGATAAAGCACAGCACAAAGAACAAAAGAAAACCTTTGCTTGAAAGGCCCTGAGAAAGCCATATATTTTAATTATGTCAGATAACCCTTCTGTGGCACCAGATACTTGAAAGTCACACTTCTCTCCAGAGCAAGCCTCAGTGAAAGAAAACTTAGAGCTCAGGATACACATCTCAGACTACGGTGCACAGAAGTATTTCTCCATCTGGTCTTTAGATAACAAAGGCAACACCCCCTCGTCTTGCATTTTGAGCCAAGATACACATACTGACTGGGTGGAAGAAGCTATATAAGTTAGGAAAAAAAAAGAAAACAATAACATGAAAGAATCAAATCTTTATTATTAATGAAGAATAAGGTGTTATTATAGCTCAAGGTCACATATGGCAAAACAATCTTCAGTTAATGCCACGTCCATTACGTACTAAGAGAATCAAAATTAAAACACAGGCGTTCTTATTTTTTTCTTTAAAACCATTTGTAGAATTGTAATTTGCAACATGTGGAAAGATCAAGTTCCATACAGGCCCATCAGGCTCTGTCACTCATGATCTGGAATGAGAGCAGTCAGGGGACACTGGTATCAAATGAACTCCTAATATCAGGTGAGGGAATAGGATGGTAGAACCTGCAATATCTCTTAAATAGTGTTTATAAAGAAATCATTTAAAAAACAAGACACGGAGTCTGAGAAAAGCAACTAGAATAACCATGGTGTTCCCACATACTTAGCTCAAGTCTTCATCTACCCAGCAGAGTTTGTAGAATGAATATATTAAGAATATAACCTACCCCAAGAAAACAGTGAAAAAATGGCAGTATCAGAATAAGATACATTGGGATTGGAAGCATGGGGGAATAAGAAACACAATCTGTGCAGGGAGGGAGAGGGACAGAAAGGAAAACAGAAAAAGAAAAATCTAACCTCTATCAAGCAACATCTCTCTATCTGTTTAGAACAACTTTCTTCCATAAAACTTGACAAAGCTAGTGTGTGTGAAAAGCAAGTAGTTTTTCTAAGTTCAACAAACCTATACAGAGCTGATAGTTATCTCTTCAATATCTGATAATTTTACATATGCAATACCATATCTGTTCATTTTAGAATATTATCTTCCCAAGGGAAGAGCTAGTGTAATACACTATGCATTTTCTCACCCTGAAAGTAATTAGTAAAAGAAAATCAAAGTTAAAACAAATGTTGCAAAAAAAAGCTATGTTTACAGCCAAAATATATAAGAAAACAATTAAAAGATTATGCTAATACTCTCAAGGACACTCTCAATTAAGGTCTTGAACAATGTCTTGAAAGTGAAACCAATTTTGAAATCATACACAAAAAAGTTTTAAACAAAGCACCATTAAATCTCTGCAAGGACCCTGATAATTTGCTCCGTTTATCTGTTTGTCTCCATTTTAGATGCAGCACACATACTTCACCAGGACTCATTTCCAAAAAAGGCAAAAATAAAACAATTATGAAAAACACCTGCATAAAAATAAATGAAAGGGAACAAAGCATGTAGAGTGCCAGAAAAAACAAAACAAAACAAAACACCACAAAACCAACCACCAAACCTGATATCGGGCAAAACTGATCCTAGTCTATAAAGCATACTTGAAAAAGCTAATCACAGAAGTTCTAGAACAGGGAGATACTTAATTTGGGACTCCAGACAGATAAAAAAATCATAAATCTTCCCAGAACAGTACTTCAAACTATTTCTTCGCCCATTCCTCTTTCCTGCCTTTCTGCAGAATGTTAAACATAACCCTATAGGAAAGCTGGCAGCTCCATTTCATAGCTATGCACCCCCATTTAAATTCACCCTCATCACCAGCTTGAGCTAAGACACAAAACTTTATGAAGAGACACAGACACACATTGCCTTTAGCTTATTCTGCTATGGGGGACAGGAACATAACAGAGTGGAAGGTTAACAGTGGGATTTGTAAGTCCATAACTATTGTCTCTCTCAAGGGTTCACTCATGAAACTTGATACTACCTAAAAAGGCTGGAAGTGCTGGTGTCAAAGATAGATTCAGAAAGCTAAATTTATTTGTAATTACTAACCTGCAAGCAGAGATAATCTTTCCTCAGCTCTGCTTCCTTTGCCTGTTAGCTGTAGTCAGTGCTTTGTTTCTTCTCTTCAGGGACTGGCTGAAAGACAAATTTTGACACAGTCACCCCAGATATAAAAAAAAAAAAAAAGAAACAGAAATAAAGTTCTGTCTATAAGTGTGAAGGCATGTAAGAAAATATTGACAATTCATCTTATCTTACAAATGCATCAGAAGCATGATATGTTCAGACACATGTCCCTAATGCACTATCATGAATGCTGACCAGAGCTCTGGGGACATAAAACTGATAGCGGCACAAGATGAAAGATCAAGAATGTCAAGGATCATGAAAAATTAAGTTATCTTCAACCCTACCATTACTACGATTCGCTAATATGGGTATATTGTTTTTGTCATTCAAATGAAAACATTGCTCCATAGTTTTCTTTCCTCTCCATAAATATTCTTTTTGGATTTCTCTGCTTCAGCTTCATATTTAAATTGTTGGGCTTTTTTCTGGACCAAAAGTCCAAGCTACCAGAACAAAAAGTCATGTGGATGCATAGCACTGTATAAAATGAAAACGCATTACAAGCGGAAAATCATATTCCCTCTCCCCTCATCACACAGTCAGAAAACTAAACAGATGGCCTACTTACAGTCCACTTAATCCTTGCTGCTTTACACGTCCATTGTAAACCACAGTTTTCCTTAAACTTTCTTTCCCTAAAAAAAAAAAAAATAATAAAATATTAGTGTTTTCCACACATCCCATTCTCAGAAGTCACGCCTTTCCCCTTTGCAACATATTATACAAGAACTTTCCACTTTTATTTTACCTTGGAAAACATGTTTTTTTACATCAGCTCCACTCTACCTTATAGCAACGTAATATTTCTACCCCCACTGATACTTTGTGCTAAGAACCACTTCCAGGAAATAATCATGCAGGAAGTACTTATAAGAAAACCCTTAGCGAAGTGGATTTTCAGGGAAGGACTTAAACAATAGCCCATGACTTGAGTGGAGCTAGCCCCTAGTATCATCTCACAAGAGGGCCCATGCCCCCAATGCAGGGAGCAGAACTGGGATGCACCCAAGCAGCAGGTTGTCTTTGTTTTTCCCATACCTGGGACATGAGGCTGGGTAACCAGAAAAAAACCCACAGCACTGTGTAAGTTGTGCACGAATCCCCAACGTTGCAGCATGGAGAATCTGGGATGAACAGCATGACCATTACTACCACGACATGACTGTGCTCATGCTTTTATACATATTCACATGCTTTTACACAGTCACATACACATTCATATATGACAAAAATAAACTTAAGAAGAAAGAACTTTGCTCTAGCAAGACATCGTGAATGAAATCATGATCTTTCACTAGACAGGTTGGCAGTACCACTTGTAACCAATCTGGCAAACTGGCAATCACAAGTCAGCAAAAAAGATACAGGGGTGGCTACAAATTGATTCTCAGTCGCTCTTAAACAAAATATCAGTCCTTGATTTACAGCTAAGTTTGCTTCCTAAGCTAAAAATGTCAATATCCCCTAAAAAAGGAAGAAAAAAAATATCAAAATAACTAAGTTAGCCTGGCTGGATGACAGCTATTGAGAAATACGATGATAGTGTAAATCACAGAGGAGCGAGAGGAATTACACAGCATGACTCTAAGGGGCATAAATGAAAGAGTGGGATGAACTTAGGGAAGAGGGTGGCATAGGCTGAGCATCAGAAAACATTTCTTAACAGCAAGATACAATATAAAGTAGTATATTTTTCCCACAGAAAGGGAAGTTATTTAAGACTAAATTAGATAAAACACTGGTAAGCGCATCAAAGAAAGCATTTCTGAATTGATGAGGTCATGGATGAGAACACTTAACATGTCCTGTCCTTCTTGCTTCTCATAATTAGGTGTCTCAGTAAGATTTCAGTATAACAACCAACCACACAGCAAAAATACATTCATTTCTTGTTGGGTTCTCGTCTTGAAAAAGTACCTTGGATTTCATCAGCATTAAGGTTAGAAGTGTCATTCACATTTAATGCATTACACTGAACTATTTAAGCATTATTTGTCATTTTAATCTCCTGTTACTTATTCTCTTGCCTATTGCTGTAACACAAAATTATCTTTTTTATTTTGGACTTTTATAGCATTTTTATTTCAGGCATTTCAAAGTACTTTACCAACATATGTCCACTACCAGCACCCTTCAAAATCAATATGTATATATCAACCTTGCATGTCGTTGATCCAGAAATTATCCCACAATTGCTGAACTGTCCAGCTGCTTAACATGATACATAATTAGCAAACAATGCGATGCCCATGAAATCCTCTGGTGTTGCACAAGGCCATGGGAAATTAGAAGATTATAACCGAAGCCAACAAGGAAAACAAAATTCAGTGTTTCTTTCAGTTCGATGCCTGAAGCATGAGAAATCAGGAACCAGCAAAGGCTTAGGAGCAATGGTAAAACAGGTATTTCCTTACACAACCAAGTACTACAACAGAAAACCCACTATTGGTTTAGTTTTTTTTCCTATTATTACTATTCTTAGTCTTACTTTAAACAATACACAACTTTCTGCAATTCAGTTTGGAAAGAGATGGGGTAACTCACAAAATGCGACTGAGAGAAGAGTTTTGTTCCGTTTTTTTCTTGCCAATGAACTCTTAGGTAGAATTTTCCAAAATGCACAAAAAATGTAGGAGCGTAGTTGAATTTGAAACATGGACGTTTCTCCTCCTGATTAAAAATGTTCTCTTCTATATGGAAACGAAATAAATATATTTTTTTTTAAAAAGCAGAGTTATTCAAGGCCTCCTTTTGATACTGTGGAAATTTTACTCATGATAAGGAATGTTTAAATTATAATTTGTTACATTTGCAACTGAAATCCCAAAATTCTTGTGATTTATAGACCTTATTTTAAAGGTTCTACTCAACACTGGGTAGGATCCCACTGTGTTCATCAAGAACTAAGAGCAGGGAAGAAGAGAGAGAAACCACACCCCAGCAGCAGGGAAAAATTAGCATGTTTTCACAAATTGAAAAACAATAATTAAGAGAGATGATAATATCACAACAATCAATTACCATTCTGACCCCCAAAGAAAAATAGTGAACATGAACAGCAGTGTACCAGGAAAACACTCTCAAGTGTTGAATGCCATGTCATAAAGCTGAAATAGTGTACCACAAGGAACAATTCAGCAACGTACGACAAAATATCCAATATGTAATGGAGAATATAACAGCTGTTTCTTTTCACACCAGTCCACAGTCTCTTCAGGTATTTAATCCAAATTCACACACACTCACTTTTTTTTTTTTTTTTTTAAGCAGCTACACATATAAAATATTAGTAACTGTTCCAGATATCGATACTATTATATCATTCTCGAAGTGCTTATTTATCCCAAGAGATGCAGGAAGGCAAGGCACAGGTCACCTTCCTTCCTCAGACCAAAGGCCAAAACCAAAGACTTCTGTACAAATGAACACCCACCAATCCCCTTCAACAATGATTATATGTATCACTGCAATTAAGAAAAACATATCTCTAGACCCAACCCTATAAAATGTAACAATAGAACAGCACTGAGTTTTAAACCAGAGAAGTTTGGGGATAAAAAAAACCAAAAATCATCTGCCCCTGTCTTGATGGGTCCTGGCTTGGTGTCTATATTAAATTCAGGTGTGGATTCCCCCTAGAGAATGAGGCGGCAGCTAACGAAGTGATGACTACTGCTTCGGCATACCTAGGCTCCAGTGTCAAAGGACAAAACGATGGTTATTTGGGCTGTGTCGGTCCTTCAAATTTTCTGCAGGCTTGCAGTGAGGCACATACACAGAAGGCTAGAAAAAACACGTGTACCCCAGTCACAGCAGAATGACAGAACTTCCGAGACTGTAATCCATTGCTTCCAAGAATAAAATACATAAAATACCTAAGAATTTTTCTAGTCAACAGCACCAATCCAACTGCACAAAGATGACAAGTTTCTGCAAAAAATTGTTCCTCCCTCCTTGAGTGTAATAAAGATTAAGCTAGGAAAGGGAGACAAGAGGAAAGTCTCTTTTCCTTTGGTATGTTTACTTTGCCTTTGATAGTACATTGCATGTACTTACTGCTAATTCTAAACATACGAGATTTCCTTTAAGAGAAAAACATAGTTATCTAATAAAAATGTAAAATTTTTTTTTAAAAGAATCACAAAAACTGTCAAGGAGATTCAGGAACAGGATTAGCACCTGAGGCTATTTCAAAACCATTTACAATTACTTTACAAATGTTAAATCAATAGTGTTCTTGTAAACAAAATTTACTTAATGTGCTTTGCTTTCTTCCCAATTACTCTCTCATCTTTTAGAGCTGAAGACTGTAGCATCAAAACTTTATTTCTCACAAAGAGGGCGGTTGTAAAATTAGATGGACTAACTGCCACACTCATCTACAGAATGATTTCAGATAACTTTGCTAAACTCTCCAAGCTAGGTTTTGCTCTGCATGTGACAGACCCCTATCTCTTAAACTGTCTGAAGCCCATGCTCAAAACAAAGGGCAGAGTTTCCACTGCTGCTTTCAGGAAAGATAATAAACCTGCAGACACAAAGCAAGATTTCTGCTTTTTCTGCTTTAACACATATTAAGCAACCCAGCCGCCAACAGCTGCAAAAATGGTGGAGCACCAGTACCTCAGACAGACTCCACTTCTGGCATGGCAATCTGTGTGAACAATACGACTTGGACTACAAGGAGAATTGGGTCACTAAAGGGCATGCTTGCTTTACTCTTTGGGTTTCCTGAATGCCAAAAGCTAGCCCAAAACACCTAGCTTTGTAACTTACAAGGGAAAGCCTCTAAAGCATGATGCTTATCACAGTGTCTCATTTTTCCACAGATTTCCAATAACATTCCTAGTTTTAGTTTTGATAGAACATCCAAGAAATTTTCTATATCCAGAAAATTCTCAGTTTCCAGAAGCCTAAAAGGGCTGCTAAGATATAGCATACTTGTAAAGATGAATTTGAGATAAATCCATGTGTGTCTATACTATTTACATCCAGAAGCATAAAACTATTTTGGTTCTATGCAATAAACTGTAAATTGCGTCAGATGTACAACTGACACAAATAATAATACCCAAAGTACATACACAGTAAAACATGAGTTCAAATAGTAGCAGCAATTGAAGCACTTTCACCAGAGACATGTAGAATGTATATAAACATCTACTATATATAAAACATACCGTGAAGAAAGTAGGAACGCTGTAATGACTAGAAGTAAATCATATTATTAATAATATTTAAAAATCAGTATTAAATACAGCTGGGGCATCATATCTGTAAGTTACAAAGTACCGTTTATTCTGCAGTGGCAGAGCTTGCAGCAGAAAAGGATGCTAGGTATACGCTGTTTCCAGCAACAAAAGGATCAGGATGTCTCTGGTATAAACAATAAAATAACTGCTTAAGTAGAGAAAGAGCCCCAGCCTTATGGCAGAGAAGAATAAAGACCAAGATTTAGCAAATAAACAGGCAGAACCTACTTTTTAAATGGTTCAGGTACCCTATTGTTATGTGGACTGTATGATCCATAGGCACTGGGTACACTGGGTACACCCATAGGCCTGGGTACTGCCCTCTTTGAGGCCAGTTTCAACACATGTGGGCCTGGGTGTTAAATTCACCCAAAGTTCAATGCAGTTATTAATTTTCTGAAAACCTGCACGAATAGGGAACCTTAGAGGAAAGCACTGATAAAACCTATGTGGTCATTTCCAAGAGCTGTGAAGAAAATAAGAAAAATAGTAAGTAAATGGGGCTGTGGAAAAAATAAGAAAAATAGTAAGTAAATGGAGATTTCCCATTGAAAATAAAAGCAGAGAAGCAGGAAATCCATGCTAACCTCCTTCAGAGTCTCTCACTTCTTAAACAGTAGATGAACTACACAGGTCAAGTTAGTTTAAATCACAGAACACAAAACAGGTCACTGACAGGAACAACTCACACCTCACTGTCACACATCAGGCCCCAGTACACTAGCACAGGTCAGCCTTCACTGCAAACTCACATAGCGATTTCGAAGCAGTCACCAAACACACATCACCTGTTGCTCGTTTCCAGGCCCTGTACCAATCCCACCCCGCCACCATTCCCCTCCCCACGCAACACGCCAACAAAACCAGCACGGCCGCACACGCTATCACCGACCAGTTTACTCGAACACTAGTTCCCCCACCCCGTTCCTTGGGCCTTGCCCACCCTGACAGCGCCCGGGCCGTTCGCGGCCGGCCCGACCGGAGCCCCCGCGGGGCAGCGGCACCGCTCCGGGGCAGGCCGAGGCTTGAGCAGTGCCCTGGCGGCGGGGCTGAGGGGTGGGAGGCCCGGCGGAGCTGCCGCATCTGCGGCGCCGGGCAGGGCCGACCCGGCGGGACCGCGCGGGCCTGGGACCGGCCCCGAGCCCTCCGCGCCGAAACGCCGCCCTCAGGGCTGCCTCCCCTGAGGAAGGGCCTTTTTCCGCCCCTGAGGCGCTCAGGCCGCGGCCTCGCCCCCGCCCCGGGCCTTGCGCTGGGCCCAGGCCGAGCCGCGGCCGCTGCCCCCTCCACTCCGCGGGCCGCGCCGCCACTCACCGCCAGGCCGTGCGCTCCCGCCGCCGCCGCGGCTGCCCCCGCCCCTGCCCGCCCGCCGCGGAGCCGCGCAGAGGGGCCGGCGCGGGCGGCGGGAGGCGGCTCCGGGGGCTGGCGCGGCCCTGGGCGCTGCGGGCGGGGAAAGGGGCCTCGCCGCGGGAAGGACCCGTCTGGTGTCGGCAACATGGCAGCGTCCAGCCGGGCCCAGGTGCTGCGGTTGTACCGGGCCCTGCTGCGGGAGAGCCAGCGCTTCGGGAGCTACAACTACAGGTGCGCTGCCGGCCCGGGCGGGGAGGGGCTCCGGGACGGGCAGCGGCCCTGGCCCCGCTTCGCCCCGCGAAGGCGTGCGAGTAACGGCGGGGAGGGGGGCGGGTGCCGGCCTTGTTTGGGGCTGGGCAGGGTCTGCCTGAGGGGCTCGTCTTTGGTGGGCGCAGGGGAGCTGTGACCTCCGGGGACCCCGCGGGGGAGCGGGCGGCCGCCCAGGCCCAGCCGTGCCCTGCGGGCGGCAGCGAGAGCGGGCCCGGCCGCGGCGTCCTGCCCGGGCCTGGGCATGGGCCGGGGAGCGACTCAGGGCGCAGGGGAGGGTCAGCCCCTGGGCCTGGCCCCGGGCTGCCTCAAAAGCATCAGGTTATGGGCCCTTCCTGTTGTAGGAAGAAGGGACAAGACAGATTGTCCCAGGCTGAAAAAGCTCGTGTCTGGTCTGGATGCTGCCCTGCTCCTGGTGGGGGAGAGCCGGGGCCAGGTTGCAGCCCTGGTTGTGCTGGAGGAGGCTGGCTTCCCTGCCAAACCCTGGCACCATGTGCTGTGCCCAAGCTCAGGGTGCTGTGTGTGATGATGGAGCAGGATTCACTCCTCCCGCCGCACAGGATGCCGTGCTGCGTGGCTGGCTGGCTGTCTTCTCTGGCTGCTTGTGAAAGACATGCACCGGTTTTTGGCAAACGGTATGCCTGTCTGCGTGCTACAGGCATATGCCTGGTTTCCATTGGGTATCTGCTGCATTCACGAGGAGTGCTCCCCACCAGCGCTGGCAAAATTGTATTACCCACTGGTAGCTTATTCACTTTACCACTCAGTTGGACCACGGGCAGAGACATGTGAGCTACCTTTGCAGTGAATCATCTCCAGCCTGGCAAGAATTGGGAACAGAAGCCTTTGAACTTGGATAACCATGGTGAGCTCTGCGCTCTTCATAGCACAAGTATTTCCCAAACCTCATGTGTGAGGGAGTGCCCTGAGAAGAAAGGAGGCTGTGGGACTGAAACTGAGCTGGAGCTGACTCCACATAGCAGTGTGTGTGTGCATCATGTTCCCCTCCTACTTCTTTAGTTCCGCTGCTCTCAAGGCTTCCCCCTGCCCTTCGTTGTCCTGAGTATCCCAGCTTGCTGTTATTCTGGCTAACAAAGGGAGGATTGTATGTAACGGGGATGGCTTGAAGACCATGAGATGTACAGTTGGTGAACAGTTGAATGTAGCTCCCATCTGGGCCATGGTGTGTTTTCAGCGATGGGTTTGTGCTGGGGTGTGATCGGTGAGGAGGCTGAGTCCACAGCAAGCCAGCAACACCTCACAGTGGTTGCACCAGTAATTGGTGGCACCAGCCTCACAGACCACATGTGGCCTTGCTTCTGCCCAGCCCCTTGCTGATGGCGCACAGGGGACTTGGGAAATTGTTGTCATCCATTCTCTATAAACCATAGTCGGATCCCAACCCCCCTCCCCAGGTCCCCCAGAATTAAGTATGTACCTGGGGGGGTCTTGGCTGTGTGGAGATTTTGGCATGCAAGGCTATCACAGAACAGTAAGTGCACTGGGGAGTTTTCTGCTTAACACAATGTAAAACTTCTTGTTCTGTTTCTTTTAGTGTTTTTATACTAGCAAATTTTAAAGGATAGAAATCATAGGCTATGTGATACCTTGGATATCTGAGTTTTTGACACCATATCACAGTGCACGTTTTTCCTTTCCTTAAGGGAAGGATCTCGGGTTTTGATGGGCCTGTCCTTAGATACTGTAAAATCAGCAGCTATATAAAATCTTGCGATGTGTACACGTTTGTGAGCACTAAAAGCAGTAGTAGTTTGTAGCAAGAAACTATCAGCAATTATTATACGTAGAGATCTGCTGGGACCACAACAACAATTCTGCCTTGGTGTTTACACCGCACCCATAGATGAAATGGACACCCCGCTAGCTTCTTCTGTGCCAAGATAAGCACTCCTGCAGTGTCCTCAGGGCTGCTGCAGTGTGATACGGCAATACCCTGAAGTAAACCTAATGACTTTAAGAACCAACTTCTAGCAAAGTAGAAAGTATTACAGATTAATCTTATTGATTCATGATTTCAGTTAGAGAATTTCAGAATATTATTGTAAACAGTGCATATTTGTAAGTATATGTTTGGAGTATGATCAGCTGGTTATTGTCTGCTCCTTGTCTCCTCCTTTGCTTGCCATGCTTTTTCTCTTAAACCTGTACATATAGATTGTGGTGGAAAATTCAGTGTTTTTGTTTTGTGACTTTCCTAGTAAATATATTCTATACATCATCCGGTAGTACTAAATCTTCTACCACCCAAAAGAACTTTTAGTGCTATAACTGTGAAGAATAATGCTCATGTCTTAAAGTAACTGAGGTCACCACTGACAGTGTTCAGAATAACAACACACAGGAGCATCTCCAGAGTCCTACAGTAAATGCTATGGAGTGTTTGGAGGCCCAGATGTGTAGGCCAGGTTTTAACAGCAGGGAGAGAGGATTTAGTAGACTGTAAGTAATTTCATGTCTGCCCTATTACCCATGCAGACAGTCTGAGGAAGAAAGAGTGATTTGTACTGGAGGAAAATCAAAATGCAAACAGGGGAGATACTAGGGTTTGAGTCAAAAAGGTGGTTCTTAATGAGCATACTGTTTTCTTCTGCTTGGTTGACAAAAGTAGATCCCCTGACAGTTTAAAACATGTCGGATTACGGTCTCAACTAAATTGATTTAAGGGTTAACTTCTAAATAGAATTTCATTTGTGATTGAAACAATGGCTTTCTGTTGTGTCTCTTTTTTTTGGTACAGAAAACAAAAGGATTTGTAAACTTGTGAAAACTATTAAAACACATCTGGTTACAAACAAGGATAATCTGAACTTTAAAGTTTCTTGTTTGTTTAACATGACTGAAGCTCAGTGGTCAAAACCTGTAGGAACCTAGTGGAAGAGAGTTTTCTCTGGAAGGGTAGCACAGGACTGAGGCAGGCCACTCTGAGAGATTTTGACATCTCTATTTCTGAAAGTTTTCATAATAGGTCTAACTGAACAGTACCATGGCTGACCTGACCTTGTTGCAGGTAGGCCTGCTTCAAGTGGGAGATTGACTTGGATAAGCTCCAGACATTCTAGCTAACCAACATTACTATGATTTTCAGGTCCCCAGCCTTCCTAGGGCCTATGAAGATACTAACACTAGCTAGTAAGTTCTGGGAAACATCATATAACATCTTCCAGCTGGTGTCCTTTCTAATTCTTTAATTTCTTGTAATTATGAGCAATGTCAGAAGCTTTTAGTCTCTCTGTTAGAATTTTTCTGCAAATAATTTCTTTCCTTTTTTTTAAAGGTAACTCTTGATTTTTTTTATATATATTTATTCCAGCTCTCCATTATGTTCTCTGTTAACTGGTGGATGTTGCATTTTTGTTTATAGATACATTTTTTCTTGTCTATGTAAATTTCATTTTAATGGAATTTGATTTTTCTATTAGAATGGACAATATTATTTGATTAGTTAAACTACTGAATACAGAAGAATCAGGGAAGGAAATTTGTCAAAACAGGTTTTGCATTGGAAACAAGTTAATTGAATGCATGCAGTTTCATCTGAGATATGTCCTTCAAGATTTTAGAACTAGTAAGTCTGATCTTTGGAAATCTCTGCTAACCTAAGAACAAAACCAAGCAAAATAAGTTATACTGGTTTTTCAGCACCAATTATTTTTCCTGCTTTGAACGACATAATTGTTGATCTGATTTTAGGGAGTCATAGAACCATAGAACAGCCCAGGTTGGAAGGGCCCTTCAAAGATCATCTGGTCCAAACTTTTGTGAGAAAGGAAGCCTCTGTGAGATCATCTATCACCCTGTCCAGTTGTGTTTTGAAAACCTCCAAGAATTGGAACTCTACCATGTCCCTGGGGAGGTTGTTCCAGTGATTGATTGTTCTCACTGTAAATAATTTCTTATGTCCAGATAAAACTTCTCCCAGTGCAACTTGTACCCATTGCCCCTTATCCTCTTCATGTGGCTCCTTGTGAAGAGAGAGCCTCCATCCTCCTTGTAGCTGCCCTTTAAGTACCAGAAAGCTGTGATGAGATTTCCTCCCCCCCCCCCCCCCCTCCAGCTGCCTCTTATAAAGGTAGAAGAGACTTAACTCCTTCAGTCTTTCCTCACAGGGCAGGTTCTCCAGCCCTTTGATCATCTTTGTGGACCTCCTTTGGACCTCTCCAGTCTGTCCACATCTTTCTTGGATTGTGGGGACCAGAACTGGTCACAGTACTCCAGGTGCAGCTTGACAAGTGCTGAGCAGAGTGGAATGATCACATCTGTCTGCTAGAAATGCCCCAGCAGATGCAGCCCAGGATCTGATTTGCTTTTATTGCTGCAGTGGCACGCTGCTGTCTCACGTTCAGTTTGTTCTCCACCAGGACCCCCAGGTCTCTTCTGGCAAGGCTGTTCCCCAGACACACAGATCCTAGCCTGTGCTGGGCTCTTTGGCTGTGTCCTCCCAGGTGCAGGACCTTCTTCCACTTGTCTTTGGTAAATGTCATACAGAATTTGATTGAGTCTGTCTCTGTTTTTATCAACATGTAGACAATCTTAATTTTAAAAATCCCAAGGTGTTTTTAATAAATGTGGTTTTTTGTTTTGAATGAAAGTTTAGAAAGTAAAAATTTGGGGATTCCACTAGACAGAGCAGAACATGTTCTTAAGATGTGTTTAGTCTTTTGGCATTAAAGCTGTTTTGAATAAAAAAGTTAGTGATTCCTGTGGTTTTGCACTAAGCTTAATATCTGAATTTAATGTAAAAGTTTGGTGAGATGAAGTTTTAATATTAGAACTTATGTTTCTACAGTTTAAGATCTCCTGCATGCATGAAATCAGAGTAAAGAACAATGATAATCACTCAAAATGCTTTTTTTCTTCATGGCAATGAGTTTCTAATCCTATAAGTCCAGATGAGTCTGAGAAGAAAAAGTCTCATTCATAGTCAGTGTCATTAAATTTGGCATGGATGGCTGGGTATCTTGTATGTGTAGAGGTGGTAACTCTTACTGATATACATAAAAAATAAGCTGATCTGTGTTTAAGAAGAAATTTCAGCTGCTGGTCATTGCTGTGTAAGCAAGATTTAGTCTGCTTCTTGCAAATAGGAAAATGGAAGGAACTATGTCAGATGCCAGCTGCTGTTATGTAAAGTTTGATTGTGACTCCTGATTAAACACAAAAATAAACAAAGAGCCATCCTTGAACATTTGGACAAGGGGTCTTGTTTAGCAGTGTACCATTTCTCATTGTTTCTGTTGCTGTTCCACTAATGTCAGTCTTTTACATTTTGAGAATTCTTGCTAACAGCTACCCAGATTAAAGCCTTGCTCAAATAGTGAGTGTGCTGATCAACTTTCTATGCTAAGGTGAGGAACTGGGACATAGCAGTATATTGGCATACACTTTGTTATTTTAATTCTTCTGCATGCTTAATGGAAAGATTCTTAGATACTATACTCTGGAGAAAGATGTGGAACTGCTATAGGATACTCTTTGACCATAAATTTGACACAAGATACTAAAAAAGAAATTCTAAATGTGTTCATCTTCTCATTTCCTAGATGGAATTCTTTATTTTTTAAGAAGTAACATGAAAATTCATGTCATGTCTGTATTAAATCCTACCTCAGCTTTCTGCCTTCTTTGCTTTTATCTATCTTCATGTGTTGATATTTTTCTTACAAGCTCATTTTATTGACATCTATAGTGTCGGAGTTGTTTGAGAGTTGTTATTAGTTGTTTGAGAATGAATGCAACCTTTTTTCTTCCTCCTTGGCAGCTGGGCACGGATGCTGCATCCAGCCCCTTAATACCTTGTGTCACTTGGAATGAAATGGACTTTTGGTGGAACATGAATACACAATCAGTATATTGCAGTTGTGCCTTGATTCCATTCTTACGTATCGGACCTGGAAGCTTTCTTACATGTTGCAACTTAATTCAATGTATAGGACCTTTGTGGGTCCTCTTGCAGCATACCTGATGTAGAAACTTGTACAGGTGGTTATATGAAGTGAAATTGTCTTTAGAAGAAATTTCTTGTTGTCCATTTAATAGACTAACTTTTCTCATGTTGCTTTGCCTGTCAGTCTAGCCTATAGTCTGCTCCTTTGGGAAAGAGGGCTATTAAGAGCTGATCAAGTAGGTTGATTTGGCAGGCTGCAAGGGCTTTCTGCGCATGGGCTATGGACTGAGGGGTTTATGCTCTTGGATTTCAGCAAAGGCTCCTTCTGGCCACACCAAATGAGCCCACGCAAAGGAGGGGAGCTGCTCAGAGGGTGCCTTCTCCTACTGCCGTTACAGTAGGAAGAAGGATGTCCAGGAGTAAGTTGTTATTGCTGTAGCAATTCCAACTGTGCATTTCTGCATGGTGCCTGTCTCAGTGGTTCCTGAAACTGGGGAAGGAGCAGGCACTGGAAATAGTCAGATACACACGGGCACCGATTCAGAGTGTTCGTGAGAGTGGCTGGATTTTTTGCACAAGTATAGGTTGAGTTGACCTGTACTTGCATAATGACCTCTTCTTTCAAGGGGGCAAAGCTTTTAAGATTCTAACAGCTCTTTCAACAACATAGTTCACACCAAGTAAAATTTTTTAAAAATACGCTTTTTCAGAAATGGGTTTCTTTTTCTTCTTCCCAACGTACCTTATTTGGTCACTTTAATTGAAAAATCTTACTTTGCTTTAAGGCCCTAGTATATAGAATCTGATCACTGGTTCTTTTTGCACTTCTATCACTCAGGTAATTTAACAACTGCGTTAAAATTTTACACGTGACAGTTATCCAAGCTGAATAAGCCTTTTTCTCGCTGGTTATCCAAATGAAGTTTGTGATTGACAAGATCTGCCAGCAGATTGTCAGCTCTTGGTATCATGCTTCTGCATGTTAGGGAGGAAGAAAAAGACTAAATGGTGATTTTTTTTTTTTTTTTTTCTAAAAATCCGAAACAATAATGAGAAAACAGACATGCCATGTTATAGAAAGTACCATGCCCTGGGTACAGGTTGTTTGTTGATAATCCTGCACTGTTGCAAACGCCTGTTTTGGCCTGGCAGCTGTGTGACCTGAAATCATGGGCAAACAGGCACTTCATGTGCACAAAACAGATTAGTTTTGTAGAGCATTCACACAGATTTTTGGTTAGCCTTGTTAGTATCTCTTTCTTTGGGGAGTTAATTTTGGCCATTATTTCAGTGACCACATACCATGCAGGTATTTTGCTGTTATGTTATTTTAGGTTCTTTTATGTATATTGCCTTATTCTATCAGAACCATGTATGCTTGAATAGAGATACTGGTATTTTAAGAGCTCTGGATGGTGCTCAATCCACTGATTAGCATGGGAACTGTGAAGAGGACTGAGATGCTTATACTCTGAATTGTAGTAAAACATGGAAATGCATGCACTTTTGGGGAAAATCTAGAGGCATAAGAACATGATTTTGCATTGTCAGACTTTGAGTCTGACAGTATTGAAGTATTTCTATTTGACTTCAGTATTCTATATATAAAATATTTTGGAAAGACAACTAAAGCATTCTGTTCCAAAAATGTCAAAACAACCATTAGATACCATCAGAACATATTTCTATGAAAAGAAATTTTAAACCAAATGGAAACAATTTTGCCAAATATTTTGATTTTTTTTTTTTATAGTAACGTTTCCCAACTGAAAATCATTCCATCAAAGTTCTGTTGATCGTGTCCATTAGGAGTTGCTTTCTTGGATTTAAAGGTGCAACAGTAATTGTCATTTTCCAAATACATTCACTTTATCCTTGTAAAATTATGCTCTTCCTAAACAATAAAGGGTATCTACACATTGGTTTTGATGTAATTTTCTTGGCTTCCTTGTTTTTTTCTGGCAGAGGAGAATTTTGAATAGTTATAACTTGGAGGGAGAGTTTGGAGCACATACATGGTATATGGAGTTCTGGAAAAGCTGAAATTTTATAGTTGAAAGACAAATGAGTAGGGGCTTCCTCAAAAGACTAATTAATGGATTTTGTTATTTTAGTAAAGGCACCCAAATTGAGTTAATCTGATGTGGTTGTTACCTAAGACATTATTTGTGTTCTTTGTATAGCACAGTAGAACAGGGACATTTTTCTTTTTATGTAAGATTGAATTACCAGTAGGATTTGTTTGAGAACTAATGAGAGTAATAGAAAAATTACTGCCTCTGGCAGTGACTCATGCCAGTAGACATATGCATATGATTTCTGGTAAATTAAAAACATTTTGTAATGTAGTAATAGTTTAAGTATTGAGATGCTGTCCTAGCTTACCTCCTCCTTTCAGTACTCTTGGATGTGTACTCGAGCATGTTCAGAGGAGGCCATGAAGATGATCAGGGGCTGAAGCACCTCCACTGTGAGGACAGGCTGAGAGAGTTGGGGTTGTTCAGCCCTGAGAAGAGAAGGCTCTGGGGAGACTTTACAGTGGCATTCCAGTACTTAAAGGGGGCCTACAGGAAAGATGGGGAGGGACTCTTTATCAGGGAGTGTAGGACTGAAAGAAGGTAGATTTATATCAGATGTAAGGAAGAAATCTTCACTGTGAGGGTGGTGAGACACTGGAACAGGTTGTCCAGAGAGGCTGTGGAGGTCCCGTCCCTGGCAGCATTCAAGGCCAGGTTGGACGGGGCTTTGAGCAAACTGATCTAGTGGAAGGTGTCCCTGCCCATGGCAGGGGGGTTGGAACTGGATGATGTTTAAGATCCTGTCCAACCCATTGTATGATTTGGTGATTTAATACTTAGTTTCTCACTGTATCCATCGGTATGTTGCCCATGATGGAAAGATTCTGACTTCCTAACATTGACTTATTCAAGATACAGTAGATACAGGCTATTATTTCAAGTATTCTTTAGAAGATCAGCATTCCGGATTTAAAAAAATTTGAAGTAATTTTGAAAAAAAAAAAAAACCAACTGCAGTTGATCAGGCAATGTTTAGAACCACTTGCTGCAGCAACCAATAGCAAGGATGCTGTCTGAACTACCTCTTTGATAAAGCTGTTCCCATGGTTTTTTGGGTTCTCACCAAGAAAGTACAGTCCTAGATTGTACATGCTTTTCCAAGAAAAATGGGCATGAAAACAAAACTTTCTTGATTGTTTTCTTGCGTGTGTGAATACTTGGGCCAGCTATTGCCCAAATGTTTTGTGCAGAACTTGGTACAGAGGATGTCCTCAGTGAGAAACTATTTTTTGGGATTCTTCTTGTTGTCATAGTTCTTTCTCAAGAATGAAGATGCCACAAGTCATTCACACAATATTTTGGCTAGGATGGCATTATGGAAAATGGCCTTTTTCCCTCAGATTTTTTTCTACTTTTTATTCTATTCCGTTCGTTTTCACCTGATCTTTGTATAAAGTTTAACATTTTTCTCAGGATGCATCGCACAACTGAATATTTAATATGATAATAGTGAAAGAATTCAGTTGTATTCAGATGCTGTCTTCCTTAACAGAATGTGTATGAAATAAAATCTTTAAACTATTCTTCAGGAAAATTTGAAGGTCCTGTGCTGTGAATGGCTAGATGCCAGGCTTGGCTAATATTCAGAGACTCATAATACTTAGGACTAGACTTTTCTTCAGTATCATGTTTGTTACAAAGTCTTGGGAAAAGCTGCTGCTTAGATATATTTTTCTAACTTTTTAAATAGAAATTGGTTAAATCACATTTAAGTCTTCTAAAGAAAAGAAGCCTATGCTTCTATGTGTGTGTATGAATGTATTGGTATCAAGAAGTCGGGAATTCACTTCTGCTTCATCCCAGTAATACTTTTTCAAAAATCCCTCTTTAAAGCAACCTGTGAAGCCATTGTGAAAGCCAGAAGTATAATAGTTGTGTTAGTCTTATTACAAATGAATCTCCATTGAATTGCAGCACTTTTTCTTCTTGAACTCGATAGCATTTAGATCAAACAGTGTTTAACTTAAATCTAGAAAAATGCTGATTTGTAAATTGACACAACTGTGGTTTTAATATACTTTGCAAGAAACTAGTATCTAAATAAATACAGCTCCGTGAACATTTTACATCAAACCAGCATGAGATTAAAAATGTCTTGTGGGATTCTGAATATGCGAGCAGTCAGATTCTCCACAAACTTCATTGCCAGGCCTTGACAGTCCTTCTGAGTCTGCTTGTCTGGGATACCCTTGTCTGGAAATATTAAAGTCCTGTTTCTAAATCATTACCTTGTATAAAAGTAAGATTGTCTTATTACAGCTGCCAGAGAAAGTATGTGTTTAAGGAAGAAAAAAAAAAATCTTCCCCTGAAATTACATTCATTTCTAATATATTTGCAATAGTCATTAATCCATTCTTTTATTGAAGCTTATATAATAGAATTTAGTTCTGTGTCTTTAAGTGCCTGTGAGAATAGTTTATCGTATCCTGTGAGGTCAGTCTTTACAGAGTTGTCTCCGTCTCTCTTGCACAGCATGTATTTCTGCTAACTAGTATTTGCTTGCAGAATACATGATATTTTTGCTTGGTAGTATTTATTTACTGGCATTGTTTTTCTCCAACAAACACAGATTATCACAATGCTCAGTTGCAGTTACAGGCAGATGTAAACATCTGTTCATCGTTTTCATAAGCAGGAGAAATGTGGATACAAGTTTCTTCAGAGCCTTGGTGTTGGAGAGAATCAGTTTATCTTGTGGATAGCTGCTGTTGATGGTTACATGTTCAGTGAATGTTGAACACTTTTCTGCAGGCTATGTTAGAATAGCTGTGAAAGACTTAAACGTGGTGTGGGGGAGCGGGAGTTCAGAAGCCATCATTTATTTGCATTGTTAATCACGGTTAAAAACTGGGAAACTGAGAGTGGAATGGGCTAGGTTCAAGCAATCACATTTCCTCAAGTTTTGGATTGAATCACTAATGGAATTCTTTGTAAATTCATTTATTCATCAAAATGTGCCTCCCCTTGTAATCAGTGTTTTTATTTAAATAGCATCAGGCTGCTTCCTTCTTAGGAAGATGTTTTAAAGTCACTACAGCTCAAATGAAGTGCTTAAGACATAATAGAAGCTGCAGTACATCCTAGGAGTTTATAGCTTGAATTATGTTCTGGATGTCAAAGAGAAGGGTGTTGTGTTGCCTTGAAACTAACCTGCTACTAAGTTCCAGAAAACATCTCTGACTCATCTAAAATATCACAGCATTTTTTTAGTCCATTAGATTGTCAAATAGGTTTCCAAATTAATGGTCTTTGTATGTAAACTAGTTTTGAAGGGAGGAACATTTATTGATTGATTTAAGTAGTTTTATCACTGTCTAAAGTAAATTAGATGTCTCACTCATAATGTTTTCTCCTGACCTGACTAATTTACAATATGAAAATAAATGTTCAAGTGTTTTGTTTACAAAACAATAAGAAATTTATTTCATGTAGACCTCTAAATAGCTTTCCTGATTTCCAGAGCTATTGAGCACACTTTTTACTGAATTTGTTGATTTATTATTTTCAGTCTATAATTTATACCAAAAATTGCTACCTATTATTTGCAGATTTTGCATGTGAAGATGAATATTTATCAAACTGGCAGTGGCACCTTTATAATCAACGTCTGAAAGCAATGAAAACATAGGGTGAACATAATTCCTGCCAACTACGGCAATGAGTGTTGGGCAACCAAGTATAATACACTTATACAGAACTGCTTGTTCTGTGAACTAATGGCAGTACTTACTAACCTATATGGATTTTGAGGCTTGACTGTGGGGTTTTATGTCCCAACAATTTGTTGGAATCCTTGAAGGAGAAATTCTCTATCAGTGCAAGTTATTGCTACCATTAGCTAGAGACCTGGTGCTTCTGCAACTTATGTGGGTAATTTATTCCAAGATTGGAAACCTTTTCTGCTACCCTGGGGAATGAAAGGTCATATTGCATGTCAAAGGGAAGGTAATCTGACCTGATCATAAAACATTATACTGGAAGCACTGTTATGATAAATAGACCACTCTTCATACCTCTTTTACTCTCCTAATGTCACATGTGGTAACCTTAGCCAGTGCTCGCCTGAGTTACTGAGTTTTAAGCCAGATGTTAATTCCCCATTTAGAGTAATTGTTATCTGAGAAGAACCTCTCCTTATAGCCATGTGCTTATGGGAGGGAAAGGAGTTGGTGTTTGCTGTATGTTTTTTTTTCTTAATCACAGATAAAGAACAAAAAGTGCTACCGTCACTCATGTGAGTGAATATTTTCTTGTGACTTTTAGCTATTAAGTACTATCTGGGGTTTTTGTAACACATTTTTGGCTTGAAATGCAGAACCTTTTGTGATACATAAATGTACCAGTCTGAACTTACTGTCATTCAATAGAATATATACATAGATATAGAAATAGAATAAGATGATTTTTTTTCTTCTTAGTGTAAGTCTCTAAGAGTGTTAAGAGTTTGACTGGAAAACTGTTTAAAAACTACTGACCTTTCCCTTAGCTTTATCTTCACCTTTAAATGTTAACATCTGAACTTAACATACTTAGTCTTGACTAGATTAAAAGACAATACTTTGTCGATGTTTCTCTTCTTAGAGAAAGAAAATTGATCTTAGTCTTCCTGAATGTTTCTGATCTCCCTGTTGCAGTGGTTAAACTAAGTTGCTCCAATGCACAGAAGATCTGTTGGCACATTTATTGAATGACTTCTGTTCACTGGACAAGCATAGCTTATGTTTTAAATTTAATCTCATTTTTCTGTCTGATATTAAATGATATATTGTCTGGTCAGATCAAAGTATTGCACTGTATGCTGGGATCTACAGTTTGGAGAGTAAGAGTGTATGCACCACAATTTTAGAGGTGGAGGCCATACACAGCCCAAAAGAAATACTTGTGAAGACCTCCATGTCCTGTAACTAATTAAATAGAAAAAATACAGAAGGAAGGATCTAGTTCACTTGACTTTCTGTGCCTTAGGTAGCATTTATAGTGTACAAAACAAGCTGCATTTATTTTTTTCTGAGCCTCTGGTAACATAATCACAGTAGTCTGTATCTGAGCTTCCTGAAGCGTTTCACGTATTGTCCAAAGGCACTCTATTTACAATCCCAAATGTCTAAAAATAATATTCGGTGTTCTGTTGTATGCACAAAGTAGGATGGTGGTTTTGTTATGCGTTCCAAATTGATTTTTTTTTTTTAGACTCTAGATTTGACTAATAAGCTTTGCATATATTATAATTTTCTATGCTGGTAAGTATTCCATTGTAATTTCAAATATCCATCATTGTTGTCAAAATTGATGTTGCAGATTTGCTAAACTAAACATGTAGTGCTTTGCTATAAATGAGGGAAGGTCATTGAGCCATATGGTGATGGGAGGTGCAGTGGGGGATGTTTCTCACTGCTGAGTTATAAGAAACAAAGGTTTTTGGATAAGCTAGCTGTAAGGCTGATAGAAATGGATGAGAGGATAAAGTTTGGAGAACTACTCAAATATTCCAAGTCCTGTAACTTCTAGTGTATTGTCTATAAACAGACAGAACAATGGTCTGTTACTTCATGTGGATTAATAAATTAGTTATGGTTTCTTGTTGTCTTTGTAATGAGATGACTGGATCCTATCTAATTTCAATGTAGGTTTTTTTATTAGATTCATTTTGGACCTATTATGCTTAAATTCTTTCTCAAAAAGTGCATGTTTACTTGAGCAAAAATCAAGAGGCAAAATTAATCATCTTTATTACTAGAATCCATGAATCACTTTTGCAAAGTAAAAGTTTGTTAGGAGACTGTTCTGTACGCTCAAGATTACTAGCCTGTCAAAATGACCAACAAAGCTTAACCTCACATAACCTTCAGAGAACTGTTTCTTGAAGTCTTTTGTAAGTCAAAATATCTCAGTTATTATTTTAAAACTGTATGCTGTCAATGTATTTGTGATATTTGATCCCTTTTCTCCTAAGGAATTGGCATTTTTATCATTTCCATATTAAAAGAATAATATGTAACTAGATATTTATTAAATCTAAATCTTTAGTTTCAGAAATAATGCTGTGCTTCAGAAATGTCTTATCAAAATCTCATCATCATCCAGACCAACCAGACTGCAGTCCAAGAAGTTAGAATACCCTACAGCTCTCTGCCTTGTTGCTTAATTAAAAAAATCTAAGCACTGTTGCTTCATCAAAGACAAATCATTTTCCACTGACAAGTGAGAAATAGTTGCATCCTGCAAGGCTGCTTAGCACCCAGTGGGTTTCTAAATGAACAGTTACAGTCATCACGAGGCACAATACGGTCAGCCTTCTTCGGGGTACCCAAGTCACGAGCTAAACTACGTCTGTTCTTAGAATGGAAGGTAACCCCTAGCCATGCTGAAGAGGGAAAATTTGGCTGCAGCATTGGACTAAAACTTGAATCTTTAGAGAAAAGTATAATGGAATTTGAAATGGCTATTCACAGCAGGCCAGGCCATTTTTAAGAACTGTTCAGAAATAGCAGCACAGCAAATGGAACGGTATATATCTGCCTCAAAAGGAAGAAGAGAGAAATCAGCCTTCTCAGGATTTGAACGTGTGGTTTCAAGGCATTCCCCACCTGGTAATTGGACTGCTGAGCTGTCCAAGTGTCCTGGTGAGCAGTTGGCAGGGTCTTGGCAGTGAAAGCTTAGCAGAGAGCTATTAGTTATTTCATCTGTGGCAAATTCTGTTTCTAGTTCCAGCAGCACATCCTTGCCCAGTGCCTCGTTAACTGAACAACTTGTTCGATTGGGTCCTTCACTGGTAACCCTCTTTTTTAACCTCTTCTACAATATAACATTGCAGTTGCAACTCCAATTAAGATTAAAAGAACGCTTTTGTTTGGACATCTTTCCTTTTTTCTTTTAACCTTGACCTTTTGAAAAGCACTCCCTTCTGCAGAGATTCTTTACACTTAGAATTAAGCCAATAACTGTTTTTATTTTTAGAAGTATAGCAACAAAAACTGAATTGCAAAAGTAGTCATAGTTAACTATGAATAGCACTGTTAGTGTTGTGGGAGCATGAAGAAGAAGGTGTTTGGGAACTGAGGGTAAATCATGCTTGACCAATGTGATTGCCTGGGTTTATGAACGAGGGGAGAGCAATGGGTGTTGTTTACCTCTACTTTAGGGAGGCTTTCAACACTGACTCCCCCAACATTTTTGTATCCATGTTAGGGTGTTACGGTCTAGGTGGGTGGATAACTGTGCACCTTTAAGACTGTTTGGGTGCTGGAGCTTAGAGGATAGTAGTTAATGGGTCTTCAGGGGTTGATACTTTTCACATCTTTATCAGTGACCCAGAGGAAGTATCAGTGCTTTCTCGTTAAGTTTGCAGATGACACCAAATCAGGGAGTCAGTGTGCTCAAGGGCAGGGCTACTGTCCAGAGGGACCTCAGAAGCCTGAAGGAAAAGGCCACCAGCAACCTTATGAAATTTGGTAAGGACAAGTGCAGCGTCCTACACCTGGGAAGGAGATGCTCCAGCCACAGAACAGGCTTGGGGACTGACGGGCCAGGGAACAATTCTGCCAAAAAGGGGCTAGATAGCCCAGTAGACAGCCAGCTGTGTGCCCTGGCAGCAAGGAAGGCCAAGAGCATCCTGAAATGTATCAGCAGTTGCTCAGCCACCAGCTTGAAGGGAGGGATTATCCCCCTCTCCTCAGTGCTTGTTAGACCACAACTGGAGTACTGTGTCCAATCTTGCCCCCACCCCCTATGCAGGAAAGACACAGATAACCTGAAGCAAGCTCAGCAGAAACCACCAAGGTGATTGGGGGTGGAAGCACTTGCCCTGTGAGAAAAGGCTGAAGAAGCTGGGCTGGTTCAGCCTGGAGAAGAAACATTGAGAGAACCTAATAGCAGCCAGTCCCTCAAAGTATCCAGAGGTGCCCAGCAGGAGAACAAGAGACAGCAGATGTAAAGTGAAGGAAAAGATGTTTTCAGACTGGCTTTAAGAAAAAGCTTTTTCCCCACAAGGACAGCCGAGCAATTGAGCATGTTTCCCGGAGTCCAGTCACAATCCTGGTGTTCAAGACCTGACTGGACAAAGCTGTGAGTAGCCTGGTCTGATCCCATTGCTGACCTGCCTTTCAGCAGGAGGTGGGACTAAGAGACATCCCGAGCTGCTTTCCAACATGAGTGATTCTGTGATTCTGTTGATTGGGTGGTCATCCATGCTCTCTTCTTTGAAAAGGGTACAAGCACAGACTGATGAAAGGATACAGTCAGAAAAAAAAGTTCTCCTTTCCTAAAAGCAGCCACAGGTGTGTGTGTGTATATATACATAAATGTGGGAGTAATTTTCAGTTTTTAGATTGGTTAAAGAAAATTAAAAGAAACTATTTTGAAATAGGCACCCAGAAGCTTTTTCTGGTCTAGGGCAACATACACAGAGATGGTTGAAGTTTTTATTAGAAGTTTTGAGATATGGGACACAAAGTAGCAAGATTTGCTTTAGAAATAAGTTACAAATCCTTGTATCTGATCATACATGTATCATATGCACTGGGTCACTGTCACCAGTTCTCAAGCGTGTTTTCTGATGTTCATTAATTTTTATCCCTTTCCTCTGTTCTTTCATCTCTCAAAGTATCTCTAGTGCTGTTCTTCCAGACATATTTCTTCACAATTCCATTGCAACTCATATTTTGTATATTAGCAGAGAAACAAAGTAGTGGCTTGTAGGTTTCATTCTATAGACTTCTTGAGAAGACTGTTTAGGGACTCTGAAGAGAAAATTCAAGGAAATAGTACTGGGTTAACAAAGAGTCTTATTTTTCTGTTTCCTTATACTTCTCCTCTCCCAGCCACCACCCCCACTCTCCCAAACAAATCCTGCTTCCAGGAATAGGCTTTTCTTTGGTTTTAGAAAACAGGCAGGTGTCACTGTTGTTGTGCTGTAACTTGAGGTGGCAGTGCTGAAAATGTGTCTAGTGATGGAGTTTGAGGAACACCTTGCTGATAAAACAGTGCATCCACACCCTTCTGTGCATCCTGTGTTTAATTAGACAAGTCACGACTACTTCCTTGTGAAGTACTTACTACTGTATCAAACACATTTGTTGTCAAATGTTTCTTTTTTTAGTATTAAATGGTAATTGCATGCAGCTTTTGCCTCACTTTTATTGGTGTTTTTACTGAGACCTTTATAGAGGAAAAAAGGATGTAGATACATACATATATATGGAAATATGTACATATATATAAAGATAATAATTCCCTCTGAAATAATTCTGTACATGGAGACATCCTCACTAATGCTAATAAAAGTTTAAGGCAAGCTAAAATGATTTTTTGCAGATATTTTTTAATTAGAAAAACTTTCCATTTTTAAATTATATGTAATTCTGAAAATTCAGTTAAGCAAATCTCATTTGGTGCACATTTTGCTAGTAATAATGGGAAATTCTGAAAACTCATGCTGTTTCTACCTTAATAAAAAAATTATATTGTTAATTGGAAGGGAGAAGTGATAAGAAAATATAGTTAGTGAAAGGAAACAATGACCTGTTATGAAAACGATCTGTCATTTGATATAATATTACTGTATTGTAAATCAGTATCTCACTTTTGCACATTGTGTCCTTAAATAAAAGCACGGTGTACTTCATTTCAGAGTTATTAACCACAGTGGGCATCCTAGAGGTTGGCTACTGATCACTTGCCTTAATTTATTAAATACAACTTAAGCTAATAAGGAAAAATACATTTTACTTTATAACTTTTTTGAAAGACTTGAATATTCTAACCTGCTGGCCTCTTCCTTTGTAATCTGTTTTGCTTGCACAGGTTGTGTACTGCGATCCTCCTCTTTGTGTATGTGCTCAATGACTTACAATTTGTAATAGCTGTTATGTTTCGCAGCATGTTGCCTGTAACTGTGATGTGATCTATTAATAATTATATTTGTTCACAATCACAAAGACAAGATATCAACATGTTTGTAAAGCTGTCTTGGAAAGATGACTTACACCTTTACCATGTTGTGATACTGGTAAATGCAGAGTGGTGTTGAGAAAAACATTGCTTGGGCAGATTTAATTTGAAGACATAGTACTGTGTAGTTAAAAGCAAGTATGTCTGCACAGTGTTTCAGCTTTTCTTATACTCCTGTTTAGCAGAGCACACAGATACAAGAGTGAAGACTTGAAAAGGAAATGGATTTTTTTTATTTTCTGGTCAGACATGACATAAGTAAACATTTTGAAATAAAAATATCTAAATCCCCAAGCAGCTATTATTTTCTGAAGTACCTCTGTTGCGATTTCATTTTTCCTTAATAGCTGTTGTTTCAGACTTCACTTCTTGTAGGCTTCATTTTTATGAGGACACATGTTAGGTTTTCGATTGTGCTTCAGGGAAGGAAAAAGATGAACTCTTTGCAGGTAGAGGTGAATGACTGAGTATTAGGAAAAATACTGTTTTCTAACCATAACTCTGTGTTTTTTACTATTATGTGGGGGCATTGTTGACTTAACATTGGCTGGTAGTGTCCATTCCCTGTGAGTCTGTGGTAATGTTTTGGCCCTGGCATTGTTCTCGTATTAATGCCCAACCATTCTTTGTATTTTCTACTGATGCGCATCTGTTACCTTGTGTAGCCATCCACCTGCGGTGGCTTTGGTCTGAAGCCATCACACTGAGTCTGTTACCCATTGAGTACATACTTTTGATTTAATTGGGAGTTAATTGTGTGACAGATGCACGTAAGTAGGGATCACAAAAAGTGTTTTGAGTGTGCATATGTAAGAGAGTGCTGAGTGAATATATTCAACTGTACACTCTTGCTTGGGACCTGCTGTCACTAGCTTGCTAGAAGGTGCTTGCAGAAGATAAAATCAGAGGTGTTCTCTATTAAAATTTCAGCGTGCTTGGATGACAAAAAGAAAAAAAAAAATGCCTCATTGCATCTTTCAGCCATTTTTCAGTGTCCGTTTCCAAAGAATAGTGAGAAAAATAGTAGATTGTGAAATGCAGTTTGAGTTTTCATTTGCAATGATGTTTATTAATGAACATGATGTATGTTAATGAATGCTGCATTCCTAGGACCTTTCCCGAGGTCTGTAGGAGCTGTTTGAGTGTACTGTATGCAGAAATGCTTTCCCATTCTGTTTCTGGAGAGCTTGCTTAGTACCTTCTCACTGAAGAGTCCTCTTTGTTTATGCAGCTTGCTCAGCCTCTCTGAGTGGGGCCTATTGCAAACTGTATCCATCTAAATTACTACTGTGGTGTTCCCTCCTCCTCAGAGCTGATGCTGATCTAGTCCCATGCAGAGCTGATGGAACTCGCTAATCCAGAAAAAAAAAAAAAAAAAAAAAAACAAAAAAACCAAAAAGGGTTAACTCTTTTGGTAGGTTGGCCTTTTGTCAGGTTACTGGCTCACCTCAGGGCCAAACATCAGACTGTCCGTGCTGGTCTGAAGGAGGCAGAGCGGAGGGTTTGTGCCTACCATAGCGGGTGGCAAAACTGCAGCAACTCCCCTTCACTCACACTGGCTTAAACTTATAATGCTGTATGCCCTCAGTTACTTTGTGCCAGCTTTGGTAAATAATCATCCATAAGATACAGGAACTGTTTCATTGCTGGTAGGCTTTTCATCTGTCCATCTGTCTTCAGTTAGTGCTGCTGCTTTTAGGTTAATGTTGTGAAGTTTTATGAAGATAGCCATATATTCTCTGCCACTGGCATTTCGAGCTGTGCCTTCAAATGGTACATGATTGGTTTTGGTGTTTATGCATATTGAACTGAAAATACACATTATTAGAGTAGCTGATCAGCTGACCAGCCTGTTCATCAACCAGAAGATCTCTGGATTAGCGCTCTTTAAAAAAATCGACAGATATATGTCTGAATGAACAAGTTCTTTTCATAGTGTGTGTATCTTTACTACATGTTGCTACCTATTTCACTGTACTTTCAAAAGAGCTCAGCAATATCACAGCCCTAATGTTTATACTAGCTTTTAGTACATACTCAGTTCAGAAACTCTTGAAGTGTAGAGGGTATTGAGGTTTGGAGTTGACACTGCTCACAACTGTTACTGCATATAAAAAGCTGTTTTAAAAAAAATAAATAGCCAAACACCACAAACAAACCTAAAACTGCCAGTTTGTTTATATCTTGACTTAACACTTTTTACATAATTTTGAAAGAATTTGAGTGTTGGTGAAATGTTTCCCTGGCACCTCTCAATGGGGAAGAAAGGATGTTTTACAGTCATTATAGTATTGGGTTTGAGCTTTGAGTTCAGCTCATCCTTATTTTAAGTGATATATTGAATCTTAATGTAACCTTAGTAAAGAGTAGTAGCAGAATACAGAGCTAGTCTTTGAAGTGTGTTTAGAGAATACTGGAGATGTACTGATTTAGCTGTAGAATTAAGATTGTGTTAAAGCATATGTGAAAACTTCATTTGGGTATCAATGTTTACAAAGGTTTAATGAAATTTTAAAAGGAAAAAACAGTGCAACTTTCTGACTATTGATCAAAACTGATCTGATGTTTTCTAAGTACATATCTTGTCTTTCTCAACAACTGTTGGGTGTAATGAGAGGAAGAGATAGAAAATAGAACAATTAATGCACCATATGTACAAAACAAAAAAACCCAGTCTGTAGGTGTTATACTGAACAAGAATTTGTTTTAGTCCCGTCTATCTTTTTTATGTAGATAGCTTTTACTCATTTGTATTTCATTTTGAAAAACTTGTACCCAGTAATGGATACTTGCTGTTTGTTGTTTTCTTTTAAGCTAAAAAATATATATATTAGGTCTCTTGTATCTTTTTGGAAACCCTTTTTTGCAGAAAATATTTTATGTTTCTGCACAGTTTAACCCTACACATGCATATGGGGTGATTTGAAATCCATCCATTATGAAGCAACAAAATTACACTACATCTTAATGATTTGGGGTTGTTTCTTTTCTAGAAGAAATAAGCAGCTTCCCCTTCAAATCTTGCACTAAGACAGCAGCTGCAGATGAGAATGAGCTTCCATATTTAATACATTCTATTAACTTCACACATACAAACACACACTCGCTCACTCACGCACCCCGGTGTCACATTATAGGTGAACAGGCCCTAATTAAAAGCACGCACCATCTGCCGGCGTGCGGCAGCAGGGTGGCACTCCATAACCATCGTGATTTCTGTGACTGAAATGTATTATTTATGAGCTCAAAGAGAAAATATGCTGCTTGGCCAGTGGAGGCTGCATTAGGAGCTGGATAGCACCATCTAATGGTACGGAGTGCTGCTGGCTGTTCATCTTTCCTCTTCTTCCTCTCCCCTCCTCAGTCTCCTCCCCCAGTATTTTTATTTTTCAACATCGTCTTTGGAGTGTTTTATGATCATGTTTCAGACAATTTTGTGTCTCATGTTTCACTTTTATACAAGACTGAAAATGGTTGTTGAAATATTACACTATTTGTGGTGTTTGCAGCAGCCTTTTTTTTCCTCCTTCCTGCACCACACATAGGGTTTTTACTTTCTGTAGTAAAAATGATACTGATGTGATGTGGTGACAGAGAAGTGGGACATTATCAAGAGAGCTGAGCAGGATCAGTTTACTGCCATTTCTCCTTCCCCTCCCAAGCATACGTGTAACAAAAGTATCTACTGTTGAGTCTGAAAAATTTATTTTAATATTGATATTGGCCCTGTTTTATATTGAGCAGTACACTACAGACTGCATAAAGGTTCTTTACTAGGTTGAAAAGAAAGGGGAGAGATTTGGAAATGGCTGTAGCTTTGAACCATCCTGTCTGAAAGCAGAGATCATAACCTCATCCTACTTGAAGAGATTATGTCCTGTTACTGCCTCTTAGTGGGGAAATGGATGAGGAAGTGTTGGGCTGAGGGGTGAAATATACTTTGTCAGGAGAGGAAGGGGGTGACAGGGAAGGAGCCCTTTTTGTTATGGTTGGTCCATCTGCCTTTGTTGACTGCTAGATAACAATCAGAACTAGTAATAACATACAATGGTGGTATAATGAGTGGTTGCTCAATGACCTTTAGCTTATGCAGAATAAGAATAGTTGCACTGATTCAAAATAATTTGGAGGATGATTTTTTTGTTCTCAGGCATTTTGTTATGTTCTTAAGCTTTGCAGTATCCATGCTGGGCATCCAACAGTATGTTTACAGCAATAACAAGCACTAAGGACTGGACTGATATGTGAAATATGAAATTTTTCTATAATAACTTCCAGTGAAACCACTTTTTTCAATTAAGGAATCTGGTCACTGTTTCAACTCAGGCAAGACAAGATATGTATAAAACTGGGCAAAACATATATGTGTGCGTGTATATTTATTTTTAAAGATCATCAAGTTTTAAAGAATGTTGAAATGTTATAAACTGTGGCACACCTATGAATAAATGTCATCTTATTGTTTGTGTTTAGAACGTATGCCATCAGAAGGATAAGAGATGCCTTCAGAGAAAACAAGAATATAAAGGATTCTGAAAAAATAGAAGAACTAGTGAATAAAGCCAAAGCAAACCTAGAGGTTATTCATCGGCAGGTATGTTTATTTCTCTCATTTTATCTAAGTTGTACACTCCTCAGTTAACTGTCTTATGCCACTACAGATAGAAAAAACCCAGATCCTTGCTCAAAACATCTCTGGAGGAACAGTAGTTTTTTTATGTCTGAGTTAGAGAGGATGGGAAGCATCCATTTATCCATGATGATTGCAATAGGGTATTTAGGGATGTTTGTTCCATTAACTGGAACAGGCCTTACTGATAAGGCTTATATGCCCTTCTTACTTCTTCTGCTGTTTGTTTTACTATCTCTTCACTTGCTTCCCTGTTCTGCCCTCATTTTCCTTTGAATCTGTTTCCTCTAGCTCGTGTATTAGATTCCTTTCCTCATGCTTTCCTCCTTCCATTGTAGGTTTAGAAGAGTGTCTGTGACACTCCAAATAGACTTGCATTCTGTTTGTTTTTCCCTACCTCCAGATACAGTGTTAGAACAGTAGCAGAATAAGAAAATCCGAAAGTGAATTAAGTAATTGCTGGCTAAATGTGTCCAAGCAGGGTGATAGATTTTTCTCTGCAAAAAGTTGAGTCACTTGCAATATTTTTCTCTGACCTTGTCTGAGTAGCATTTATAGGATCTCTGTTCCTTCCACTGGGTACCATATTATTTAGACATGAATTATACTTCGTTGAACTTTAGATACTTTGTTATTTTTCATACATACCCACTGTCTTATGTAGAGTGACCATGGGAAATTTGAAGAAAGCAAGCTTCTACTCCTGAACTCTCTAAGGGCACTTGCAATGCTTAAGCTGTGCTTCCTTGCAAAATCTGCACTTAGTGACACTGGTCAGAGCTCAACAGTACTTTTATTAAATACCAAATGAATATGTGCACCTCTTCCTCCATGGTCTGTTTTTAAAATGAGTCTTTTGACAACCACCAGGTCAGTTAGCTGAATTCTTATTTCAGTAGGACGCTGGGCCCTTTGATTCGGCCATTAAGTATGAATATTTTGGTGCAAGTTAAATTATTTCTTTGGAATTTCTTCTCTGAGGAGCAGGTGTTGTTTTGTGCTACCATAGCTTTGCTATCTTTTTTTAAACCAAAACACTGCTATTTTTGTATTTTAAAAGTGTTTCTCGAAGAAGCAATTCAGATTGGATTGATTCAATGCAATTATATTTAAATGTTGGGATGTTTTTTCTCATATCTGTAGGTGATGAGTAGCATTTTCAGCTCTTCTTTTTGAGGTTTTCTGTTGGAGAGCTTTGATATCCAATATTCTCCAGGGAAGTATTAGAGGCTGGAGAAGACAGTGAAGGAGGGGGTGTCACAGGAGAAGAGTCAGAGATCACTCAGATCAGAGCTAGGAGTTAGTTTATTGAGTTCTAATCAGTAAATTTAGGTATGTAAAATATTTAATAAGTACAGTGGTGGTTAATACTCTCCTATTTACTGCACTTAAAGTTAGTGTGGGATACAAAGATTATCAGTTAAGCTTACTATACATATATTAAGTGTTACATGCATGCAAAAAGTGTCACTTACCAACCCATCGATGCCTGGTGTCAGGTAAGGGATCTCTCAGCCTCGAGGGGTAACCTTGAGAGGCATCCCTACTCAAGGGGAGATCGCCATGGGGCCAGCTGCTATGGAGGGAGACCCTGATGACTGCAGATATTTATAACATGAAGTGGTGAATTTGTAGTCAGATTTTCTGCTGTGTTAATGCAGTTTCAGCTGCTTATAAGCCCAGTCTCCAGCCAAACCATTTTTGGGGGTGGGGGTTTGGTGCTAAGTTCTCACTGGTAGCTTCCCTCAACAGGATTAACTTGAGTTAGGCCTACTTGCTGAGCATCTGCCTGGACCAAAGTTCAGTTAGTTCAAACAGGAGGAATGCATCCGTCACAGCAAGAGATAAGAACTCACAGGGTCAGATTCTGCCACTTACAGAAATCTGTATCAAAGTAGTAACAATTTGTGGATGTGGCATCTCCCATAGTGAAATGCTACAGAAAATCTCTTCTAGACTGTGACTAAGATAAATTCCTGTCAGCATGTCAGAGAATGCTCTGTGATGGTTGTAGGTAAGAATGTAAACATTATATTTTTGATAAATCAGGAAAACATTAGTGAGGCTACCACAGTAACTGTTTTGCCATGAAATGTATGACTGAGGTGTACTGAATTTATTTTTGTTTTAAAATATCTAAACTGCTACCTACTTGGCGTAACTCTTTTATAATAGCAAGTACTTCTTTTTTCTGAAAAGATTTCAATTTCAACATATCAAAGCACTTGAAATAGGTGGGAAATACTGTTCCTGCTTTATAGGTATGTATCTGGGTGATGAGGATGCTGATTTACAGTACTTTTACTATTCGGGGTACCCTGACTTGATGTGGGTAGGATTTGGCTCTCGCTGGTTCTATGAGCCTAAATAGTAAACAGCAGTTCCAAATCAGATAGTGGGTAAGTCTTGCTAAAATAAAAGCTTTCCAGCTTTTCTTTTGACAAAGCATGGTTCTACTGACTCATCTGAGCCATAATGGATCAGGGACAGATTTTAAAATAAAATTCTCCACTCTGACTCCTGTGAACAGCCAGATTGTCTTGTTACTATAGACCCTGAAAAAAGGTACCATTTCTCTAAAACAGACTCTTGATAGGGTGGACTCTTCTTTCTAGGGTATGGGTCTTGTCTTGCACCTTTCTGTGAGGTTTTTTTAGACTAAAGATTATCCCTCAGCATCAGATAGGTCTTTTCAGCTGCCTTGGAAAGAGAGGAAGAGCAGGCAGGCTTGGTTAATCTCTGACTGGTATACCCACTGTACTTTGTAAAGGAGTAGTTGGGCTTAAGGACATTTTGTGTTCTCTGATTGCTAGTGAACATTTTGATCATATGTAAACTTATACATGTGCCTGTACGTACACAAGTATTTTTAACAAGCCTGTACGTGAACAATAGGTAACTCTTTCATATACCAGCCTGTATTTTGCACTGGTAAAAATGTTGTGCATTTAACACTTCATTCAAGAAAATGACAGCAACAAAAGGTTAGACAAGATTTGTTATTTTCTCTTAGCCTGGATTCTGCTTTTTTCATTACACCAGCAGAACCATTTTAATATGCTACTTGTTTGTTCCATTTTGCTACTTTGTAGTAATGGCAAAGAAATTTTATAAGAAATCTTTCTTGACTCAAGATTGAGAAAAGTCAGAGAGCCACATTTTGCTCTACCACATAATACATAAATCTTCCTTTAAAATGTTTTATATGTAGGTGTGAATTTTTCAGCCGGGAAGATGTTCAGAAGCAAAAAGGGCATGTAGGGTTCTAGTTCCCTGGAATAGCATCACTTGAATTTTCAGATTATTAAAATCTCTCCATGTATGTTTTAGTTTTGCAAACACAGAAAACTAGTGCCTAATACAAATATCTTGAATATATTATCAATATATCAAACTGTTGTCAAGCAAATGACATTACCTATCTTTTTGTTAGGTGTTTGTTACTTGGAGGATATCTTTGTCACTGGGACATACCAGAATAATGCAGAACAGCCTCAGTCATTGCTAAATCTGCAGCGTTTTGCTTATTTGCTTGTTGTTTCAAATCTCAGCTATTTAAGGGGTTTCTCCCACATGCGAAACCAATATGCTAATGCTAAAGTAGTTTTAAATTGGATCACAATTTGGCATTGTTCCATGTAAGAATTTCAGGAAAAATAGACTTGAAAAGTAAGGAATATTAAAGAGTCTGACACAACTTTCTATTTTTAACACTGCTAAACCAGTGAAACTTACATTGAAATATCTCTTCTGTGTCACACTTCTAGAAATTTTCCAAAGTATAATCATGCTGCATTCAGTTTTGGAAGGGTGTATGTATTTATCTTATATGTTTGCAGGAGTAACAGACAGTAACTCACACAGTAACATAATAGGCAATGGAACTTTCCATAACAGAAAATAATCTGGTAAAAGAAAATTTGTTTATCAAGCTAATTTTTTGACACATGAGTCCCTGCAAGACTTGATGCTTGGGTACTAAGGATTATCTTTTTCTGAGTCATTCCCCCCTGCCCAAGAAAAAAAAGCTTTTCTAAAACATTGAGAACTGTTGTTCTTTGCAGAATTCCTGTTATGTTTCAGCATCAGCTCACTTTTAGCTGTAGAGCAAGAGATGAATGTTGGAAAAATAGCAACACTGTCTTAAGCTTAAGCTTTTCATCAGGACTATTAAAAACCTTAGCATCTAAATTCATATCAATATTTACTTGCTGTCAAATTTAATCATGCTCTGTGGAAAAAAAAAAATCATTCTTGCTCCCTGTTTAATTGAAGATCTAACTAATGAAGTCATCTGACATTATTAAGACCTTATATTTAAAACTAACCAAGCATAATATAAAGTGCTTTTATTTTTAAATGCAGAAGCAATGAAGCAAACATGAGATCTAGCGTAATTTTTTTTGCTAAGTTGGGATTTATTATGATGTAGCACATCTTGGTATTGCTGACTTCTTCATAGCGTGTCGATAGAAATTAAATAATATCCCACTTCGCTGACAATTTGTTGTTACTTTAAAATCAAATTTATATTCACTTTACATTCTAATTTATGGTTTAGTCATCAAAGTGACCATTGAAGTGTAAGGTTCATAAATAACTATTTGAATCAGCCTAGTGGGAAATGTGAAATAGTGACAGATTACTGTCATTTTGTTCATGTCAGTCACTGTACAATTTGCTTGAATGTTATAAAAGTAGCTTTATAAAGCTGAAAAGCATGGAGGAACATTAATCTCTGCCTTAGTCCTCCTCTGCTTGTTATTGGTTTCGATTTAAAAATAGTCTAGATAAAGGAAGGAACAACTCTGATTCTTTTCTCAACGATGTTTGTGAAGACTTTTTTGTGTGTGTTTACTGTGTAAACAGCACAATTTGTGGTATCTTCCCTGTAAAGAAGGGCATTGTGAGAAGTGTATTGTCACAAATAAGTTTGAAATAGAAAGTTTTTAAAAGTTTTGAGGCTGTCTTGAGGTCCTTTGAGGGTTATTGTAACAGCCATTTCCCTGCTATGCTAATATGGACTTCATTTGTGAGTTTCCATCTCTACTGAAATATGTTATCAGTAGGAGAATTTGCCCTGAAATGTTACTGCTGTTGCTGAGAGTCAAGATTTATAGAAGCCACTTTGAAGATAGGAAAATACTGAGGGTTTTGAAGTATTTGCTAGTTTTCTTTGTGACATGCTGTCTCAAGTTTTGAACTGAAAATATAAAAGTGAAATTCAAAAACTATATTAGATCTATGTGTTCTGATTAAATTCTTGTTTTAATTTATTAGGACATCTTGTTCTTACATCTTCCTCCACAGTACTTCCTCTTCAGTTTTAAATTGTAGCTGAAAACTACCAGTCATCTTGTTGTCCAGCTAAGAAGGATTATTTAGGTTTTCCTGTCAGCTCTGAAGGCTTTAGTATCAATTGTACTGGTTTTGACATCATGCAAATACAGTACTCTTCAGTAAAACAGTTTTGATATTTCATAGCCTTTGTTTCTCCCTTTAAATAATCCAAACTGATGAGACCCATGGTTTGCACAGACCTTTAGCTGGGAGACAAGAGATGCACCATGAGCAGTTAGACAGTCAGGACATGTGGATCTGCTTCCTTTACAGCTGTCTGGTCATTGGTGTTTTCTAGGGGAACTTTTCTGAGTTTGAGTTGTTCTTCCTCAGGCTTGACCTCTCTTACTGTTCCCTTCAGATGTGTAGAAGAATAAAAGGCATGTGGTTTTAAAGTATGAGAACTCTATTTAAAAAGTTCCACTGATAATGATAAATATTGGATACTTGCAGCATTTTTCCTGTTTGCAGCATGTTGTAAGTACACTCTAATCCTTGCAATATTCATTGATTATAGTAACTTTAGCTCCGTTTCTTTTAATGAAATGCTTCATGACTGTGCCTTGATAAAAGCCCATGTCATACTTAGTGTGAGATTTCAGTCTCATATTCTTGTGTTTCTCCCTGTTTGCCACTTCCAGTAAAAATGATTAGTACCGTCGTCTTTTGAAATTTGTGTAAAATACGAACAGTTGAACAGTTCTTCTGGATATTTATTTTTTTTAGCAAACCAAGTTGCCAGTGCAACTGTGTGTAGCCAAGTACTGCACCTTCTCGAGGCATTCATTAGCAGTATCTCCTCTTAGCAATACCATAGATTCAGGTAACAGTTGAATGGAAGTGGAAATGATACTGAATGAATGTACTAATATAGCACTCTTAATATTATGAACTGGTAATAATATAGCCACAGTATAAGGAAACATATCTCTGCTAATCAAAATAGTATAAATATTAAACCATGTTTAGTAAATATTAGTAAGACAAGCCATTTTAGTTATTGTTACTCTGAAAAGCAGAAGGTAGAAGTACCATAGTTAACTGCACCTGCTTTGAATTTTATTGCTCATCCTTTATGGCTTTATCAGCAAATACTCCCGTTGTCTTCCGTAGTTCAGTTCTAGTAATCTTGTGATTGATTTGCAGCAATAGCAGGTAAATTTGTACATTTCAAGGTGTATATATTCCTGGACTGAAAGCATATTGTTGAGCATTCAGGGGACTGGTACCAATTTACACAGTTGTGAGTGACATTGGAATTGACTGTCTCAAGGAACTTCTCAGCCTTCAAGAAATATTTTGTGTGTCTGAAGATACATGTGTTTATACTGCAAAGCACTGTAGGCTGGATGCCCTTAGCAGGAGAGGGTTCATTATGAAAATTCTTATTAGTAGTTTTAGCTTCAGGCTACAAGTCATATTTCTGTCTAATTTTTATGAATATGTAAGAAAGTTGCAAAGTACGGTATAATGTATTTGATTATGTTAGCAGCAGTTTTGAAGCCAAGAGGAAAGAATAGCTGGAAAAGCTCTTTAAGCACTCTGAGAACAGGGTGCAGCACCCACACTACTCTTCAGGAATGTATATGATATTGGCAAGTCACATTTTCCTGCTGGCAGCCAGTTATGCTGGAGCTCTGATATGGTTTTCTCTTATCAAGTTTGTCACTGCAATGAAGTCTAAAAATCACAGGTTAATTTACTGCTTTTCTTGAGAAGCTCCTTGAATTTTATCTAATTTTTTCCTTTCAGCTTCACAATGGCAAATACCTATTTTTCTACAAAAATTTATAGACTTACAGTTATTATCTAAGAAGAGTATCCTTGGAAGTTTGCTGCTTTTTTACAGTTGCTACGTATTAGTTGCACCTACGTGTTCCAACCAGAATAGAGCCAATGTTATGCACAAAAAGAACTATTTCTACCTCTCAAGCCATTTAGTTGTTAAAGCAAGTATAGATGCAGGAAAGAGTTTTCAAATGCATAATTCACAGAAGAGCAGGAGATGAATGGCATAATCAAACATGGACAAAGGTCCTATTAAAAGTTTTATCAAATCACTGCATGCTGTCAGCTTTTGAAGGTAATAAGGCATCTATACACTTCTAAATGCTTGCAATGGCATCTAGAATTTAGCAAATGGTTGGCATGACCCTCTTGCACTTCTCTTGCTCCTAGCCTGTTGCAATACTGGTAGTCATTTTTTAATTGCTTTAGTAGATCATGAGTTCTCACTTGATTGGTTCTCTACATGCTTTTACTGAAATTATGCTGGAAGCTTGTGGCAAAGCCAAACATTGAATTTAAATCAGCTGACTTTGATTTTTAGAAAGCACTGGGGGGATTTTTGTGTGGATTTTTTTTTTACATTCCAAAGCTCTTTGGGGTGACATTTTTAGGTATTTTTTTTCCTCAGAGTCATTTAAGTCCTGTTTGTTATGTTCAAGTTGCACTTTCTGTGTGATTTGAAAATGTGACTCAATAAATATACATTTGTATATTTCTTCTTTTTTAATAGTAGCCTACAAGGAATAATATGATTACGAAAGCAACAGAAATCCTTAACATATGTTAAGTTTCAATGCTTTTTACTTGGAAAGAGGCACAGATAGAGGTGGAGGAAGGTGTAACCTAGGATGGATAAATACCTGTCTTTTAGTAAATAAGAGAAAGCTTGAAATTGAAATTGAAATGGGAAGTCATTAAATTCAGAGCTATACTGGTTTTGTATTCCAGTATGAGAGTAAATTCATTTTAGCTCTGGTAAATATCCATAAGGTTTTGGGCAGGGGAAAAGGGAGAAGGAACAAAGAAAAAGGTGTAATAGAAGTGGATTTTAAAAGGGTTTGGTAATTTTGAACAGAAACCCAGGTGAATCAGAACTTGGTCTGTGGCAGGACATGTTAGCAGTGAGGTCCACTTTGGCCAGCGTCTTCAAATAGCTTTTTCATCTTGGCATGTAGGACAGCTTTGGAGATATGTAATATTGTAACAGATGCCAAAATCCCAGTGCTGCCCTATCAGCTCAATTTCTAGCATCTGAATGTGCAGGAAGTATAACAGACATTTTATGTGTCTTCAGGTGGCATGGCTCTCCAGGTTACACCTGTGTGAGACTCCAGAGCAGTGTTACTCTTTAGGCTTTCATTTAACTCCCTGATGGAGAGCAAGATTGTATTTTCACAACTGATTTGCTGCTGTTTGCCCTGCTGACTAGATTACAAGTGGCAGGTTCTGCTTCAATATCAAATACCAAAGTAGATCCTGCATTGAAAGTAACCTTTAGGCTACAAGCAAAGGCAGTTCAGAGGTAGAATTGTTTATTTGATCTAAGAGCCCTAGTGTAAACCACAGCATTTGATGTATGCAGTAGCCTTTCCTAAAAAAAAAATGACGAGTGTTGGCAGCTGCTTTTAAAATACTTTAATTATCTGGCATAAAGAGCTGTCATTATTTTTGTTACATGTATTTAGTGGCTAGTCCGGTGAGGTTGGGGCCTTATCATAAATAATAAGTAGTTATATAATGCATCCAGAGCTCTGAGCATCTGACGTTATGCACAGAGGAGGGCTGTCTGAAGGACAGGAAAAGGACTTACTTTCTAGTGAGCAGTTTGGCACAGCAGTATGTCACATCTGATCAAGTAAATGCTAGGTGTAAACTTCCACATGGAAAAGAGTAAGTTTCATTAGCCTGGCTGGTTAGTAGCTTTCTGAAACCATTAGCAGCACTGATTGAACCAGTCTGTACTGAAGAAAGCTTCAGAAGCAAGGGAATCTCACGTTTTCAGGGAGATGTGTTCATCTGTCACTTGTCCCTTCATGCGTTCTGCTTTCCAGTGTTTGGTGTCTCAAGGGCTTCTGCCCAGTGTGTAAATTAACACAGCTCATAGGGGGTGGCTGTTGCAACTTCAAGGGGAACCTCTTCCAAATGAGGTAACAGCAAGTACATGTGTGTCTTAGTATAAATATAAAATATTGCCAAGAAAGGGAAGGTAGAATTAAGTGCTGGTAGTTTTGATCCCAGCTCAGATGACTTCTGCCATGTTTCTAGTCTGACTGTGGGATCCTGAGTTGATGCCTGCCAGTCTGGTTTGTAGTGGTGGCAGTTGAGGGAGAGTTTGAAGATTGAGTTTGTAGCATTAAAGTATATTAACCTTTGAGCGACTTTGTCTTTCTTGCTGTGTGGTACCTGCTGCAGAGCAGAACATTCGTGGAGGACCTCCTTTTTACCCAATAGGAAAAAGAGAAGTATGACAGTTTCATGTGCTACTTATGAAACATGTAACCTTGTAAAAGCTGTGTATTGAGTGATGTTCATGTCAGAACATAGATCTCTCCTGAGCGTCCCTTTTTCAGTGGTGTTATGGGATAAACCAGTTTTAAGTACAGGCAGATCCTGAGGAAATTAAAAGGATTGCTGTTTTGAGGACTTCAGAAGAAAATAAGAGATAAGTGCTGTTATTACAACAGTGATCTCTGTTTTGATCTCCCACAGTTTGTTGGTTGCTTTTTACTCTGTTGTTTCATTTTGTTTTCCTTGCTAAGAAAACTTTCCTTCCTGGTTTTGTACTGTCTATTGAAAGGAGATAGTGTCAGGTTCAGTGGCCGTGCAGCTGAGCAGGCATGCTTCCCTCCAGGACGAGCTCTGGCACGTTTGTCTGGTGCCTCAGATCCCCAGGACTGTGTTCTGCTGCCCTTGAACTGCAGTCTGTAATTCAGGATGACAATGTTGGTGTTGACGCCCTCACTATTTGAGAAGTCACCTAGTCCTGTAGCTGTGGTACAATGATTTTTTGTAACACTTTCTGCCCCCGTGCTCAGTCATCAGTGTCTCAGCGTATTACAGGTACAGTTTTTCCCTTTACAGCTAACAAAGGGAAGAGGGAGCATTTTAGCTTCTCTTTAAGGTACTTGCATTCTTTCTGTCCTTTCAGGTGGCCGTGCTTCTCTCCTCAGCACACTGAATACTGTCACTCTAAATCAGATGCCTTTTTTTGTTTCTTCCACAGATAGTTTGTCAAGTCCAAAGAATTTAATCTTGTCTTCATTCTTAGCATAAGGCCAGCCTGCAAAGAGCTCTGTTCGTCCTATTTGCACCAAGAATCTGGCTTCACGAGTGCTTTTTATTTCCCCATGTTTTTATCTTCATGCTTCTTCTGTTAGTTCAGTCACTAAAACTCTTCCATTATCCCAGCTGCAAAGGTGCCACTTGTTTTCTTATTTTAAAATTGCTTGTCAAAATGAATCCTGTTTATAAACCCCACCAACATTAACGGCCATTTGATAAAAATCTGAAAAAAAGTTACTTAAAAAGTAAAAGCAGTCTTCATGGTCCTCTGTGTCTGGTGTGTCTGCATGTATTGTAATCTTCTGGACATCCACTCTGGGGGTCCATTGAGTGGTTTAGCATAGCACCAGACATTGTCTCTTGTCACTAATACCATTTGACTGAATTTGCAGCCAGGCAAATTCAGTGATCTAGTTTTATTTTGGCAATAAACACGTGTGGCCTTAGCATAAAGCTCTTTCAAACAAAGAAATTTTATCATTGACATGTTATGTTTCAATGTTACCCTTCTTGCAGTAATTTGGATTCTGTCTAGTGTCTCTGTAGTAAGCTGCTTGTATTTGAGGGAAATGTGAACCATGAAGTTGTGATGAAGGCCAAGCTTTAGGGAAGAAAGTTACTTGACTCCATTATCGGCATGTCTGATCCAGCCCTTGGAAGTTTAAGCAGGGAAAAGTGTTTTCTAGACAAGAGTGTAGAGTGAAGTTTAATTAGTGTTTACGCAGTCTCCTTGGTATTGGTGCATTGCTGCTGTCTTTAGCTCTGTGCTTTCTGAGGTGAGCCTGGGTTTTTTTTGGCCATTAAAAGCTATAGCTGCAGTGCCCTTCATCTTGGTGACAGGCATTATGCCAGTACATTAATTCTGAAAGCAAGTAAAAGAAGAAGAAAAAAGAAGCCCAACCTCTTCCAGTCACATTTAAATCACAAATTGACTGATTCCTGTTGTTATTCTCTCTGGGGTATGTCAGATGTATGCTTCCTCCCTTTGAGGTATGGACTGCCTGAACGTCCTGCCTAGGCTGTTTGCTTTGGAGGAAGTGAACCATTGCTAAGCAGAATTTCGAGTTCACCTTTATAATTTGGTCACCTGTAGAACGTACATAAATACATACTTTGAAACAAAGATCTGATGTTTATCCTGTAAACAACGTCTTGTCCCTCACCAGGGTAGTTATGAATACTGCAGCATAGTGGCCACATAAGTTCGTACTCTTTTTCCTATGAGCATAATTCACTTGCTGAGCAGTTGCTTTGATAATTTTTAACCATATTTTCACCTGAGTGTATGGTTAATGAGGCTATTATGCGACCTAATCACTTAGCCTTTCACGTTAATACAGATCTTGTTTGTAATTCTGTTGATTTTGTTGCTGAACCAATGCTTTGGTTAGTGTTCAAATGATCTTAATTTTAATTGAAAGTACTTTTTGTCTCACAGAAGTATAATTTCTATGCACATTTGTCAGTTGTGAATACTTATTGGGGGTGATTACTCTCTAACTGCTTGTGCCAGTATACCTCTGGGAGGTTAATCAATCTTGTGCTTTTTAATTGACATCAATAATGTGTTTACATTTATCAATACTTCTTAATTGTCAAGTTATAACAGTGGAACTTCAATAATAAATCATGCCAATGGTTAACTTCATATGTTAGATTTTTCAAGAGTCTCCTTAAGCAGTTTGACATGTTGTAAATTGCTTTTAAATGATTTGTATGTATGCTCATGGGGGAAGAGGAGAAAAAATCGGTATGCAAAATCATGCTGTAGAGTAATACTGAAGAACTGACCCACTGACAGTAAAATACCTTTACCACATCTATCATATGCTTTACGAGTAGAAGAAGGAAGTAAGTCTTTTGAAAGTGCTAGTTTTATTACTAATAATTTTGTGAGTATGATAGTACACATACATTTGTTGTGCCATCCCAAGGGACTTGTCAGGGCAGGGACTGTTTCTCTTCTCTCAGATGTGCAAGCAGGGCAGAGGGCAGGGAGAATTACTAGTACACTGCTCCTTTACAGAAGTAGCAGTTAGCTCTGGGAGATTTTAACTGCTTTCACCACATGCCTATCCTTATAATACCAAGGTGGAAATGAAGGAGGCTACTTCTGTTTAAATTTAAGCATATATGTAAAGACTTTGGTGTATAGGGAACTAAATTATTTGCCCAGGTTCCCAAAATGTGCTTGCAGCAGGAATTAAAGCATGATATTTCAAGTTTTACAACACTGTCTATCTCAGTAGGTATCTGTTTATCATCTACATCGCTCTCTTCTCTGTCCCATTTAGATTCAAGTAGCACTAGACTGGAGGAGAAAATCTGCATAGATAGAAAGCTGGCAGGATGCTGACCTCATTGTTTGTGTTAATCTTATCATGTTTTATGGGCCACACTGAAGACAATATAAGAGTTAAAAACCCTGCCTAATAAGCAGTGAAGAAAGACTTAATAGTTAATGCTGTTATTTTCTAGTTAAGTGAGAGCCAGTGTGGGCACCAGGGTAGGAAAAGACAGAAGTAGGGAAGCAGCTATTTGTGGGGTTTGCAATTTTACTTATCTTTAATTGACATCCTAAGGGTGAACTGAAGTTTTTCAAGTAAACATGGGTATACATACAAAAATTCAGACAAAATTCATTAATGTTGTAACAAATATGATATAAAGTTAATTATTTTAATGTCTCACTGTGTAGGGCCTAATTTTATAATGCTACTTGTAGAAGGAACTGTTGATTAAATTATTAGTTATCTGAAATGCTGTTGAATTAAATGGTATTTTACATAGAGTTAGAGACACACCATTTGCTTAAGTTGAAAATGAGATTAGAAAAATAAATGCTTATTTTGGGAAAGAACAACAGATGAGGAGTTGGAAGAGCTGGAGAATGAATGAGACTAACCTCTTTAATAAGTTGAAACAGCAGGAAAAGAGTATTTATATACCTACCTGATGATAATAAACTCCCTTTATCAAGGGGTGAGTAAAAAATTCACAAGGGTCTCAGTCCTAGGAAACAAAAGGACTGATTTAAACATCCAAATCTTGATGCAAATAACAAAGTTCCTGTCAGTTGAGCAATTCAAGATCAGACATATCTGCATTCCCATTCCTCTTGACTTTCTTATTCTCCATCCCAGCTCCATCCTCACATAGTATTCTTACTACTCTAAAATACTGTATTTCTCTGTATTTCAAATAAGATGCTGTTAGTTGGAAACTATTGTTAATAGATTGATAGTTTTTATTTCACTTTTTTGAACTTGTATGAGAGATAAATGTCTGGCAAACAGGTGAGTTAAACACTAATATGAAGCCTGATGCCATCCTACCCAGTGTCATGATTGAAATTTCTATTTCTGTAATTCCTATTCTCTTCTTAACTGAAGAAATCATGTGTTGCCCAGGTCCTAATAAAAAAACCAAATCAAACCAAGAGATTTTGGTGGTGATGTACAAAACTAAGATGTCTGTACTCTAACATCAAGGCTAGCTTTTATATGAAAAGACAAAATATTAAATGTTTCAGTTTTAGTCTAGCAGCCATTTTGTTGACTTCTTGCAAATGTTAAAATCAAGCCTTTCCCTCCTTTTTTGAATGAGACAAGACTAAGACACAGCTATCTAATGAACAAAATTACAGTGGTTACCAAATCAAGTCGCATTAAAGCGAGGATGTGTAATCAATCTCTTTGTGAAGGGTAAAGCAATTCAGAAGACAAAACCATTGACACTTTCTTTAGCATGGCAGGTTAAGTACATTCATGTTGTGTGTAGAGGGCTTTGAAGTAGGGTGCTTGTGTGAATAAGTTATATTTAGTTTCAAAAGCAGTCTTCTGGAGTGCAGCTGATACAGCATGTCAGCCCAGACACTGCTGCACAGGTTCTGAGCTAGAGGTCGTTTGCATCCATCTCTAGAAGGGTAAGCTTGGGTGGGCATATGAATGTGTGAATGCAAGTCTTTAAGAAGTGGTGACCTTTCAGTGGCATTCCAATTGTATTTGCCCTTTCGGTTTCAAACCTGCTAAGATGCCTGAGACATATGTGAAACTAAATTTAGTTTGGCTGTGTGGTGGGTTGACCCTGATTGGATGCCAGGTGCCCACTGAAGTTACTCTATCACTCTCCATCCTCAACTGGACAGGAGAGAGAGAATATAATGAAAGGCTTGTGGGTCAAGATAAGGACAGGGAGAGATTGATCACTCACCAATTACCATCACAGGCAAAACACTTTTGACTTGGGGAAATTAGCTTAATTTATTACCAATCAAATCAGAGTAGGATAATGAGAAATAAAACCAGATCTTAAAAACACCTTCCCCCTACCCCTCCCTTCTTTCTGGGCTCAACTTTACTCCCAATTTTCTCTGCCTCCTTCCCCCCAGTGGCTCAGGGGGACAGGGAGTGCGGGTTGCGGTCAGTGTATCACGCACTGTTTCTGTCATTCCTTCCTTTTCAGGGACAGGACTCCTCATACTCTTCCTCTGCTCCAGTGTAGGGTCCCTCCCACAGGAGATAGTCCTTCATGAACTGTTCCAGTGTGGGTCCCACAGTCCTGCCAGCAAACCTGTACCAATGTGGGCTCCTCTCTCCACAGAGCCACAGGTGCTGCCAGGAGACTGCTCCAGCACGGACTTCCCATGGGGTCACAGCCTCATTCAGGACATGTCCACTTGCTCCAGCGTGGGGTCCTCCACAGGCTGCAGATGGATCTCTGCTCCACCATGTACCTCCACAGGCTGCAGGGGCACAGCCTGCCCCACTATGGTCTTCACCATGGGCTGCAGGGGAATCTGTGCTCTGGTGCCTGGAGCACCTTCTCCTCCTCCTCCTTCACAGACCTTGGCGTCCGCAGAGTTGTTTCTCTCACATATTCTCAATCTTCTTTCCAGCTGCAATTGCTGGTGCGCAGCAATTTTTTCCCCTTCTTAAATATGTTATCCCAGAGGTGCTACCACCATTGCTGATGGGCTCAGCCTTGGCCAGTGACGGGTCAGTCTTGGAGCCGGCTGGCATTGGCTCTGTTGGACATGGGGGAAGATTCTAGCAGCTTCTCTCAGAAGCCACCTCTGTAGCCCCCCCACTACCAAAACCTTGTCATGAAAACCCAATACAGTCTCTTAGCATCAAGAATGTAAAATCTTGTGTGAATTAAGTTCAGAAAAGATTATTTTCATGCACTGTACTCCAAAAATATATTTAATGCCAGCATAGCCTGAATATTAGGTTAAACTAGTTCAATTGCCAGGTTTTCCAGTACTTTTGAGGAAGACCAAAATTGCTGCTACCAGGTCATCAGGTGGGATATAATTTGAAACCTAAGTGTGCCTGGTACTGGAAACTTGTCTTTTAACCTTCTTTCTTTCCTCAGACATCCTACACTGAGTGAATACTGAGGCTACCGAGAAAGTAAGGAGTGTAATGAATATCCATAATATATATTCTCATAGGCTGAGTCAAGAGGATGGCTATTTTGTTCAGAGGGTGCCTGAGCAGATTAATAGCAAGGATATGTACTTGTGTTCACACATTTATGCTGACTAATATGAGCACTTAAGAACTCAAGGTACTCTGGAAGTCACTGGAATGTAAGATCCAAAATTGCATAAACATTTGAGAACATGAGCTTTTTCCCTCTAATACAGTTTCATATTTGAAAAAAAAAAAATCAATACAATGTAAAAGTAGAACTTGTGGTCTTTTTCATCTTCTGTTAAAGCACAGGCCATCTATGTTTCTGGTTTTTTACTAGCTCTTCAGCTAAAAGAAGAGTAACTTCATGTAGCTATCCTGAAAATCAGTGGGGAATTCTTCTTTCAGGGAGTAATTCATGAGCTAGCTACACAGTGCACTTTGTCTTCACAGGTGCTTAGTATGTGCATCATCTCTTGTAAAGCTGAAAGCTCTGGGTAGGGGAATGTTGGGGATTAAAGTAGTACCCGGTAACCATTGCCACCGTTGTGCTTGCTGACATACAAACAAGGAGACTTTGAAACTCAGCTGATCAGACTTCAGTGACAGTACTTCCAATTTCAAGGGTTTGCAATGATCTAGAGGTAAGAATTTGTTTTTTAACAACACTACACAGCTTTTACCATTCTGTTCAAGTCAGTTCATATCTGACTCCCCTGTCATGATAACAGTTGATCTGGGTGTAGTGGCAGATAATTCAGTGAAGATCAGGTTACATGTTTTGTATATCCATGTAAGGTCATAAAAATCCAGCTGTGTAGCACATTAGTTTCATCACTGCTGCTTGATTTTGGTTTTTGTTTTCAACTTTTAATTTAGAGTAAGATTGGAGTTCTTTCTTTGACTTGCTGGCTAAGGCTTTTTAAAATGTAAATAGCACCCTTGTACCTCTAATACAGTGCTGTGAAGCTGAGAGAAGGAGAGTCTGACCTACTCTTACAAAAGAAAACAAAACTGCGAAAGGGTGGAACACAGGAACAGAGAGATCCAGGGTTTCCCACCATATAGTAATGGATATGACCTTTAATATTGAGGCCTTTGGATCAAATTTAAGTTGGCATTAAAATTTTCTAATAAATTCCCTGCTGAATCTCAGAGGTTTTTTCTTCAGATTTAATTCAATAAGGTCACAGTAAAGCAAGTGCTGTCTGTGCTATTGTAATTGCTCTCAGCAGGCTGATAATATTATTGCAGAGAAGTGCCAGCTACTGTGCTTTTATTTCTTCAAGCACTCTCCTTCCTACGTTCTTGCTCCCCTTGTTCTCAGATCTACCATAAGTAGGAAGTGAAGCTGTTTTAAATGCCATTTGCTTCTCATTTTAACATGTTTTTATAGTAATGCTTTCCTCAGTCTCTTCAACAAAGGCAATAAAAGCATAGCCTGTCTTATTGCAGAATAAATTGGGGGCTTTTGTTTCCTTTCCTTAATTCTCATCCAACCTTTATGCATCAGATTCAGCCTCCGAGTTCTTAAAAGTTGATATTCCTAAACACAATGCTTGCTTCATTTTGGCTTGGTGCTTTTAGGGTTATGGAATAGATGTACAGCTAAAGGAGGTTCTTTTAGGCATGTGGGGAGATACTGAATACCCACTATCTTATGTTTCATTATAAAATTACAAATTGCAGCTCTTCACAGTGAGGCATATGTGTTTGGGGTTGTGCACTTGTAGATTAATACCACGTCTTCTTCTGCAACATCTCTTTCAGAACAGCATTGTTAATGTGATGTTTCATGTATGAATGCATGCTACTGGTAGATCTGTTACTACTGTATTGGAAGTAGATCAGTAAAGTAAATAAATGCAAATGCAGAGTGCTGTGATCATGGTTCTCCATATAATTTCCATGTGACTATGGGAGACTGTGCAGCTTCAGTATCAGCTCTGTGTGAAATGCACTAGCTGTATGCTAACTTTCTAGATGCAACTTTCTTCTTTTTCCAATCAGACCTGCTCGCTGAAATGTTGAGTTTGTAGTGGTGGCATGTTAGGAGCTGTGTACATTGTGGCTGGTCCTTTTTAACAGATGAAAAGGTATTTTAAAACATTGTAACTAGATCACATGATTAGTATTTTGGGGTGAGGATGGACCAGTCTTTTAGGTTTGGGGCTTGATATGTTTTTCGTGATTCTAGACACAAAGTAATACTTCATGTTCCCCTACCTCAGCATAGCTGGTCGCTCAGGCCTTTGCAGTTTCAAAGGACCAACCTGGCCATAGCTGAATGCTCCTGCCTGGTATCCACATCTGGCTTCCCACACCCTAACTGGCTTGACACCCATCTTCACCCTCCTGGTCCATCATCTTTCCCTTTTACTGTTTTTTCCCTGGGGGCCAGAATTTCTTACCTAAAGTGTCATGCAAAGAGTATTTTTTATCTCCAGCCGCATGCAGACATTTACAATTCTCTGCCCATGACATTCATTGCTGCCAAACAAGCCAGTCTCTGTACAGAAGATTATTACTGGCATGGATATTCAGCTGCTTATTTGCATATTCTGCTAACATATGTGCAGTGGGGTATATCCTCTTGCCCACATGCAACTGATTAGAAATAAGGAGCAACAAAAGATGTTTTACTAAGGCAACTCCAGTTCTGAAATGCATGTGGCTGTATTCTGGCCACCTTCACCCTCCACGGCAAGCAGAATTGATCAGAGCTACCCCACATCATGCAGGCAGTTTTGATGTTGCATAGTGTTGCTTGCATACCTGTGCTAAATCTGCTTCAGTAGTTAAAAAAACAACAGATGATGATCTTCAGTCATAATGTTTCACCCACTTTCTTATTGCTCATAATTTCTTTTTTTTTAATTGCTCTTGATGTCTACTCTTAGCCACGCATCATGTGGTGCTGGTAGGATGTATACCACAGTGCCAGCACGCTTGATGAACTTCACTGATAAAAACCATCACTTCTGCAGTGTGTGGAGTTTCTCTTAGCCAACACGCAGGCAATAACTGCACATTGCTTTTTACTCATGACATACACATTTTAATTTATATTTCCTTCTGCTGCCAGAGGGAACTAATTTCCAGCACCAGAGATGCAACACAGCTACTTTGAAGCAGAATGGTCCTGAGATGAAATGATGTTACTGACCTGAAACACTTCAAAAAGCTTGATTCTGAAGCATGCTGTTGTTTGAGCTTGCAATTTCTGAGACAGGTTAACATTGCTGTCATGTTTTAACCCCAGTCAGTAACTAAGCACCACACAGCCACTCCCTCATTCCCCCCCCCAGTCAAATGGGGGACAGAATAGGAACAGTAAAAGTGAGAAAACTTGTGGGTTGAGATAGAGAGTTTAATAGGTAAAGCAAAAGCCACATATGCAAGCAAAGCAGAACAAGAAACTCCTTCACCACTTCCCATCAGCAGGCAGGTGTTTGGCCATCTCCAGGAAAGCAGCGCTACATCACACATAACAGTTACTTGGGAAGGCAAACACCATCACTCCGAATGTCCTCTCCTTTTGTTCTTCTTCCTCCAGCTTTACATGCTGAGCATGATGCTATATGGTATGGAATATCCCTTTGGTCAGCTGGGGTCAGCTGTCCCAGCTGTGTCCCCTCCCATCTTCTTGTGCAGCCTCAGCCTACTTGCTAGTGGGCTGGGGTGAGAAGCAGAAAAGGCCTTGTGGTTTGAGCCCAGAGGGCAACTGAGCACCAGGCAGCTGCTCACCCCCTGCCCCTCAGGAATGGGAAGGAGAAAATACAACAAAAGGCTTAGGAATCAAGATAAAGACAGGAAGGGATGATTCCTGGTTATGGGGAAAAGACAGACTTGTTAGAGGAAGAAAAAGAACATCAATTTAATTCAAACACTAACAACAGCAACACTTAACAGAGTAGGACAGTGAGAAGCATTACCACATCTTAAAAACACTGTCCCCCCCACACCTCTCTTCTTCCTGGGTTCAGTTTTACTTTTGATTTCTTTACCTCCTCCCTGCAAGGGGCAGGGAATAGGGTGGTGTGGTCAGTCCTGCTGCTCCTTCCTTATCAGGGAAAGGACTCCCCGCATTCTTCCCCTGCTCCAGCATGGCTCCCCTCTCATGGGAGACAGACCTCCATGACCTTTCTCCACCATGAGTCCTTCCCATGGGCTGCAGTGTTTCCCTAGCTGCTCCCATGTGGGTCCCTCCCATGTGTTGCAGTCCTCCTAGCACTGAACTACAACAGCCAGGACTTCCCACAGAGTCCCGGCCTTCTTCAGGCGCAGCCGCCTGCTCCGACGTGGGGTCCTCCATGGGCTGCAGGTGGGCATCTGTTCCAATGGTGACCTCCATGGGCTGCAGGAGCACAGCCTGCCCTCTCACCACAGGCTAAAGGGGAGTCTCTGCTCCTGCACACCTTCAGCCCATCCTCCTTTCTTCCACTGACCCCAATGTTCACATAGGTGTCCTCCTCACAACTCCTTACAACTCCCACTCCTCCTCCCAGATTCCCCTTCTTAAATATGTTGTCACAGAGGCGCAGCCACCATCACTAATTGGCTCAGCCTTGGCCAGAGGTGAATCCAACTTGGAACATGGGGAGCTTCAAGAAGCTTCTCACAGGGGGCCACCACTGTGGCCCCCTGCCCTGCTACCAAAAAACCCCGCCACACACACAAACCCAGCACACCTTGACTCTGTATAAGCACTGCTCTGCAATAGCCAAGACATCTCTATTATCAACACTGTTTTCAGCACCAAAATATAGCCCCATACCAGCTACTATAAAGAAAATGAACTCTATTCCAGCCAAAACCATCACAATTGCTCTGAATCATTGTGAGACATGATCAGATTGTTCCTTTGTGAATTAAATAATGAAGTATTTGTATGTTAGAGTTCCTACTGTAATTAGTAGGAACTACTGTAATTGGGCTGTGCTTTGAAAAGATCAGAATCTACATCACATGATGGTAGGTTCTGGAATTTGTTTTCCAGACTTGACTTCCAGTCATAGAGATGTGAAGTATTCCAAAATCCAGATTTGATTTATAGTACTTCGTTTGTGTATTAGCTGTAGAAACATGAGTGAATAATCAGACAGTCCTTTGGGTAGCGTAAATTTTTTCAACTAAACTAATAATCTGGCTTGAGTTATTTAGAGAAAAGCTGTGGTTGAGATGACCTTTCCTGTAGGTCTCAGCTGTGAAGTAGTAGTAAGTTTCTTTGAAGGATTTCGACAAAGCAGCAAAAATCAAACCTAGCGTTCTTGCCAGTTCTTGGCAATTTACATTGAATTGCTATTAACCTGAAGCTTCTGAAGTGCTGTACGAATTGTGATAGCACTTGTGACTCAGTCTGCTTTCAGATCTGTCAAATGGCATATATTTAACACTTACTAGCTTAAATACAACATTTTAAAACCCCGCCACTCCTGCAAAAGGTTTCAATTTCACATAACAATTTCACCCTAGGTATTACAGTCACACATCAAACTACGCAACGTGGGATATGGGATATCCCAATGTGGGATATGGATGCAATAGTTAAGCAAACTCACCGAAGTTAACATCTGGGTTTTTTTGGAATATGGAGACAGAAATTTAGTGGGATTTTTTTTTTAATTTCTAAGCAGAATATCCCTCATTGCAGTAAGTAATAGAAGGTTTCATCTCTCTTCCTTGCACAAAAACTAAGAGTTGAGTAGATTTGAATATGGTATTAGAAAGACCTGGAGTTTCAACCTGATATTTTAAGCTGTGGTACCATTACACTTACTTATATGTTCCTCTCTTCACTATTCCCTATCTCTTTAAGAATGGTGTTGAACAGCTTACTACTGTGAACCCATCAGGTCAGAATGCTTTTGTAGTAAAAAACATTAAATACTGCCCAGACCCATCTAAAATTTTTGGAAAAGCCAAGAGCTTGATCTCCTCATTTAACACAAAGAACCTCTCAGTGCCATTTCTTTAGAGTAATAATAGGGGCATTTCAGATTTCTATTTGTTTTCTTTTTATAGTATAGGATACTATTTTGTAGTATAGGATACTGTGAGGCAGTTGGTAGAAATCACATTGAGGAGAACAACGTAAGTTCTATGTCGCTGAGTTCCATTTAAGCAATATCTCTTCTGGAATAATTGTATATTAAAAGAATCAATTGCGGATATTTCTGATTTGGAAATTCTAGGGTTTGGGGCTGATATGGGAAGACCATCAAGTCCTGCATCATATGATCAACTGGACTTTTACCTTTGGTTTCATGGCATGATTGTTAATCCCAGGATCAGTCAGAAGGTAAATAGCAAACAAAGCTGTAAACATTTCATGTGCTTTTTGTGCTCTCTGTTCATCATGGAGAAGACTGCACGCAGAGGTTTTACTTCCACTGAAGTTGCTCTTGCAGTTCTGCTCATATCTTAAATGGCTCTGGGTAGTCTTGTCCTTATTTAGGTACTGTGCTGTGCGCTCCTTTCTTTTGGGTGCTCCACGTACGTGCTTATCCACCTCCAGATATTTTTAAACCTTAATCTTAAACCTTATTATTCTTCAATCCAAGTTCTAAAAGAAAAGTAAAAAAAAAAAAAAAAGTAGAAGAGCAGCTTGTGGTCAAAAGAAGGTTTCTGTAAGAGGCAGGGCTGTAAGTCCTGAAATACGAAGCCACATCTGCCCTGATCCAACTGGCTGTTCTGTCAGCCTGTGTGTCTGGGTCACATTTGTATTGGTTTCGGATCAAGTAAGGTAGCAACACTCTTCAAGTGCCAGAAAACCTGAGAGGAGGAGGAGGAGTTGATGACATTTCTTGCATTAATGTTCCTGTTCTCTATTACCATATTCAGGAGACTGTGACTCAAATGATGCTGAAATGCTGTTTCCAATATCCCATTGAGAAAATCTTACACCCTTAGTAAAACTCTGTACTGTAGTATGTTGATATATTGGGCCATTTTTAGAAATGTGTACTGCAAAAATTTTCCACTGGGTTTTAGCTGAGATTGAGGTTTTGGAGGTATTGGCATGTTTGAAAATTCACTGTTGTTGTTCATCTGTGGTTCTGAAAGCATCAGGAGATTGTGGGCCAGCAGGAATGGAAACAACACTTTTCAAAGGTTTGTTTGGATTGTGGTACTATATATTTAGAATTAAGCATTTCGTGGCTATTGAGGTAACTACAAAAATGCACTAAACTTCTTGTTTCTAGGAACATTTATTCTGTTCTTGTTAGCAAGTCTTGTTAGACTGTCCTCCTGTGCTGTAGGTATCACACACAGTTATTTTGGCTCTACCATTTGTTACTAACTGAACTAAAATGCAAGAAGCTTACAGTTACGTAGCAGAAGGTAAGACTACCAAGATAGTCAGCAAACCAGTTCCAACTTTATGTGACGCTGAATGATACCAAAGTTATAAGGCAGTGATGACACATTTCAGGGTGCTGCTCAGCCCACCTCAACAATGTTTCTGCTTCCCTGCTCTGCAGGAGGCTGCACTCCTGTCCTGGTCCCACACCTGCCCTCTCCAGCACTTCTCTGGAGGGGAGGAGGAGCAAGGAGTTACTCCACAGTTGGAGACAGTGAGCGTCTCTGTATCCCAGGGCTTGGGGTTGGGATGCAGAAGTCCTGTACCACGCACAGGTGAGAAGGATGAAGAGGACACCAGTACCACCTTGTATTTTGCAGATGGACTGTTCTTCTTTGACTCTCTGTTAGATGGACTTATGGTTCCCACAGGGAGCACGTCAGAGGGAGGAAGAAAATCCCCATCATGACAGCTCCACCTTGCAGCCTTCTTGAGGCCTAGAACCATAAGTCCAAAATACTTAATAGTCCTGCAATGTTTAGTGATTTCCTGCAATGTTTAGTGATTTCCTGATAGATTTTTTTGGTTTTGGTAGGAGTATTGTGGAAGATTCTTTTCTATCTATTGTGGAATGGTCTTTTCTATCTAAAATATGTGATAGGGTTTTTGTTGTTGTTCTTGTTTTCAGTATTTTGTGGAGTTTTGGCTTTTTTATAAGATCTTTACAAATTATTAGTGCTAGTATTTGATTGTTCTAACCATTAGCTAAACTCAGACTTTCTTTTCATCAGAAGTCTTTTGGAAAACAATGGCTAAGGCATGTAATGCATTCTTCTCCCCACAGTTTTCAAAGGCATTGTAAGAGAGAGTTACATGATTGCTGTATGACTCTTTCTCATGGGAACACATTTCTTTCAAAGCTGTCTTTGAGCACTTACTATAAGGCAACAAAAAGATGCTGTTGTAACATGCCTCTTAACAAACAATTGGAGATTTTTCCCCTGTGGTACAAATAGTTGTTGACATAGTCTTTTCATGCTCCTGTGACACAATTTAGATTAATTATAGATGTTTCTGCAGTAACCTATACTAAATGGTAGTTACCAAAAAGAGGAAGCATGGAGAGCAATGCAGTAGCTAAAGAATGAATGTGAAGAAGATGACACCGGAAAGAAGGTCTCTCCTGGTATGAAAGAAGACATTTAAGTAGTATTAATGAAACTTTGAGAGGGTAAAATAATGTAATCCCTTTGCCCTAAAACTATGTGGGAAAGTTGTGTATATTTATGCATGTTCTTTTTTGGATATCTAAGAAACTTGCAAAGGCTATGATATAATAAAGTGTTTAGTTTCAGGGAACAGAAGTTTAGAAAGATCACCTTTAATTCTGGTTCTGTCACAAACTTTGGCAGCGTAGAACATATTTTCTGGTTTTTTGTCTTTACATGTTGTCTTGGATTCTCCCTTTTTAAAACAGGTACTTCTTCAGTTGCATATATGACAAAGATGGTTTAAAACTCACTTAATATGAAGATGCTTTTTGGTGTTGGCTGCTGTGAGCATATTTTTCTTTTAGGAAATGACCTTTAGATTTTCAGCTTTGCTTTAGAGAGCTGTCGTGGTTTAACCCCAGCTGGCAACTAAGCACCATACAGCCACTCGCTCACTGCCCACCAGTTGGGATGGGGGACAGAACAGGAAGAGTAAAAGTGAGAAAACTCGTGGGCTGAGATAAAGACAGTTTAATAGGTAAAGCAAAAGCTGCATGCACAAGCAAAGCAAAGTAAGGAATTCATTCACCACCTCCCATCAGCAGGCATGTGTTCAGCCATCTCCAGGAAAGCAGGGCTCCATCACACATACAATTACTTGGGAAGGCAAACACCATCACTCCAAATGTCCCCCCTTTCCTTCTTCCTCCAGCTTTACATGCTGAGCATGACACCATATGGTATGGATTATCCTTTTGGTCAGCTGGGGTCAGCTGTCCCAGCTGTGTCCCCTCCCAACTTCTTGTGCACCCCCAGCCTACTCCCTGGTGGGGTGAGAAGCAGAAAAGGCCTTGAGTCTGTGTAAGCACTGCTCAGCAATAACTAAAACATCCCTGTATCATCAGCACTGTTTTCAGCACAAATCCAAAACATAGCCCTATACTAGCTACTATAAAGAAAATAAACTCTATCCCAGCCAAAACCAGCACAAGAGCTTACAGTGGTTTGGATTTAAAGTTCAGGTGAGTTTTGAATTTGTTCTCAAGAGTCCTAAAGAGTTTGGTTTAGTTCCTATGTAATCTGTGAAGAAACTCAAGTTTACTTTGTCCTGCCTCAGTTTTTAGTTCTGCTCCCATATTAAGCTTCTGGGGATGGAAACTGTAATAAGCAATAGACATCTAGCAGATTATTCTAAAAACATGTGAGCTTTGGTAATGAATTTCCTGATTATCGTTGAAAAGCACCAAATGCACAAAGAGTTTGGCCAGATATTAGAGAGGCACAGTGGGCGTTTTCTGGTTGTTTAATACTGAGTAATATTTTATTCTTAATTCTGGTGTGAATTTGTGTAGAATTGCGGAAATCAGGAGGTCTAAGCCCAGCTGGAAATTAATCTGGCTTCAGCAATCAAGGACAACAAGAAATGTTTCTATAAGTATGTGAGCAGCAAAAGAAAGACCAGGGAGAGCCTCCATCCCCTGCTAGATGCAGGAGGAAACATGGTAACAAGTGACGAGGAAAAGGCTGAGGTACTTAATGCCTTCTTTGACTCAGTCTTTAATAACAAGACCAGTTGTACTGAGGGAATCCAGCCTCCTCAGCCAGAAGACAGAGACTGGGAGAACGACCCCCCCGCATTCCGGGAGGAGATAGTCAGTGACCTACTGCATCACATAGACACACACAAGTCTATGGGACCGGATGGGATACACCTGAGGGTGCTGAAGGAGCTGGCTGGGGTGCTCGCCAAGCCGCTTTCCATCATTTACCAGCAGTCCTGGCTGACCGGGGAGGTCCTGACAGATTGGAAATTGGCCAATGTGATGCCCATATATAAGAAGGGTCGGAAGGATGATCCGGGAAATTACAGGCCTGTCAGCTTGACTTCGGTGCCCGGGAAGCTGATGGAGCAGCTCATCCTGAGTACCATCATACAACACGTGCGGGATAACCAGATGATCAGGCCCAGTCAGCATGGGTTTATGAAAGGCAGGTCCTGCTTGACAAACCTGATCTCCTTCTACGACAGGGCGACCTGCTTATTGGATGAGGGAAAGGCTGTGGATGTTGTCTACCTTAAGTTTAGTAAAGCCTTTGACACCATTTCCCACAGCATTCTCATGGAAAAACTGGCTGCTTGTGGCTTGGATGGGCACACGCTTTGCTGGGTAAAAAACTGGCTGGATGGCCGGGCCCAAAGAGTTGTGGTGAATGGAGTTAAATCCAGCTGGTGGCCAGTCACGAGTGGTGTCCCCCAGGGTTCGGTTTTGGGGCCACTCCTGTTTAACATCTTTATTGATGACTTAAGACGAGGGGATCGAGTGCACCCTCAGTAAGTTTGCAGATGACACCAAGTTGGGTGGGAGTGTTGATCTGCTCGAGGGTAGGGAGGCTCTGCAGAGAGACCTGGACAGGCTGGAGCGATGGGCTAAGGCCAGCTGTAGGAGTTTCAATAAGGCCAAATGCCGGGTGCTGCACTTGGGCCACAACAACCCCCAGCAGCGCTACAGGCTTGGGGAGGAGTGGCTGGAGAGCTGCCAGTCAGAGAGGGACCTGGGGGTGTTGATTGACAGCCAGCTGAACATGAGCCAGCAGTGTGCCCAGGTGGCCAAGAAGGCCAATGGCATCCTGGCTTGTGTCAGAAATAGCATGGCCAGCAGGGACAGGGAAGTGATCTTACCCCTGTACTTGGCACTGGTGAGGCCGCACCTCGATTACTGTGTTCAGTTTTGGGCCCCTCACTACAAAAAGGACATTGAATTACTCGAGCGTGTCCAGAGAAGGGCAACGAAGCTGGTGAAGGGTCTGGAGCACATGTCGTACGAGGAGCGGCTGAGGGAACTGGGGTTGTTTAGTCTGGAGAAGAGGAGGCTGAGGGGAGACCTCATCGCCCTCTACAACTACCTGAAAGGAGGTTGCAGAGAGCTGGGGATGAGTCTCTTTAACCAAGTAACAAGCAATAGGACAAGAGGTAATGGCCTCAAGTTGTTCCAGGGAAGGTTTAGACTAGATATTAGGAAGCATTTCTTTACAGAACGGGTTGTTAGGCATTGGAATGGGCTAGAGGTGTTTAAGAATAGAGTTGACATAGCGCTGAGGGATATGGTGTAGTTGGGAACTGTCAGTGTTAGGTTAATGGTTGGACTAGATGATCTTCAAGGTCTTTTCTAACCTAGATGATTCTGTGTTTCTGTGATTCTGTAATAGTATATGAACCTAAAGTTCAGCCTTTGTTATTTCACTGGCACAAACCTTTGCAAAACTGGACTTCATGCAGGAGTCAAGAAATGTTAAATGGAATACTACATAAAGTCACAGGAAAATATATTGCTGTAGTCTACCCCAAAAACCAACTAACCCAGTTTTACATGATAAGAGGTCTGGTTATTTGAATTGAAGATATTAAAGCATTGTAAACCATACTGTTATTTTGGAAGTATCAACACTGTCTTACAAACACCACTGCACAGATAGCGTCAGGTTAGAAATGTTATCCATTTTCTTATTGATCTCATGTATAAAGCTGGCTTTCAGTTGACCTCAGTCAGAAGGTGGCTGAATTTTGTCTCCATACAATGTTCTGTACCTGTGGTTTCTTTACACCTTATCAAAGGGTGCTGTAGACTTGGGCATTAGGTATCTGTCTAGCCTGATTATTGAGTACAAGTAAAGTATGTTATAACTCTGCAGAAAATTGAACCTATTTTTTTCTACCAATTCAGGTTTCATTGCACTAAGTGGACCTTAAGAGTGCTCACTGTTATTTTATATAACAGTATTTCAGTAAATCTCTTTGTATTGTGTATATGTAAAGGGTAAGTGGTTTTTAATTTCTAAACAAAATTTGATATGTAAATTTTATTGATAGCACACCTCAATTCAGTATTCTGGAATTTGATAGGGTTTTTTGTTTTTGTTTGCTTTTGTTAGGGCTTTTTTTTCCCTGCACTTTATAAGTCATGTTTTCATTAAATTTACTTACGCTGTGTCAAGACACTTGCAGGCCTGGTACATTCTCTAAATCCAGGGTGGGTTTTTTTTTATTCTTACTATATGATCCTGACTGAACACTTAAACAGTGTTATAAAGCTGCAATAAATTTTCCGTCGTTTTAGAAACAATTATTTTGGTTATTGACAGTAATTTTCTGTGTCTGGCTATGAAATTCCTCTGGCTTTCTTACCCTTGTTCCTGCCCTAGAACATGGTATAAATGGGCTTAAAAAGTGGTGTATGTACTGGAGGTATCTTTATTTATCAACAGATAAATCACGTTTAGGGAACATTTTGGAAAAATTAGTTGATCTCTTTTGAAGGAATATAAAAATGGTATGTGGAATGGCAGAAAAGCCTGTGAAAGAATGGCAGAAAGTGGCAGAAACACCTGTTTCATTGGAAGGAAAATTTAAATGATTGACTTAACAGAAAAATTAATCTAGTCTGTTTTTTACTTTAGAGAAGCAAGAACCCTTGTAATCTTTTTTTAGGCTACATGACATTCTTCATTGTCAAAAGACTGACTCTTTGCTCTCTTATGACATCCCAATATTTAGCATACTAATGAGACTCTGAATTCTTGTAGACCAAATTATGGAAAGTCAGGTAGGTGGCATTTTTCTTTATTATATTGCACAGCTTTTAAGTTATACACGGGCGGTATACACATTGTAAAACTTATGTAGGAGAAATGCACAATATAATAACATTAAAAAGCCACTTACCCACCTTACAGTTTGTGCAACCAATTCCATGGCACTGTATTTGTTGTATGGTGGGCATGAAGTCCTCTGTATGGTGCATACTGGGGCAGCAGCTGGTTGAGAATTAGGTTGATCTTTCTTTTGTGTATCTGATACACAAAAGGACAAACACGAAGGGCAGATATTACTCTGCTTGTAAGCAATGAGAATAAAGTTGAGATCCTGTGGTTGTTCTCTTTGGTGGTATTTGACCACTGCTGTTCAGTTTTGGGTTTTTTTAAGGTTGAAGGCCAGGAAGGACAGTTGGCATAGGCTGGAAATCGCTGCAAACTATTTTAAACTTCTAGTGCTAATACTGTTTTCTACTACCATTTCTACAAGCATTAGCAGTGACCAGTTTAGTTTACAGAGCTAAAAGCTACTTTTAACAGTAGTGCGTTAAGGACTTTATTTTTGGTTTTGTTCTTTTACCTGTGCACTCAATTCTTTTACACAGGAACTGACTACAAAGAAACTTTCCAATAACCACTGCAACAAGCTAAGAATAACGTTATTGTATAGATACACAAAGAGCTAGGGAACTTGAGCAGGAGTAATGTTGCATATTTTTATTGTTTAAATGAACAAATTCCAAATGCCAATATTGTTTAAAAAGCAAATTCTGTATATGTAAATTAAGCAAAGCAGAAAAGCAGTGTTTAATTTGATCATGGTACATGCTTGTCAAACCTGAAATTTCCATTTTTCCCTCTTAAAAGTAATCCTATCGCTGCTCTCTGGTATATGTGCTACAGATTATTTTTGGTGTAGAAAGTGTCATTTAAGTAGTATTTAGCAGAGATTTCTATCTGTGTCAGCTTTCAGATTTTAAGCATATTTTTTAGCTGTTTTTTTAAGATCAAAATATTTTATTTTTTAAATCAAAAGGATGTTTTTATTTATGGGTCTTTACTGTATTCTCTACTGGATCTAGGATGGCTCTTTGTGGGAGAAAATACTGCTTTGGGAATAGATAAACACTGGAATTTCAATCTACATCATGAATTTTTCTGAAACTTTTGCGGGGTGAGAATGGGAATTTGACTAAAACAGCTTCGTAGTTTTAGCTGTTGTAGAAACCAGCACTTGCCATTAGAAATCAAAAATAAAGTTGTGGTCATAAACCAGCAATGGATCCAGAAGGTTACACCTGAAGCCAAAGTTGTAGTTCGTAAGTCATTTCCACAAAACCCTGCTTGTTTGTTTGGTTTTTTTCCAGTGAAAGTGGAAGTTAAGATGTCCTTTTGAATTTCAGTTTGTGGAAAGCTGTGCATGTTTCTTCCCAGTTGCAGGGACAGCTTTGACAAGGCAAGAAAAGTGTTTTAATATCACCTTCAATGCCACCCTTGCCTGTCATAATGAGAAAGATTCCTGTTTGGTGACTGCTTTTTCCCAGCCCAAGCCAGCTGCCTCCAGCTAGACCTTTCTTTGGGAAGATCAATCACAAAATCACATATATATCTCTTGGGAAATTCAGTGTGTGTGAGCAGTAAGCACAGACACCAGTGGAAATGCCCTATTTCAAATTTTTCACTGACTTTGAAATATTTCCTAGTGATCCTGGTAATATTTGACAACCATAAATAAAGAGCGCTCTTTTTAACTTAAATAAACAGCAAAGCATTTTTACTAATTACTAGGCATGAAAACAAATCTTTTCTCTCATATCTAGGATTGGTCCTCCAGATAAGGTTGTAAGTATGTTGTCCTGACAATGTAGGTAATTTATGATGCAGCCAGAGGTGTAATTGTTCTGTGAATAAAGAGAGGCTTTTAGCTTCCAGGGATATAAAGTATTTTTCATGAATATTAAGTAAACTTTAAGGATTGAAGAAAAGAGCAAAGCAGAGGACAGTCGTTTATATCCTGTCTAAACTGGCCTACAGACACATTAACATTTGTAACAGATTTAGAGTATAGCTAAAATAACAGTGTGGATTCCCCCCTCTTTTTCCATACCATTTTCACCACTTTTTAAACATAGATATAACTAAAAGGGTGAAGGCTTTCTCCTTATTTACTATAATTTACAGGAGACATTAAAGAAAAATGGGAAGTAACTAATCAGTGCTGTTTGAGAAGTAGTGATAGATTGCAATCGAATGGTTTGAGGCTATTAATTGCAATGAGATTATACTAGTTCAGATACCTCCAGTGTCAGGTGCTTGAAATATTAGTTATTTCAAAGACAAATTGGATTATAAATTATTAGTAAATCTGTACCAAGGTGATTAAACCCACTTGTAAACTGTCAAACATGGGTACTATTTCAAGCTGTAGTTTAGTCACTTGTATGCTGGAAAGGGAGTTAGGAATTAAATTTAGGGGTTATATGGGAATATGGAGTAACTGAGTTACTTTTGAGATTGGGCATTTTTTGTGCTTTCTACCCTCTTAATGAATTTTTGTTCAGCTTTAAAGTTTTCCTAGCCCACCACTAGCCTTTTCGCCTGACTCTGTAGAAGATGCTCTAGAGAGGGAGGAAGCTGCTTGTATAAGGAGGATTTACGAACTCACTTGACCACTGGGGGGAGATAAAAAACAGCAGATCTGTGCAGCCCTCACACAGGTCACAAATACAGTAATGGCACCCTCGAATTTCCACTTTGAAGGTCTACCGTTGCTAGACAGTAGTGTTCCAAGTAAACCAATATTTTTTTCCAGTAGGACGGGTAAAATATATTGCACTGCATGGGTCTTCTTGGTAATACCATCCTGTGTAATTCTTCTTATCGTTAATCTAATGTTTGTTGAAGCAGATGAAAAATTGCTTAATGGTTTGGTATTGGATTTACTGAATTTTAAGGAATGAGAAATTGAAACAGTAGAAGCTGAGGAATAGTACAGTAGTTTAAAAGTTCTATTAACTTGTTTGCGTAGCTACTGAATTTCGCTGTGTGTTCACACTCTCACATGCACATATAAACACTTAGAGGATTCCAGTCCCCTGCACAAAATAATTAAACAAAGCTCAAAGCCCTGACAATGTGTACATCCAAAGCAGTGAAGGGGAAAAAAAGCAACAGGACATCTTTTTCCATTTATATTCTCCCACCAATGTTGTTTTACTCCAAGCTTGAAGCTTTTTCACTGGTACGTTGTCTGTGGTGTGTGGATATTTGCAGGAGGGTGTTAGCAGAGTTACAGGCATTTTGGATGACTATTTTCTACTCTTCAGTTTTTTACATAAAACATTTGTTGTGGTCATTACAAAACTTGGCATTCTAGATATTCTGTTATATGTACTATTAAAAGTGCAACCGTCCATGGGAAATATTCCCCAGCAATGTCCTGTTGGAAACTATAATAATGAATAGATGTAGTTTATGCAAAGCAAACCTTCTATGATGGGCATCGCAGCTCCTCTCAAGTGCCCTGGGCTGGAGCTAGGGTTTTGGGGGCAGGGGGGCTCCTGTTTCCATTCTGCTTTGATTTCTCTCCTGTGATCTTTCAGTTTCTATTCCTTTTCAGTCATTTCTTGTAGTTGAGGAGCAGTTCTCTCCTCACTCCTGCTGTGTATCTGGTGTTAGGTCTCTTCTCAAATGCCACTCCCTTGCCAGAGCTACCTCCTCGCAGGCTCATTCTCAGCCATGTTCATGGTGGTTACCAGGATGACAGGATTGGTGTTTTCTTAAGTGACCTTGCATCCTCGTATGCTGGAGTGAGTCTTGGTCTGCTGAGATGGATCCCAAGAATGGGTGTTTCCTTTCTGGCCTTGCTTTGAGATTTCATGGCTCTGCAAGTTGCCTCATGGGGCTCATAAGCCTTGAGGCACATTGAGATCTTACCCAAGCTGAATCAGTTCTAATTAGGAAATTGAATGACCAGAGGTCTTGTTACTCTTCCAACTCACTTCCAGTTTGATGAGCAGGACCACAAACACTGCAGGATCTTGTTCCTTTGTTCCACCTGTCAATACTGTTTTCCCCCTTCGTTCCTACCAACTGGTGCTGAATAACTCTGTCATGCCCAGAAGAGATGGAGCTACAGCACTTCACACTTCTGTCAGTCAGTCCTGCTGGACTTACCCCTCGCACCATCAGTGCACGAAATGTTTATCTGCCCTATAAGAGCTGCAGCAGTTTGCTGCATTTTTTTTCATTTCACAGTTTGCTTCTCTGTCAGTGCTCAAAATGTGGTCCTCTTCTGGTATTGTGACTTGTGGCCTACAGTGACTTCTTCCCTTCCTCCCAGGGGCCCAGCATGAGACCTTCATCTGCTGCTTGTAACAGACAAGATCACCTGGCTGCTTGCTGGGAATAACCAAAGCACGCACCGGACGTATTGGTTCCTTGTCCAGAGATCACAGGCATCAAACCTCTACAGCATCACAGGGCTGTCTGTGGGTGATGCCACATTTAGCAAACTTATCCTACAGATGCTGTTTGACTGGAAACTCCAAGATCCCCCTTCCAGAAAAAGCAGCTACTTCTCAGGTCGCCCACTGCAAATGCATGTAGGGCAAGTTACTGGAAAGAAAAAGATTGTTTATCAGTCTTTGGTGTTTATAGAGATGTGATGTCCATAAAAAAAATTCATAGCCCACCCTCATTCCTCTGTTCATTATAGAACCTGTAGCATACATTTCAGTCATATTGTGAAACTAGTCATCTCTTCAAAGGACTAAACTTTCCAGTTATTTCAGATAGTTATCTCAACTAAGAAAATAAATGTTAGTTCTATTATTTGTACATGCTTTTAAAAACAAAGAAATTATTTGCAATTAGATACAACTGAAATAATTTTGTATCTCTTAATCCAAAAAGCCAAGTATGACACATTTCACATAATGTGTGAGTATTATTTTTGGACATTTTGAGAGGTGACTTGTTTCACAATATGACTGTAATGGAATTAATAGAATACTGTGCCCATATGATTTGTTATGAGGATGGGTTTTGGTTTGCTTTTAAACTATAAATAGCTATATAAATGCACTTGTCAAATATTTTTACATGTTTAAAAATACTACCCCCAAACTCAGAAGTTGAAAGAGTAAAACTTTTACATCCTCCATAGAGACTTAACATCATCAGCCTTGTTTTGGCTTCTAATTCCTTGCGTGGTTTTGCTTTCTTCTTCACTTATTTAGATCTTCAGTTTTCCACTCAAATGTTTTCTGGCTTTTGATATTTTCTGAGAGTCAAAGATGCTGATAATTCTAACAGCAACAGGTATTGGAGTTGGTAAGGTAACCATTTATCCTTCAGTATTGTTCTGTTCCAAGTTTCCAGCAAACATTTAGCATCTGTGCTGTGCAGGAGTTCAGCTGCATTATACTGTTTAGGGGAGATCCATTAAGCAGAAACAGTTACAGAATATAGAATATTAAATATAGACCACTAAATATAGAATATTTAATTTCATGGATGCCCTGTAGCTCTAGATACCTGTAGCAGAGGAGAACATGGCTGCTTATGATGGGAAGGAAGAAAGGACAAAATAACATACTCTACATTCAATTCTAGTTACACTCCCATACCTGTCTTCACAGGGTATGGCATCTGGGTTTTGCCTCTCTCTTTTGCCAGACAGACTTCAAGCATTTCATGTCACTTTTACTTGCTCCATCACAGAAACCTCTAATTGCATCCTCACTCCAAAATCTTTTAAGCTGGTGAGGAAGCATCAATCATCATTCAAACCTTTACAATCTGGTATTTAGGTGTAAGAGCAATGTCCCTGGAAGTTGCAGCATTTTGCCAGTGCTCAGCTCAGGAAGGGGCATTAGAATTTCATCACTTCCTTTTTAATCTTGGTCACATTTTCCTTAATGCTGTACAAAAATTCCTCTCATTATGCTCAGTTATAAAGCATGTAGTATAGATGACATTTCAGTTAGGGAAGGACATGTTGGAACATTATGATTGATTCAAGTGAGTAATAACACTATATATGATTTGAATGTCTTTTCTTGTGGGTGAGGGAAGAGCTGTTGGCTTTTTAATGTCTTGTTCTTTTAAATAAATAAAAAAAAAGTTAATTCCCAAAGTCATAACAAGAATTATAACAGAGGTTTGCTGCTACTCTGCTATGTGTCTTGCATGGCCACCTACTCCTGCTTGAAGTGGGTGTAACAGGCTGTCTCACTGTAGGTGCTCTGAATCAGCAGCATTTCTGAAGGCACTTTTTGCTTGCCCAAGACACAGCAATGTAAGGTGTGGCTGTAAATACAGCCAGACAGGGAAGGGCGAAGCTGGCTGAGAATTTTAATCTAATGTAAAGCTCCTTTTCCCATAGCACACTGTTTGTCACTTAGAAAGCAATTGAAGACTAAACTGGGAACAAAAAGTCATATTCCAAAATAAATACATAGAGGGGAAAATGAAGAAGAGTGTATGTCATTCTTGCCATGTGAAGAATGTAATCACAGCCATGCTTTTGTTTTCTAAAAAGGGGTTTGAGGGGTGCCTCCTTCACATTAGGCAATTTCCTGAATGGTCACGTTGAGTCTATTTTTGCATTTCTGCAAAGAAGCAAAATATTGTTCCTTGTGTATGTAGAAAGCATAACTGTTTGTTCCAGTACACAAGAAAGTTAGCTAGTTCTGCACACCTCTTCAGAAGGCTTTGCTGTAGAATAAGGAAGATAGCACAGGTTATATAGTTCTTTCACAGTGAATCCTGACAAATGTTTGCTGACCTTGTGATGATGCATGTATAAGAGAAATTTGTTGTATTTATTATCTCCTGTGGAATGACTGTCACATAGGTCATGTCTACGTAGACAGATATTCCTAATGATGCTCAAGCTATTGCATCACCTTTTGAGTGACAGATGCTCTGAAGAATGGGGAGAGATGTGTGTTCCTTCACCAACCTCTTGTTCTGTTATCTGGCATCCCTTGAAACTGCTGGCAACACTGAGCTATTACCTGATGATCACCCAAGTTTTTAACAGGTGTGCAGGCCATCTATAGTTATTACACCACAGGTGTAATATGTTGCATTATCTGCTGCCACCACCACGTATATCCCCAGAGACTCTTAACAGAAGTAGAGTTACTTTCTCCACAAAAATATTTGTATCTGTTGCAGTTGGTTATTGTCTGTGTGTGCATTTGGTTTTGTAATACTGCAAGAATATTTATGTTTCACTTCACAGATTGCTAGGCCTACATCTATGGTGTTTAGATCCCAATTTTGCTTAGAGAATCTCCTGCATCCTCTACATGTAATAAAAGCGTCCTTCTGCTTTATAGAGCGTGCCTGGAAGGAAACAGCAGTTTTCAATAAAGCCCCCAAATCTACCCCATTCTCTTTATTATTATGAACAAAATTTGAATGCATCGTAGCCCAATGGATACATATGTGCTGTTTTAAGTCAGCTTTACCTTCTGCAATAGAGTTGTATTAACCCTTAATGGTAGCTGAGAAAATGCCTGCTAAGAAGCTATAATGTGGCTCTTGGCAACCAATGCTAAAAGGTTTCTGCAGGTTAAAACAAAATATGCTTCAAACTTGAAAGGGAACAAGTTCAGAGATCTGGTGGGGCACTATAAGATGCCTACAGTGAAACTCATGATTGTTTCTGCTTGTAAATTAATGGAGAATTCTTCACAGTAATGGTTATCATGTTGGCATAGCAGTGCTGCTGTGGCAGTGAATTGTGGCTTTTAAGAACCATAATGTTATGCCAAGAGGATTATTACGTCTGAGCAATCCAGCCCAGACACCCTGAACAAATGAAACTGCTTGTTTAACAGCACTGTGTCAATCAGTGATGTATAACTACTTTATGGTTCCAGTCTGGAAAGGCATCTCTGAGGACCAAGGAATGAAGCAGAGAAGTAGTGTAAGAGAAGGACTCAATCTAATAGTTACTGGACAATGTGGGTAATGTAAAACCCAACCTGATGCAGTTGGTTTTGTTTCCCACATGACAACAAATTATTTTAATATCACTGTTATGTAAAGCAAGAAACCAATAGTTTCACCTCATGGGGTTGTACCCATACTACTAGAGACAGTATTCAGTAATTATCTGTACTTTTTTTTTAAATTCCCAAGCACAGCAATCCCTTTTGCTAAAGACATGCCAGTGTATAGAGAGGTTTTTCTTCTTCTTTGAGATTGTACATTTACCACTAAAACAAAGTTCATGCAAAGAAAAATTTAATTATAAGAACTTGTCTTACTCTTCATTTTCTTTAGTATGAGATCACATTGTGTTAGTTGATGTTACCATGACACTAGCAAAAATACTAGATTGAAAATTAGAATTAAAAAAAAAGGCACCACCTGTAAGTTTGGTGCTAGACTTTGCTCATGATGGTGAAGTAATTCAGTTACTGCAAAATGACTTAATAAAGTATAAGTTTATAGTTGCCCTCTGATTCGTATTCACTTTCTATATTTTTGTAGGTGACTTCTGGCTTTTTTTAAATTAAGCAACAAAAAAAGGTTGGACAGGATACTTTCTTTTCCAAATATATAGGTAGACAACAGGAATAGCTAATATACCTGTTGCAGTGGATTTATTTTTCTTTAATCCCCTGAAAGTGTATTGCTAAAGCCTGCTGTTTGTCTCCTTTGTCCTGGGTCTGCTTTGGTCCTTTATTCTTGAAAGTTTACAACAGCATCCACAGGTCCATGGGATCACTCACTGTTTAAACTTTTGGGGGAAACTATGATGTGTTCAAGCTACTGTTATAGCTGAGGGTAGCCCAGTCAGCATCTTCATACTGGGCTGTAAGATCACAGAATCACAGAATCATTCGGGTTGGAAAAGACCCTTGGGATCATCAAGTCCAACCATCAGCCCTACTCTACAAAGTTCTCCCCTACACCATATCCCCCAACATCTCATCTAAACGACCCTTAAACACATCCAGGGATGGTGACTCCACCACCTCCCTGGGCAGCCTATTCCACTGTCTGACCACTCACTCTTTCTGTGAAAAATTTTTTCCTAATCTCCAGTCTAAACCTCCCCTGTTGCAGTTTAAAGCTGTTCCCTCTTGTTCTGTCACTAATCACCTGTGAGAAGAAACCAGCACCAACTTCTCTACAATGTCCTTTCAGGTAGTGGTAGAGAGTGACGAGGTCTCCCCTCAGCCTTCTCTTCCTCAAACTAAACAGTCCCAGCTCCCTCAATCTCTCCTCATAGGATCTGTTCTCCAGGCCCTTCACCAGCTTCATTGCCCTCCTCTGCACTCACTCCAGCACCTCGATATCTCTCTCGTATTGAGGTGCCCAAAACTGGACACAATACTCCAGGTGTGGCCTCACCAGTGCAGAGTACAGGGGGACTATCACCTCCCTACTTCTGCTGGTCACACTATTTCTAATACAAGCCAGGATGCCATTGACTTTCTTGGCCACCTGGGCACACTGCTGGCTCATGTTCAGCTGTTTGTTAATTAGGACCCCCAGATTGAATTCAGCATACAGAAGGAGGAAATTGAAAGAATCTTCAAAATCTTCCTTATGCAAATATTCAGACATTATCATGTTTCTATAATTTTCTCCTGCAAACAACTTCGCAGGAGTTGGGGAGGGGAAGTAGCCAGTGTATACAGTTGCCAGGCAGTCTGAATAGCAGAAATGTGTATTTGTATCTTACTTTGCAGGCAGAGCTTCCACGAATGTTAGTAGGGAACAAGGGGTCTCATACAAAGACAGAACGTGGCAGAAAATTCTGGGCAGAACGCAGAACAATTTTAGGGAAATATTCTGATGTATTTAATTCTTGCTGTAATTAAATGGTCTTTCAGAGGAATGATTAATGTGGAATCAAGAAGTTCACTGTGGGAATTATTTCTTTCATGTTTATACAGAAATGATTGATTGAAACTAAATTATATTTATATGACAGAAGGTCTAAAAATACAAAATGTGCTGTAAGCCCTGTTTAATTCAGCAGATAAATGGCAAGTCATCTTTTGTGTCTTTGGTTATGTGTTTTAACATTCTTTTAACATGTTGGTATTATGTATTTTATTCTATGGGAAAAAAGAAAAGAGGGGCTTTCTGGGTTTGTGAATTTTATACTGCTAGAATCAGAAATCCCTCCTGAATCTGTCTTTCCCTAACAGATTAGAATAGTGGTCTCTCTGATCTCTTGGGACTTCTAATTATGTTTTTTTTAAGTCTCTACTGAGCTGGTATTTGAGGCAATAGAGAATTTAGAAATTCATCCCATCAGCAGTTTTCTGGATTCTAGTTTCTGCATGTAGAATATTAAGGAAGTATGAAAGAAGTTTAATAAAATACACTGAGGCATTACACAACTATATATTGCTGCCGCAAAAATATTACAAGTATTTTATAGAAAATTAAAGGCTATCATCTTATTAACATGAAGTGAAATCTGTCTTAAAATTCGTAAACAAAATCTAATTATGAATGCCAATATATGGAATTAAAGGAAGTAGTGGGATGCAGTTTTTTAGTGCATCCTTTTTAGTGGTTTTGCCATACAAAAAGTACAAAGGGAAAGGCAGCATTAGAAGATGGAAGGCAGTCTCCCCTAGCTCTCCTTTGTTCTCCAGCACCTCTCCAAGGCTCTTACATGTTGTGCTGAGACAGGCTGGTGTGTGCCCTCTTCATGGAGGAAGTCCTTTTTGGAAGTGAGACGTTAAAAGGAAGTAGTTCACAGCTGCTGCTTTTGGAGAGGAGGAAGCCCTGTTAATAGGAGAAATGATGAAAGGAAGAGAAGACTTAAGGGCACAAGGGTTAAGGATGAATTAACAGATAGAATGAAGCAGGGTGGGAAAGGAAAAATAAGTATCAGTTGTTACTACATTATTCCCCCAACTACTTAAGATTTTCAGCTTCCTGGTATTATTTATGTATTTCATATAAACAAAAAACAGAGAGATACAAGTCTTTCCCAATTAGTGTCTGCCTAAGAAATAACCTAGTTTTTAATTATGTCTCTATTTCTTCTAGCTTGCTGTCCTGAATCTGTCAACTTTTACCACTTCCTTCATAAATTATATGCCCTGATGTTGGGCAAAAAACTTTAAGCTGTTTTATAGTGGATGATTTGATACAGATACAGAATCACACCAATGTTACAGAGACATTTTTCAACCTGTGGTACTTTCACCTATTCTGCCCATCCTACCATTGTACAGGACATGTTAAGTCAGAGCAGCCTCTTTAAGAAACACTTCTGTGTTTCTGCTTGAAGATGTACATTAATCTGGTACATAAGTAAAATGAAAAAGGAAGACCCCACCAGGGTTTTCCTGTGCTTTCCCCTGGTGTAATGAAGGTCTTGTGTTGATTTCACAGTTCAGCATATTGGTATTGGTCAATGACGCTAGCTCTGTTAGAAACCAAGGGAAATTGGAGTCTTTTTTTTTTTTCCTTTTTAAATTAAATTGTTTGGCTGAAGTGTCCAATTAGCACTTGTCCAATTACAAGATACCCTGGTGAAGGAAAGCAGGAAGCAATACATCTTGCTTCCTAAGTAGAAATTTAATTTTATTTTTAATCAGTGCCATTACGGAAGACTTCTTTGGGAGTAGGCTTCACTGAGAGTTTGTTCATTATCAACTCAAGGTGAAGCCAAAGGGAACCTTTCTTATTTCATACCAGAATTGATTTAAAAAAAAAAAAAAGTGCATGCACAGGGGGTTGGTGCATGTATTTAAAAGTGGAGTTGCCATTGGTAACACAGCTGATTTCCTTTGTTGGAAAAGTCATTGTTCATTATTTACCTGAAGTGAAAGGTTAATGACCTGTAGTGATCTGAAGAAACCCCTACAAAAATGCACAGCAAGGATCTAATGTTGTTATACAATAGTTCTTTCCACATACTTTTCCTCAGTAAGACAGATATAGAAGATATCTGTTGCTGTTCGAATAAATACATATGATGTAAAGCAGTACCCAGTATACTGAAAAACGAAAAGGCTCCTGCTACTGTCAAACAGACAGCTGTCACCAAGGGCACAAATTTTGCTTTCTTTATTGATGTTTGCAAATCATGCTGGCTATACTTTGTATAGAACTGCAGCACTTTTTTCCTTAAGAAGCATCCCTGTTTTAGTAGAAGTAACTTATTTTGTAGTGCGGCTGTTGCTTCAATTGCTTTCTCGATAGCTTAAAACTGTTACTTTTGGTACATTTTTCTCCACTTGCAGTTTGAACACAATTAAAAATGAGATCTTGTGTAGTATGTTTGATATTGAGGTATTCTGAAGAATTTTGTTGGCTCTCGGGCAGAAACGTGAACACTTCGGAGAGGTTAATTAGCTGCCTCACTGAGACACGCCTGTGATGTAGGATTAAGCCAAGTCACTCAGCAGCTCAGGGAAGAAAATGCAGGGTATGTGTTTCAAATCAAAGAATTTCATGAGGATAGACTGCAACCATCAGTCTGTAGTTGAAGAAAAGCTCTTAAGTTGGCACTGCCTCTGGAAACGACAGTCCTGCCTGGTTCCTTGTGTTGGGTATAAGTACTTGATGTGGTACATGGGAAGGGGGATCAGGCTAGCTAGGAAGCAGTTTTTTTCAGGCAGGTACCAGAGTGGTGGTGGTAGTTACCCTGGCTACTTTCCCAGTGGCTTCACCAAACAGCTGTACAGATGTTGGTGTCAGCGGGAGCAGTGTGGAGAGGAGAAAATGCAGGAAGGGGCATGACTGCTTTTTTTCAGTGACAGAGATAGGCAGTCACAGGATAAAACATACAGCAAATGACAGCCACTGATTTTTAAAAGCTGTGGAATAACATCCTTCAACTTCTGAAAGATGCAACTGGAGCTTAATCAAAGGTATACAAAGCATCTTTCAGCAGTAGTGGTGGTATAAGTAGTTCCACCTTAGAGAAACAGGAAGTTGGTTTCCCAGTTCAGATGTCTAGGCAGCCCCCAGACCGGAGGATCAATCACTTACAAGTGGCTCACATCAGAGAGTCAAGCAGCAGAGGAGGAGCCCACAGTAGACTGCACTGCTACAGAGAGAAACGTCAACCAAACCACCCAAGGTGGGGACAGCTTCAGGGCTGTCACTTCCCAGGGTTTAAAAATGACAACAGGCAAGTGGTTTCCAGTGCTTCTGAGTAATAATTCTGCCAGGACTAACTTGAAATAAGTGATGCCACCTATTAAATCATTAGAAACCTTTCTTGCAGCACTCAGATTTTCCTCTCATGCTGACCATTCTCAGCTGGGCTTGAGAGCAGAAAACGTTGCATATTAACTATGTATCAGCAATGTCAATTTATTTAGTGCCAGATGCTGCCGGAGTGTCTTTTTTGTCAATGATATTAGCATTAGTATTGGAATACTGTGTGACATTTCATTTTTAATCTACCCCTACAAGCCGATAGCTGAATGTTACCATAGATCACAGTCTCCTGAACCTAAAATTATTGCTTTAGTCTAACTTTTCCACCTTGAGTAAAAACTTCTAGAGGGCACAGATCTTTACCTTGATTTACTTGAGTGATATTTGATGAACTTGTAAATTTTGACCATGTCACTTAATAGAGGTGTATACTTTCCTGCCATAATAGAAAATTTTTGAACCCAGTTGTCTTCTTGCTTTTTTGCACTTGCCTTCCTCCCCAGTCTTTATCCCCAGCATCCTCATTTCACCTACTATAAATCGTTCGTATCTTCATATTCGGTAGTTTTAGCTTAATGAGTTACAGAAGGCACTCTATGAATATTTAAACTTGGTTGCTGTACTGAATGAGAGGTGAGGCTGGAAAGAGATTTGAGAGTATAGACAAAAGGAGAGCAGCTGAACTAGGTGTGGCGAAGCAGATCCTTCTGCTAAAAGTGGCTGCTACCTCAGCTGAGGAGCAATAACCAGCTGCGGGTACATCCTTAGCCTGCTGCAGTGCAAATAAAAACTACTGGTACCCAAGTAAGCTTACTTTGTTTTGCATCATGGTAGACTAGGAGCACAGGTGAAGACAGTTGCTGTACCTCACCTGAAAGGTTAGAACTTCTTATACCACTCTGATGTGTAGTTCCAGTTGTCAGGCCATGTGTTGTGCTAGAAATGCTCCTTAGGAATAGGTGTGTGAAAAACAGCTTGTAAATTAGCTTTGGGAAAAGTCCTCTGTGACAAAGCTTATGTGGTGAAACTGATTGCCCTAAGGCGGGAACAAAAAAAAGTACACATCTTACACAGGGAATTGTGAGGAAAACTGCAGGCTTGCTCAGCAGTATTGCAGCTCACAAATACATGTCTACCAAAGCAATGAAATACATCATTTGTGTGTGACAGTTGCATTGTACAGAGTTGCCCTTTAGCTGTATGTATTAGTTCTGGTTTTAGCTGCCATTCTTTAAAGGGATGGCATAAAAGGGAAGAAAAAAACACTTTATTCTCCATACATATCTTTAAATCTTTTTCTTCTAAGTAATCCTTTTCTACTGCAGTGAATAATTTGTCAATCCCATTGCTGCTACCTGTGAGTTAGCCTTCTTTTGACTTGCCAGTTTGCAGCAGCCTTTCTCTAATTATGTATGCAAATAAATTTGGCTACACTACCTCAGATAATACTGCTTATCTGCATAAAGATGTTTGCTTTCTATTTTTTCCCTTATTTAGTTTACATGCTATTCATTTTGCTCAACTATTGAGAAATGCAGGGAAGGGAGGGGAAATAGTAGTATATCACTAAGTAGGACAAGAGTTGACAGCAGGTTACATGTTAATAGAGAATAATAATTTTCAACCACAAGGACCTGTTTCAAAGAGAAACCCCTACAAGGCTGTGTGAATCTTTCTGAAAGCATTGCTGGTTGAACTCTTGCTTTTCACTCTGAACTTGCAGGTTGTATATTATGCCCTTGCTTTTTGTGCTAATCATTAGAATAATCTCTACTGTGAATAGATTAAATATTATAAATATTGTAAATGTAACCTTGCGGTCTGTTTTGGAAGGTTTTGTGGCACTTTTATGTCTGTGGTTCAGGCTATAGTTTGGTTAACATGTTTTCAGTGTCAAAATAAGCAGCTCCTCACATTCGTTGTGATAGTGTCTCAATTTGTGAAGCCAAAACAGTGATCTAGATCAACAGAGCTGATCCAGCTGAAAAGTAACTTGTCTTATCATTGTGGAAGAGGAGAGGTGTCATTCTCTCACCACCTTATTTCTTAGTGTTTGTTAGAAAGTTATCTTGCTCACCTCATGGCCGTGAAAGTATTTATTGTAATAATTAAGGAATAATGGGTGGTGACGGAAGGACCTACTGAAGTTGATACATGCAGCACAACCACCAAATAGGTGTGGGTTCAAACATCATCATCCCCAAAAGATACAGTCTACCTGGGGATCTGAAAAAATTGAGATGATGTCTACATTAATGCATAGAGCAGATCTGTAGAAACATGTCAGTAAAACAAAGTACTTTGTGTCAGGAACCTGATATCTGCATTGAATATGCTTTTGGTTTTGGTTTTTGCTGTGGACTAGCTCTTGTCTAGTCCTGACGGCTCAATGCTCAGTTACTGCTGGAGCACACTCAGTGTGGTTCTGGAGAAGATCTCCTGGGTAGTTTAGTCGGAGCAGAATCCAGCCTATGCATGCCAAGATGCTGGGCCATGATGTGGAGCAAAGCATGGAGGATGAAGAAATTCACTTTGCAAGTGTGCTCCATGTACAAAGTAAAACCTCGGTGTAGATGCACTCCAAAAGATTGCTTGTCCACAGTGACAAGAGTGTGTGGTCAAACAAGGAATTAGTGATAGCCCTCTGAGTCCTATCGTCATGTTATAATTTCTAGGCAAGCTTCCTTCTGAATTCCCTTTATTACTGAGAGAAACCTTAAAGTAGAACAGGAGTATGGCTTAATAATTAGCAGGCTGTAGCTATATACACAACTGAGTGGTGCTTCTGCCAGTGTGAGAGTTCAACTATTAGTACCTGTGACACCACTGATATGTTTAATTGGTGTATTGATACTAAGAAGCATGTGATGGCGTAAAGCACAGAGACTTTCATTACAGTTTTGGCAAACTGAGCTGAAAGAAAAAGCAGCACAGAAGGCTGAAAGTAGTAATAAAATATTCCATTTCATGTCTGCACAAATCATTAGACAGCAGTTAAAGAGGTGTTATTAATGCATCAGATTCACTTGGGGAGTTACGTTTCTGTAATGTCCACTAAAACAATGATACGTCTATTTTTGTTTTTAAGTGGAGCCCTTGCCAAGTGCAGACGTGTTTCTCTACAGCCATGAAATGGATTTATCAACAGTAGAGAAGATGGAGATTCTCTCAGTGGCTTCTGTTTTACTTCTGCCAGATCAGCACAGTAAGGAAGCAGTAGCATGGCTGTCGTTTTCTGTCCACCATTGCCAAGATTCAGTCTTATCAGTCTTATGGAGTTATCACAAAAGTAGTATGTTGATTTCATGCTGACCATAAATGAAGATGACAATTTTTACACAGTAAATCAGAAGATCAAAATGTGACCTACTTACCATGACGCGTTGTAACACACAACCAGCTTAAATGCAACGTTTCGTAGTAAGTGAACCTTTGAAACTTTCTGCAGAACTTAGGAGGACTCTGGGCTGTACAACACAGGTTTTGGAGCACAGTACATATGATTAGCCAATGTTTCATCATGGGTTCTTCCATTACTGCAAGAAACATGGCAAAAATCTCTTTTTGGTTGCAGAGTTAAAAAACATGACTTTATCACAGTGTGTGACAAAGTTGCACAGCACTGATCAACCCTGTAAGCGCACCTTCTCTGGAATGCTAACAAAACCCTTTACAAGCATCACTGGAATAATACAGGGTCATTTATTGATCTTTAGTCTCCATAAAGAACAGTCTTATTGATTCATCTACCAATTACAAGCCTCTGTCTTGTTCTTAAAACCCCTTTTTACTGGTAGAGTTTGGTAGTTCCTGTTTGGTTTATAGGTGTATTTCATCATTCTTCAGTGGCAGAGAGGTAAACAGATGTGAATAGGTAAGCTTATAAATCTGAAAATTTCCATGTGAAGTCAGTCTCTCCAATTAAGTTTATTTTTTGGATACATGAATACTTTTGAGCTTGCTGAGGCAGACAGTTTCTGTTGAGCTGAAGCAGCCTCTGTGTTTCTAGAAAATCTAAGACAGAACAGTCTGAATTATCTGTTTTTAAAATTATTTTCTCTCAAATTTAATCAAAAAATCATAAAACCAAATTAAAAAATTATCCCATAGAGTTTGATCCCACCTAAAGCACACGGGAATTTTGCTAATGGATTCAGCAAGAACAGGATTTAACTTCCACCTTTTTCTCCACTAAGTCTGTAGAACAAGTATCTTCCTGAAAAGTACATCCTTTACAACAACAAATGTACAGAGCCATGAATTTGGGGTTTAGTAGGGCCAAACCACCACTGTTAACTGTTCTTATTTGTCCTATAAAATGCTGTCTCCCCGTGTGCTTTTCCTGCTAAGTGCACTGCTGTTATTTTTGCCCATGATGAGCACACTGGAATCTTGGCCATGCAGCAGCAACTCCATTTATATATTATATCTGGCAGGTTTCAGCACCAGCGGCTGTGTGATGAGAGTAACTAGAAATAAACTGACCTAATGCTGCACCTTGTACCTCCTAGGACAGAAATGCTGTGGTTTTCCTCAGTCTGGATGAATGCATTGTGTGTTTCTTGTTTTAGAGAGTGTGCTAGGAGAAAGAAAAATAAGAGCTCCTGGAAAGATTTGTATGTTAGTGCCTCTGTATAGGCCTTGTGTAAAATACGTGCTGAGTTTCAGTCAAAGACTTATTCATATTTGGTGTGAATTTCAGTCTTGTCAAGTAGTCTCAGGAGTCTGAGAGTAGTGTCTGTGATAGTAAAGGCAGACCGAAGCTGAAACACAATTTTTTAATTTTTACATTGCTCCAAAGGGCATTTGGATGTTGATTCTTAAGAATTTTAAATAAACAATGTGTTGAGAGATGAGCATCTGAATTTCAAAATGATTGTACTGAAAAGCTCTGTCATCTCTTTCACTTACTGACATTTATCTTAGGAAGTGGCAAACTTCTAATATTTTTAGATGTTTCGGAGAGCATCATCACCAATTTGGCCTGGATGCCTTACACACACACTTTGGAAAGTGTCCGTATCACTGTTAAGGAATGCACTTTCTTATAATGAGACTGTTTTACAGTTACGTATTTTTCAAAAATGTATAGGTTCATCCTCTGGTATGAAGTAAGTTTTTACTACAGTTATGTTGCCCTTGAAAAAATATATATATTTATTCAAATCATCCTGGGGGATTAGATTCCCATTTGCTAACTAGTACAAGCTTCAAACAAGCCTTAGCTTTTTTCCCCATAGTTAAAACAACTGTGTTGCATTTGCAAATCAGTGGCTTTAAATCTTTTTGAAGAGCAGATCCATGGGAGATGCTTCAATGTTTTGTTTAAGTTGCTGCCTTTTGTGCACTATTGAAGCTGATGCTTTACAGGTATGCAGTGGCAATCAGTAACTGCAACGTTGCTGTTTTGGGAGTGTCAAATTCTAGCAGATTCTGTGCATCATTGTCCAGCAACTCTTTTTACTTTAATTTGGTTCTGGATAAGGGATTTATATTGTAAGTGAAGAGCTTAAAATGATACTTGTAGTTTTTACATTGATTCACTTGTCAGTTTGACAAGTACCTTCCTCTCCACTGCCCTCTCCTCAGTATCTGCTTTTCAGTATTCACAAGTGAAAGTTTTATGCATTGGTCCGCGTGTAAATTAATAGATTATAATTTCATTTCACAAGCAGTGTCCACATTTTCTGAGTAGTCAAAACAAGAGAAAAACGTGTTGTGCAGCCAATTCCCACTGTAAACACTTTAGTCTAAGCAATAAACTTTTGGAGGAGCAGGGGTGGAGAGCCTGTCTTTTTGAACTCCATTAGCACTTGCAAGCGGTTCAGGCATGACTCATGTCATGCAACCAGCAGCACATTTTGTCAAAACCAGGGATTCTGGGTGAGCCAATAAACACCCAGGACTTGTGAAGCTTGTTCAGGAAAGCAGCTGAACTCTCAGCTCTGTCTCTGTCTTTCTCTCATCAGCCCAGTATGCAGTGTGCATCTCTACCAGCTCTTCCGCTGCCGAGTCTTGTAGGACTGAGCACCTGGCTACCATGCCTGTACCAGATGCCCAGCTTTCTGAAGCTGCTTGGATTCTAGCAAACTGAGTGTCTTCATCATAGCTGGAGAGATGTGTAAACAAAAATACGAGCGGTCAGTGGTAGTTGATAACATCCTACTTCCAGGTAATCTGCGATTCTCTGTACTTCTTCCAATAACATTTATGTGTTTTTCATTTTTTTCTATACATCCTCTTCTAACTTCTCACAGTTCAAATATCCACATAATTAAGGGGGAAAATTCCAGTGGATACTTGCAAAATATTTCAAGTGACATAGAAATGTCACAACCAACCTATTTCTTTCCCCTTGCACCTCAAAAAATTGGTTCTTAAAGATGAAGCAATTAGTACCATCAGGTTGCCCAGAGACAATATCGCAGTTCCCACAGTATTTTTTTCTTCCCTGTGTTTGGGACCTTCTGTATGTCATTTCATAATCTTCTATCACAAGTTTTTTATGTCAGTACATTTTTCTACTCCCATTGTTCTAGTTTCCGCTTTCTAAATATCTTCTGCTAGCTTATGGATGTGAATATAGTTTTATGTGAAGGTATGTTCTGCATATTCTACATCTGATCCAACCTGTATCACCTAGTCCTCATTTTCCAATACTCATCTGATCAATTCCCAGCTGTTACTCAGTTTCTAACTTCTGCTGTGAAACCCAAAAATGGACAAGCTATTTCTGTGCTCTATTTACAGTTTACAGAAATTGACCGGTAGGAAAGTACGATAGGGAATTCCCTTTTCATTTTCCTCCAGGACAGTTCAGTCCATTATGAAGAGCATTGCTATTTTTGTGGTTGTACAGGATTTACAATCTGATAGTTGGATGCTGTTATAGAAGAAGGTGAAAAGCAAAGCAGGGAGTGGCCATCAGTGGGGATTGGTTGCTTGGTTAGGTTTTTGGGTTTTATGGAAAAGCTTGTCAAACTATAAGATGACCCCAAACTCCAGTGAATCATTTTTAAAAATGCAAGGAACTTGATCTTTCTGTCTTTAACATTTCTTCTTTTGGCGTATTAAGATGACGGTGGCTATGATCTTATCCTCTCTTTCTTTCTTGTTGTAATTCTTGGTCAGAAATGTCAAGTGTTCAAAAACTGGTTTGTCTATGTGCATTTCTTTTGTGATCCTTTCAAGGACAAGAATGAAGTTCACAGCACTTTTGCCAAGATGGGTTTCCACTGAGAATGTGGATCAGAGCCTGGCAAATAACGATACACATAAACAAGCTTTCTGTCTTTGTAAGAACGAGGCTTTAACCATGAAGACAGCCATTTTGCTATTAATTTTGTGTACGATACAATGGTTCAGCACCAAAAATCCTATAAATCAGCCTCCAAAAGGTAGGCATGTTTTATGCTGTCTTCCATTGTTAACACTAATAAATGTTGCTTCTGGGTTTGTATATGGTAGAAATCCTCCTGTTTGACCTATGTATGTCTCAAGAATGGGTGAAATTCACTGTCAGCAAACTAAAGCAACAGCAGTCATTATGAATTCAGTTCATTTCAGAAAGGTATTTCTTGCTTAAATAAATACTACTGAACATTGCATTCAACCATGTTGTGAAACTGGATGATAATAATTCTTTTTTCAGCCATATAAAAGCTCCCTGTTCCCACTACTTAACAGAACAAGGTCAGCCACAGAGTTAGAGAAGAACAGGATGTCATCTTGATGGATCTTAAAGAATCATAACTGTTATGCAAGAACAAGTTTTCCTCTAAATTGACTAAGTATTCTAAAGTAGTGGACCTGGAATGTAATGGTATTATTTATATAAGATGTCGTGTGTAAGACCACCACAACAGATCCTCTTCCACACTAACATTTCTATTATTTAGAGGCTACAGCAGTAGATAAACATATATCCTAATTTTTGGTGATGCAGATGGAAAGGTGTAGTCATCTAGGCCCGCACTATCTTAGGTATATCAGAGGGAAAAGTACAGACAGACTCACAACTTATGTCCTACTATGCCCTTTATTTTCTCCTAAGAAATACCTTATAATGCTTCTAAATCCTGCTGCTAATTCTACTGTAGAGCAGTGGAACACAGTACAGTGTGCATCCAAACAAGTTCAAAATGAGGCATGTTAATTTTAGTCAGTGGTGGCTCAGAAGGTCAAATCTTAGCAATAATGTGTAGAAGAGCGTCCTCTCACCACCACCTCTTCTTCTCTCCCATATGAAAACCTGTTTTAGATGAGGTTCTGTTGTGCTATTTAGTACACAAAATGGAGTTCGTAGCTTGAATATGCGCAGAATTAGAGTTTGTTTTCATAGATCACAAATGTTTTAAATAAATATTCCAGGCTTGATATTGCTGAAGAGTGTTTTTACCATACACTTTATGCTGGGGAGTTACCTAGCAAGTTCAATGAAATGAAAATATTTGCTCTGGCTTGCAAGTAAGTTCTAAAAGAGCTTAGGCAATATTTCTGCTGCAGAAAATGTCGATTTAGACCTGCCCAAGTTCTGTTCTAACTTGTGAATAGGATTTTTCTAAAATAAAATAAAGTTCTTTGGTTGTTCCTTGCTTCTCCTTCCATGCTGAATTAGAATTCTTTTATCAGATGGTTCTGTGGTTTATTGCTTTGTTGTGGGTTAGGTTTGGGTTTTTTTATTTCAAGTCCACTTTATGCTTACTCAGAAAATACAGCAGGAAAATAACCTAGAGAATTCGAGCTGGGTGTTAAAAATCACCTATTAAATACAACCCAGTTTAAGTTACTCAATTAATTAACATATATAAGAAGTAGATTGGTGATTCTATTTTGCCTCTTAGTTTATGTGGGCAGAGAAGAACCTGTACAGATATTTGTACTTTCTGTAGCCACGGTCTCATGGCTATCAAGGAAGGTCAGTAAGGTGAGGGGACCTAATGGAGTCAGAACCCCTGCATTTCGTTTTTACCAATATGACATTATTCTTAATATATTTGCCATGAAATACTAGTATTTTACAGGATGAATTTTGTTAGTTTTATATAATAAAATGCTGCTAGATTTCAGGGCATGTCATGCATTTGACACCAATATAGAAGTTAGAAGTTATGCTTTGCTGAAGAGAGAGAGGTTGGATATTGTTCATTGCATGGAGGTGCGGTGAGTGGATGCATTCCCAGTAATGAACCAGTTCCAAAAACTAAGGTATTCTGTCAGGAAGGGGGAACATGGACAAAGGCTGGAAATCTGTCTGCCATCTTGTAAGGAAAGGAAAAGGTAAGATGAAGGAAGGAGGAAGAGAGAGAAATCTTTGATGTAACCTACCTCAGTGAAGATAGGTTATCACTGAATCATAGAATGGTTTGGGTTGGAAGGAACCTTAAAGGTTATCTAGTTCCAACCCCCTGGCCGTGGACAGGGACACCTTCCACTAGACCAGCTTGCTCAAAGCCCTGTCCAACCTGGCCTTGAACACTGCCAGGGAGGGGGTAGCCACAACTTCTCTGGGCAACCTGTTCCAGTGTCTCACCACCCTCACAGTAAAGAATTTCTTCCTTCTATCTAATCCAAATCTACCCTTTTTCAGTTTAAAACCGTTACCCTTAGTCCTATCACTACACACTCTCCATCTTTCCTGTAGGCCCCTTTTAGGTACTGGAAGGCTGCTATAAGGTCTCCCCTGAGCCTTCTCTTCTTCGGGCTGAACAACCCCAACTCTCTCAGTCTGTCCTCATAAGGGAGGTGCTCCAGCCCCCTGATCATCTTCATGGCCTCCTCTGGACCCACTTGAGCAGGTCCATGTCCTTCTTAGGCTGGAGGCCCCAGAACTGAACACAGCACTCCAGGTGGGGGTCTCACAAGAGTGGAGTAGAGGAGGAAAATGACCTCCCTCAACCTGCTGGACACACTTCTCTTGATGCAGTCCAGGATACAGTTGGCTTTCTGGGCTGCAAGTGCACATTGCTGGCTTGTAGTCAGTGCTCATATTCAGTTTTCCATCCACTAATACCCCTAAGTCCTCCACAGGACTGTTCTCAATCCACCCATCCCCCAGCCTGTATTTGTGCCTGGGATTGCCTTGACCCATGTGCAGGACCTTGCACTTGGCCTTGTTGAATTTCATGAGGTTTGCATGGGCCCATCTCTCGAGCCTGTCAAGGTCCCTCTGGATGACATCCCTTCCCTCCAGCATGTCAGCCACATCACACAGCTTGGTGTTGTCGGCAAACTTGCTGAGGGTGCACTCAATCCCACCGTCTATCCATCCAACAGATGTTAAACAGCACTGGTCCCAACACTGACCCCTGAGGAATGCCATTCGTCACTGCTCGCCACTTGGACATTGAGCCATTAACCACAACTCTGAGTGCAACTATCCAGCCAATTCCTTATCCACCAAGTGGTCCATCCATCCAATCCATGTCTCTCCAATTTAGAGACAAGGATGTCATGTGGGACAGTGTCAGATGCTTTGCACAAGTCCAGGTAGATGACATCATTTGCTCTTCCCTCATCCACCAATGCTGGAACCCTGTCATAGAAAGCCACCAAATTTGTCAGGCACGATTCGCCTTTAGTGGAGCCATGTTGGCTGTCACCAATCACCTCCTTATTTTCCATGTGCCGTAGCATAGTTTCCAGGAGGATCCGCTCCATGATCTTGCTGGGCACAGATGTGAAACTGAATGGCCTGTAGTTCCATGTGTCTTCTTTTTTTCGCTTTTTAAAAATGGAAATTATGTTTTCCCTTTTCCAGTCAGCACAAACTTCACTGGACTGCCATGACTTCTCAAATATGATGGATAGTGGCTTAGCCACTTCATCGGCCAGTTCCCTCGGGACCGACGGATGCATCTCATCAGGTTCCATGGACTTGTGCAGCTTCAGGTTCCTTAGATGGTCTCAGACCTGATCTTCTCCTACAATGGGTAGTTCTTCGTTCTCCCAGTCTTTGTCTTCTGTGTCTTGGACAGTGTGGCTGGAGCACTTGCCGGTGAAGACTGAGGCAAAAAAGCCATTGATTACCTCAGCCTTCTCCATATCCTGGGTAAACAGGTCTCCTGTTTCCTTCCGAAGAGGGCCCACATTTTCCCTTGTCTTCCTTTTATTGCTGACATACCCACTGAAGCTTTTCTTGTTGCCCATCATGTCCCTGGCCAGATTTAATTCTGTCAGGACTTTGGCCTTCCTAAGCTGATCCCTGGCTGTTTGGACAACCAGGGTTTGTGGTTTTTCTTTTATTTCCACACCTGTGTCTTTAATAAATGTTTGCATGTTATCAGTTTTGAATTTTATGAATGAGTTACTATATGTCCATGTTAGTGTAATTTGGATCAATGCTGGATAACAGCAAAGCATCAAGTGATTCTGTAGACCAGGAGCGTAGAACACTTCACACGTCTTTGTCCTCCAGCATATTTTTCATGGTACCCGAAGATTAACAGGGAACCCATTTACGCCACTTGAGACATGCTGTGAGTTGGCACTGCAAGAACTAGCCAAGTAAGCAGAGCTTTCCTCTACCTCCTGTTGGTTACATTCCTGACATGGATCAATGTGTTAGGGTACATACTCGAACACCAAAGACTGGAGGGAAAGTAACACTGTAAAAGTGTATTCTTTGGGGTTTTTTGTCTCTCACAACCTGAGAGACTGCTGGAAGGTTCTATCAGTACATTATAACTGAGAGAACTTGGTTTTGTTTTTTACAACAAATAACGGCAGTAGTTCCGCTTGGCTCTAAGTTGTGGTTTTGAACCATCAGTCTTGTGCCTAAGAACTTGAGCTTGCAAGAAAATCTAGTCATTAGATACCTACCGACTCACCTGGGATAATACCGTATGGAGCAATGCATGCTTTGAGAGGCCGGAGATTTCTAATAACAAATGCAGTCATTTCCCCATTTCCTGCCCACAGTATATCATCCTTTAATAATAGCTGCAGTTTGGAGAAATTGGTGAGGTACGTATTCTCCTCGTACACCCACAGCCTCTGGGATTATTCATCCACAACCTATTGTCTTCTGTAGGAACTGGAAATTTTCAAAATTTGGGAAGTCTTAGCTGCCGGTGTAGGCATTGTAACTCAGCAGCCATGCTTGAAGTCTTGAGACAAATCTGGACGTGTTACTTTTGTTTCACATGTTTCAACTTCTTTTGTGGTTAGAAGAGATCTGACAGGATTGTGTGTCTGTAAGGTCCACGTCTAAGCTGTTTCCTTCCTGCCATCACTACCAGTCATTTTTACTTGGTGCTTGCTTTTGCATTCATGTGTATTCATTTTGTATTCATGTTATTGCAGTCATGGTTGTCCTACAAGAAAACATTTTTAAGTTGCTCTGCAGCTGCAAGAAAATACTGTTTAGGAAGCTTCTTGCTGGCATTCTTAAAAGGTCTCCTAAGAATACCCATCTTCTTACAACGTTCAGGAACAGGACAATGATAATGAAGTAGTGACCTGACCAGATCACTGTCTTTGATTGTTTGGTTGTAAATCATCTGTATTAGAAATTAGAATATTAGAAATCATCATCCTTGTTCTCTTGCTGACTTTGAATCAGGAACATGTCAAGAGAAAAATCTGTAAGAACAAAAGTTGTACTTAGTAATTAATATTTTAGACAAAATAGTAACATTTCACCTTCATTTGTGAGCTGCTTGGGTCCTCTGATTCATTGTTCTCAAATTTTATCAGTTTATGCTGTGTATCCTGACTCACAGACAGCAACATGGATCTTAGCAGCAGGAACTAAAAGTAGCTTGTGAGTGTTAACGACATTCTTCTCAATGTCAAGCAGACCTGACAGCTGAAAAATCATTTTCTGTTACATGTGTCATGGTTTAAACCCATCTGGCAGCCAAATACCACGCACCCGCTTGCTCACCCTCCCCCACTCCAGGGAATAATGGGGGATAGAGTTGAAGGAGTAAGGGTAAGAAGACTCATAGGTTGAGATAAAATCAATTTAGTAATTGAAATAAAATTAAAATAATAATGATAATAATAACAGTAACAATAGAAAATACAGACAAGTAATGCACAGTGTGATTGCTCACCACCTGCTGACTGATGCCCAGCCCATTCCCAGCTAGTGATCACAGAGAAGAGAGAGTCCTGAAATCGCAATCCCAGAAGCCAGAGTGAGCTTCCCAATCAACCCTCATCTATATACTGAGCATGATTTTAGATGATATAGAATATTCTGTTGGCCAACTTGGGTCAGTTGTTTTGACTGTGCTCCCCAGCTTCTTGTGCACCTGTGCACTAGCAGGACATGGAAAGTTGAAAAGTCCTTCATTTCTTAGCAACAGCTAAAAACATCAGTGTATTATCAACATTCTTCTCATATCAAATTCCACACTGAATCCAAAACAGCACTATTCTAGCTACTAAGAAGGAAAAAAAAAAATTAGCTGTATTGGAGCCGAAACCAGGACAACATGCAAATACTGAAGTTTTCTACCAGAAGGTTTAACCAGGTAAGGGTTAAAAAACATTGTTGTTATTGCATTACATCACAGCAAACTTGTGAAATTTAACTGATCTAGGCAAAATGTTTTGGTGAAATGAAATGTGCTGTCACAGAACTGAACATATTTTTTCCATATTACTGATCTAAGAAAATATTTTGCAGTACTGAAAACACTATGCAATGTTTAGTACAAAACACTGAAAAAGTGAGAATTAGAAGCTGTGGTAACAGGTGGAAATCAGTACCCAGTCCATTTCAGTTGTTACAATTGCACTGATTATGACCTAAAAACTGCTTTCTCTATAGGAATCTATTTACCTAATTATTTTTAAGTAGATAATATTTTATTTCTGTTTGCATTATTTGCTGACTTATTAATTAAGTCTGTGCATCTACGTGTCCTGTGTATTAATTTCTCAGTAAATTCTACTAATTAAGGAACGTAAGTAAAGGTTTCTCTGGTAAATAGATCAAGATCAGTACAAGCAGCATGCTGCATCCATTCAAATAAAGTATTTGGGAGTTTTATTAGCAGCCTTAAGGACTCTATTGCCAGATCCTAGATGAACTTTGAAGGTACCATTCACATACAGAGGCAAGTTCCCGTCGATCTGGTTTTCATCATTATCTTCTCAATCACGTCAATGAAAGGAAAACAAAAACATACCTAAAGCTAAAACAATCCGAAGGAAAACTTTGAAACAGCTTGTTGAAAGCTTGAGCTGCTACAGCATCACTTGCTTGCAACCCAGCACTAGCCACATCTGTGGGAAGCCCACAGGGTGACTGTAGCTGTGTACCCAGTGTAGTTTAGAGCCATCATCTGGGAACTCTCCAAAATCAGCTGCCCTCTAGCTGCCATTCTCACAGTTGCGTGTTGACAACAGGGAGAGACTTGGCACATATCAGCTGTTGACTGATGCTGACAGTCCATACAGCTCGTCATTGAATGTCTTTGGGGGCAGGTCTGCTCAGGGTTGTGTTCACACTGGCAGTCCCCCCAGTTTACCTTTTGCATTGGGACTTAGAACAGCATTTCTGACATAGGTGGAATTGAAGGGGCATAGGCAGCCAGAAGAAAACTTCCTTAGGCCATCTCTTGTACGTATGCAGTCATAGGAGGGGTTTAATGCCTTCCATAGCCTGCCCCTCTAGTCAGTTTTGACTGTGTTAGTGATGCATTTTTCTGGAGAAACAAAGGAGTCAAGGTACAGAGCCTTGGTTCTTGCAAGTGGGAAGGAAATGTGCCAGTGTACGCTCTGCCTGAGGTACCATTTTAGAGTCCTGGCTGTGTTGCATTGTGTATATGACTCATAACAGGCGTTATGGACATGTCAACGCGCTCACAGTGCCATCTGATAACCCTGAGCATCAGGGAGCAGCAGGCATGGAGCTGCTCCGCGTGGGCTCCCTCCCAGCAGTGGTGCCAGGCCCCGGGGCTGTGGCTCTCCAGCAGCGGGAAGGGGGCACGCTCCAGCACCCAACACTCAGAACCAGCTGCTAACACCAGCAGTGCCAGAAACCTCTTTAAAAAGAAAAGGGGTGGGGGGGGGGGAATGGGTTTCCAAGTTGATGTTTAGACAGACATAATTTGTTAAATGGGCTGAACCTTAGTAGGTCTCTCTGCCTTCCACACCTCAGGATGCTTGAGAATTAAGGTACTCACTTAGATGCTGAAATAGGAACTAAAGCCTCTTTTACACACACGTTTCTGGTAATGCTGATGCCACCACTTGCTGTTGTCCTGTTGATCTTTTTTGTTGTTGCTGTTATGCAGGCTGTTGGTTTTTAATCTCTTCAACAGCTGACATACTGTTTTACCATTTAATCATTCTGCCACTGTCCTTGCAGACCTCAGTGTTTCCATAAGGCAGCAACTGTCAAATATTAGCCAGGATTTAGTTATTTACTTTAGTTCTTTACATAAGGACTTACTTACAGCTAAGACATGCTTTTTATCTCTCCTGAAAGATACATTTACTTTCAAGGAAGAATGGATTAAAACGTGTTCTTTTTACTTAAAAACCGTTTGCCTCCCTCCTTTTATATGAGTGCTAACCTAGCAATGTAGGTTGGTCCTTTAAAGAAATGAGGAAGAGGGGGAGTGGTTGTTAGGGGGTGTCTGTTTTTTTACTAAAACATAGGAAGTGGCTAGAGTCTTCCACTAAATTATCATTCTGGGCACTTAATGAGAGTGTTTAATCTTTTATTACAGAAGGCAGCTAACATTTTATTTCAAATACACTTGTGCAAATGCAGAATTTAAAAGAAGTGAAGATTCTGTAGCTTAAATAGTTACAGCTTTATCTCGGGAATTACTAGCAATACTGTGGCTGCTTTAAAACAGAAGGTAACATTGACATATTATGCTTGTCCCTTCAGACTTTAAAGTCTATCTGTTAGAGTTAATGTTATGAAGAGTGGAGTTCTGTTTGCTCTTTTAAACATATGTCCGTTGACTGTAACTATGTTATGGTTTCTAAGACTGAAAAGATGCTCAGAATTTCTATTCATATAAAAGAGGAGAAATTTTACTTTTATTAGATAGAAAACTGGAAAAAAATGTTCACAGGATTTTTTTTGTATGCTGAATGAAAAAGCACTAGCTTTCTGACATTCTTAAAAACTAAATTTGGAGCAGGTGGCTTTTCTCCTTGATAGGAAAAGCTTGTCAGCTAGACCTTTGGCACTCTTTGCTTTGTGCTATGACTCTGTTATACTCGGGGAGAATATTTTGAACCAGACAGTACGTTGTGGCAACAGTACAATCACATCATCTCAAGGAGCACTTGTTAACTTGCTTGCAAGGCAGCACTCCATAAATGATTGCCTCAGCAGGATTCAAACTAAAATTATTTAAAACATTATCTACTGCAACTCAATTTAGATGCAGAAGGACATTTTCCCTTTGTTACGGTTTTATTACTATATCAGTTTAATTTTTTATTATTCAGGACTAGGTTTATCAGCTCATATTCCTTAAGCTTGTAGGACTGAACATTGTAAAGTCAATATTTCTCCTAATTACAGTGTTTTTTTGGAGTGGATAATCAAACAGTATAGTGAATCATTAAAAACTTACATGCTAATATTGACTAGCATTATTGGCACAAAGAGACCAAATCTCTATGCCAGGGACTTTTTTCCTTCTTATATTTTTACAGCAGAAGCAAAACACATTCAGTAAAAATTGATGTTCTCAGCGTTTAACAGTGTAGAGATGGCCCTTTATGGATATAAAAGCAAATGCAGTGTGTTAAAATTCTGGGCACTCATATGTAGCATTTTCTTTCCCATCGTTTAACTTAGCAGTAAATGGTGTCTGACTTCAAGGGGTCTTACTGTGTTTTGAAATAGATGGAAAGCTCCTGCGTCTTATAAAAATAACAGATCATTTCTAATTTGATGCCAATTTTTGCCAGTATCTTTTCACCCTCCAAAAGATGATTTCTTCTTGTCTGACATTGACTAATGTTTGGTTTTGGGTTTATTTGTTTACATTAGCTGTGCCCTACTATTACTTGCTTCTAGCCTTCTCAAGGGGTGTTACTGAGCAGACCTCTAAGTGATGATTTGCTATCACATCAGGAAATTACCTTCCCTTACCATGAAACTAGTCACTTCAGGTGGGACACTGAACGCTGTTGAACATCATAATTTTATTCTATGCATTTGACTGACTTTTGCCTTAGAAACCCATATTCAAGAACCTATAGGGTCTGCTGTCAGATCCAGAGTGACCTGGCTTTGCTTTCCTCCTGGACCAGATTCTTGGATGAACGAACTGCTCGAGATCCATTATGTAAGAGTGATACCTCTTTGGCAGGGTTACTGCAGGGCTGTATCATGTGCAGGGCTGCACCTTTTTTCTTAAGGAAAGTAAAGTAAGATGAAGACTGAAAATACATTCATTCACTTTTCAGGTATAAAATCATAAAGTAGAAGACTCACGAATCTGACATGAGCCAAGCCAAACGTTGCATCTGCTCAGACTATTTTGCTCTGTGCTTTTTTAACTAGACCACAACTTAAGTTGTTCTGTAGTTCTTGAGAGCTTTTGTAACGAAAAGAAACTTGGCATCACTGTGGAACTAAGGCATCAGAGTTTATCTGGGTGATGGGAAGGGTGGACCTAAGGAGAAATTATGTCAAATGTCATCTGAGACACAGAAAATAAGTGCGTTATCACTGTATTTCCTGAGAAAGTTTCTCCCTAAAATGGCTGATACATTATTATTGTCTAACCAGAAGTTCAAAGGAAAAGCATTTTTTTGATGAAAGCACAGTATTTATTCTTGTTTCTAAGATTAAATTCCTCAGTTACATGGGAAGTTTTGTGACACTTGCATATTGACAGGCAAGTTGTAGTAATTAGGGCTAGTTTTAGTTCGTCTCTTACAATATTCTCCAACAATTCAACATTTCCCTCTGTGACTGAAAAAAATTGAATTTATGTCCCTTAACATCAGCTAGGACAAAGTAACACAGTGAGATAAAAGCTCTTGTGGTTGCTCCTTCCAATTTATACATGTTAAGGGTTTGTATCTAAACTAGAGGGGGAGATGGACAGGTATTTGCCACCCAGGTGTAGCTTGCTACAGTGTAACTTTGCAGGAAAGGAGTGACCTCAGTTTGCGACTATCGGGTTGCGTGGCTTTTGCCCTGCTTTCAGCAGGAGGTAGTTTTAGCTGGCACTGGAAGTGGGGACCAGTGATGAAAGATAGGTGATGAGGTACCTAGCCACTTCACGGGGAGGAACACCTGGGCATCAGTGGTGTTTCTGAATACACCTTTCCTTATTTTGCAGTAGCTTGCTGGTCTCTCCTGTCTGAACATTAAAAAGACAGTTTGAGGACATGTGAATTTAGAAAATCTGCTTTTCTGTGTTGTTGGGTCTCATGGCTCAGTTATCGTGGTTCTCTCATCACTTAAAAGGTCTTGTATAAGCTTACCCTGTAGTTGAAACATTGACAACTTCCCCCCTCCCAAATTGATTCTCTGGTGGCTAAACAGAGAGACTTGCTCTTAAGCTGTAGCCTTTCCTCCAGAGAAGCCATTAATTTGTTTTTTTCCTGTAGGTGGTTGCCAGGTATCCATAGGAACTTGTGAGAACTTAGTATCTTTACTTTGCTGTAAAAGTGAGTTGGCAGCTTCAGAAGTTACTACCAGCATAAATGCAGACAATATAACCATAAAAGCCTACTAGGCTTAGGAAAATGGTTTAAATGTCACTTGAAAGAATTTTCCTATAACTAATTATGCAGTTAAAGAATGAGTTTATGGAGGGAAGAATATACATGCTCAAAAATTAAGATTAGAAAATTTTAACTTACTAGTTAAATTTGATTTGCATACTTGCAGTTTAAAGAAATTGCTAATTGGCTAACGCGACTTCTTTGTATTTTTTCCTTGCTGGTATATTTTAATGTAACTATTGACTGGATTGTGAGCTTGCAACAAAGTGAGAAATTTTAGTCTATAAATGCTGATTTGTACAGAAGATCCTGTGCATCAGTTTGTAAGATTTTTTAAAAAGTTTTCTAAGAAACTTAATTCTTGCTGAGTTGAGAACTTTTACTTGTGAGCAGTAGATATTATCACACCTTACATAGATTTGCTGTAGACGGTGCCGGCGTGCCTGGAAAGATCTGTCAAACTGCTTTCAGAAATGGTAAGAAGTTGTCAATTAATCCTGGAATTGTACAGCAAATTAGCAAATGTAGTATCTTGAGGATAATACATTTTATGTAGGTCTGCTTTTTTAGTGAAAGTGTACAGAGCGCCCCAGTGATTAAGCCCAATGTTTAAGACTGAGAAGTATTGTCACATAATTAACTCTTTAGTCTACCCAGAGGATTTTATCAGCTTGTTCTAAATCTACCCAAGTGACTGGTGTAAAGAATATCAGGTCAGTTGGGCAGAAAAGACTGGAGAAGTTGGCCATCTGTTTCTCCTTCTGGACAGATGTTGTCTGTGGGGAGCCTCCAACCTGAGAGAACAGTAAGACTGAGTTCCGCCCCTGATTCAGATGCTCCATGGTTGTAGGGTAGGTATGGTTTAGAAAGTTGGTCTTTCGCAAATAGTTACCAGTCCTCTAAGCAGTGGAACATTGGCGGGGAACTTCAGAGACTATGTGAGTGTGAAGTCTACCACAAATCTTCCCTATGTCTGTGCAAGTAAGGGCAGTTTGGGATTTTTTTACTATAATTTTTGTCTAGAAGAGCAATGAAAGCCTGTGGCACAACCACAGTTGTCACTGTTTTTTTAGTATCTGAGGAGATCCCCTTTGACTGGTGCTGGGTTAAACAATGACCTCAGCTCTGGTGAATCAGCACCAAGCCCATTTTAAAAAATTTCAAAAATAATTTATACCAGTTGTTTACAATGTGGATTTTGAAACAATAGTCATCTTCAGAAAATCTCTTGTCTTTGGGATTAACTATAATTGTCGTTCTCTAAAACAAACAACTAAATACAGCGTGATTTGTTTAGTATCAGTTGACTACTACACCAGGAGCCACTGAATGGGTTGAGAAAATTCCACCTGGCATGATCAGAGTAAGAATACTTTTGCATATGCTCTAACTCTGGTTCTGCTGAAGCTCTGGCTGCACGAGAAGAGTTGACATTTATGAGTACGCCAAAGGACAAAAAGTTCAAGCACTTGGATGTGTTTGGGAGGAAATCAGATTCCATGGATTCAGTTGCAAGGGCAAAATGGCCAAGTCTCACCACAAAAAGTGTCTGTCTTGTAAGGGTCAGGCTGCCTTCCTCATCAAGCACTCATGATAGCAGAGGGTAACCGATGAACACAAGAAAATAACAAATTTCTTTTCTCACTGACACATAAGTGGTGTCCCCTGCAAATCACAGTTTGATGCAGGCTAGTAACAATTTTAAATTGCATGTGAATTTCCTGGAAGGCAAAACCATCAGGTGACCCAGTATCACCTTCTGCTTGTTCTGTGGCAGTCCCCAGCACTGAGTCTCACAGGATACAAGACCAAATAGACATCATAAATAAGATGGTGAAGGATGTTTTCATTTGCCTGTGAGCCACTACTGGGGAGTTCGCCACGCAAGGTCACGCTGTACTTATTCCAAGGGTCCCCTCTGATACAATAGATTTTCTGAACCAGTGAGGTAACTAGACACAGCTGGGCACTCTGAAAGATTCTGCCTTAATAATAGTAAGATCACTCAGTCAGGTTGCCTTTTCCTACTTCAGCCAGTTTCTACTGTCAGATCAGTTGCAGGTGTCAAGGTGTTCTCCCATCCTGTTCAGAAATTATGTCAGGTATTAGTCCTGCTTACTCTGCTCCTGACCACATGGATGTTAGCTGGTTGAGTACTTCTGGTGTAGGCTGTTATCCTTTTTCCTGGTATCTGGATATTTCTACACAAAGGAAGGAATCTTTCACAGAATTACAGAATTGTCTAGGTTGGAAAAGACCTTGAAGATCATCCAGTCCAACCATCAACCCAACATTAACAGTTCCCAACTATATCATATCCCTCAGCTCTATGTCAACCCGACTCTTAAACACCTCCAGAGATGGGGACTCCACCACCTCCCTGGGCAGCCCATTCCAACGCCCAACAACCTGTTCTGTAAAGAAATGCTTCCTAATATCTAGTCTAAACCTTCCCTGGAACAACTTGAGGCCATTACCTCTTGTCCTATCACTTATTACTTGGTTAAAGAGACTCATCCCCAGCTCTCTGCAACCTCCTTTCAGGTAGTTGTAGAGGGCGATGAGGTCTCCCCTCAGCCTCCTCTTCTCCAGACTAAACAACCCCAGTTCCCTCAGCCGCTCCTCGTACGACATGTGCTCCAGACCCTTCACCAGCTTCGTTGCCCTTCTCTGGACACGCTCGAGTAATTCAATGTCCTTTTTGTAGTGAGGGACCCAAAACTGAACACAGTAATCGAGGTGCGGCCTCACCAGTGCCAAGTACAGGGGTAAGATCACTTCCCTGTCCCTGCTGGCCACGCTATTTCTGATACAAGCCAGGATACCATTGGCCTTCTTGGCCACCTGGGCACACTGCTGGCTCATGTTCAGCTGGCTGTCAATCAACACCCCCAGGTCCCTCTCTGACTGGCAGCTCTCCAGCCACTCCTCCCCAAGCCTGTAGCGCTGCTGGGGGTTGTTGTGGCCCAAGTGCAGCACCCGGCATTTGGCCTTATTGAAACTCCTACAGCTGGCCTTAGCCCATCGCTCCAGCCTGTCCAGGTCTCTCTGCAGAGCCTCCCTACCCTCGAGCAGATCAACACTCCCACCCAACTTGGTGTCATCTGCAAACTTACTGAGGGTGCACTCGATCCCCTCGTCTTAAGTCATCAATAAAGATGTTAAACAGGAGTGGCCCCAAAACCGAACCCTGGGGGACACCACTCGTGACTGGCCACCAGCTGGATTTAACTCCATTCACCACAACTCTTTGGGCCCGGCCATCCAGCCAGTTTTCTACCCAGCAAAGCGTGTGCCCATCCAAGCCACGAGCAGCCAGTTTTGCCAGGAGAATGCTGTGGGAAATGGTGTCAAAGGCCTTACTGAAGTCAAGGTAGACAACATCCACAGCCTTTCCCTCATCCAATAAGCAGGTCGCCCTGTCGTAGAAGGAGATCAGGTTTGTCAAGCAGGACCTGCCTTTCATAAACCCATGCTGACTGGGCCTGATCATCTGGTTGTCCCGCACGTGTTGTATGATGGTACTCAGGATGAGCTGCTCCATCAGCTTCCTGGGCACCGAAGTCAAGCTGACAGGCCTGTAATTTCCTGGATCATCCTTCCGACCCTTCTTATATATGGGCATCACACTGGCCAATTTCCAGTCTGTCGGGACCTCCCCGGTCAGCCAGGACTGCTGGTAAATGATGGAAAGCGGCTTGGCGAGCACCCCAGCCAGCTCCTTCAGCACCCTCAGGTGTATCCCATCCGGTCCCATAGACTTGTGTGTGTCTATGTGATGCAGTAGGTCACTGACTATCTCCTTCTGGAATGCGGGGGGGTCGTTCTCCCAGTCTCTGTCTTCTGGCTGAGGAGGCTGGATTCCCTCAGTACAACTGGTCTTGTTATTAAAGACTGAGTCAAAGAAGGCATTAAGTACCTCAGCCTTTTCCTCATCACTTGTTACCATGTTTCCTCCTGCATCTAGCAGGGGATGGAGGCTCTCCCTGGTCTTTCTTTTGCTGCTCACATACTTATAGAAACATTTCTTGTTGTCCTTGATTGCTGAAGCCAGATTAATTTCCAGCTGGGCTTTAGACCTCCTGATTTCCACCCTGCATAGCCTCACAGCATCTTTGTAATCACTGTGAGTGGCTAGCCCCTTCTTCCAAAGGCCATAAACTCTCCTTTTCTCCCTGAGTTGCAGCCAAAGCTCCCTGTTTAGCCAGGGTGGTCTTCTCTGTCACTGGCTTCTCTTACAGCACCTGGGGACCGCCTGCTCCTGAGCCATTAAGACTTCCTTCTTGAAGAGTGCCCAGCCTTCCTGGACCCCTATACCCTTCAGGACCGTCTCCCAAGGGAACCTGTCAAGCAGGTGCCCAAACAAGACAAAGTCAGCCCTTTGGAAGTCCAGGATGTCAGTTCTGCTTAGCCCTCTCCTGGCCTCTCTAAGAATAGAGAACTTTATTATTTCATGATCACTGTGCCCTAGTCGGCCTCCAACCACCACATCTTCCACCAGTCCTTCTCTGTTCACAAAGAGGAGATCCAGCAGGGCACCTTCTCTGGTTGGTTCACTCACCAGCTGCGTCAGGAAGTTATGTCCCACACATTCCAGGAATCTCCGGGACTGGTGCCACTCTGCTGTGCTGTATTTCCAGCAGATGTCTGGGAAGTTAAAGTCTCCCACAAGAACAAGGGCAAGCGATCGTGAGATTTCTCCTAAGTACCTATAGAATATTTCATCCACCTCTCTGTCTTGGTTGGGTGGCCTGTAGTAGACTCCTACTACAATATCTGCCCTGTTGGCCTTCCCCCTGATTCTAACGCAAAGACACTCCACCCTGTCTTCACTACACTTGTACTCAAAGCAATCATAACAGTCCCTAACATACAGCGCCACCCCACCACCTCTCCTTCCTTGTCTATCCCTCCTAAAGAGCTTGTAGCCCTCAACAGGTGCACTCCAGTCATGGGAGACATCCCACCATGTTTCTGTGAGAGCCACTACATCATCATTTTCCTGTTTCATCATGGCTTCAAGCTCCTCCTGTTTGTTACCCAAGCTGTGTGCATTGGTATACATGCACTTCAGATGGGCTGATGTTTTGCCCCCTTCCCCCTTCAAATCTAGTTTAAAGTTCTCTCAATGAGGCCAGCTAACTCCTGCCCCAAGATCCTTTTCCCCGTCTGGGACAGGTGCATCCCATCTAATGCCAAAAGGTCTGGTGTCCTGTATACCAACCCATGATTGAAAAATCCAAAGCCCTGATGGTAACACCGGTCTTGGAGCCACAAGTTCATCTGTTGAGTTCTCCGGTATTCTTCTTCATCCATCCCCACAACTGAAGGGATGGAGGAGAACACAATTGGGTGATCCCAACCCCTTAATCACTTTCCCCAAGGACCTGAAATCTCTCTTCATTGCTTTAGGCCTTCTCCTGGTAATGTCGTCTCTACCTACCTGAAAAAACAAGAGAGGGTAGTAGTCCTTGGGTCTCACTAGAGCGGGGAGTTTTGCCGTGAGGTCCTTGATGCGAGCCCCAGGGAGGCAGCAGACTTCCCTATGAAGCGGGTCTGGTCTGTATATTGGGCCTTCAACACCCCTCAGAATGGAGTCACCCACTACAATGACTCTTCTGGGGTTGTTTTTAGAACTGGTTTTAATACCTGGTCCAGAACAACCCAGCCTTGGTGGACCTTGGTCTTCCTCCTTGTTTATCTCATTTCCATGAGGAACTCACCACTTGAAAGCTCTCCCAAGAGAAAAATAAAAATAGAGTGACATTTTTTCTCTTGTTTTACAAGGTCTAAGCAAAATAATCAGCCATCAAGCTTGAGAGTTCAAAAGAAGGGCACATTTATATGGTGGAACTCATTGCCACAGCATGCTGGGGAGGCCAGCAGGTAGATGAGATCTAACAGGGATCAGGCAAATTAATGAAGTCTGTTCAAATGGTGGCATGTTTGTAGCTCCACGGCCCTGAACTTGCTAATAAGTTGTGGTCACTGGTAGCAGAGGAAGCATTCCTGCAGGAGGATGTATGCATGTGCATCATATTCCTGCTCCCTTTCCCTGAGGAACTGCTGGTGGCCAGTGGTGGGGACAGCATACTGGAAAAGATTGATCCTTGACTTGATCCAGGACCACAGTGCTTGTGTTCTCTGTTACACCGTTCTCTTCTCTCTGAAATGGTTTGGAGTTTGTGACACTTGTCATCTACCTCTACAGATGGAATCACTTAGAAAGAAGTGATGGTAAGAGGAAGGAACTGTTTCCCCTATTCTCCTGGGGGCTCCAGTCTAACCTGACTAACTGTTCCAGAAAGGAGGCATTCATTTTTAATATTAAAACATTCAGAGTAATGCTCATAACTTCATAGGGAGCTAGAAGAAACATTTTCCTTGTATTCTTCTGTATCTTTAAAACCTACTTATAATTAAAAGAAGGAAATTTTCACATATAAAAAAACAGCTTTGTTCAAGTGAGCATGATGTTTTTGCACATAGTAAATTTGCAAAAATATTTGAGCTATTAATTTGTGGACAAAGTTTTGGTTTCTTGTTTGTTTCTTAATCCAATTATTAACCTATCAGGTAATGGAGACCTGATGTTGAAATTCTCCATCAGGAAAACTTTTAATTTGCGCTAGTAGAAGTGACATGGAAAAAATGTGAATATATACAACTGGACACTTAGAGTGCACTATTGAGTTTAATTAAGAGCCCTTAATGTAGGCAGATTCAATTACACTATCCTGAAAGTTTTTTGTTATGATACAACGATTTTTAGAACTTCCTGAGAAAATGAATACCACAGTGAAACTAGACCTTTTCTTAAAGACTAATACCATGAGGAGCATTGATATGTAAGCCTCATAGGATACCTGAGACTGGAAGGGGCCCCTGCAGGTCTCTGGTCCAACCCCCTGCTTAGAGCTGGTCAAGGTAAAGCAGCTTTATCTGTAAAGTAACGTGCAGATAAAGTACTGACCGTTGCAACTCTGACTTCAGTTTAAGTAAGTTTGCCTGTGTATGGAATATAATTCTTAAAGTAAATTCCTGAGTTTTTCTGTATGTTAAGTTCTGCAAAATGGTTTCAAGTTTTTGTGGTTTTAGCAATACAAAGAACTGCTGTTTTGCACAAGAAACTGGTGGGTTGCTACGGTCTTCTCATCCCTAGCTGTGGGGGCATATCAGCAGTTTAATTGAAAGAAAATGGGAGTATTCATAAAATACTCCAGAAAATTCTTTTTCAGGGATAAGAGCTATTCCACAGTAGTTGTATGGCAGGAAATAGTATCATCTGCATTGGTTTTAAGATCTTGTATATGATTACTTGTTAGGAAATATTTTTCAACTAATCACATCCTTTCTGGTATCCCCTTGATGGCCATGGCTCATGGGACATTAGTCATCAAATAAGGATCATCTTTTCAAGACTGGGATTGTAAATCTAGCATACAGAGCTAATTGGATTTGGGAACCAGAGCAGAGAAGATTTGTTTCAGGGCTAGTATGACAGTGCAGCTACATCGTGTGGTTTTGTTTATTCAGTTGTGCATGTGTAGCATTGAGCAGGAGCAAAATATTGCATTGGTTAAGCACTAAGTGGTTAAACGCAGTACTTAGGCTTGCATGTTTTTTAAGTGGAATTTTCTGGAATGTCTTTTGAAGCACCACAATGCCATCTACTGGCTCACTTTTCTGTGTTTTTTCTAAAAGGGGGTTTTCTTTTGTACACAGGCTGATATGTACGGTATTTTTAAATAGCAAAATAAACAAGCTGGCATAGAGTGAGCAAGATATGTTTTGGATGCATTAAAGGACATAATATATTACATATATGAAAGAATCACTTGAATCTCTTGCCAGTTAATCTTGCTTTCCTTTTGTTAAAAGTTTAACTCTAAGATGATTAGTACTGAAAGATAATGGAGGAATCTCTGCTTTCTGTTTATGTCCCTCATTGTAGCTTTTGTGCAAGTAGCTTCACTGTTCTCTGTCTATAGTCAGTTTCCTTTTTTGTTTTAGTGTTTTTATGCAGATAAATGGAAAGAAAATGAAGAAATATGTAAGCTGTCAAGAAATTATTAGAAATTATTTCTGCCAGGTTTCTTCACTGACAAATTCCTACTAGATTCAATATATTCCCCTTAATTGGCTCCTTTTTTTTTCCCCAACGTGAGTTTAAACAGTCTTTCCAAGATTCATTAACAATTTTCCAAGGACCAAAATTCCATAGGCTTTCTAACAACTGTTATGGAGAGGAAATAACAGAATTATTATTTCTAATAATATTAGAAAATATTATTCTCAGTATCAGGCTGCTCATATAATAAATGAGCAGTGGGCAGTTACAAGAAGTTTTGCTTGGATCTTGTTTTTAATCAGTCTGCCTAATATTATCTATAGGAGTAACCCTCTGTCTTCCACTTGCTGACAAATAAATCAATGGGCAAATACAAAAATATATTTTTTTTTAAAAAAAAAAAGGAACTGTAGATACAGGTAAACATTGTTATTTGCAGTTTCACTGCCTGCTTTTTCTTGAAGATATCTGGAGAGTTTCCTCATTAATTGGTTATTTTGTTTGTCTTCATAAAATACTCCTGCAGTTTTAATTCATTTTTTCCCTGCACATTGTTCTTCCTAACAGAAGTTTTTCATTCCTGCCTTTCTTGAGCCTTGTTAGGAGAAAGAGAAACACTGGTAATGGCTTGTAAGGCTTCAGGTTGTTTTTTAAATAGATTTGTGACTTGCTTAAGTACAGCTCCAGAGTCATTATTCAAAACAAAACAGCTAGAAAAAATTTCCAGCTGTTTCCTAAATAGCCTGTAATGAAGGTAAATACAAACATCTGCACCCTTCCTGGCCTTTCACCCTCTATCTCACAGACATTCAGAAGGTCAAGTGGATCTTGCAAGCCAGTTTTTATCTGGTAGGATCTGTGTCTTGCTGGCAGCTGCAAAGCATTTGCACGTCCATGTGTATGCTGGTGGAAGAGCCCGAGTGCTTTTGGCCAGCTCATCTGGGAAGGAAGGTGTCTGCGTGTTAAAGTTAGTGCTCGTTTGTGGCAGTGGGTTGTTACACTGCAGTTGGCGTGCTGTACACTGGGAGCAGTGAAGCTGAAATGATTGTACTTGGCACCCGTGTTGTTTTTTGTGGTATAAATGATCCGTGTCAGAGAGGTTGCACTGGAGAGAGGGTCTCATTAGCAGCTCAGGCTTCCCAGTCCTTGCTAAACAAGCCACCCACAAGCCATATGGTAGCTCTGCTGAGGGAAAAGCCCTGTGTGGTGCTCCCATTGCTGTGCCGTTTGGATTTGGCCGGGGTGTTTCATTTGAGGAATGCACTACTCAATCCTGTGCAGAGGAACAGAGGTTGCTCCCTGCCTATATTTGGAGTAAGTGCTAGCCTCTCACTCCTAATTGTTATCTGTGCTGGGAAATGCCAGGGCAAGCCTCCATTTAGTGTGACATTAAATAAGGGAGAATTGGCAAAACCAGAAGAGCAAACAGGATTATTATATACCACGTCTTCTGTTACAATCTCTTTTTTTTCTTTCTTCTGCGAACTGTCCTGTGCTATTGCAAAGGAGGAAGAACTAATTAAGCCAGTTGCTGAAAGTGTTTTGCCACCCACACTACTGGAAAGAACTCTTTGTACAGAATTATCTCTTACCAGCTGTGCTAAACCCAGTCATTTATCTCTGCCAAAAAAAAGAAAAAAGTGCTGCTATAGTTTATTCCAATTAAGCAAATTAATGTAAACTATACCCTATATCCACACAAACACAGATATCTCCTGCTCAAAAGCTGGAGGGTTTGCAGATAATTATTTTCTCCCTTGTTAATTCTTCTTAGCATTTGTAAAAAGGGCTGGACTGAGGAGCGCTGGGAAAAACACTCATTTGCGTATGGAACCAGCTGAGCATGAGCTTGCCGGCTGGAGAGCAGTTTGATGGCAGAACACTGGCCTAAACTTGGGCAGGTTTAAGCACGAGGGCTTAGATTCCTTTTGGTGTGGTGCTGCAAGCAACGTTTGCCTCCGTGCTGAGAAGCAGGGGTAGCGATTCGTGCCCTGGGGAGAGGCTGTAGGAAGACAGAAGTCCACACACCTTCATCTGGAGTATCTTCAAGAGGGACAGAGTGGTTCACTGTGTTTGCAGTTATACAGGTCAGTGGAGACTGTTTAATAACATAGTCACAGTTTTTGACTGGGGTGTTGCTTTGGAAACTGAGTTGAACCAATTGATCTCAGGGTGTCCATGCTACAATGGACAAGTGACAACTCACAGTCACAAACCTTGACTGAAATTCCAACAAATCCGTCCTCGGTCCTAAAACATCAATGTCCTTTCTTACCTGCTCCCTACTCGGGTTTTTGAAGAGTGTAGACAGTCCAGGCCATGCTTTTTTCCAGCTGAAATTCCAAATGCTGATGCCTTTGATTCCCAAGAGCTAAAAGGACACCCTGAGGGTGTGAGAACAAGGATGTTGTGTGTTTTGTAGGGTTTTCACTGGAACTCTTTGAAAAGAGGGGGGGAGAAAGAAAGCTTTCTGAAGTATGGGTCACTTCCAGGTGTGGGATTTGGAGATACTAGACTGAGAATGATGGCTGAGCAAGAAAAAAGAAATTCTTGGATATTCTCCATCAGAGAAAGTCAAATAAACAAGGAAATTATCTTTTTGATTTTGTCAGGAACAGATGACTGTAGTTTAGTAATCTGTTAGAATTTTGCCAAAAAAGGAAGTCTTGGTAATGCAGAAAAATAAAAACTTAGTCCTTTCCTAATACACTTACAGATCAGCTAAACTCTGCAGCAGGGACTTGACATCTAAGTGTTTATGTAGATGGTGTGCTCCTTTCTGGGTGAAGATACAGATTGATTCAAAAACATCCAATACAAAATTTATCTATGGAAATACAGTTATATTTGCTAAAGATAAATCCAGTTAGTTATTTCTTCTCTTTCAAATTTAATTTTGTAATTTGTATGTGCACAGAGGAAAGCTCAGCCTGGAATCACATCTGAGATCTGTGTAAGGTAACATCAGTGCAGAGAAGGAGACGTATTGGAATCTCAACATAAATTGTTCCTTGTATAAAATTAAGCTTAATCCTTTGGTTTAGGCTCCTTGAAGGACAGGAAAAAATGAGTTTCTCTGTATCTTATGTCTTGGAAAAGTGTATATGTTACAGGATTGACTTACTTTTTTCTAAAACCCTGAAAGGCCTTGTTACTTTAAAATGATATTAAAGCACCTGGCAGTTTTATAAAATGCGACATAACTTGTGCCATCCTGTAACCAGCACTAGGAATCTCGATAAGGACAGTCTGGAGTCTTGAACCAGATGTATCGCCACCGAATAATTAATCTGTGGCTAACATCCATTCGTGTAAAAATTCAGCAGCTCACTGTGTCTTTCACCTCCCAAAATATAGCTTCAGTAGCAGATAAAAATGCATTTTTTTTAAATATTCTTGTGGCTCAAAGGCCATTAACCAAACAGAAAATTTAAATTGGTAGATTAAACAGTAATACAGTTCTGAGTCACCTGAACTTTTCCCCTTTATGTTTGGTGTTTTGGTTAAGATCCAAAATAAACAAAAACACAAATCCAAGTTTATTTAGTTAAATACTCTATTGCTTTACCAGATGTACACAAGTATGTTCTGCTTGAAAGGAAAAATATTTGCCTTATTTGGTGCATCTTTCTGTAGTAGGTGATTGTGCCAACCTGTCTTAATTGCTGCAGTTTTCCTAGTAGTTACGGATAATTCTTTTGTTTAAGCAGGTAATCTAAGATCTGAGCTCTGGGAGTAATTGCATCTCCCTGTACTTCTGATATCTGTATATACGTTCTGTAAAATATTGGGCAGGATCCTGCAAGGAGCGGTATCCCCTCAGCTCCCACTGGAGAGTCCTCAAGTATAATGTGCATGAGTGACTGTTGTGCCATGTAAGATACTACAGTTATGAACTTAGAATGGAAGCAAGCGCAGGCCCAGCTGGGATCAGAATAGCTACTGGCTTCAAAGGCAGCAGGTGACTGAGGTTTTCCATGCTGCCAAACCAAACACATTTTCTAGAGCAATCTGCATTGTCTTGTGCCACTGCACTGACAGCATTTTCTTCATTGAAGAATCATTGACTTCAGCTGTTCTCACCACGCTGGGCTTGCATACTCCTGAACTACTTTTGATTTGGGTGAGATCTGACATCTTCTCTGGCATGTTTCTTGTACATAGACCCTCAGATGCGTTTTCTCAGAACTACAGCCAGCCAGTCTTGCTTTTCAGTCCTTAGTACCTTGGTACCGCCTCAAGATGTCTTAGCTCCTGAAGATCAGCCTATACCAATACATGTACTTTGATGGCTTGCACTTACTTTATGTATCATTCACTTAAAAATATGATGAAAATAAAGCCTGCAAGCTTTTCAAGGCTTTAGACAATCATCATTTAGACAGGCAAATTTAGTTAAAAAGACAGAAAGTTCATGTGCCATTCACTATCTCTGGATCTTTCTGTAAATTCCATAGTTTGGGACAAAATCAGAAATCCTGTAGACATTTTCTGGAACTAGGAGGGAGGATAAATGTAGAAGGTGATGTGCCATATTAAAAAAAGAGGGAGGGGTGGGACACACAGGTGGATAACTAATTTTCTGAAAGACATTAACCTACAAACACGTCATACACATCCTTATGTGACCATTTTGCTGTTCTTCCCAGCAGCCACATTCTCCCGTTTCCATGAGAAGTAAGGCTAAAGTTGATTCTTCCAGCACATTGCATTTCTAGTGCCTGGCTTCAAATACAAATGTCGTAACAGGTGATCTTTAAATTATGGCTGTTGTGGAGCATAAAGTGGCAGCTCATTTTAGTTCTACAGTAGTTCACAGTATGAAAGCCTATTAGTGCTACAAAATTACCTTCTCACACTTCTCAGTAAACATATTTATCATTTGTTTATACCTTTCTGTAAGGACTAAATTTTCTTCAGTGTTTCATTCCAAAAGTCTTTTACAATTAATGACCCAGGAGGACACTGAAGAGTGAAATACTTTCCTTTTATAATGACAATTTAGTCTTTGTATGTGTTGTGGAGTTAGTTTATCTGCGATACACAAACATTACAGTATTTTCCTGGACGTAGTGCAGAATGTGTGTTTTGTGACTGTGGCTGTTGTATTATACTACTGACAAAAGTAAGGCAGGCACTCCCACTGGCTTTGATGAATTCTGCTTATGTAGTTGCTACAAAACATAGGGTCCTCTGTGAATGGTTTGGGCATTTACATACCAAATGTCTCAGCATTACTAGGGTACCTGTTATACCACACTCAGCACAATGTTATCCAGGTCTTTGTCTCTGTATTTTCAAGTACTAATGTTTTGTATTCCTTTCCTTGCCACACTCAGCATCTTAACTGAGTGATTTTTCTCTTCTGCGTGCTATGTTGAGAAGAGATCAGCCTATATTAAGTTGCTCCCCTTCACACACACGGGACTGGCTCTTTGGAAGACCTGCTTCTTCTGTGTTTGGCTTTCCAAAGAGTTTGAGCTGCTCTGTGGAGATAGAGGTTTTATATGTAAACAAGAGAGAAATGACAAGATGCTGAAATACATTAGCAGGTAACAAGTAGGAAAAAAGGAGAGATGGGAGCCTGGAGATTGCCAAAATGCTGAAAGCATGCAAATATCACACCAGGTCAGAGTGTTACCTCTGCAGATCTGCGTCTTCCTCGGATGTGTGTTCTATCAAACCTTCACCTGGCTGTTTAAGTCCAAAATCATTCACTGCTTGCTTTCCTCTGACCCACTGTCTGATGTCTCTGCTTCTCCTTTGCAGCAGGCTGCTGCCCATGCCATCTGCTGTTGGGCCCTGTGTACTTTTTAAGATGGCATTTTCCTTGTCATGCTCCTTTTTTCTGTAGGCCGAGAGGTTTGCAGGAAATGATGGAAGTGAAACAGTGTGTCTTTACTGAAGGACCACATGATCTTGTCCACTTGGCTTTCCAATGTTTTTCTTTATCTGTTGCCCTTACTTGTTATTTCAAGCTATATCAAGTGTGTAGCTATTTGGAGCAAAGGCCACGTCTGTCATGCTCATGTTGTCTGTAAGGATAGTAGCATGTTTGTGTAGTTTAAAAAAAAAAAAAAGAGGCTCTTTTAACTGAGAAATAATCAGCATTTAAAAAGAGGAATCGCTTGCTGTAGTAGATCATCATATACAAATACACATGATTGTATATGCTTACAATATTTTAAGTGTTAATCATTGCTGGATTAAATGATTCTCTGCTCTTTTCACTGAAGAGTATCTCTTCAGAGACCCACAGAATAAATTAATAAGAGCATTAAATAAATATGTCATCTTGCTTCTGATAGGCTGAATAAAGGTGTACCAAGACACAGTGCATATGGTTCTAACAAAATTGCATAATTTATCATTATTAAGAGAAATAATGTTCAGATAAATTTTTGCCTATTAGCTGGTTTACTTTACTTCACACCTTCCTACTTAGTGAAAGCCAGACAAATGGTAGCTATAAATTAATTTTTCCTGCCTTTTCAAAAGCTTCATGTAGCAGTGTCTGTAGAGGATGTTTTGGCACAAAGGAACAAAGAAAACAGCGTTTGCTAAACACAGGCAAAAGTAAAATACACAATAGTTCTAACTTCTCAGCTCTGTGCTTTCCTTCACTTCCTTCCCCATTCCTGCGTAGACAAATGGAATCACTGAAAATAAGGGAAGCGTCTCCAAAATCATACAGTTTTTCCATATTGATTCCAGCTCTGAAGAACTGGAATAACCTACATATTTAAGGAGCCAAATATAGTTTTTCAACATTGTTTCCTAAGCAAAAATAAATAAGGCTGCTGCTACAGCATTTAATACCAACACAAAGATTTGGCAAAGCACTGAAGCTATTTTTGAGTTTTTTAAATGTCTATGTACCACATCGGTGTGTTTATTATTGCAATACAAGATCATTTCAAAAATTGCTGTCCATAGTAATTTAAAAAACATTAAACTGGCTTTGGTTAATATGAAAAATGTTTCTGATAAAGTGTGCTGTGTACAGCATATCTGACTTTGGGCCTGGAGAAGAAAGATAATGCTTCTTAAAAACAATAATCACTTCACTTACATTTGCAATAGGATTGCAAATTGGTTAGCATCATCCAACCAGAAAGATAGTAGGTAAACAACTTATAACACTGTTGCCAGCTCTTAAAAGTAATTATTATTCTTGTACATTTCTGTTCTTGTCAGCATTTACTTAATCTGCATTTTATAATCATAGTGCAAGAAAATAGAAATGAGCAACTTCTTCATATGGTGCTAGAGGCCAAGATTAACAGCAGTATATGCAATATGACTTCAGTGTCATCGGGGATTTTTCTTCCTAGTTAAGATTCAGCAGAGTGCCTGTGAGGTACACCTGTCAACTTTTCAGGTGCAACAGGACAAGCCAGTCTGATTTAAAATACATCTATATGTGTGTGTGTATGGGATAGGTATATTAATAAAAAGGACTTTTTTCCTTTTTCTCCATAATAAAGAACTATGAAAATGCATATATTTATATGTGATCCCTGGATGTTATAAGGTAACCATTTCTTCCCTGCAAGCAGATATGCCAAAAAAAAAAAAAAAAGGAGAAGATGGCTATATTTACAGAGAGATTGTTTTTTAATATATTTTTATATTTATTTGTGCATGTATATATATAACAACCTATATATATTTCTTTTATACGTAAATGTGTTTAATATGCAAAACCATCTGTAGTGCATCAACTTTAGTTATCATCTTAAGAAAAACAAGAAACATTTTTTACTTCTGCTGTGATGACCCTCTTGGGAAATCAATTTTTAAGTAATTTAGAGGTAAAGGGATTGCTCTGACAATGTTTTCATATTCCTGTGCTGTGGTCACTTTTACGTGTTTAGGCCTTGTATTTACCAAGACCATTCTAGGTAGAGTAAGAGTGTTGCACATCTCCTGTTAGGCTGCTCCTGCTTTTGTCTGCCATCAAAAAATAAACAGTAGCATGAAAAACCCCCGGGGGTTGATTTGCCTTTGAGGGCAGAAAATTGTTCCCTAGAGATTACTTCAGAAACTATATTTAAATGAGAGGAGAGTTATTAAACAAGCAAACGGTGTTTGCTAATTTTGTAATTTGTGTTAAAGATAGGGTGAGACATAGAAGGGACAGAAAAGGGAAACTCCTCTGTATGACTCTGATACTGACTTCACTTAGAAAGCAATAGTAAAAGTACTGTTATGAGGGTCTGTAATCATATTGCATTGATTGCATTAACAAGCGATAGGGCAAGAGGGAATGGCCTCAAGTTGCGCCAGGGAAGGTTTAGACTGGATATTAGGAAGCATTTCTTTACAGAACGGGTTGTTGGGCGTTGGAATGGGCTGCCCAGGGAGGTGGTGGAGTCCCCATCCCTGGAGGTGTTTAAGAGTAGGGTCGATATAGCACTGAGGGATATGGTGTAGTTGGGAACTGTCAGTGTTAAGTTAATGGTTAGACTGGATGATCTTCAAGGTCTTTTCCAACCTAGACGATTCTGTGATTTACGTAACAATATACCCTGCTTGCAATTAGGGAAAGGATATTTCTATGTGCTGGGAAACTCCATCAAGATACAACATCAGCTGTGCAAGGTGCTAAGATTCCTCCAAGAGCTGAGACCTAAATTGTTGTCTTTCCTTCTTGTGTGTCCATCCTGCTAAGAGCCAGATTTCTTGTTATTTTGACTTAATATTTGTTTACTGAAGCTGTGGACATCTTTCTTCAGATCCACCCATGTGGGTGTATGCTTTGGCTGCACATTGCCATTTCCTTTTGGACATCACCCTTCCTCAGGTCTGCCACCTAGCTACTTACCTAAGTAATTTTAGTGCATTCACATTGAAATTTGTCAGTGAGACCTCACCCAAGCAGGTAGCTAGTAATTCAAAGATTGTCAAGATTGGCAGGAAGATAATGAGAAGTACTGTGACACTGAGAAAAAGGTATCTTCATCAGGGCTCAGCAGAATTTGTTAGAGCTCACAGGTTATTCACCACGCAATTATAATTCTGTAAAGTACTTGAGAAAAAGAGATGGCTGGCCACCTTTGTACTGCAGAGCCCACACAACTAAGGAGGAAAAAATGTGGTAGTTATTAAAGTGGACAAACATTTTGAATATATACCAAGCTGTCAAGGAAAGATGCTATCATACTTTTCAGAGCAGAACCATGCACGCTAAAATGACTGAGGCAAATCAGAAAATGTTTTAAAACCCCGTCACCTTATTTTCAGCCCTGCAGAAACAGGAACATTCACTTCTACCTCAACTCTGAGCTGCCAAGTAAAATCTTCATATAGATAAAAACCACAAGACACGCCACATACCTTCAAAAGCTGAAGAAGATCTTCTAGTAGTATTTTGCAAGCAGTGGCACTGGGTCTGCAGGGCCTACTCCACTGGCTGTGTCAGATAGGAAGGCAGCCCCAAGGATGCAGGCTACCTCCCAGGTCACCAGTGTCCCATTGCAGTTGTATCTATCGCATGGCTTGACATGGAAGCCACACGTGTACCTGAGAGTCAGGCACTGACCAGACATAGACCATTTGAGAGGACAGAGTTCAGAGCTGGCAGTTTGACTGGATTCTTGAATTTTTAGGGTGATAGCATGTTCTTATAATGTCTTTAGGACATTTGGATTTTTATTCAATATTTAATTCTGCTTCTTTAATTCTTCTTAATTCTACTATTTAATTGTTATTGCACCTCCCCATACACATCTCAGATATTCTGGTATCTGGGGAAAACCTCTCCTGCTTGCTTTTTTCTCAAGAGCAGTGAAAGATTCCATGCAGTGGCTTCTCCACGCGATTGCTGCTGCCAGCTACAAGCAAGGAAAAATAGTGTTTCCATATGAACACACAGACACCTAATAACCAGAGAATGGTTGGGTTACAGGATGGACCAGTGCTTACTGTTCAGTAATTTCTTTTTCCCCATTTGTTGTCTCTCACATCTGCTGATAAATCCCATTCTGAAACCCTAAATCTTCTCCTGGATTCAGATGGAAGGCAAGATTAAGTTTTTCAAATTCACAAGAAAAAGCTGACTGTATAGACTTGTACTAAATCTTTGAAAAGGGACAAATTGTCAGGTTTTGAGGGTTGGACTTGTCAGACTTCTTTTTAAAGTACATAGTTTTGCAGGCAGAATTTAAACATCAAATAATTCAGTAAGATCTGAAAAGCAGCCTTTATATTTCGTTTATTGTCTTCTCCTGATGACAAAGTGGTTCTTTATTGTGCATTCTTTCCTGCAGAATTTAATTGCAATGTGTTACCTTACAGACGTAAATCAAATTCTGGGTAACAAAGTTGCTGAGGAAATGGTAGAGCCTTTTTCCACAAAAGCTTCCTGTGATTAATGAAAATACCCTGACACTGACCTGTGCACTGGCTTCCAGCCACCTACCAGAAGAGTAAATGGCATGCAGTGTACAAGCTACAAACACACACGATGAAAAAAGAACACAACACATAGCCACTTAAGTCTTTAATTTGGGAGAATGATCCACAGCGATGCTTGCTGCTTAAGTGCTTTCTTTAGACTTAGCATTGGTGAGGACATTGTAAGAACACTGGACACTGGTTTGATTCAGAGGGTTAATGAGTGTCAGTGTTGCAGTCCTTCTGCTGAGGCAGTGGATGTTTATAGATGTGAATTTTTCAGCAGCTATAAACGGAAGGTCTATTTGTTTTGTCTAAAGTGCATGGGAAAGGCTTGATCATAATGTTAGAAATTCAAGGCTAATGGTTTAAAAAAAATCCTTAAGTTTCAAAGTTCAGCTTAAAATGTCGTGGCATAGCATCTGGAAGGGAGGCACCAGAGCAGGCAAGCTGCAGCAGCCCAGCAGAGGCAGACAGCACAGCACTGGTGGCTGTGAGCTCGCTGAAATGCGTGCACGCCTGTGGTTTACCAAGGAAGCAGCTCAACACCCACATCTATGATTTTATTGCGTTTGGGTCAAGAAGTACAGCAGTAGATGATATCACCTGTTGGCACAGGGACAGCAAACAACAGCTCATACCTTTCTCCTACAAAGCCGTCTGCCCCGGCTGAATATGATTGACTGAGAAGTCACGTACTCAGCCTCATCTATCTCCCCAGTTGGTGGAGAAAAAAAAATGCAATTCAGGTTTCAGCATTTTTGTAATCCCTCTGAGCCTCCCATTAAATTTGCTGTACTGTGTGGGAAAGGATTAAAGATTCTTTGGGCTCCAAAACACAGTATACAAAAATTAAGTACTACAGCATGGTTTGTGGTAAGGCAGCAACTAAAGTGTATAGCCTGCCATGTAACCCAGAGCAGCGAGTTCTCTTTGATAAGTAACACTTGTTGACAGCTTAAAATTTATTTTGGTAACACATGCTACAGTTGTGTACAGCCTTTGTTTTAAATACTCTGTATGCAACAGACTTCGTAAGTAATGTCAAAAATAATCAGAGTTGTTCATATGCTGTTACTAACTTAGTTCAGAGTGCCAAAAGAGGGGAATATTTGCTGGCAAGGAGAAATTCTGCTCCTTTAAGAATGGCTCATAAATGCTCCCTTGTAATAAATATTTCAAGATTAAAATCAATGCATTACAAGCTTCACACAAGGCTGTTTATGAAGATGAAATAGTTCATTTCCTAGAAGGCAATATTATTTACATTTATAATGTAAATAATGATAGATGAGAAATTTTTATTTAAGAGCCGCCAGGATTTTTTCCCCTCAAAAATGGTAAATGAAAAATGCTGAAAAATTTCTTTCCCTAACTTTTTACTACTTTGAGAGCCTGGCTTGCTGTCAGACTTAGTTTGTGCAGTATTAAATTCTACTAAATATATTGTGCTTAGTGTAGTTAAGCATCTAGCCTTTTTTGTCCTAATTCCATAAATAAATATATGAACTTTTTTTGATGTGAAAAGGACACAGAGCTACTGTGTACCCAGGCCTTGGGGAGAAAGTAGGGACAAGAAAGGGCATAACAGATATTAAAAATTAGACTCCGAAATTCATACTTTTAAAGTAAATGTTGTCTTCTCCTGCTTACATTACCCTACTTCTATGAATCTTCTTCCTTCCACATCTGAACTGTGAAGCGAAGAGCTATGTGTGACTACAGCCAAGTGCGCATCTGACTACAATTTACCAATGTTACAATGCAGACTAGAAAGTACTAAAGAGCAAGAGGAATCAAAGCATCAATGTTGCGTTTTGGTCATTTTTCATTTCCTCATTGCACTAGAAAGCACAAATATATGAGGTGTGAATACCATCTCATGAACAAGAGGTCAGTTCCAGTGTGTGTAAAATGTTACTGTTGAACAAACTGTATTAACTCTTTTCACCATTTGTAAGGCAAATTAAATTAGGGTTCCAAAGGAACTGGAAAACAATACCATACCATCCAATTTATGTCTAGACTTTCCACCCAAAAAGCATAATAAGAAGTATCTGCTGACTATATCCATCTTTTCATTTTTCTAAAAATACAGCCTGTTTACTTCTCTGTAGTAACTTATAATGTTAACTTCTAATATGAGCCTTTGAACAGTATTCCTCAATGTCATTATTTCAGAATTTTATATATGCAGATATTTCAGGTTTAGGCTGATAACAGTATTATTTACCAAAAAAAATGCTTACAGAAAGAAAGATGTCATTATGAAAAAGCTTAATATGTGGGCTACTCAGTTCTGGGGGCTTTTTTTAATCTCTCTTGTGAAGCTGAAATTATAACCTGTTTACTTTCCAGTTTCAGCTTTCTGATACTCTGGTTTGATTTCAGGTTACTATCAGCCAACTGTATTCCACGCAGAAATTGGTTATTGAGAGTCCAGGAAACACATAGCTGTGAGAAGACTCTGATCCTGAAGCAACACTGGACCATCTTCAGCATCCTACAGTGCCACATATAGATGCGTAAACTCACTGCACATGTCTGAGCTTTTCTGTTTAGCAGAAGAAATGCCTGAGAGACTCAGTTTTTGGCAACCAAAGTTGTATTTTCTAATGGTTCACATGTTCTAAATTATATTGCTGTGATTTATAATAGCACGTAAGGTAATCTTGAAATCTGTGTGCTTGTATGTCCCATGTGATGGAATAGTTCCTGCCCTACTTTGACAATAAAACTTCGTTAAACTACCTGTAACCAGATACATTATTCTGCTGCTGACCTTGTCTCTCACTGAGCACGAAAGATGTGTTGGGTTTAAAAACCCTCACCCAGTTACTAGGACTTAAGTTCTTATTGATCCTGTATCATTTAAAAATATGCTGCATCTGAATTAAATTACTAAATACATAGTTCATTTTAAAGATTAAAACCAGAGGTGAACAGAGTTTTCGTCTCCTGGACAAGCTGCATTGTGTGGTTTCTTTAACGAGCATCCCCTGACATTTCAGGAGGTGACATAAAAATTTCACTAGTTCTTTCTTTAGTTTCCAAGAATTAATAACCAGTCTCATCCTCCTTTTAACAATTAACAGATCAGAATAGCAGAATGTAAGACTTGCATCACCAAGGCTTGGGAGCTTTAAAATGTATTTTCACCACAGAGTCCTTTTCTAAATTTGTTGAGATGCAGCTATTAGCAGAAAGCACCACATCACTTTATGCAAAGTTTCCCTTTTTCACAAAGCTCCTGAATTTTGCAGAAGAAAAAGAACCTAACTATTACAATAACTCTAGCGCTGTAGGTCATGAATAGGCAGCAAGCTTTGCCTAGCAGAAGTGGAACCCTCAGTATAGCGTTTTATTGATTATTATTAAATCTGTAGAATAATCAACACTTTTAAGACAGTATGTTAAAAAAAAAAAAAAAGCAAGCAAAAATTTTGATCAGGTTCCGTTCAAGTCATTGCTGTGCTCGAATTTGTTTTCTCTTAGACATATGCAGAAGAATTAAGCAGTGCAAAGCTTTTTTAGTGCCATACAGGAAAAAAGCTTCCTTTTTTTTTTTTTTCCAGGGGATTGTTGTGGGGTTTTTCTAAGAACAGAAACTCAAAACTTAGTTCCATGACACAGTGGCCTTTAAAAACCTCCCCTTATTTTTCTTTCTTCCCAAAATTCATCTTTGTTTAGAACTTATATTGTTTTGTGTTGTTCATGCTGTGTGATAACATTATTAAAGCAGAGGATAGACAAAGTGTCGTAATTTAGAACAAACTTCCATTCCTCGCTACCATTTAAAGTGTATTTTGTAATTTTGTACCATTAGATTGAAATGTATAGTAATGCATTCCATAAACAATACAGTGTACAGAATAAGATACTGTGACTACCTGAGACTACAAATGTAGCCTTCATTCTTGCTTCCAAATAAAATGCAAATACAGAAATAATTCTCCTCTTATTAGGTGTATAAGTATTGCAATGTAAATTGCTTTTAGTGAACATTTTATTAAAATGGAATTTAATTATTTTAATAGGTAAAATACATTAGATGCTGTATTTTAAATCTCCACATTCACAACCAGATAATTAAGTGCACTTAATGGTGAAAGTGTAGGGAAAGAAAGTTTGATTCGTATTTAAGCTTCCAGTGAACTCAAAGAAATGTAACATCTTCCACTTTCAAAGGACACAGGCTTGGAAGGGCTGCCAGATTTATACTCTAAGGAACTTGGGTCCCTAAAACAGTACATGCAAAATCCTTGTTTAAAACAGCTTAATTACTGGAACAAGCACTGCATACCGTTTCAAGATCTGAGAATGTATGCTAGGGAACAAAATAAACAAACATCCTTATAAATAGTGTAGCCCTAAATTATAAAGAGGAACAATTCCATCAGTAACATTTTTACTATTTACATCTAAGTTTTCACCATGTTTACAAAAAAATAACACTTTGTTTTCAAATAGAGGCCCTTGCAATACATAACAATTTCTTCCAAAATACCAATACCTTTCCGGTGAAGTTCTCTATCATTGCTTCCAAAAAGAATACAGCTGTAGGTGGTACATGCTGTCATATAGATGTGCAGTCACAGGAATGTGAAATTTCTTACTAATTCTCTCAAAAGTGTGAAGGAGATAACTTCTCCGTTAATGGCTGAAAATTCTGTTGTTAAGTTTTGGTGATTGATACAACACTACTGCACTCCTAATTCCTGCCATCTGCTCCTACTTTCTGTCTCAAGGTTACCACTCAGATTCTCTCTCCTTTAGCTATTTATACCTGTAAAGGAGCAGTAGTAACCTTCAGGATACATTCTACAGAGAGGACCCATCAAGAAAAATACAAAAAAAAAAATAATTCAGGCTCTGTAATTTCCCCCTCTCCCCGATCCATAGTGCAGAGGTTAAGACAGCTCACTTTCTCAGTCAAGGAAAAATTAGTTCTTACTCCAAATTAACCATCAGCTTACCATACAGTATTTATACATTACTTACTAGAAGTAACCTAAGAAAACTTCTGCTGCTAAGGACCGGAAGTCTGTGTAATGCTATCTAACTTGTTAACAAAAGTGCAAAGCTACCAAAGGTATTGGTATTTACTACTCAAACCCAACACAATTGCTGCATTTTAGATGTCTGTTCCCTCTCTGTTTTGGACAGATCTGTGTGTTTCCTTTCCTTACCAACACATATGTAAGTGCACCCTCCACTAGTATTAGTTATGTGCATGTCAGTTGCCTGTGACTGGAAGATACCTGGAAATAGTATTTTTTCCCTACCGAATGTCCATTTTAAGTAATTTTGTCACAACATACCCAGTTCTTTACAAAAGCATAGCTTACCAAACGCGTTACCATTGAAATCCTACAAACTACAGAAGGAAAATACTTAGAAACCACATCTGGCTTAGGAAGTCCAGCGCAGAAAGAACGGTTGTAGGCTGGGATGACTTTAGTATTATGTTCGTATCCACTCGCCCTGTTCTTACTCTTGGCTAGGCACATGCTCGTCGTCGCTGATGGAGGCAGCGAACTGGAGAGCTGGCGCTGTGGTCCAGCCTCGGAGTTGCTGTGCTCTTACAGCTGCACCTTCTGTGCTTCACCAGTTCCGTTTACGTTGCAATACTCATTAAATCGCTCTCTTGGCACGCTGTCAGGAGCTTTGTTGGATTTTGTCAAAGCAGTGTAAACAACAGGAATAGTTAAAACACAAAGGAATGATCCCATGACTTATGTACAATGTCCACTATTATAAAGAGTATAACTTTTTTCCTTAGAATAGAAGGGAGCTCAATAAATATCTTTAATAAAGCTGTAATGTCTTAGCAAAACAAGCTTGCTTTTGTATTAAAAATGTTTGCCTGTTCCTGATCTCAAAATTTTAGCAAACTATTAACCTCAGCAGTATGCATCAAAATTTGAATGTTTACATATACTGAAGCTTGTCATGACTTTGACAGTATGAACTTGGAAACAGCGCTCTGAGAGGAAAAAAAAAAAAAAAAGGACAATTAGTTTAATATTAGTAACTGTTTAAAGGACAGGCATTTCTGTTTTGTGTTACAGCTTCTCAGGAGGTTCTACTGCAACTGAAAGCTCAGTCTCAAAATGCCCAGGTATATCAGAGCTGCCCTGGAGGAAAGCAACCCAAGACAGTAGCAGGTGAACACTTCAGATACAGTGTTGAAATAGACCAAGAAGGATTTTAACTTGCTACTCACATTTCTAGAAGGGTATTGCTATATAAAACTTCACCAAGTTTCCAGGCATTAAAAGCATTACTTCCACCCTCTTAACATCAGCAGGAAGAATAATTTTATAGAGAAGCACCAGCCCCTCCACTTTTACTTCCTGCAATGCAACATAAATGCATCTCTCCAGATACCCAGCACGGACCATACGTACATGTAAACAGAGCCATGAAAGAGCTGTGCACTGGCTGTTTTCCTGAGTTTTCCATAATGATCTACAGTGAAATCCTGGCATTATTCAAGTCAGGAGTATACTGATCGCTTTGTTCCACGGTTCTTAACACAGGCATAATTATTTCATGCTCTTAGGAATGTTTTGCTTAATGACCTTTATAAAAAAAGAAGGAAGGTGTGCAGCTCTTTTACTGAGAATTTACATTCTTACTTTTTTCAGTATTTTAGAGTATAAGAATAGTGCATGAGCCCTTAATGTGAAAGCAGGAAAAAAGAGAGAGAGAAGCCAGTAATTCTTCCAATGCTGTGCATTTTTACAACTGTAAAAGGAAAAAATTCAGAACTCTCAAACCTGTTTCACAGACATACGCACCTTCAAAGGATTCTTCAGCTTGCACAGGAAATAATGTGTTGCAAGAGATGCTTCTTTCTACACTACTTACCTTTTTTACTGTTAAGCCCAGTATCTACTGAAGCTTTACAAGAGGGGGAAGTGATGGTGAGTAGTGCATTCAAATGACTACTCTTCTGTGTTCAAAGAACTATGGAGACCTGTAAAGAATGTACAGGCTTTCCACTGAAAGAGTGCACCCCATAAATATTTATACCAGTCTTTGGCAATATGCTAATCCAAGGCAAGTAATCTTCCCTCTCTTAAAAAGAAGCGTGAAAAACAATTAAGGTGATTTAATTACTGCCACGCATAGACAGCAGATTTTGAACTCCTGACAGATGAACATTCATCACAGTGCCATGTTATCCTAACCCCATAACAGAAGACTCTGAACAGAACAGACAATTAAACCTAGATCATTTCCCCTACCTTCCTGCAGTACTTTGGGCTGGTTCCAAATCCCAGGGAAGCCAATGGGAGCAGAAACCAGGCTTTTCAAGTACTGATTGAAAGCCCCGGCTTTAAATAAAACAGAAGTAGTTTGCATGCAAGTTTGCAGTTCTTCATGACACCAAAGTAAATTTAGCTTCACAGTCCTTTTCTGAATCATTTAAATCTGAATTTAAGTGTAAGCAGCAAAAGATTGCTTAAGGAAGGTTTAATTTTGATGTCCTTCACAGTTACCCACTATAGAGTTTCAATTATATTAAACCTTTTGGTTTTATATACACCTATAAAACCATTGGGCAGCTATTTCTCCTCTAAGCCCTTAATCCATGGGCACAGAAATCTGCATAAAATGAAAATCTTTGGAGATGGAGTTTTTCTGAGAGTGCTAACAAATCTCTATCATTTCTTATTTCTTAAGTTAGGGGAGGGAGGGTGTTTATAAGCACATCCTCCAAAAGTCATGCTCCGAATCTTTATAAAATACTACATTAACAGTAATGCAACCGAACAAGAAGAGTGCTTCACTTAATGTTTTATCCTATTGGGCCTTTTGATTTTATAGAATTAGAACTACTTCGTTTTGAATACGCTTTTTTGAGACTAAAGTTGCAACTGCCATGTGTCTCAACCTATGACCACGAGCAGCAGCCCTGTGCTTTGCTGATGCCGGCTTGCTAGCATTCGGTACGCACGTGGTCTGGTTCTGATTTTTACACTGCTGCCCGATGTAATCTTTGGTAAGGCCTTGCATTTCTATAGCCCCAGTGACCTCATCTATGAAAATACAGAGAACTGTGTGTAGGCAGTCTCTGAAACCTGCTTTGGAAATCTATGCTTCTATAAAATCTTAAAAGTACAAAAATGTACTGGCTATGAAAAAGTGAGTACGCGATTCTCGTCTGAGAGAGGTTCTACCTTTTTTTTTCACAAAAAATAATAATAATAAAAACATTTTAGCTGTTATCAAAGCACAAAAATGTTGTGCTTATAATTAACACAGTTTGCAGGATTTTAGATTGGCACCAACTTTCTGAAGCACTCAAAAGCATTTTACTGTTCAGTCTCAGCAAATACTTTCTTGCGTTTTGAATTTCGGATCACATGTCTGAAGAGAACACATAAACATCGTATTTTCTGGATGACAACGTTTTACGCCCATTGCCCATAGTTTACAGTGTGCCAGGGGATGTTTCTAGCCCTCTATCAATAAGCACAGCTAGCTGAGATTCTGCAAGGCACCAGCTCTGCACTGCCCAGGCACAGCCATCAGAATATGGCTACTCCTTTCAATTCCATTTAAGGAGAGATCCCTCCTATTTTTTGGCAAAGCTTCCTTCTTCTCTAAAGCAATTAATAAACACAGAATAAGGAACGGGCCCCAGAAGCCCCAAACACTACATTTTACTTAAATGAAGAATCAACCTTAGCATCACGTATCAGTTTAAGAGCACGTTGTTTCATTGACATAGCTATCTGAAGAAAGGCTAATTCACACCAGATTATTCCATGTAATCCTGTAATGCATGATAGCTTTAAAACAAGCTTGTGTAGGGAACTAGTAGAGCTCGCTATTCTCCTTTAAAACCTTTCATGCTTTTGGCGAGAGTTTACGTGTAACTTGGAAAACAACAGTAAGAACTTTCTTCTGTTTGCGTGCACAGAGCTTTTACTCTGCACGTTTTCAAAGCAATTGGTACCAGCCTAACTGCAAGATGGTTTCTGAAGGAATTAAACACCTCTTTATATTTGGCCGCATTCTCACACTGTGGCTTATGTATGATTTTTTTAGAGGGGAGGGAGGGCAGGCTGTGTTTCAGAAGCAGTGTGCGGGTTGTCAAAACTGCAGGAACATTAGTCTGAAACTCTCTCTGCTTCACGTCTTTTCCCCAGTAAACCCCCTGCTTCTAGCTCTGATTCTGTACCAGCTCTTTCAAGAGGCGGGTTATCTGAAGGCTTATTTTCAAGTATGGGGAATTTTATAAAGAAGCAACTTCTTCTAAGGTGCTCATAGTGGGCTTTAAGATGTTTTACATCTTCAGAGGAAATGAAGACTTGAGAAAACTCACAGTATGCTCGGTTTCGAAAAGGAACATAATTTTCCAAGGACTTGCTGAAGAACATACATCCACGTCAGAACATTTTCTGCGTTGTGGCAATGTCCTGAATTTTGAGATACTGTATCAGAAGAAAACGAGGCAAAGCTGCAGAAGAGCCAGAACAAAACTCAACCGAAACCTGCCTATTTTCCACCCGTGCTAGTGAAGCTTCCTCACGTCACAGCTCTGCACAAGGTGCCCGTTATAAGAGCACAGGGGGCTGTCATGGACTTACAGGGCGATCTGCCTTGTGGCTCCAGCCGGCTGACAGCCATTTTCAGCTCTAGCCCTAAACGCTGCTTATGGCCAGCAACGCCCCTGGCTATCGTGAGGCACGCTGACAGCTTGATCCCCTCCGCACCGCACGCGTTAGGGACGGGGCACAACCAGGGTGCAAAACTAAGAAGCATCCTGTTACGTTTTGCTATACAGAAAAAAGATTTGTAATGGTGAGCTTTTTCACTTTTTTAAAGCTTTTTTTATTCTTACAAACCCATTTTCATTGGTACTTTTTGCTTCATTTCAGGACTCGGGACACCAGTAGTAGTCAAGCTCTAGGCTTGCAATGCAAGAGAGCAGACTATAGAAATCATTTCAAGTGTCCAGCGCTATAAAGTCCAACTGTGTGCACAACAAACACCTTTCCCAACAACAAACAAATACTGAAAAATAGGTAGCAAAATAAGCTGAATAAATTATAAATACTTGAGAAATGTGGTGCAAAATGTAACATAAGGAGAGCTGAACTAAGGCACTTGTTTTCATTCATTACTGAGGGCGCCCTCTCTGTATCACATCGTCACTCCTCAGCGAGAAGGTCATCCAAAGCAGTCGCTGCTCCCCAAATCTGAAAATACAGAACTGTGTGCGAGACGGACACCATCTTTTACTTCACAGTGCATTACTCAAAGGTGTTACCAAAGTTCTCCTGATAAACCCAGCATCAGCAAATATTTTAACTCTTCCTTTGTCCCGGTTTTAGACTTGTCAATGGTGTGAGAAGAAGTCACCAGTCTATTTTAAGGAAAAACATTTTTGCAGAAGTCCCTGTTGGCTGCTATGAGCCAGACAGGATCTACACAGAAGCCTGGGGAAGGCAGGGAGCAGTATCAAAGTGTGCTGAATGACAAAAACCAGAGCAGCCCAGTCTAGCCCCAGATCCAGCCCCGAAACAGGCTGCCTGTTGTTCAGAGCCGCCACGGCGAAGGTGGGACGGGCAGGCAAGCCTGTCAAGAGTTTGACAGATGCTTGCAACAGTGAGTTGTATTGTTAAGGAGTCCACTGAACTAAAACAGTAATTAAAAAAAAAAAAAAAAAGACAGAGTACACCATTGCTGTCGCAGTACTGTCTTCAGAATGGATGCGAGACCGGGAAAACTGGGATCCTAAGTTAAATCTGCAGCGAACACGCCGCCGAGTTTTCACACAAGTCCTCCGTGCATCTCTGACTAATCGGGTAAGTGAAGTCAAGCCCAAATCAAGCCCTCAAAAATTCACTTCAAGAGGGGAAAAGCAAAGCCCACGCTACTCAGTCTCCTTGTTCTCTCCAAACAAAAAAAGAGAAAAAAAAAAAAAAAAGGAAAACGATTCCACAAGCCACAGCAATGCGAGCCTACGCACATCCACGCTCTCGCTGACAAACCCGAAGCGCCCGCTTAAAAACCACCGGGTGTCGGGGGGTCCCCGCGACGGGCTCCTCGGCTGTCGCCCTCCCGAGTCGGGCCTCGGGCCGCGGAGCCGCGGCCGCCGCCCCCCGCCCGGCCGGGACCCCCGCGGCTCCCCCGCGGCTCCCCGCGCCCGGCCGGCGTCAGTAGCGGGGGGCGGCGGGGGGCGGCGGGCTGGCGGCGGCGGGGGGCGGCGGCGGCGGCGGGGCGGGGGGGCCGCCCCCGGGGGAGCCGCCGCAGCAGCGCAGCGTGTAGTTGCGGCCGCCGTTGTTGTCCCAGTACTCGCCCTGCGGGCTGCGGTAGCGGATGGCGAAGTGGAGGGCCGAGCCCTCCCGCAGGCTCGGCGGGACGCAGAGGGCGAAGCTGTAGCGCTGGGCCGGCGGGTCGCCGGCGGCCGCCGGGGCCGGGGGCAGGGGCACGGCCGGCACGTCCAGGAAGGAGAGCCACTCGTTGAAGGTGTAGCGCACCGTCACCTCCTTGGGGCCGGGGCAGCCCTGCACCTGCACCGTGCCCCGCACGTCGGTGGGCGCCGGGGGCCGGCCCAGCCGCTCCAAGCAGACGCGCTGCCGCCGCAGCCGCTCGGCGCTGGGCTCCCCGCCGTCGGGGAAGTCGGGCACCAGGCGCAGGGCGGGCGGCGGCGGGTCCTCGGCGGGCGGCGGCGGGCCCCGCTCCTCGGCGGGCGGGCTCTGCAGGCGGGACAGGGCGGCGGGCGGCACCTGCGGCTCCTCGGCGTCGCTGAAGTGCTTGACGCTGGCGAGGCTCAGCCCCAGCGAGTCGGCGAACTGCACCCGCTTCTTGCACTTGCTGCAACAGTCTTCGCCCGCCGCCGCTTCCTCCTCCTCCTCCTCCTCCTCTTCCTCCTCCTCCCCCTCCTCCCGGTGCTCGCCGGGGCCGGGGGACGGCGGCCGCCCGCAGCGGCGCAGCTCCAGCAGCAGCAGCCGCTCCCCCGCCGCCGCCTCCCGCTTGGCGTCGCGGGGCACCGGCGGGGCCGCGCCGCGGAGCCTCCGCTGCTCCTCCGCCGCCGCTGCCGCCGCCAGCTCCTGCCGCGGGCGTGCGGGGCTCGCCATGGCCGGGCGCCCCGCTGGGCCCGTCCCGGCCGCCCCTGTGGCGGCAGGCGGACGGGCCGGCACCGCTTTATCCGGCGCCCCCGCCGCAGGCCCCGGGCGGGGGGCGCGCCCCCCCGCCGGGCCCGGAGCCTCCCCGCGGGGCTGGGGCTGGGGCGGCCGCGGCGCTGCGGGCGGGGGCGGGACCTCCCGGGACGGGCAATACGGAAACAGCCGCGGCCGCGACGGGCGGCCACGCACGTCCTCCCGCCCGGGGGCCGCCGTTACCACGGCGCGGAGGAGGCGGCGGCGAGCAACGCCGCCCGCCGCTTTATGGGCTTTGGCGGAGAGACGGGGAGAAACGGCGGGCGCGCCCGCCGGGCCCACCGGCGTGTGTGTCGTGTCCCGTCCCCCCCGAACCCCCTCCCCCGAACCCCGCCGCGGAGCCAGGCCGGGGCCAGGGGCTGCAGGAGCAGGCTTCGCCACTCTTAGAATTAGTCGCCATCACCATCGACTTCATCACTACGTAGGCTTCCGCCCGTCGGAGGTGACCCCGAAGAGGCAGCCCGGGGGCACTCAGCAGGACGTGGCCCAGCACCACGCGGCATCACCGCGGAGCGACAGCGGGCCCCGGGGCGGCGGCGGGCTGAGCCGGGGCCTGCCCGCGGGCCGCGCTCGGCACCTCTTGTCCATCTTCTGCAGCCGAGAGAGTTTGTGAGACACCCCCCACCCTACGCACCCACCCCCCGGCTTTCACGTTTAACTAAATGGGTTTCAACCCATCCTCGCGGCAGAGAAAAGCCTCGAGACCCGAGCTCGAGGACACAACCCCAAAGGTAAAAGGAACACCAAAGGCTTTTTACTTTTTACGGTACGATGTCATTTGTAACCAAATCTCTTTAACCATTTTTCACCCACACTCGGTACCAGCGGAACTCTTATTTGTGGAAAATCAAGTCCAAAGGCTCAGGAGGCACACACGTGTGCACATGCACCCTTTTTGAAGGTCAGACTGTCCTCAAAGTTTCCAGTTAAAAACAAAACAAAAAAAAAAGAGGAAAGACAAAATACAGGCTTTTACCTTTTAAACAAATAAAGAGAAGCAGAATCCCCCTCAGTTTTATCTTCTGAGCATGATGTATAGTAAACAGCATCCTCATAACGAGGTATTTTTATCAGTGTGGTAAGATCCAGATCTGAGAATTTTCCAAACTTAATTCTATACATTGTGCATGCCACTGCTATTGTCTGGGGGCGATTTGCACGGATGATTGCAGAAATACCACATTATTAAACTTCCCTCCATTCTTTTTCTCATGGAAAAGACACTAAAAAGCATATGCAAGTAACATGGTACTTTCTGAAGCAATGCATTCTCACTATGGATTTATCAAGGGGGTTTTTTGTTTGTTTTGCAGAGTTTGTTTTATTTTTAGCATCAGTCTGGTTGCCAAAAAGCAGCCTCCCAACGTGAGTGAATACAGTGCAGTTCAACTGAGTGTGCAGTCTGGGTCTCGCAGAGGAATGAATGTCAAAGCAGCAGAAACACCACGAAACAGCTTTCTTAGCAGATATTGCTGTGAGGATGTTCTTACTACGCCTTGACCAAACAGTTGAGCAGCGAACAGTTAACTTAGAAGTGCCAGATAATCTGACTCCTCTAGCTTCTGGTCTTGCACTCCACATTTGTTAGTAGTTTGGTTTAGAGCATTGTAAGAAGAGGACCGAAGGACAAACATTCTCGCTGGCACCAGCTGTGCTAATGGAAAACACGACACATACCGGTTTGCCATCAACTGCTCATCACCACCACTCTGCTGCAAGCGTGAGCCACCCATCCGAGGCTTGTGGCACCTCAAATTACCAAGCTGGAAAGAAGAGAAATGAGTAGATGATGTGTAGGTAATGGGGCTTAGTGCTTACAATACGTTCAAGATTCTTTACATAAAATATGACACTACTACTTTACTTTCTCAAAGTAATATCTATTTTAAGATGAGGAAAAACAGAAATGAAGAAACCAGCCCTTACTTCCTCCTGTGCTGTTTATTCCACTAATGCACGCTTCCTCAGCTTGCCAAATCATTAACAAATGTTTTAAGCAGCAAAGGGAAAAAAATGTGCCATTTGCTGATAAGGCAAAGCCATTTGGACTTGTAGAAATTACAGAGGAATGTGAAAGGTTCACACAAAATGAGGGACACTGAAAAGAGAAACACTGTAAATATTGATACAAGTTGAGTAATATTGTAGCATTTAATATACATTTCTTACATATTCCACAACTCTGGGAGACAGGCCTGCAAAAAGGACCACTGTTCACAGAAATTAAGCAAAAGCAGTTGAGGCAACAGGAATCCATATTGCAGGAAAATAATTAAAATCAGGCAATTAATGGCATACACGGGGAAGTTGGATTTTTAGTGGTAATTGATTGCTACCGTTCTGAAAGGGAGTAATTTAAAATGAGATCAACCTTTCCAACAGATGTTCAACTACGTTGCCAGTGGACATTAGTTAAGGAGGCATTTAGTGTTTTCTCTTAAGTATTTCAAAATGGTTTCTCTTAAAAGAACGGGGCAACCGGGGTCTCAGTCCCTAAGTACTATTTACCACGTTTGTTATTAAAGAAAATGTTGAGATAAAAGCAGAGGGATTTCCTAGTAAAAGAGAGAGAGCGGATTCTCAGTCAGGAGGCTTTTTGCATTCCCTGCGTCTTGACGAGTTATGTTTAAGGTCATAAACACACACGATGAACACAGCACCTTCTTCTTTCATTTCCCCCCTTCTTGTTTCCCAACTGCTCACCTTGTCCCCATCCTTCATTCACCACACACATCTTGCAGGAGCATTTGCATCCTAAGATGGCTACTAAATGACATTTAAAAAAAAAAAACCAAACAAAAAAACCCACGCAAATCACTGGTAAGCGACCCATGGTGTTGCTTTCACAATTCTCACTGATTGCATGGGTATATATTTCTCAGGACTCGCTAGATCAAATATTTTGGGTCGGAGCTCTATTTGATGTGCAATTTAATAAATTGGTCAAGCTGCTTGGATAAATAGTCGTCATCATTGGGCCACAAAATGAACACCAAAATACTTGTTTACAGACACCCAGAGTCAAGTTACTGGAGGATTCTGTTGAGTCAACTCAACCACACAATGTAATCCAGAAGGTCATTCAACCACTGTTCATCATTTCTTTTTATGCGCTTTTAATGTTAGCTTCAACCTTCAAATCAAAAACGAGCAGATTTTCCAGTTAGTCCAAGAGGAAAGTATTCTACTCCTCGATGTACCTAGTTCAAATATGCCAAATCTCTCCAATTTCCCACTCAAGTCTTTTCTAAGAAAATCTCCCTTGACATTAGTTTATCAGAAAACATGAATGAGTAATAACTCCTAAGCACTACGAAACAATTCACAGGGATTTAGAAATATGCAGGGATTATCACAGTTCATACACAAAATTAGTAACATCTTTTCTCAAATTCTAGCAGCATTTGTTCGGAATGATCGTCTTGCTTCACTCTGAAAATCATGTAGTTCTTCATCCCAATTTTAACCGTCATGTTGCTTGTACAAAAATGGCAGGGAAGATATTAATAGCCTCCTCAATTATTAAATAATAAAAAAATGCTCCCTATCCCATGGGAAATTCTGTCTTCTCTGTGGTTTTAATAAGGATGGGATTTCAGTTTACTATGTTTGTGAGGATGGTCAAACACTGAATGAAAAACTCAGTGGCTCTATACAATCTGAATAGGAATGATTCAGAAATTAGATTATTATACCTAATTTTCTTCTTTATGGAAGAAAACCAAGCAGCCGTACTCCAAAAAGGCATGCATTAGATCTGTAATGGAAAAAGTACCGAAATGGAAACAAATATTTGGAAGCGATTACTTTAGTTTCCAAATCTTAAATATGAAGATTTAAACCTAATTTCTGCAGGATGCTCAGCCAGCAAAATCCTTCAGAGCTTTGAGTGTCTCAGACAATCGCTTTTAGAGATGTCTGCCTCTCAGCAGACTTGCTTCTAATGTTCCTTATGGGATGTAGGGATTGCTTTAAATATATGAAAATATATTTATTCAGTATTCCTGAATTGCAGCAATGGCTGTGTTTCCCATAATGATGTAGAATATCCTTTACAATTGCTAATACCAAGTATTTGGCAATAAGGCGAGGAATGTCCGTCCCTTCATTGGGGTGAAATGCTAACCTCTTCGAAGGTGGAGTTTTGCAACTAATTTCAGTAGAGCTGAGATTTCTCTGCATCTGGCATAAAATCAAGCCCATTCTCTGTGATAAGCAAATGTGTGGTAATGGTACAAAGGATTCTTTTTTTTTTTTTTACTTTCTGTTTTGCAGACATTGTATGGAAAAGATTCCAAGTGCTTGAACAAAAACTAAATTCATATTGGAGTTGGCATTAACTGTGACAAAAACATGTTGCACAAAACCTTTTCATTCACTAAGTTTTCTGAAGTGTTGCTTGGTTCCTGTGCTCTTAGACATGTCAAGAATTGGTTTAATACCTTTGATATTTATAAGATATTTATCTAAATTTTTTATATTCATGTGGTACACTGAAAATCTTAAGTCATTTATCAGACTTCTAAACAGTAAACTATATTATGATAAAAAACCCTCCCATGTACGAGCTGCCGTCCTAATAGAGAGACTTACTGTTGCTTTTCAACAATTTAACCCAAATAGACAGTCTTTGAAAAGGAAAAGTTCAGATTGTCAGTGAGAAAAGTGGTTTCAGCTTCCAAAATGTATTCGCAGCACAGGAGTTGAAAAGGGTTTTGTTTTATGGGTTTTGTCTGTTTTAATGTGGTTCTCCAGAAAGTTGCAGAACCACATCTCTTTCAAAGGTTTCTGATGAACACTAGGATCCAGGTTCTCACATGTAAACCCTCTATGTTTATATATAATTTTTACTTAGCAATCTAGGAAAAATATAATTTGGATCAAATTCTTGCCCTACATTATGCTAGTATATTGCTTTGGACTTTGGTGAGAAAGAAGCTCCATCTTATCCAGAGTAGTCTGATATAAAGGCATTGTACCCCCAAAACTGTTGCTGGACTATTAAAATAATCATTTTTTTTCTTGCCGTCTGTCTTAAATTGCTGGATTTTGCTCCTGCCCTGCCACCTAGCAGACTGTCTCTGGAAAACAAAAACCAATGTCTTCTTAAAACTCTGTAATAAAACTTATTTGCACAGAAGATACATTTACCTCTTTACTAAGGACAGTCCAAAATCCCAAATGCTTGACATACCCTCCAAAATGAACTCCTAGAAAGTATATAAAACATAAATTACAAAAAACACATCTCTAGACCAGCTTTTCGAGTTGTCAGCACATGAACATTAGACGTCCAAGGCATTAGATTTTTTTTCCCCCCTCTAAGGCATTAGATTTTTGCCCATTGGAAACAAGACACAAAGATGGAAAATGACATGAACTTGTACCCACATTAATTCTGTTTTGTACTTCTGTGTTTGTCTTTGTCACACGCAGTGAGGTGTGTAGCTCACTCAAAATCAATAGCAGCATGAACTCACTTGGACTCTCCCAAGGCAACGGAATTGGCCGGCTGGTCAGAAGGACCTTCATGACGTCAGCTGGCAAAACCTCTGCCAGTCTTTAGAGTTGTGTTTGACGTGGCATAGTGGAATGCTACCTGACCTCATCGGCTCAGACACCTCCCTGTCTTTTGGGAAAATAGAGTTGTGCAATACAATCTGTTCTAATAACTCCTGGCAAATGCAGGCCAACCTTTTCAGTCCAGCAGTCACAACCGGGTAAGTTGGATGTCAGTCTCATTTCTTTCACTTGGGTTAAAACACAGGAATAGGCTTTCCAAGTAATCTTGCTGTATAAACCCTATGTTAAAAATTGTTTGCTTGATTGTGCATTTGTTCAAACTATTGAAAAAAGAATAAATTCAGCCCTGTCTCTTTGTAGTCCCCCACGACAGCCTCAGTTACAGTTTGTTCGCAATTGCTATGCCATGATAGTAGATGGCAAAACAGGTACCTGATAGAGTACATCCTGTAAGACAGAGAATGTTTATCACAGTCATTTATACTGATCCCCATGACTTATGAACACTGTAACTTCAGTTGATGTGTATATATACACAATACAGTACTGCTAAAAGCACAAAAGAAGGCTTCAGAGTTGAATTTCAGTGAATAAAACAGATTATGTAGTGGTCTGAACAAAGAGAGATTTGCATTTCTAAAGAATGTTAATAGTTTTTTAGAGTAGAAAAAAAAAGAGCAGAAATACATGCTGCTTTAATATTCCTGTACCTTTCTAACAAGTAAACCTATACTTGAAAACTCAAGTGCGTGAACAAGAAACAGGACTGCATGATACGGCCTAACCCTGCACAAGCAAAGGACTGGCACAATTAGCTATCATTAACAGTATACAAACAAAAATCACTGAAATAGCCATATATCAATGCAGGGATGCTCAATCCTGCATCACCAGAAGTAAAAAAAAAAGAGAGTTGTTGCTATCATTGTCTATAAATGCAGTTAAGTCTCACGGTCCCCGGGGAATTCAGTCCCACAGTTTCAGCACCTTCAGCAGGAAAGGCAGAAAAGAAGCTCCATCTGGTGGTGTGGTTGATTGTAATTGCTTTTAAATTTCATTTAATTGTAAATACATTCCTGCAACAAAATAAAATACTTAAGTAACATGTAAAAGATCACCTGTCCTGCAAATGCAACCAGCATTGCCTAACACTTTAACATCAGAAAATACTTTAAAATCAGGACCTTCTATTTGAAGCAAAGCAGAGTCGAAACTTTCAATACAAGGCACACGTGATCCTGTCAGGGTACTAGTCTAGGATAGAAACAGATCATCAGAAAAAAAGAAAGGGTGAGTTAGCACACTTCAAGAGGTAACCTGCTGCAGCCTGGGGTGGGGAGAAGAGAAGGCAGTAATCGTTGGTTAGAGGGTGAAGGAGGAGGAGGCATCTGAATGTGAAGTCAGGGTTGCTGCTGAACCTGTCATATAAAAGTTTATGGAAAGTTTACAGAGGCATTAAAAAAAAAATTATTGCTGTGTCTCATAGTAAGGAAACAAACCATTCTTCAATTTGTTGCTTTTATAAGAAATTAACTTTCTGCAATGACCAAATGGCAATTTCATTGGAAAAGATGCTATTTCCTGTCTTGAACTGTTCTATCTGAAAAACAGCTATTCAGCTGGTTCTAGCTGAATATTCCAGCTGAAAACCAGCTGAAAACCAGCTGTTCTAGTATGAAAACCAAAGCAGACACTTTAATCATGTTTTTTATGTAATAAAATGACTACATTTTAGGAAGCTTCTTTCTTCTTCCTGCCTCCACTATACTCTTATCACCTGAGCTGTGAAAATGGTAGACTTCTTGAATGCATTCACAAGTGCAATAGAGGAACCTGGATGCACAGAACAGCTTAGAAAAAATAAAGATCAGGCTGACAACACCTGTACTGGATATTTGCAAAGAATTGCTCAATAAGCTGCAGTGATGCTCATGGTCAAGTAAAATAATTTTGCCTAAGCCTACGAATAATTTTAGCAACTATTTAATTGAAAATATATGTGTAGATGCAACATCTGAGTAATTTTAGCGAAATCACCGCTTTGAAGGATTGGGAGATATGTTCCCCCAAGCTGATGTTAGAAAATGTTATAAGCATTATAAAATATAAAACTAATTAGCTAAATGATACTAGGTTTAGCCGCTGAAGTTCTATGCTTAGTTTCATGTACAAACTCGTGTCTGCTACTACTGCTTGAAGAACCCCTGGCAATTTCTCTCAAGACAGTATCCTAGCTGAAGTTTGTGCTAAAACCCAGCAATCTTAAACACAGATGTACATAAAACTTGTCCTGCAAACTCAGGTAAATAAAATATGTCTATTCTTTTGTAGTGCCCACATTTCAATGGGGATATATGCTTCATTTCATCAAATCAGTATGTCATTACTTTTCTCTAAAGTGTAGAACAGACCTTAGTATTAATTACCCACAAAAAAATTCACATTAAAAGAATGTTTAGAATACAGATTTGAGCACTAATATGCTAGAAATTGCCCCAAATCACATTGCCTTTGTAACCTTAATGCAGCCTTTTTGAGAGTATCATTTAGGTTACAGCCTTTAATTATGCATTCTCAGGCTATTTTTCCCTCAGGACTGTCTCATTAAGCACACAAGATAGACAGCTACTCAATGGCGTTGTCACTGCTTTTCTCTACATTGCTCGATGTGTAGCTGTAGGCCTTGTTTATTGAACAGTATTCCAGTCCTGCTCTGGATATATGATCGGATTTTCTCACTGGATCCTCCACAGTGCTCAGCACCACAGTATCTTCCGAGTGCTTCAGAAACAGTTGACTACTATGAGATGAAGTATTCCTGATTTTACCACTAGAGAGCTGAGCTGCGGAGAGGTAAAGGCAGAAAGTGTCCACTTAGAATAAGTGCTTATTTTGGAAGTGTGCAGCTTGACTTTTGAAGTTGCTTATCAGTATAGAAGATTTTTCATGGGTTCAGAGCATTGCTCCTTGTGATTTCAGCTAGAGCTGTAAGTGCACAGTACCTCAGAAACCTGACTGCTTGGGTTCTCAGGGTAGAAAGTTAGCAACATGCAATAGGTAACCAAGTTAGTTTAAGCAATTTGCATAGCATTGCTAGGTGCTTTTTATGTCAGGAGCTGCAATAAAATTTAGTCCCTTTAGGCTAGAAACGACTTGCCTCCATGGCAGGACCATCCTTTGCCTTCCTGCATTCTTTGCAATTCGAAGCAAATAAACTCCAAGTCCTCCAGCCATGTAAGTAGTATGTGATCGTGGCATTAAAGCCTTATCAAAGAATATTATCATGATTCATATTGTCGTGAATTGGGATTGCAACCTTAATAAAGTTATTTTAGGCTCTTTCTTCCCAGTACCAGCTTAGCGCAATTCAGGGCTGTTCCATCCATGAGCCATCTGCAGATAATACATAGTTCACATTATCATACAGTAAATATTTAAGTTTAGCTAAATATGTTTCCTTTGCTGGTATCTGGACTACTAATCTGCTGTAACTCTGTTTCTGTCTCCATTTTCATATCCAGCTGAAACAAAAAGACAAGTCCCACGTCTCCCATTTCTTTTCACTCCCAGACTGATGAGACATTTAAAGGCTGCTACTTCCGTGATTCAGTACATCATTTCTAATGTCTCTATAATATAATAGACTGTAAATGCAACCTATTGGTGCCAAAACTGAGTTGTTTATCTTTTTACTTGGTGAAGAAGGACTCAACTCACTTCAGTTTGAAAATATTTCAAGAAGAAGCCACGCTGTAAGGAGTTCAAAAACAATTCAGTTGAAAGAAGACACTTCGTTTTTGAAATAAAGATGTTCCTGAATAAGAAGTGGTGCCATTCACACCCTGCTCTGTCTCCTATCCAAACAACAGAAGCGCATGAGCACTATTAAACTGAACAGAAAGTTTTCACCACTCTACATTATCCTGTTCCCAACAGCAGTAAGCAGGTCACTGTCACTGTCCACTCATCACACTGGTCTTGTTGCTTTATACCATGAATAACTTTGCAGATGTTAAGGAAGTTATTCCAAATTTATAATGCTGTGAATGAGTGCACGATATAACTCTGAATCTTTTAAGTAAATCGTAGACTGTAGAGTCTCAATTACAAATTGGTTGCTGGTAGCTAATGTCCCTCTCCCCTACATACCACTACCTCCTAATCATATAAGTAGTCCTACCCAGATCCTTTCCATCCCAGCATCTTACTTTCAGACCTAAGGATAACTCAACAAGATCAAGAGTAGTCAGGCCAATCTTAGGGAACCAAAATTTGGAACCCTTAGTTATCTTGTGGAGTGATTTATTAATCAGGCTGGAGTCACGAGGAGCAGCAGCTTAACAACCAAGGGGGAAGAATGAACTAATGAACTGAGCAAGAGTTTAAGAGCAATGGATTTATTTTCATTCTGACTATTGAATGGATTCAGTGGTTAAATTAAGTTAAATTACTTCAATGGCCTATTTCAAGAGTATTTTTCTCTCCTTCCCCGTTTCCTTTTTTACCCATTGTCCTGAAGACTGCAGCTTAATTTAACTTAATTTTATATGCTATTTTCTACTTATCCCCCCAAGTGAAGAAAAAATGACATTTCTTATTCCTCCCACAAGAAAGATGCATCCATTTTCCAACAGAAATCACTTCCTTCTCACTCTAATAAACAAAAGGTTTATCGTGGCCAAATGCAAAGTGCTTTTATTTAACTGTGAAAGCCTGTCTTACTTTCAAATTTGAAGATTAATGACTCTATGTAAAATTCTAGGTCTCTTTCCTGCCATATGTTCAGGGGGTGTCTTATCATTATGGTTTGTGACCGAATCTATGTAGTCATCATTTCTTGATTCATATTACAAAACTGTAAGACCCATAATGTATTGACACTGAACTGCAACAAGATGCAAGTTGCTTGCTTTATTTTTCACATTTAAGTGCAGTGGATAAAAGCAGTGAGGTGGTGATCTTTCAGTATGTTCTGCAGAGAGCTCTAATCCTCCAGGCAACCAGTGAAGTCTAAAAGCTTATTTGAGATGCCGTTTCACGCTGATCCAATTTTTGCTGTTTGCTTGATTGAATGGATGGTGCAGTTTCTTCTTTGGATTTTTCATCTAAAATAAAATTCCAGGCATGTACAAAGGTTTGCCTGTTCCCTAACACATGTAGCCAGAAGCAGCAGCAGCCACTTTGTTGAGAAGCTAATCTGAACACAAACTGCTAGCAGGCAGGATACAAGGACAAAGCTCTAAAGATAAAATTAATTTTCCTTCCCATCATGGCAATTAGCAACTGGTTTGCTGTGAATGGGTTGTGTATCAAATGACACAGAAGCTCCTTGGACTTCAGCTAAAGAGCCAACCTGTAGTGGTAGAGCTTTTCTTCATTTTTTTTTTCCCTCAAACACTTTATGCATGAAAAAATAATGGAGGAAATTTCACATTTTCCCCAGCTGTTTAGATAAAATTCATTTATAGGAAACACAATTGTTTTAAGTTCACCAAAATGTAAACTGAAACCAAAATTCACAGACTGCTTGTCTTTCAAAGTGGCATTTTTAATATTTCATTCAAAATACAGACTTAAGAAACAGAAAGACCTTAAAGTCATTCTGCAAAAAAATAGAAGGGAAAAAAACCAGTAAATGAGACTGCATGTATGAACATTCCAGGGAAGAATGAGAGAAAAAGGAAAGCAGACTAGAACAGTCTGCTCACATAACATCTTACTGTGCACTCCTTCTCGGAAAGGTGCTTGGGAGACTTCCAGTCTTAAAAATCATGGGGACCAGAGGAAGAAGCTAATGTCATGTCTGTAAGTTATGGGCTTCAACTCATATATACACATACACACATATATGTTTATACTCTTACATAGGCTTCTGTGTTCTCATATACTCTCATGTGTTTATAGTCATATGTATGTGTATATTTATGCTAATTTGACAGTTTCCCTTCACATAGTCTTTTTAATACTTCCTGAACAAAACTTGCTTCCATTGATCCTATGATCCAGCTTAATATTAGCTGCTGTCAAGCACAGTGGGATGGTGGGGGCAGGGATAATATCTTTAGTGATATAAACACCCTGCAGGTTTTTACATGATGTTAGCCAGGCTCCTGTTCCTTACCTCTTTCTTCAAGGGCTCCATGAAACTCATTCCTCATACCGGAGCTTCCAAGTGACAGCAGAGAAATGGTTCAAAGCCTTATTAATATAACATGTACAATTACCAGGTGTTTATGGCATTTCTTTAACATTAATGTCAAAAATTTTGCAAAGAATTTACATATAAAACTTAAAAATGGGAACTTAAATTTACAAGTCTGAATTCACATTTAAGTCTCAGTGTGAGAATGTTTTCTGAAGGACACGGGGATACCCACACTGACTTTGGTGCAGGTTGTGAAAATGCCATGCTTTGGCCCCAAAATGCCAACATACGAATCATGCTTGGGCATTATGGGAGTAGTCCAAAATAGTCCAAGCACTAAAAATATATCTGAAGTGGAATGATAAGGACAGCCTGCTAATACAGAATAACATTTAAAAAAGTTTTTAAGTGAAAGCGATTTGAAACTTTAAGTCATATCTTTGAAAGTGATTTATAATATGGCAGGCTATTCAAGTCTAAGTCCATAATTGCAAATGTAATAACATATACATTTCTGAACAACTCAGTATGTAAATATTCTAATAATAGGAATTAAGTGAAATAGGAAAAGAGGATTTACTCCAAAATAAGTGTATTGAAACAGAGGGTAATGTGCAAAAAATCCTTCTTAACTTGGTTTTCCAGAAAAACTTGTTTTTTTCTAGTGTGTTTCTAGATTAAAACTTTGAATTTTGCTAAAATGAATGAAATGTACAATTCTAAATTTAAACTTGCACCCTTCACTTCTGATAATGCTACTTCGCTCCCTAAATACTTAGATCCTCCTGAAAATACTACCCTTACCTGGGAACGTAGCTTTTTAAAAATCTTGGGTTCTTCTAAATTACTACACAGCTTCTGTTGCTTGATTTCATAGCTAATAATAAAGACATCAGGCATCCAGGCAGTGATGGCTTAGTGACTACCTGCGTACAGGCTGGGTGACTGAGGCAAGCTCACCACCCAGCCGTAGAAAAAGAGGCTTCCAGCTGGCTGAGAGGACAGTTTCCTCTCTGCTCGGCTTTCTTCCTCTGCTGGCACCATCTTCAGCTTCTCTTTGCTTGAAACAAGCAACCACGTGACTTTGATGCTGCATTGCAAAAAGATGATTGAAATTTTACTGCTCTAAACTTACAGGGCCAAACTTTGCTGCCCATCCTCAGGCAAAACACATGCTGCCAGCCCCACGCGAGTTTGCAGAAGTGTGAAGTGCAGCCTGGGACCTTTTATGATTTGGGGATGTAAAAGAAACAGTTTAGTGGGGAAAAATGCCAGTGGTATTGCAATCCAAATGCTTATTAGCAATATGCATTAACATACAAAGGAGTGCACAATAACAAGTACAGGAAATATTACTGATTTATTGGTGGGAACGGCAAATCCTTTCCTGAAGCAGGCTGGAAGCTGTGACAGGAAGGAATTATTCTGCACTGATCTTAAGAGAAAATGCACCCCACTTTGAACATTAAATTTCTATACTTTTTTTTAAAAAAAAAAGGTGTGTACAGGAGGGAATGGTTAGTTTTATTTTCTCTTTGCTTTGTATTCTGTATCTTCATGATGGTGTATAAAGTAACGGTGTGATCTGCTGCAATCCCAGGAGCAGCACTAATGTTACTAGAAATACAATGCTCTAAGGATATTATCAAGGCAATTTTTGCAGGGACATCTAATATCCTTAGCAGACTCATTCATATAACTGGAAAAATTATGTACAGGTTGAGAACAAGACTGCTACGATGAGTTTAACATGATCATGTCAATTGTTTAGTCAGTTTGAGGAAAAATGGTGCCTGTTATCCATAGAGCTGGGGGAGGCGACCTTAGCCATGGAAAAGGCAGTAGCGATTCCCTGTCTTGTTATGGGACAAGGAGAGGGACACGTATTTATTGCCCATGGAAGGTTGAGGCGTGTGTGGAAGTGCTCCCTAGGATGTTTCCTAGAATATGAAGGAGCAACCAGGGGATCACAGCCACAGTTTGTTACCTTCTCCAAGGAAGTGTGAATAGGGAGCAGATTCCTGACTCTTCCTCAAACACTGTGGTGTAGCTTGCCCCAATGGGCATCTTGTAAGAGTGCATGTGCCTCGTCTTAGCTGTAATATGAACAACAATTGATCTGTTTAGAGGGAGAAAGTGCATGAAAATTCCCCATCATCATGCAGGGCCCAGCCAAAATCGGATCCTCAGGAGGCAAGTGGAGGTGAAGACTCTGCTTGAATATAAATGAAATACACTCCTGCTCCCAAGAACCTTGTCAGATGAATTATCCTTCTCATTTCTTCTCCCGCTGTAGTATCACAAAAGTGAGCGAGTGTGAGGTTTCCAGAGTATAGGGGGTTTTAACTCTGAAAGAAACAGGTTGGGTGGTGGTTGGTTTTTTTAATTGCATTTAAACCAAATCCAGCAACTCGGTCTATGGTTAGCAATGACTGTTCTTCCTGGCTTGAACAGCTGCTTTGGGGAGTAGCTTGGCAGAAGCTTTGTTTGTAATATCCTTGAAAAACAAGTCTGAGTGGGATCTTTTTTAAAATCCATCACTGCTCTGAATATTTGGACCAAAGTGTGTAAAAACAGGATATAAAGCTAACTATCCACGTCTTCATCATTCTTCCACCTTCCTCAGTGAAACAAAACGGTTGACACTGATCAAATAAACTGCTAGCTTTCACACCCTTACACACTTTATTAATTTCAGATGAACAAGGCATCAGAGGTATCTGTTTGTTTCTCTTCTTCAAAGTACTAATTACAATAGCCAAGGTTAAGAGATCTAGACAACTTCCTTCCTTCTCTTCTGCAGTCAATAATATTTAAGAAAGAGAAAGGTGACTGAAAAGAAAAATATTTTGATTAATCTTAAAGACACAAGCCAATTTCAAAATATCTGTGCGAAATACTTGCTTAGATTTGCTTTTATGAAACTCTAGGTATTTTAATAATGTTATTTTTTAAATCAGAAAATCCAGCAGAAAGAATGAGTTAAGATTGCTCTTCGATAGTGAAAAAAGTACATGAAAGAAGCAGCTGGGCTTCGCAACTAGAGATACTGTACATAATGTGAAGATTAGACTTTCTCTCCAAACTCAGTCATTTTATGCAAAACCAGAATCAAATTTCACCAGTCCCAGGAAATATTTTAGAGATCCTTCCCTACTCCACGCTATTGCCACAGGTTGCCTCAAGGTACTGCTTTTCTCTTGACTATAGCCTCTAACTCTCTTCAAGTATACAGAAACTGAATTGTTGTAAAACTGCATTATCCTGTCACAGGTTTGACATCCTTGGGAAAATTGTGATAGCTTTGCAGGGGCTGTGTCACTTAAGTTTAAAATGTGGGGTTTTTTTAACGATATACAGAAATCCCATACCCAATTACTCACAAAACTGTAACAACCACTATAAAAATGTCAGCACTTACCAACAATTAGTGTACATATATACAGCCCATTTAAAGACAGGCAAATTCTGTATGTTACAGCACAGACTACTGGACTGCCAAATGTTTGGTTTTTTTCAATGTAGTTCAGTGTCTTCCGGGAGTTGTCTAAAACATACATACTCTATAATAGGACAGCCAATATATGAGTAAAGGTGCAGTAAAATTAATTGCCTGACATATGAACCAAACTAACTGATGTGAATCCTTCAATGCTCCACTGAGCTGCAGTGAACTATGCTCCTGGCAAAATCCCTAAAATACTGACTTAACTCTGAATATGCAACCATGAATCTTAGCTCTCTCGACCCTTTCCCAACATATTTTCTCCTAATTTCTTTTCCTACCCATTTGTATCCCTAGCAGAAAGCGTAAACTGTATTAGCATAGAGAAGCTCACAAAAAAACCCCAAACAACAAACAACAAAAAACCCCAACTCCACAGGCTGCTTTGAGTATAGCTGAATTTCCTCTCTGGATCTCTGGGCTTATTGATCAGAGGCTTGAACTTTTCACCCCTTTAGTAGAACAGGCTTTCTGCTCATCACAGTGTGATGCTCGTCTGCGCACAGAGGCTTCTGCTTGTGGGTATGATAATAACTGACATTAATCATGTAGTGCTTTTCCCATTAATGTTTGCATGCTTTAAATTAGAAGGCTACTGTGATTACATAGCCTTTTTTGATTCATAATAATTCAATTAATCCAACTTATACAGGCAATGTAAGTGCAGAATTCAGCCCTCCTCCACAAACGTTAATGAGCCAGTGACCTTGTGACATGTAGCTTCATCTCAGTCTCACACATTGGCGGATACAAGCCACTGAGTTCAGAGCAGCAGTGTCTTGATGTCACTTCAGTAGACAAGCGCTCAGAAAGCACATGCCCCGAAACAAGTGGGTCCGAATCAGCCTAACGAGCCAGAAGCGCTGAACTAGTAACTCCTGGGTAGCATTCCTCCTGCCATCGGGCAAGCACGGTTCTGTAACACAGACCCTGCAAGGACCAGACTTTTCACACTGCCAGCTATTTATAGCTGTTAAGTCAGGAAAGTCAGGCACACCCAAACACAGACAGAGCACCAGACAAGTGCAGTCTGTGCTAGAAGCAGAGTCTGGGCATACCAACCGCTGAAGCTGGAGCTGTAACAAATTCACCAGACTGGATATACAGATCTAGAAAACCTAAGTGCTACCTATTTACCTCAGCCAAACAGCCAGTAACTGACCAGGTAGTGAACAAGAGTGCTCAAGTTACAATATCAAACCACCGAGATATGTAGCTGGTGAATGAGTAAAATCACAGGCAGTTGATGGTTCATATCTGTGTAACACTGCAGTTGTTGAACAAATGACGTTACCATAACCTGTACTTTTCTATACTAAACAAAGTTCCTTTACTAATCTATCCTGGACAAACTTTCCCTCTTGGCATCCAACCCCTAAGGGAGAGGAATAATCAAACTCATGTACCCCCGAGCATTAATATTGAACGTCTCATCCAGAAATAGCAGGTGAAGATCTTTCTAGAGCAAGCTTGAGATCTCTGGAACTACTATTGTCAAACTGGCATCAAAACCGACCATTGGGTTTGCCAGCTTGATGGATGTTTGCTGAACAGACCTGAGTGGTGTTTTAAGTAAGGTTACATATAGCCTCATACCGTGTACAGAAGCAGCAAATACCAGGAAAATTGCTTGGTACCATTTTAAACTACATGAAGAGCCATGAAACTAGGAGAGAAGGAAGAGAAATACTGCAGGAAGGCACAAGTTTTTGTACATGCTTTATATAAAATATACAATGTACAGAACAAGCAGTGAGAGGACACACTGGAGGCAGGGCCCTTGCTTGCTAACCTGAGCAGTCCCATCTGGAGTGACAGCGGACACAAGCTCTTCCTCATGATCTTGGAAAACTGCAGGTATTACTACAAATATGCTCAGAGATCTAATGAGCCAGAAATTTTCAGTAGGAATTCACATAGTCAGTATAGCTCTATGGGGCCCAGATGACACTGGGTAGTATTTCAGTAGCGGCCTGTCTCACCAAGCGCACACACCCCTGCAGCTCCTGGGGTTTACGTATTTCTCGTATTTGCCATAGGACAGAAGGAAGCAGATCGCTCGACAGCCTTCAGGCTGCCCAGTGCCATCGACCACCCCAGGACACACTTCTGACTATCTGTTTTATCCCTCCAAACGTCCCATCTCCCCTAAAACCATTCCCTGTTGGGAAACACGTCCTGGGAACCTACAATGCTCCCCCTCCATACCTGCGGGGCCCGGCTCCCGCTTGCAGAGCTACTCGTCAAGCACGCCCGTGCTTTAACCGCCGTGGCCTACAGCTGCTGCACCACAGCACCCATCTGGGTGTCGCTGCCCGACTCATCCCGGGTTGTTTCTGACCCCGTGAGGACTGAAAGCGCCGAGCGCTCACACACATCAGGCGGGGCGGGGCGGGGCGGGGCGAGTAATGACTGCCGCCCCGCCACTGGGGGTGCCCGCGGCGCCCTGTGCTCGCGCATGCGCGCACCTCGCGCCGCGCCTCGCCGGCACCGCCCCGGAAGCAGCTGCGCTGTCGGAGCAGGGCGGAAGTGATCTCGCCGCACCGCTGCGAGCCCGCCCCTTCTCCCTCCTCCTGCCCGTCCCGTGTAGTCGAGCCCTCTCGGGGGGCGGGTGACGTGCCCCCCCCCGCCCCCCGTTGGCGGCGCTGCCGGGACCGGCGGAGGATGTCGGCGCTGTCGCCGCCGCCGCTGCGGCGGCTCCGCCAGGCGCCGCGGCACCTGCTGGTCTGCGAGAAGGGCCACGCGCGTCACGCGCGCTCGCGGCACGCGGCGCACGTCCGGGACCACGCCTACAACTGCCGCGTGAGTGCGGGCGCGCGCCGGGGGCGGGGAGGGGTTAACGGACGCGGCCGTCGGTGGGCGCGCGGCGGCGGCCTGCGCGGGCGCTGCGTGTCCTGGCGGAGGGAGCGGGCGGAAGTTTCCGCGCCTCCCCGGTGGGACCGGAGCGTCCCCTTAGCGGGGGCGGCGGCGGGGCCCCGGGGGTGCTGCTGCCGCCGCCGCCGCCTGTCCACCCTGACCGGGGCGCTTTGCTCGTGCTCCTGGAGGGTTTCCCCCGTCCTCGTCAAAGGCGGCCTGCACGCCTCTTTCGGGACTATAAAAAGGAGGATAAAAATTAGCCCCGGTTGGCTGGGCGGTCTCAGGCAGCGTGCTGCACCTCGGAGAGTGAGCGACCGTGAAGACGCAAGCTGGAAGAGAGGTGACGCGGTGGGAGAGGTGGCTGTGTTTTGGCAGTACTGCCTGGCAAGTTACGTAGGGAGCGGCACCTACAAATTCCTAGTCCAAGCAGTGAGGGGAGTCCCTCAGCACTGAAGCCCGGCAGCAGGTGTACCCTGAAAGTCCTCTTTGTCATGTTGTCCCTCCTCCTGCCAAGGTATCATGTCGTGCTGTCATCAACAACTGCTTCATTGTTTTGGACAACTTGATGTTGTGAAGGCCAGTTTTTGCCAGCTCGCTCTCCTTTCTTTGCCTCTTGCAAGTGTCAGTCAGACCCTCTTGCTATTTCCTTAGTATTTTTTTTAGCAGCTAACGAGAAAACTTTCTGCTTATGTGGCAGGCAGCCCGTCTCTAAGTTGTTACTTCCCTTGTGTATGTGTGCAAAGTGATACACATGTTCTCTGTGAGCTCCTTTGTTTCAGAAAAAGAATTTTTAAGGGGTGAAGTGGGAAGGAGCAGGGGGATGAACCTTTATGCTGCTTGTGCATGGTTATTGGGAAGCTTGCTGTTTGCCCATGTAATAACCTCGTTCGCCCTGGGCTCCCAGGCCTAAGAGTTCTCTTGATCTATGAAACACGTACAGGAAAGGTTTTAAACAAAAGGGAAACTAAAGGTAGGCAATTGGACTAAAAGACTGAATGCTGAGTATAGGAAGAAAAGCTAGGTGCACATCCCTTTTAAAAATCAGTTTCCTGCCTTAAATTAGAAACCTGGTACGGAAGTTGTAGCCTCAATGTACGTCTTACGACTTTTTTAAAATCATAAATCTATCTTCAAGTTTTGTTCTGATGTTCACTCTCCTGACCTCCAAAATATTCTACAGAGGAGAACGTGTTGATTCAAAAAGTAATTTAAATTCTACTTTGGTCTTTGTATTTCCACTGAGATTACATAAATGCTTAGCCTACATTTTTAGTTATAACTGCTTCCTGCAGCAAGGGCTGAAGGAAATGTTCCAGAGCGACTTCAAGTTAAATTTATAATGACCTAAACCAAGATTGTTAGTTAAGTCAATCTGTGTAAAATCCTGCCTTTGCATAACACCTCCAATGCTGTCGTATAGCATGTGAAATGCAAAAACCAAATAATGTCTTTGCTGTACTTGGAGACGTTTTGCAAATTGATACATTTTGGAGACAATAGCTTGTAATTATTTTTTCTTAATTTCATTTTGGTGTAGCATATGACTTCTTTGAAAAGAAGCCTTTTTTTATTTCTTGGTTTTCTACCAGAACAGATTTTAGGATATGATTTACATTACAAATATTTTCTTAATAGGTATCTTTTTTGATCCCTGAATGTGGCATACTACCTGAAGTGCTGAAAAGTACTATTGCGGATGTTGGAGAGTACTACCTGGTGAGGAATTTATCGATTCATGAATTGGTCGCTCACGAATTCATTGATGCTTTTGTGAAGAAAGGTAAGGAGGTAATCAGAACATGACAGATGCAGTAATAGTGTATGTTTTTCATAATACAGTAAAATCCATTCATTACTATTTTTTCTGAAAAGCATTATAAAGGAAAAAATGGAAAAAAAACTAAGAAAATTCTGTACTAATTTATTTATCTGATTTTTTTTTCTGCTTTGTGGTGTGTCAGCATTTGTTTATATCCAATGGGTCCAAAACTTCTGTGACTGCTCCCTCTTCATTCTTCTCTATTCCATCTTAGTTCTGCAAGCCAGCTGTCAAGTCACACCTGTTTATCTTCTACATCTCATTTTTATGCAGATTCTTCCATAAATCAGCTCCCTTTACCCTTTCTGATTCCTTCATATTTCAACACAGCTGTGTTAGCTGTGTTCCACATTGGCAAGACAAAAAGAGGAAGAAATACGCTTTTTTTTTGGCGGGGCAGTGGGGTGTATTTGCATTTGGATTTTTTTTTTGCTGATGGAGCTGTGGCAGCTCATCCTTGCACAGTAAGAACAAAGAGGATGTGAAGAAAAATGCAGCCTCTGCCCCGCCAACTTGCTATTGCATTCTCAGAGCATGCTGTTTTCATCGAGCTGGCCCCGCTCATTTGGCTCATGATAAATGTATCCTTCAGGTGATTGTCAGGGAGAAAAAAAAGCTTCAAAGGCAAATGAGGAGAACAGAGAACATGTGGGTGAAATAGGAGAATGAGATCCATTACCTTCTAAATGTGGGACTCTTTTTCATATTTCCTTTAGTCTCATTAATGACTTTTATGCCAGTAGTTTTATGGAAGCAGTACAACATTTGTCCACCAAGTTTACAGGATCTGACTCCTGTATTTTTAAGAACAAAATTGGTTGTGGCAGATAATGCTACAAAATATATTTAGTGATGTGAACATCTTCCACCTTGGCTTCATGTGAACTAACAGTAGGAATGTTTCTGGAAAAAAATGGGGTTTTCCATTTGCTGGGTGGGGAAGGTCACAGGTGGAAAGAAAGTGTTTTCATATTGGGGCATATTGTTAATGTTATCTGTATTACAGGTCCTTTAGAAGGTTTATAAAAGTAGTAACGAAATGCTATTTTGTTTGAGAAGGTGGACAAAAGTTGATGAAAACAAGAGTTTAGAGTGATCCAAATGGTATTTGGCATGTTTGATTATCTTGAGGTGAATCTTTCATATTGTCATGTCTGTCTTTAGAGACTATATAATCTCATGGTTTTCTGCTTTACTACTAAAGGTTCATGCTACGCACTCACCTATAACACAAAAATTGATCAAGATAATACTGCAGCTCTGCTACCAAATGGTATGTTTTGTTTTGGTTTTAGTAATACAAATAAATTATGGTCTTGGGTGTTTTTTTTTTTTTTTTTTTTCATTTGGAATTATGTAAATGGGAAAATTTAATGCTTACTGTACTTCCCAACTTATTAGAAATATGTTTGAATCATAAAAATATTACCTTTAACTTTTCATGCTGCTGAAATTATTTAATCTAAAGGAAATGACAAAAAAAATCATCTTCACTTATGTATAGTATCATATTGTCAATGCTTCAACTGTAATTGCAATTGTTACAGAGGATTATTTTTTAAGAAAACATTGCTTTCTAACTTCTTGTTTCCTACTGGTCTTAATTTTCTGTTTTGGTACAAATTCTGTCTTTATCAGCACTGCTTAGGAACACTCTTTAAATATTCAGTGTTTATTCTTTTGAGAATTATGTGACATGTTAAAATACTGTGTTGCAGTTACATCACAGTTTTATAAAAAAATGTTCCATCTCAGGGGATTTTACATGCAGAGAAAATAATGAAGTTATTTTGGGCTTCAAATATGTATTCTTATTTCCGTTTAACAATATATCAGATAGACCAATTTGTATTTCTAATATCAGCCCTCTAGCTTAAGACTCTGTAATATGTCAGGTGTAAATTCAGATTCTTCAGGGTAGGAATTCTTTTATGTGCTCTGTTAGCTAAGTCTAGCAAAATGGATCCTTGATAGTGATTGACTTTATATGATATAGTTATAACAAGCTATGCACAATTAATGCAGGGACAGCATTACAGTTCCTGGTGATGTCACTCTCTGAAATCTTCAGCAGCAGCCTTATTTGTTTGTAGTCTACATTATACTTGTACAGTAGAATCAAAAGACTGTAGTAGAGATCTGTTGTGTGAAATGCTGTACCAAGTGGCAGCTGCCAGATTTGCTTTATGAACATGGAAGTGGAGTTGTTCCAGTGTGTATCTGCTCATTGGTAATAAGCATAGTTTACTCAATGTGAGTAGTCCCACTGGAGTTGGAGGAACTGCTTTTGTACGTTTAGTTGAGCAGTGCAGGCATGACTGTTTACTAAGTCAGGCCCTAGTGTAATGTAGTGTTCAACCAATGACACAGCAAACGCTAGGGGACAAGTGGAGAGAAGATTGAAGCAATGAAGTGAGGTAGGACAGTAAAAAAGCTATGACTGTCTCGGGAATAATATTACACTTTTCTTATTCTAGTTCATAAGACCTCTGATGAAAAACAGTAATTGAGTTCTAACATTTTTTCAAGGGTTAATCTGGTAATCCCTTTAACTGGAACTAAGGAGCCTAGATTACATTAGTAAAACCATTGATCCAAAGCTAACATTGTATAAGGTATACGGTTCTCAGAAGACTTCAAAGGGAACTAAGTAGAAGATTATTTGTATTAAAAGTTTGGTTTGTTTATAGGAAAACTAATTCTATCAGTGGATAAGGATACTTATGAGGAACTTGGACTGCAAGGTCACCCTTCTCAGTATTCTGGCAAAAAAATACTGCGATATAGTAAGTATTATTTATATTAACAGTGCTTATTTCAGATCTGTCAGTGAAGCACCTTGTTAGGATGTTAAACCAGCAATAGTGAAACTTCCCTTTCCTTTAAAATTGGTTCTTGTCTAGGTCGTATTTTTCCAGATGCAGATACAAGGACTGCATAAAGAAGAAAAAATACTTTTTCCAAATAAAGTGGTTATAAGGAAGCAGATGTGTGATCTTTTGAGTATTCTTTAAAATTTTTAATTTCTGGGGTTTTCTTTGTGGTGTTTATACTGGAGTGATGTAGGACTTGATAATTTCTGTATACTGTGCACAGTATCTATGCCTTCTGATTTAAATCGTTAAGTGCTAAACTGATTTAGGTAGAGTTTAATATTTGCACACTATTTAAAAAAAAAAAAAAAAAAACAGTGAAGAGCCTCACCCAAGACAGCATGCTGGAAAGGGAGAATTGTATCGACCCATTTAAAATGGTAGTCTCCATATACCAAGTACTTGGAAAATGTTGTAATTTTTTAACAGCTGCAGAGGAGATACAGAGAGTGTGATTTTTGTCATTTTTTTTGGTAAATCATTAAAAAACCTATAAACACTATGCCATCTCAAATGTATTAGAACCTGGAATAGTTAATAGGTAGTTACATAAAGATTTTAGAAGGGAAAACTTGTTATCTATAATAAGAATTTTGGCAAAATGAGACATCATTTACTATTCAGTCTGTCAAGTAAAACATATGATGAAATTTCTATCTGAGAAATAAATGTAACTTCTGGCCTAGGACCAGTTCATCTAGAAAAAAACAGTTGAAAAAGCATCACTGCCATATATGTGGCTTTTGATGTTAGAAACTAGCTTTTTTTAGTACTAATAGCTTACATAATTACCAAGATATTTTTAAGGCACTGTTTTGGGACTTCTGTCCTGCCATTAAAAAATGAGCATGTCCCGGTCACTAGAAGGCAGTTCCAGATTATATCAAAATAAGGACAGCAGAAGGTGAGTATTTATTTACATAATGGGCAGTCATATTTGCATAATCAAATAATTTACAAAGATGCTGTATATGTGAAAATGAAGTTTAATGTTCTTTGGTTCCTTTGTGTTTAGTTCTTAATGAATTTAATATTGAAATGTATTTCAATTGAGTAACAATTTTTTCTGTACATTTTTGCAGTTATAACTATTGACTTGACTGATTCTGGCTTTCACCCTGATAGCAAGAAACATAACAGAGTGCTTTGGGCCTTGAAAGAAAAAAAACCTTTAGAATTTGACTTCCTACTGGCTTGGTACAATACAGGTAATAAAAACTAAATGTAAAACTAAAATATAACTTGACATGAAGTCCAAATATTTTTAGTTTACTGTTCTTTTCAGGTGATTGTCCAAGTGCACTTTTAGTGAAGGGAAAAGTTAGATTAAAATGTGTTTGGGTGAGATTTTTTTGGTTTTGTGTATTTGTTCGGGGGGGGTGTGTGTGTTACTTCCTACACAGCAGAACACTTCAGGAACACAAGTGATTCATAGGAGACACATTAGTTGCTTCATTTCCTCATCTCTATGTTGCTCAGGCTTTCTGGCATAACTTTGCCTGTTTGATAGTTCTGCCTCTTCTTTATAAATGTGATATATGTAACCATTATTAATATGCATTTTTGAGTGTTTATTAATACACATAAGTTACTTTGGTATGGTACTTGAGCTGGGGAGCTTTCATTTCAGCAGTAGTTGTAGGACATGTACAGAGTCCCTATTTCTGTCATGTGCCATGTACACTGATACACGCACAGTTTGCTATTTTATCATTTTAGCCTCAAGCATTTGTTGAGATTGGAGCAGAGAAAGAACTTGTTATAAGAAATTGTATTGTCTCAAATCACCTTTCTTCTAGTGTTTGTTTATCTACTGTTTTCTAATTACATTGATTTTTCTTCTGAAGTGTAAGTATTGCTCTTCTTCTGAGGATCATTTTCCAAAGTTCTCAGCTGCTTCTGTTACCTCAGAACAGGCTGCATTTAGGGATATGTAGCATTTGCATAGGATTGACAAAAACTGCAGGAGTCAGTGCTGCAAAAAAATGTTTTTCTTCATCATAGCTGTGTAGCTTTTAGTGTGGTTCTGCTTTGAGTCGCCACACTAGTGCAAAGGCATGTTAGAGAGGTCCCAGGGAGTGCTTTCCCATCTGCTTTTTACATTGTCACTCTTTCCTGGCTCTTCAAGACCGAGTCTGAGAGGGATTTAACTGATCTGAGAAATTAAAGCTGCTTACAAGCTCCTTTAGCAGTGTCCCATGTTTTACTTTTGTCCTTCATGTTTCTCCTCCCCCTTTTTAAGTACTAATTGTACAACAAGGATCCCTCCTTGTTTGTCATACAGAAATTGTTTAAAGGCTTGCTGTTTCCATCCTTATAGTCCTCAGGAAAGAGTCACAGTGAAGACTGTTGCTACCATAAATGGTGACATAAATCCAGCTAAGGTGGTGGATCTTCAGGCTCAGCTTGCTTGTATTTATTGGCCGGAGGCAGAGAGCAAAATGCCTCTAGGGCCACTATGTTTCTTATGTTCGTTGCTGCCAGTGTAGTGGCATTCAGGAAGAATAGCGTTTCTTATCCTCACTTTTTTATATGCAAAAAACGGGTCAGGTCAATCATTTCCTGAATATGGAATTAAATCTGAATGCCTTTCTGTGCTCATAACACAAGAAAGACTCTTAGTTCCTTAGTACTGACAAAAATAAAACTTTTATAGATTTTTATTAATAGATTTGAGGCATCGTGTAGATTCTGCTGGAAGGGGAAAAGAGGGCTGTATTTTGTTGAGAATCATTGTCCTCTGTGAACATTCTGCTTTCAGCCTTCCTGCTGATAACGTGTTTCTTGCTGTGGCCAGCACTGCTGCAAACCTATAAACATTTGTGTCACTTCCCAAACCAGGATTTTTTTGTTTTCATACCCGTTTTTCCCACTTAGTGGTTCTGGCACCAAGAGGAACAGAAAAAGGGAAATGGAGTGTCTCATGTCTTTAATGACAGAGGCAAAACAATCTTTTCTTCTCTTTTCTATTGCTGTAATTTCTATGACAATTTTAAATGTTTATTGGCTGAAATTTCACTGGCCTCCAAAAAACTTTTGACAATGTGCCTGGTTGTTGTTGACGTGGAAAGCTATGCTGTAACTAGAGAAATTGTTCTGTTGGAGTCTTGACTGTAGTCTTTGAGATTTTCTGAAGTTAGGGCTATAGCTGAGGCTCCCATATGCAGCAGACGTTTAAAATGTATAATTCTTTATATTTGACTAAGAATTCTAGGGCAGTATTATACATTCTTTGAACCTGTTAGTCTAACAAATGCCAACAGGAAATAAAGGCTGAAGGAACATCATCTGTTTTAGTACACTTCAGACTTAAATATATCTATATAAAAATACTAAATTAACAAGAATTCAGTGGCTGCCTGTCTTTGTCACTGTGCCATTCAGTACATGGACAGCCTTTTTTGAAGGATGACAAAAAAGGATCAGGTTAACCCTCCTTTTCCTACTCCCTGAAGTGATTGTGCTTGATGAGATAAATATGGCTGATGGAGTTTAGGCAGTCCATAATTTTTGATAGCAGGTCTTGGATATTGTATTCTGTAATGAACTCTATTCTGTTCTTGAATTTCTTCTGTTCATACATGCCTTTCCTGTGGTATTTAAGTGCTAGTCTGGACTTCAGACTTCTCATAAATAAAATATTATTTCTTGGTCTCCTAGAAACCCATTGTTACTTTATGGAAATAAAATGCGTTACCTGGAATTTCAAATTTACGAGAATTGATTCCACATCATTTATCTTACTGTTTCAAAAAGGAAGTTGGTTAATAACTCTTAATTTGCAATATACTTGCTTAGGTTAGGTTTTTGGTCTAGGTTAGGTTTTTAGAATTTTATCTGCTGTTTTGGATCACTTACTAGAGTTGAAGAAACATGGCCTTTCCCACAAGTCCTTCACGGTACATCTGTTACAGATGTACTTTTATTTGAAGACTTACCACTTTTTTTCTTCTAGTCTTTTTTTCTTCCTCTTCTAGTAAAGTGAGATTTGTGATACCGTTTGATTTCTTTACCGTCTCCTCTTCCTTCTTTCTTCAGCCCTTGTTCCCCAGACTATCATAGAATTCCTCTTGACATCACTGATATAAATCTGTTCTCAAACGTGTAGTCGCCTGCTCACTTTTCCACTATTCAGGGAGAATGGTGTTCTGGGGTGGCAGACACTTTAGCCAGGTGGGTAGGAGAGTCTCTAGTCTTGATGACTAGACTTTCCAGATATACCTTATCTCAAGGTGATTTCTCAATTTACTGTAAATCAAGAATTTTTCTTCAAAACCTTATGATTCCTGAATTAAATTTGACATCACACCTAGGAAATCAAGTATGTGGTCTTTAGTGATGGGATAAGACCTCTCAGAAGGACTCTTGTCCTTAGCTGAGAACTAAGAGATCCACTAACCTGACATGCTGGACAGAAGACTCTGTGCCTTCTAGGACAATGAAAAGGGAAACTTTCTGCGGTTGTGAAGGCATGTTCCAGAAGAATTTAAATGACACTATAGCTTTTTGCAAAGTATTCCTGAGATCTGCAGGAATTTATTCCATAGGGAGTTGTTCATGATTCTGGAAGCCATACTGTCTCTAGGAGGCAGTTCTTGGTGGTCTAGTGATGCTGGGATCCCTCTAGACACTCAGTGGTTTTTGAGGGAATACTGCCTGAATTCATGTGAGCTTAGTTCCCTTTACCTGATCTTACAGATGCATTATTTTTGTGTATCTACCACATATATCCTCCCTCTCAAGCCTGAGGAATTTCTAGAGATGCTGAGCTAGAGATGTCCTGATAGTGTAAGGTGTGCATTGCCCTTCTACAGCAGCGTGTACCTGTGCATGAGCATGAAGGGGATGTTTGTATGGGCACTAGTAAGGCAAAATGTTCTCTGGCCTCATGTGTATAAGCAGGGGTATACTGACAGCGTGAGTGCCTTTGCAGACCACTTTGTCTTGGGGAGCAGTTAATGTGTTCCTGCTCCCTTCTGTGTGTGCCTTTTCAGGAACACTTTCTAATGAGTTTATTTTATTAGTTGCCCAGTTAATTCTGCTTGAATTTTCTATTGACAGATCTATGCTTGCTAGTTAAATTGTAAATTTACTGAGTTGCTGGATCTTGCACTAATTTTTATTTCCAAGAAAATGAGGAAGCTGAAAATTCTGTGACTTTTGCCAAAGATAACAGCATGTAAGCAGTTTCACGCACTGCATTTTCTTGTATACATATACAAAGGTTTCATGTATTCAGTGATCCTTTTGTTTAGTAGTTTCGTAACAGCTGTTTGTGGTGTTGTGTTGTTAAGGTGCAGAGGGATCAACATTGATGTCATACTTTTCGAAAAACCAAATACAGGCGCTGAAGCCAAAAATAATGTTCAGCACATTAAGGGACTTGCAGTGTCCAGTGTTACAAAGTAATGAACTACAAGGAAAGCCAGATGAGTCCTGCAGTATGGAGGAACTGTTCGAATGGCTAGGTGCTGTCTTAAATCAAGTTAGCCTGTAAGTATTTGAATTCATTTGATCTTTAAATACGTTTTAAGTATGGAAAGCCACAATGTATTTTAAGGAAGTTAAATAAGAATTAAGACAGACACACTTCTGTTAAGTGGGAAGTCTGTTACGCCCTTAAGCATTTGTTCTAAGTCTTGAATAATTTATCTGTGTTTTTAGGGGTACCCATGTGTACTGGTTTTGCTTGGGCTAGAGTTAACTTTCTTCACAGTAGCTGGTGTGGTGCTGGTTTGCATTTGTGACCAAAATGGTGTTGATAACACAGGGCTGTTCTAGCTATCGCTGAGCAGTGCAGCTGGGGGAAGGAAGGGCAGGAGATGTTCAGAGTTATGGTGTTTGTCTTCCCAACTCAGTTAGACATAAAGCCCTGCTTTCCTGGAGATGGCTAAACATCTGTCTGCTGATTGAGAAGTAGTAAATGAATTCCTTAACTTGCTTTCTTTTCACATGCAACTTTTGCTTTACCTATTGAATTGCCTTTATCTCAACCCATGTGTCCTCTCACTTTTACCCTTCCAATTCTCTACCCCCCACCCCACCCCCCCCACCCCCCACTAAGGGAGGAGTGAGTAAGCAGTGGCTCTGTGGTGCTTAGGTGCTTACCAGGGTTAATCCACAGCACCATGATATCTTGTGTGTATTAATTGATTGGCCATTAGTTGCTTCAGTATTAATTTAGATGATATACATAGATACTACTACTTTGGTACAAGTTTTGATTGCTAAGACTTCCTGTAGAAGATTTAAAGTATATTTATTTTAGTTGTTTTTTGTTTTTTTTCCAGAGACAACAAATCATCTAGCTTCTTATCAACCTATTGCTGTCCTCAGCCCAACACAGTGGTGGAAAAAGCTTTTTTGTGTACCATCACAGGCTTCATAATTCCTGAGACGATAATTCAGTTATTGGAGCAACTGTGGTAAGGGCTGACAGAAGTACATTACTGAAACATTTGTACTCTTTTTAATTTTCTAAATCATTTTTAAATACTACTTTTCGGTAGTGTTGTTGGAGGTAAATAGCAAAATGTACAAAATTAAGAATTTTTTTTAATTAGGAAATGAACTGGAAGCTTAACATCGGTATAAAAAAAGCAATAAACAATTTTGGGTACTTTGAATTTAAAAATGCCTGCCCTGTATTCTAGTAATGACTTTGCTTTTTATCTTAATTTCTGAGAAACAGTGGCTCTACTGAGCTCCTAGATTTTTCAGATTCCTCCTGTCTATGAAAATCAGATGCCCTCAAATATGTCTGATTTAGTATTTTTATCTACTGATGGAAAATATCATTGAAATCCCTTTATGATACCAAAAGGAATATCACAAGGTACTTCAAGGTTACTATGGCATTACGATAAATTAGAGTGAGTTTTTTGAATCAGGTGTTGAAATATAAGACACTAGATAGTGATGAACGGTGTAGCTGAGGTTCTAATTCAGTACCAAACTACATGATCCTAGTGTATCATGGATCAGTGTCATATCTGTCTGTATTGTGTATTAGTGCTACTGACAGCAAATTCTGGAAGCTCCTTGCTCTGTGTGAGATGGCACTTGAAGTGGCTGGTGGCTAACGATTGTAGCACTGACTCATGACAATATTGCTGTTGTTTTGTCTGCAGTATGATTGTTACTCTGAGCAATTTTCAAGTCTGTGCAGAAGCCTCCCTGGGCTAGGGTTGGAACACAAATCTCGTTGGCTTTTATTCTCTACTGTGGTGGTTTAAACCTGGCTAGCAACCAAACGCCATGCAGCCACTCGCTCACCTTCTCCCACCCTGAAGTAAGGATAAGGAGACTCATAGGTTGAGACAAAAAAATTTAGTAATTTAAATAAAAATTTAAATAATAATAGTAATAATAGAACATACAAATGAGTAATGCACAGTGTGACTGCTCACCACCCGCTGACCAATGCCCAGCCCATTCCCAGATAGTGATCACAGAGAAGAGAGAATCCTGAAACCACAATCCTGCAAGCAAGAGTGAGCTTCCCAATCAACCCTCATCTATATACTGAGCATGACGTTGTATGATATGGAATATTTCACTGGCCAGTTTGGGTCCGTTGCTCTGGCTGTGATCCCTCACAGTTTCTTGTGTACCTGCGCACTAGCAGGACATGGAAAGCTGAAAAGTCCTTCATTTCTTAGCAACAACTGAAAACATCAGTGTATTATCAACATTCTTCTCATATCAAATCCCACACTAATCCAAAACACAGCACTATTCTAGCTACTGAGAATGGGGGAAAAAATTATCTCTATTCCAGCTGAAACCAGGACATCTAGTTAAAGCCAGACATTATCTGCTGCTCTTGATTATTTGTAGTCCACTTTCTTTCTGGTGGTAAAAGTATTTGTGTCATGCATAGCCTGACTGTTTCTTCCTCCAATGTCTTTTTTGCCCTGATAGCAGCTGTTCTCAGTAAATGTTCTATTTTCTGAAAGACAATGCATGCTGTAGGAAATCCAGAGCAGCTACTTGACAACTTAGAACTTTTTCTAATTGCTGTAACTTGCAGGTTTGTCTAAAAGTATGGTAAGAATAATCAAGAGCCAATCTTATTTCATTTCCTAATGTCTCCTGATGGAATATTTTCTTTTGAATTTATTATGTACTAAAGTAGGTTTTTTTAACTGTTAATTACAAATTTTCACTGAAGTGCCTGTGTCTTTGATTTTTTTTTTTTTTACTTTATATTGTATACTTGAACATGCTATTTCATTATAATTATTGATTACCTTGTCTTCTTCCTTGCAGTTGCTACTTTGGTGAACCAAAACTGGCATATTGGCTGACCTTAACTGTGCATGGCTTTGCAGACAGCCCTGTTTCCTGGAGAGAAAGTGAACATGGTTTCCACAAGGGAGGAGAGAACTTGTACAACTTTGTCATTTTTAGAAATCTGGATTACTGGCTTCAGATGGCTGTGGGAACTAATGATGATTGTCCTCCATAGAGCTACATCTACAGAAGTTTTCTAGTAATTCCATGTTACTGTATAGACACCTAATAAGATAGTTTTTATAAAAATAATTAGGTAACAAGTTAAGTACTAAGAGGCTGTATATGTTTCTCCATTATTTATAGCCCTTAAAGGATGATCTACAATGGAAGGAATGGATTTTTGTTTCTTCACTGTCATACAGTGCCTTCTGAAAGACTTCACAGTTCTAGCTTTAAGAAAAGACAAGGGTTTGAGAGTTTAAGTTCTCAGGAATTGACTGCAGGTGGCTTCCTTTTATCCAGCAGTAATTTTGGAATTTGAAAGTTAGTTTTACAGATTGCTAGCTAAAATATTTGGGAGGAAAGCTTATTTTGGGATTTAGTGTTTTCTTTCTTTACATTAAAGATCTGTAAAACCTTCAAATTCATGTTTAAGACATTTCAACCTACATGCTGGCGAATAAAAAAAAAAAAAAAACAGATGTGTTCTCCATAATTTGGTAGGGGGGAGGAGAAAAAAGGTGAGGAGAAGGAAGTATGTGACAGTGGAAGGAGCACTCATTAAACACAGCAAAAGTAAAGGTTTATTGGCCTGGTTTTTGGATTTCACAGATCACAGCTGGTTATCAGAAGGAAGTTGATTTTTACCAGTGATGCAAAAGGCTGCTGCTTGCTTTCCTAATTGACCTTCACACACACTTTCACACCCTGACCCCTGCCAAATCTCTACTTTTAAAAGTAGCTTGTGGTTCTTGCTTACAGGACAACTCATGGAGCTAAGATTTCACTGTGACGTTACTGCAGACACGTTTCTGGGAAGAATGCTGTGGACTACCTTCAAACAGTGTAGTTGAAGTGAAGCGGGTTTCGTTAACAATAAGCAGTAGTGCTGAGAGCATAGGCAGCTATAAAGAATCCAGGTTAACTCCTGCTGAAATCCATGAAAGGTTGGATGGTGGTTTAGGGGTGTGGGGAATAGGGGTTATTTGGGTTTTGTTTTATGGAGTGGGTATGTATCATTAAAGTACCAATGCAGTGCTAAAATGGAAGTTGTTCACTTGATGGAGCAAGAGCTTGGTGGTAGAAGTTAGGGCATAGCTGTAGTGGAAACATCAAGATCTCCTGTCAGGGTGAGTGGCACAGAAAAGCAGAATGACCATCGAAAGCAGCTGAGCTTTCTTTTTTTTATCTCTTTATTAGCTCTCTTCAGTGAGGAGAATCATCCTGGATGATTTACTGGATGGTGTTTGTCATATACCTCCATTAAACATAACCCCTTTTGCTCAAGTTTTGCTACGTGTTTCACATTCACAACTCTGACGAATCAACAAACACCTCTCCAAATCATTAAGTTGTTTTTCAAAATTATCCTGCCATGAGATGTTTCTAGTAGGTCACTGGGAGCAGAAGTGCTGCCTTGTCACAGGTACAGACATAGACTCATGATCACAAATTGAATGGACAAGTCTAGGGGAGTTCTTGACTTGACACTTGACTAGTAACTATTTACATGGCTGGCTCAAACATTGTTTCATTACTATGCATTGGTGCAAACTATTACTGTGCCTCAGTTCTTGGCTAAAGTCTGCATTTGAAAGTGTCTGTTGAGGGATTATGCCATGTGTCAACTTCACAAAAGAGTCTAGTAACCAGAAGTGTCTTCCTTTTTCCTCTTGATCAGAAGGTCTCTTAAAAGCTTGGGCTTTCCTGGAAGTTATACCTACAGCAAAAGTTCTAATACAAAGTTAAAAATCTTAATCTTTATGAAAAGTTGCATGAAGTTTGTAGGTGTTTCAGTGAATGTGCTCATCTTTCTGTCAGATTCTCATAAAGCTTTTTCCCCGACAACGTGTGTAACATGCACACAAACAAGTGGAATGTATGCTGCTTCAGGGGAAGAAACCCCAAACATCCAAAAATAAGAATCTTGTATTGGTGATCTTGTTTCCCATATTAATTGAGAGAAAGGAGTGAAGTCTTATGCATATGCTTCATAATAGTCCCAGCAGGAGTGCAGCACATATAAGGCCTTGGCTCTGAAATGACAGCAGTAGGACCAGGTGAAGTGATTTTTCTAATTGGCACCTGGTTGCAAAGCACCTTGGAATCATCGATGAAGTAGCTTTGCTGAGATAATTCTGGAAGGCAAACTGTGAAGCAGGCATTTCAGCTCTATCAGTTCTCTTCAGCATGTGAGTATTAAGGTTAATCTTTCATGGGTATCTAGGGAAATCTCAGATTGGTCAACAGTTCCCTTTGCCTCCTATCTGCATAGGCAATGGACTAAACGTTTCTCAGAGCCCAGTGTTGTAGGCAGCATTTGGCTATGCTGCTTCCTACAATCCCTAGTTGTCTTCTGGGAGTTGTTTCAAATGGCTTTTCCAGCTAAGGAAGGGATTAAAATACGGTCTCTGAATCCTGTAACTTGAGCTGCTGAGTTGGTTTCTAGCTTTTCTCTGTTTTCTTTAAACCTGTACAAATTATCATTGAGAACTTTGTGCTGTTAATAGTCACTGCAGTTGTTCCTCTCTTAGACTCTGTGAGATGATACTGCATTAACCAGATCCATTCTTTCCTAGCAAGGTCCAATGCTGTGCCTGCCTCTTAGGAGACGGGGTTTGCTGTGCTTGCTGCGCTTTGTAGCTGCACAGAAGAGAAACTGTGGGGTGGAAATGACTTCTTTCTTACCACCTGCGAACAACTGTGACCTGAGGGAAGATTTTGCTGGGATGAGGGACAGCAGCCTGTTCCCTACTGTCTGTAAGGACAGACAGAGTACTGTCCCCAGGAGACTCCCAAGCATGGGGGAGACCTTGCTGAGAAAAGGAACAGGAAGGCATTGCTCACGTGCTTGGGGAACAGGTTAGGAGGGAAGATCTGGGACTGGGCCAGGTGGGCAGTAATTCAAGGAAGAATTGGTAGGGCACATGAGAGGGAGATAAAAGTTTTTGCCTGAGAATGAAAGATGGCTGCTGGTAGTATTCTTGCCCTTTGTGCCTGCCTGTGAGGGAGGACAGGAAAATGCAGAAGGTTCCCGAGAGCTGCAAAAGTAATGGAGACCAGCTGTGCACCAGCTGCTTCAGAGATCAAAGGAGTGAGTGCTTACTAAGAAATTTTGCCTCTGGGGAGTGTTTTATCTAGCATGGGGAAGGAGAGCCAAATATTTGAATGCAGAGGCAAGCCTGGGGCAAGATGGTTGTGTGAGGAGTAGAGGTTTTTGTTGTCTTGGTATGTGGACAGACTGCTAAGACACTCATTGAGAGCTAGGGAACTGCTCTGCTTTAACTTCAAACCTTCTACTGAGCTGTGCGTTCCTGCCTCTCCACTGGTAGAAGGAAAGGGAATCGTGTTAAGAGGTTACTGGTGGGGTAGAAGAACCGCCTGGTAATGGGCTGCAAAGATGATGTGCTTTTCCAGCCACATGTTTGAGTAAATGGTTATGTGTATTCAGAAATCGGTGAGTGTGGAACAAATAGAGAACAAACTTTCATGTTGACAAAGGGGAGATAAAAGCTGAGGCAGTTGGATAGCGTGTGTTATGCAAAATCACTCTAAATAGAACATATTTGCCTTTTTTTGGTTTGCAAATGCTGACTGAGTCAGGAACCTGCCTGGAGAAATAAAGGTTTGTGTCTCATAATGGGAAGAATGGGAGCCTAACTGTGGTGATAGTGTTTTGTGTGAGGAAGGGAATATTAGCACTGGGGATTCTTGAGAAAGTTAAGAGGTAAGGATGAGAAAAAGAACTTTCACTCTCAGATTCTAGAGATGCTCCCTCCCTTGCAGAAGGAAAGCAGCAAGATTTGACACAGCTTAGATCTGGGGAATGCCTGAGAGACAACAATGAGTGCTAATCTAAGGCTCCTTGAAAGGGAGGTGATAGGGTTTAATGGAAGCAGCTTTGTTTTGGCTGCATCCTGCTTGTCATTTACTGGAGAATATCCATTTTGGAGAGACTAGTCAAGATGTAAAGTTGGATATCTGGAAAAAAGCCAACAATAAAACAGGTTCATTCGTCATCAGCCTGAGGATTGCATAGCAATCGTGGGAGTGAGGGAGATTGCTCAAAGATGGGCTATAATGTTTTTGTTGGAGATAATTTGTGGGCTTTTATTATCCCTTGCTGCAGGCTGCCTCTTTTTGGTTTATCTGTAAGGTTTCTGAGGGTGTTACAGAAACACCAAAGATTTAGAACTGTCTTGAGATAGGTTGGGTGATGTTGATATTGCTGTTAATTGCAATTAGCAGTTGGGCTGCTCACCCAGTGCTGCAGAGCTGTTGCAGAGTTTTGCATGTGTAGAGAGCTCCCCTGCTACAACTACTGCAAAAACAAATGGTAAGGCAGACAAAAGGTAAAAAGGAGAACAGGAGTTTAGAGGGGTATTTCTTTTCCCCCTCTCATGGGAGGTGCATAGCAAATCAGTGGCTGATCTGGGATTAGAGTGAAGGCTTTTCGTAGCTAGTCCAGTACTCCAGCTGCTAGGTTATAGTTCATCCGATGCTGTTAATTAAAGATTAATGCATGCAATTGACTCTGTCTTTAGCATTTCTTTATGTGGTAGCTATACTGGAACTTGCTTGAACTGTTTCTCTTAATCATTTTTAGTCACAGAATAGAGCTTAAAGAGCAAAACCAGAGACTAATTCAATTAGTGGGCTGTTAACCACCTGAATATTAACAAGAATTTCAGAAATATGTACTAGAAACAAAGGCATGTCTTCAAAAATGAGCGCCCTCTGTTTCATCCTTGGAAGTAGCTTCCAGCACCACTTAAAATTCCTTGTTTTAATGCAGCCTTATACAGGAGCAAAAAGAGGGAGCTAAAATGCGAGCAGTTTTCAGCTTTCCAGAGAGCAAGGTGTAGGGTGCCTTGGTGATGCAAGTTTCTTTTAGCTGGCTTTATTAGAACAATTTAGTGGGCTTTAGTTATTAGAATATGGATATGTTTTACTTGGGGAATTGAAGAATATCCTAAGCAGTGGTATATCTTGTTCTGTCACCCCACTGTAGAATACAGGTAATCATTGATATTAATATTATTGTTGTTAATGTCTAAGCCAGATGCCTAGATTTGCTGGATACCAACAATCTTTCTCCATCATATGCCAGTAGGGTTGCTGAGAATGCAAAGGGACTAAGTTTTATTATGTGATTGCAGGTGAAAAATAACATGTTTATTGATTTATCATGAAGACAAGTATTTCTAATCTTTGTCACTGTTGAAGTTTGTACTTTTCTTGAGTGCTACCAGACGCATTGTTAAGGATATAGCTTAAGGCTCTAAGGGAAGCTAGTGCTACTACACTGCAAGTTTTTGTAGTTTGGCATGGGATAAAAGCCTTGCTGAGCTAGGCATCGCACTGCCATTGGGGCAACACCGATTACAACTTACGAAGAGAGGTTTCTTCTTTGTTATTGAAGCAAATTACAAGTTTAAATGGTGAGCTTTTGCAGGGCAGGCACAAAACCAAGCAGTGATATGTTGGTTCTTGAGCCTGTTTTTTGGTTAGATACTAAATCCAACTTTAGAGCTCCTGGTGTCAAAATAAGATGTTATAGCCCCATAAACTTATTTAAATGTGCTCAAATATTTTTGTAAGCTTTATGACAGTTGAGTATCATTTGTTTTCCCATAGTTGACATAAATGCCATATCATGTACTTGGGGCTGATTTGACGGAAAGGTGGTTGTGTGTTCCATATGTCACTGAAATTTGTACTACCATACAGGATATCGTGACTCGCATCTCGTGTTAAGTACTGTGAAATCACAGTCTGAGACATGTGGAACCTCTGTAGCTGCACTGATTTTAAAGGTCAGTAGGAATAGCAGGCATTTAGCCATTCAGAGTAATGGATGCCTTGGCCAGATGATTGAAGGTATTTGTGTGACCAGCATGGGTTTGCAAGGTCTGTGAATTAATTCTTCAAAATTATATAGGCACCCTCAGGTTAGATCTCAAAAAGCAGTGGTACCTACATAATTCTGAAGACTTGTAAAAGACTTTTGAAGATCTGTAAAAGCAGAGCATTGTGGGGCCTACTTGTAGGCAGTTAACTCCCCAGTGGCATTAACAGCCTTCAGGCTGGATACCTGGTCCCACGAAGCATGTTTACTCTTGTGCTCGGAACAGAGATCCAGAAAAGCCAGCATGCTGAGTAGTGAGTTACCTACACTAGCTGGTAGACAGTGTGAAGGACTACAGTGCATCTTCACATTCTAGCTCAGCCTGCTCTCATGGAAGTGGGGGTTTGGTTTTTGGTTGGTTTTTGTTTTGGTAGGGGGGGATGGGAGTGAACAGTTTGAGATAGAAAGGCAAGGTTGCCTGAAGAACTGTGATAGACAACTGGGTTTTACTCGTAGCTCTGATAACAAATCAAGGGTGACCTTCTACAAATAGCTTTGCAGTTCTGTGCTGCTCTGTCACTTTCACATTCAATGCAACAGACTTAGAGCTTTGTAAAGCACTCAGAGAGCCATAGGTTATCATTCCGTCTTCACAGAATTTACTTCAGAACCTAGAATCAGCTCTTGCCCCATCCGTTTTCCTCCAAAGACTGCTGATCAGAGAGGGGTGGTTTTATCCAGGGCTCCAGGGCGAAATAAGTCCTGTCTTTCCTCTACCTGCCTGGAGGGTGATAGAAGTGAAGGAAGTGGTATGGGGTTTACTCTGCTTAAAGCAAGTCTGTAACGTGCTGGAAAACATGACTCCATTTAGTCAGCAGCATTGCTGAGAACAGAGGGATGAAGGGTAACTAAGGGTAACATGAAGCATTTGGGATATTTATAAAAATGTGAAATGGCTTTTCTTGGTAAAAGAATGGTTGTGCATCATTAAAGGCTACAAAAGTGAAGTGGGAACATGCTTTCCAAATCAGGAGGAGAGCAATCCTTAGCAGTTGCTAATCTATTTATGTTCCAGTCATGCTCAGAGTGTGGCTTTGAGGTCTGAAGCTCTTGTAATAGCCTGGAATATGTCACTCTGCAGCAAGATTCATTGTTCTGTTCTCCCCAAGAGGAAGGCTCAGATTTTTAGCTGTAGGACTTCCCTTTCAATCAAGCAGAGAGACATGGCTAAATTCCCATGTATTGTTTTGTTGAAACACTATTAATTATGGCTTCCATTATAAGCATGTCAGTTCTATGTGATCTAGGCAGAAATTGATGTATTTGGTGCGAAGCAGCCAGAGCTTTATTTGGGGGATTATACATGAGGTTTAGGAGACAGGTTTTGATCCCTGTTGATAGAAGTCCCTTAAACTTTGCAAGAGCAGTAGGATGCTTGTTTGGTTCCCTGATTTCTCAAAGGGTCAGAGACTTAATTTTTTTCTTTCCCTTTTCTCAACTTCTTGCTGCCAGGTTTCCTTTGCTGTTCCCCAAGCAGTGCTCAAAACATTTAGACATTAAGCCCAATTAAATGAGAGTGAACTCAAAGCTCCATGCCTTGCATGAAGGTTTTAGAGGAGCAAGATTCAGCAGGGATTGAACACAGTTTCAGAGAGCTATGTAAGATGTGGCTTCAAAAGGGCTTCCAGCCCAACCTCACCCATGTTACTTTGCATGGGAACCTCTCTCCTTTGTGCCTTCCCTTGAAAAGAAGTGAGTGCATTTTTAAACATTGAAGAATTCCTGTAGCTTCCTTTCAAGTCCCCACGGTATTGTTGGCCGTGGGAACCTCTCTGTATAGCTCCTATGGAACCAGGAGCTTGGAGTGTAGCCATGACACTTCCATGTAAGAAAGCACACATGGTCTATGCAAAACTCTTCACTGGTGTTGGTAGACTGGGTGGGAAAGCCAATTTTTATTCTGTAGATTTGTTTCTTTTGTGAACGACAATCTACACTGACTTTTCCTCCCTGGGGGCTGAAAGTGGAGTTGCTGCTAAATTTCAACTAAATATGAGACTTCTTTAGATCCAGGTGCTCTTCTCCCTGCTCCTTCTTTAATGTATGGCTTGATCAAGTGAGTTACATGCTGAGGACCTCTAGGGAGGGAGAGCTGTGAAGAAAATATCTTTCTTCATGTCTGTCAGAAGGTAGGTCTGCCCCATCCAGGACTGCTTTGGTATTTTGTAATCTGGAGCAGTGTGTTTTTTCTTTTGTTACTCCAGTATGCATTTGTGGGCTGGTTCAGAAAGTTCAAATGCTCCTGGATTTACTGGCATCTGTTTCTAAAGTTGTTCACTGTGCTGAAACTGAGAAACCAGCCATGGAGATGGGCTTTGCTGCAGGCAGGGGCCTGCTCAGTGTCCTGCTTGCCCAGCAGTTGCCACAGCCTGTGTAGATGAGCAAGTAGGATTTGCTTCCAGGGAATATAAACTGTGGAGTTCTTGGCCTCTGTTCTGGAAGAGTAGTCTGACAACTGTCATATGGGCAGAAAGCCCTCAGCACTGAGAGCTCACTCTCCTCTTTAACTCACAATGGTATAGCTCTAAGATGGTGCTTGTTGTTGTTTGGTTTTTTTTTCCCCCCTCAGAGATCTGTCATTTCAGGAATACCTGCCATTTTCTGAAAGAACCCCAAAAGTGTGATACGAAAACAAAGTTAAGGGGTTGAAAAAAGTGGTACCATAGGACAGATATTTGGCTGAGGCTTTTTCAGTAGCATAGAAATTTCTTCATGAACCAGATTTTGTCCAAAATGTCATAGGTGCTTGTCCCTGTAATTTGTGAAGACATGGTAGAAGCCCCGCGGGTTCTTAAGAAAGTGTGCCAGCTCATAGTTACTACTCTAAAATTTACTACTCTAAAGTGCCCCCCTTCTTTCCTCTGAATTCAATTTCAACAAAAAAGCCAAAATGGTTAAGGAAGAAAACTAGAATTTAGAAATTGGTCTTGGACTGAGACTAAACATGAAAAACTTTGCCTTCGAACTTTCAGATAGCGATACAGAAAAAGATACAATATTTTAAGACTAAGTTGAGGCTCTGGTGTGTTTTTCTCCAAACTCAATAAGAGTTTTGTGGGCAGAATAGACCAGAATGTGTTAAGATGACTGATTTCAGTGCAAATAGAGAACTCCCAGGTTCTTCCATAGTGTCCTGAATTTGGTAAAAACATGTTTTCTTCTTCCTAATGAACAAATAGCTTACTGTGCCAAAAACCTCTAAGCATGTTTAGATTTATTCCATTCGCACTCAAACAAGACGAGATACCACCCTATTCTAAGAGAAGATCTACAAATACCGTAATCTGTGCAAAAATCAAAAAGCTGATCAGCATTGTAATAAACCCTCTTGGTTTCATGCCCTTGTGCAACTATGGCAAGAAAAAAAAAAACCCTTCATAAATGCCTATGAAAGGCATTGAAATTTTTTTGTTAAGCCATCATACTTGCAAGTAGTTTATAACTAACTACTGTTGTGGATGGCATCATCTGGTGATGGTGGCCACGAGAGCTGTCCTCTCGTCATCTCTGAGCTGTTCTGTGTGACCCTGAGTGGGGGCATATTCGGTCAGGCTTGTCAAAGAATCCTGCTTCCATTTAGAAATAAGCAGCAGCCTTCTTGTGGACTTAAGTTTCTCTTGACTTCACTGATCTTTAGTGTGCTGGTTCTTTTTTTTTTAACCCCCACAGATGTTTCACTGTGTCCATAGTTTGAAATTACTACAGTCAGTTTTATTACAGAGGGGATAAACCGATTCCTGCTGTCTAAAACCTTCCTGCATGAACTGTGTGGATGTTCTCAGTGAAGGATTCACTATTGGTAGTAGCACATTTAGAGGGAAACAGTGCAACTTCTGAGCACTTCACTGAGTTTCTAACAAGTTCTTATACTGAACATGAAATGCTGTAGTCTGCTAGCAGCATTATGTCAAGTGCTGTACTAATGTGTAAAGAGACCATCTCTGTCTTCTAGTGCTTCCAATGGAAAAAAAAAAAAAAAAAAAAGTTGTGGAGAGAAGTGGTAAAGTTGCACAAAAGATTTTGCTGTTGCTAGAAAAGGGAGGCTAGAGATAAGTGCTGCAGACTGTTTCACCCAAGCTAATGCTTTTAAACTTGATTGGTTGTTCTTAAACAAGGTTCAGAAAGTTTGTCCTTGCCCCACGGTACTGTGGTTAGACAGGTTGCCTGTTGAATTGTGTCCCTGTAGCTGTTCTGAGGGTGTTATTGCCAGCAGAATAATGTGCTATTTACCAGGTTTTGGAGGCATTGGGGAATTATGAAAGGGATCTGTCACTCCTTATTTTTTCCTTCTTCTCTCCCAATAGCAACAGGCTTGTCTTGGTGATGGAAAAGGTTGGTACATGGAAAATCCTGAGACAGTCTGTCAAGAACAGTAATGGTTTGAGATAGTGAAAAAACAGTTTCAAGATATTGTAAAGAGCTAGGGGAAGCCTTCTGGGAAGGGAATTGAAGCCAACCAAAGAGAAGTCTGGACTATTAAATTAATTAGCCTGTCATGAGGTTTTTGAAAGCAAAGATGGAGCTCTATTAACATGTTGGCTTCATGGCTAGTGGGAACTGGCTGGAGCCTGTTCATCTGCATGTAGTTTTGGGATGAATTAGTGTCTTAAAGCCTGTGGGTTTTGTTGAAAAATGACATTTTGAAAGAGGCAAGTTGGCTGCTAGGAGTCGGAATCACAACAGAGCCAAAATAAGCTTCATATTTCTTAACCCGCGTGTCACTGTGAGGTCCACATTACCCCAGATGATGTGCAAATGCACAAGGACTGAGCATTGTGAGCTGCCAGGTTTTGGCGAGAGGGGGGGACAGGAAAATAAACTACAGTCGTCCGTCACGTAAAGATGTGGCAGGTAAGACAAAGACTCAGTTATTCCAACCTGATAACATTTATGAGGAAAGGGAGAAGCCAGCTATAGAATAAGAAAAAGAGCTAGGGATGTGAGTAAACTGAAATCTCAGACTATGACTTCAGTGTTTGGCACAAGTCAGAAGAATAAATAAAGCACTGAGATGGTAGGGGGCAGGGAAGAGAGAAGTGTCAAGAGTAGCATAAACAGTGAGTCTCGAGCAAGCGTGCTGTGCATTGTGTTAGCAGGCATCAGGTTGGATTTGTGGGAAAGATGGATAAGAGCAAAAGAGCCTAAAGGGTTTGAATGAAGGCGACCAAAAGATTGCTGTGCTCCAGTCCTTTTTGTACTCTGGTATGAATTGGGTGCAGCTCCATGGGACTTCAAAGAGAAATACTGACATAATGCTAGGAGAGAAATAGGCTTTCTTTTTATTAGAAAAGATGCAGATTAGATAAAATTGTGATTTATATGATTCTGAGTATCTGGGGAGCTGGCATCAAAGGTTGAGAAACTAGCAAATTAAAAAGGCCCCAAAAGAAACAGAACTTGATCCCATGGGACTGCTTATTTTCTCCCGATACAAAATGATCACTAAGAAAGATAAACTTATTAAAATTAGGTAGTAAATATAATTTTGGGCAGATTGTAGCTGACAATGCTCATGGCCTACCTCATGTATGTGTGAACAGGAGATTAGGAGACTAAATGCCTTAGAATCTTTAACAAGGTATGGTAGCAGCTCTGGTAGGTCAAGCTAGAAGGGTGTCAGGCTTCCTCTAGCACCCCTGTGTTTCTTTTACTTTTGCTGACCTTTTCAGATGGTGAGTGGTTTTATGTGTCCTTATCAAAAGCTATTATGAGCATTGGTAAAGTTCTGCTTCAAGGTTGCAGTTGGATAGAGGCAACACAGCAGAGAGGGGCAAAGGGTGTTAAATATGTGGATGGATACAGTACTGATTCGAAAGGCAAGGAAGGATATAGTTCACGGCCTTTGAGGGACTCCTGTTTCATGTGGCTCCTGCCCCTTCCCTCAGAAAAGCTGAGGGACATAATTTTTTATAATTTTGTATTTCCATATGATTTGATCAGGGGATGCATAATTCCTGCTAAAGAAAGAAAACTATTATTTAGATCAACTCTTTCTAGACAGGAAAAGCCTGTGCAGGTCGAATAACAGTGCAAAATCATTGCACTGTTCCATCTTATGTTTAAAAAAATATTAATTTTTTTGTTTATAACAGAGGACATCAGGGAGGATGCCTGACATCTACCTTCAGAGTTCCTAGAATTGCTTGTGAAAATTTCCCCATCATATATAATCTTGGATCAAGGATCTTCAAAGCGAAGCTCCTGAAGCCGTGCCAGCAGGCCCTGTTTTGTAGTTTTATGAACACTTCTGATCTTCGCAAGTGTTGAATTCAGAAATTCTGCTGGAACAATGTTAGGTCAGTGTGACAAGGGGATAACATTGAGTTTAAAGTTGTCTTGATACAAAGATAATTGGGTGACTTGTTTGTAAAACATTTTTTTTAAAAAGAAGAAAAGTTACTAAAAAAAGTGGTTAAAACTCTTATGATGGGCAAAACCTTGTAAACATTGGTTAAGTTTTCCATGGAGAATATACATGTGAAAACTGCATATTATGCACTGTGTGCATACAATCAGCTGTTTATGTATTGCAAATATATAAGGGATTTTAAAAAGGATAGATCTAAGCAATTTCCCACATGCTTTTAGTGACAGCTCTGTGTCTAAACCTTATGGTTACTGTCAGAAACATCAAACTTCACCGCTATCTTAGAGCATAGGTTTGTTTATTTACACAAATAAAAGTAGGGATGGGGGAAAATCTGTAGCTAAGATTTTTGAAAAGTTGGAGGTCATTTTGCTTTGCTCCAGGGCTGTGCACACTGCAATATGCTTGTCTGTTAAACTGGTTTAGGGTTGTTTACCCATTCTGGGCACCTAGCCAGCCTAACTTACAAAACTGTAGTTATCATGATTGTTAGAATAGTTCCACTTCTTCCCTCAGATTTCTTCTGCCTTGCTTCTTTTCTTTTTTGAGGAAGTCTTAAATTTTCCTGTCAGTTCTGAGGAGACCCTAATTTTCCCCTTAGGGGTTCCCACAGAGATGCAGAGTTCCAGAGGCTCTCTGGCACTCTGACAAATGTAATCCTTCCAGAGGCAGCAACAAGCCAGAGTGTTGCTCCTCGGGATCTTTGTAACGTCTTTGTTGGTGACATGGACAGAGAGGAATAGAGTGCACCCTCAGCAAGTTCTCTGACAACACCAAGCTGTGTGGTGCAGTTAACACGCTGGAGGGAAGGGATGTGCCATCCAGAGGGACCTTGACAGGTTTGAGAGGTGGGCCCGTGCGAATCTCTTGAAATTCAGCAAGGCCAAGTGCAAGGTCCTGCACATGGGTAGAGGCAATCCCAAGCACAAATACGGGCTGGGCAATGGGTGGATGGAGAGCAGCCCCGCAGAGAAGGACTTGGGGGTGTTGGTGGATGGAAAGCTGACTGAGCCAGAAACGTGTGCTTGCAGCCCAGAAAGTCAACCGTATCCTGGACTGCATCAAGAGAAGTGTGGCCAGCAAGTCAAGGGAGGTGATTCTCTCCCTCTACTCTGCTGTTGTGAGACCACATCCAGAGAACTGTGTCCAGCTCTGGGGCCACAAACATAAGAAGGACACAGACCTGTTGGAGCGGGTCCAGAGGAGGCCACGAAGATGATCAGGGGCTGGAGCACCTCCCCTGTGAGGACAGGATGAGAGAGTTGGGGTTGTTCAGCCTGGAGAAGAGAAGGCTCTGGGGAGACCTTATAGCGGCCTTCCAGTACTTAAAGGTGACCTACAGGAAAGGTGGGGCGGGACTCTTTATCAGGGCGTGTAGGGGTAGGACAAGGGGTGATGGTTTTAAACTGAAAGAGGGTTGATTTAGATTAGATACAAGGAAGAAATTCTTTTCTGTGAGGGTGGTGAGACACTGGAACAAGTTGCCTAGGGAAGTTGTGGCTGCCCCCTCCCTGGCAGTGTTCAAGGCCAGGTTGGACGGGGCTTTGAGCAACCTGGTCTAGTGGGAGGTGTCTCTGCACATGGCGGGAGGGTTGGAACTGGATGATCTTTAAGGTCCCTTTCAACCCAACCCATGCTATGATTCTATGATCAAATCCCTGCTGGTCTCAACCAACAAAGCCAGGTCTTGCTGCTAGAAGACCCACAGTGTTCAGGGTTTTTTAATTTTATGGTTTAACACAGAATTGCTAAATATATGTCTAACTTGAAGGCTGAGAGGCTTTGGCATTTGTGTTGTTCCTCATTTATGGCCACACCATTTCTGTGGCAGTTGCTGTGTCGGTGAATACTTTTGAAGCATTTAGATGCCCTTCCACAAAACACGAATTGAAAAGAAAGAACTGGCACCAGCTGCCACCCAGCAGCTTTTGGACTGCAAGTACTGTGAGGCGTACCTATGGTTTGAAGGCCCTCGGTTAACACAGTATTTACTGCACTGTTGTCTCTGGCCTCATGGTCTCCAGGAGGAATAAGCCACTGCTTCTCTCAGGCTCCTAGATAACTCCTTTCCAACTCTTCCCAGTCTGCTGCACTGGCTAGACATAGATGTGGATGGCTTTTGTTATCAGCAAGAGCATACTGGAAGGTGCAGTTTCATGTTGCTGGTGTGATCTGGGATTGCAGCTTCCTTCATGAGAAAGCCTGAGAGGTGGTGATAGTGTGTTGATCTAGTGGGGAAACTGGGCAAGTCTGGAGTCTTAACAATGTTGTACTCTGCTGTTTCATCATCAGCGATTTGCAGGGTCAAGTACGGCAGCAGTCCAGGCACGGCGCATGGGTGCCTTTGCGCAGCTCTTTGAACACAGTTCCTGTTGTGCACAATAGGAAAAACAGATGTAAAAGATCCTTAATCTCAGCTGTCATCCTTGCAGAGGAGCTGTGCCTCTCATGTGTTTCATGTAGATTCTGGGTGGGATGCTCTGATTCTCCTTTGTCCCTGCAAGTGGTTTCAGTTTGTGATGAGGTGGTGGTCTGAGAGAGAAAATCCAGCGCTTATCTTGCTTGTGCCTTGTACTGCTGGGCTGCTGTGTCTTCAGTGATAAACTCATTTCTGGGGAACGTGCTGTGTGTCCTTGCTGTTAGTGCTGAAGCTCTTCTCAGGTTACACTTGCTCTTCATCAGATGAACTTCGAGGAGCACTGGGAACATCTGACATGGGGAAATAATGATGGTCAGGTTATTGTAGATTGCTGGCCAGAAATTTTCCATCAGAGAATTACCTGGGTTCAAACCAACTTCCTGGGGTACAAAACTCTGCTGAGGATTTCTGAAGTCTTTGAATGTAAAGTCAGGGACTCACTCTGCATGTCTTTCTGTAGATGCTGGCAAAATGACATTTATTTTCAGCCAACCAGCGCCTCTCAGGAACTTCTGGACAATTTTTATATGGCTTATTCGTTTAATTATTTTATATATATCTTAGTGTTACAGACTGCTGTGTTACTTGCTTATTTAGTTTTGAAAGTTCAGTAGTCAAAACCAATTTACCAGAGGGGGAATTGAAAAGGCGAGATCTTAAGTGACATGCTGAGAATCAACAATAACCGGTTCAGTGGCAAAATTGCAGTTTTAATGCCTCTGTGTCAAGAACTGTCTAGAGGCAGATGTGCCACATCTCTTGTTCAGCAAGTTTTGCTCCCAAAGCATTAACTTGGTACACAAGCATTGGGTGGACCTATCCTGCTATTAGGAAGTGTAGTGAGGGAACTGAATGGCATGTTAATACAGGTAACCAGAGATTTCCTGAAACTCCTCACACATTTTCAGGTTTTGAGGTAACCTCATTAATAGCATTCTTGTGTGCTTACAACTTTTTTTTTTTTTTTTCATTGAAAACTGTATTTTGAACCAATTTTGTTTAAACTGTTTAATGTCTGTGAAAAATCCATCTGCTGAACCACAATATCTGAATCTGTAGCAGAATGTAAAAGAATTGAGTGATGTGAAAAACTACTGTTGTCCTCCTCTGAATGGTTGGTAGTGATGCTGGGGGTATCCACTGTAGGGGAACCTGAACTGTAGACCTTGGGGCTGCAGCTTTTAAAGGATTAAGTACAATAGCCTATCTTCTTGTGCCAGGACCTTTCAGAAGTATTGGGGATCTGAATTATTTAAGTATTTATTCTACTTCAGAGCTGAGTTATGTAAGGTCTCCAAATTTCCTGCTTTACATCATTAGGAGTAACAATTTGAAAAGATCTTCTGTTGAAGGCATAAGAAATAATTCTGCTGCCCCACAGACTAATGTCAATAACTTCAGATGCTTATGATTCTAGGGGAAAATAAATCTGTTTTCATGAGCTGAAACAGATTGTCCAAAATGTCCAAAAGATTGTGGAGTTGTTGCCCCTGGTTCCTCCATCAGACTGGCTGTTGTGGTTTATTTTGCTTCAAGAAAACTGATGTCAAGACCTGACTTTTTTTTTTTCTTTCTGTTCCCTTGGATGCATGGACTTGTTTCATTTCTATCCAGAATACAAGTTTCTGTCAGCATGAATGAACAAGTAATTCCTTCAGAAACATTCAAAAAAGAAAGTGTGACTTCAATTATTCCTAGACAGTATAATGCTGGCTTCAGAAATACTTCTGTGGATGTTACAGCCCAGCTCTTGAGATGACAAAGTTAAGTTTGCAGACTGCTATTTTGACATGACTGGTCTTGAGAAGCCTACCAAGAAGCAAGCAGAAAAGCTTTTAGTGGACAAGGTAGCTTCCCTTCGCTTTCTTATTTTGATCCCCTTGATTCAAGGGGTCACCCAGTTTAAAAACTCTCAGCTTTGCATTGTTTTAATTTAGTTAAATGTTATTTAGCATCCAAAATAATTCTTACAGCACATAAATTCAGAGTTTATCAGTTTCCAGCTTAAATACTCACCACTCTTTCTGAGCGTAAAGCCTGTGAGGGGGGGGGGGGGCGTGGTGGAGAGAAGAAAGGGAAGAAATACGGGGATGTGTCTGTCTTGACATTTGAACATGGAAAGAAAACAATATTATTTTGTCACTTTTACTGTACATCACATAGTGTAAGCATGATTTCTGTAGAAGTGTGTGTATCGGTTATTCCTGGCTTAGCAGGTAGTTTTAGGTTTGTTCTGTTTTAATAATACTGTCTGATTAAAGATCCCTATCCAACTTGACAAGCTCAGTGAATTCCAAAAACGTTGTATTTGTAAGGAGTAGCATCTGCGTTTCACAAAAGTTGCTACTGGCAGCAGTGAGTTTACCCAGCACATGATTGGGGTGACTTTGAGGGTGGCCTCAGTGAGTGCCTTTTCCTACTGAGACAGATGGTACAGTGACTTTAGTGAAAATTAATAAGGGGGAGGCAGAGGAGACAAGCAGGGCTTTGAAGATTGATTATATTCTAGGTTTTGCCTAGGAATCAGAACATTTTGCTGGAGATGGAAGTAAACGGTTATAATGAATAAGTTGTGGAAAGCAGCATCTAGGAAATACTGTGTTTTTACAGCATTATGAGTTGACTTCTCACCCTTCAGAGTTACATGGTTGCTCTATAGTGTGTGTTTAGTAAGTTATATCCAGAGGACACAGTAAAGATGTGTTACATTGGACCTAAAGGCTCACACTATATGCTATATTCTTAAGTAGCCCACGTGGTTACATTTCAGTATGACTGCCAGATTACTGTTCGGATTGATTGATTGAGGCAGATCTTGGAAAAAAATGCAAAATTTCAAGGAGCTGCTGAGGCCAAAGCAATGTTTCAGGTGCTGTAAAAGGCATGTATTTGTTTTGCTTTCAGTATTGAAATCCTGTTTATCCTCAAAGAAACAAATGCATTCTTTTTCTTTGAATAACTTTTTCTTTATGCTTTTTAACAGACAGATAAAGGATGATCCCTTATCGTACCTGAAACATGCAAATTGGTCTGTACTTATCTTTGTTATGTGTGATTTGGGATCATTCAGCACAAATGTTGGGTTCTCAAGGACTAAAGCATGCAGTGTTGCAGAGCCTGATGAGCCTGCAGTTCTAGCCATAGAGGTTGTTTGGTGAGGACTGCATAGTTGGAAAATGAATGCAAGTAGGTTTTTTTCACAGAATGGTAAAGGTTGGAAGGGACCTCTGGAGGCCATCTGGTCCAACCCCCCTGCTTGAGCAGGACCCCCCCCCCAGGACCATGTGTGGACCCCTTGTGAATATCTCTAAGGATGGAGACTTTACTACTTCCCTGGGCAACCTGGGCCAGCGCTCGGTTGCCCTCACAGTATGAAAGTGTTTCCTGCTGTTCAGAGGGAACCTCCTGTGTTCCAGTTTGGGCCATGGCCTCTGGCCCTGTCACTGGGCACTACTGGAAAGAGCCTGGCTCTGTCTTCTTTGCACCCTCCCTCCAGGTATTGATGTGCATTGATGAGATCCCCCCCAGCCTGCTCTTCCTTGTGTTGTCCCTCCAGGAGATATAGGGTGGTTGAAGTCCCCCACGAGGACCAGGACCTGTGAACGTGAGGCCTGTAGCCAGCATGAATTCAGGCATAGGTACTGGTAATGTGCTCTACACTGCTGTATGGAACAGGCATATGTCCCCCTGGTGTTCTTGTCAATTGTATCTCTTCCAGCATTGAGGGTGATAAGAATGAGGACTTAAGGGAGAAAAACTGCCATTCGTTTATTTCTTTCTGCAGCTCCTTTGACTTCTTACCTGCTGTTTCTTGGCTGTTTCTAATTCCCTTTACTTGTTGTATTTTTCCCTGTGCAGGAGGGATGAGGAGGACCAAAAGAACTCCATCACCATTTTCTTTTTGTATGGCACTTCAGAATCTTTGCACACCAAACCATTCTCCATCCAGTGAAGAAGAATTACCTCACGAGGTAACTCTACGTGAGTTTTTGTTTGTTAGTAAAGTCTGGTGCGTGACTTAATCTGCCAGTCATGTCCCTCATGAGTAAGGAAAAAAAATGCAGAGACCTGTGAGTGAAGTGTTTTCTAGAGACGTCTCAGGGGCTGTATGAAACAGGACCCTGGTGATCTTGTTATACAGGGGCTCTCCTCCTGATACTTCCCTTGGAAAGGAAAATTCACCTGTGTACCATCTTCAGTATAATTGAGCTCCCATGCTGCATGACTTAAGGCTGCCAACTCAGCCTCTGCTACAGCTCTGTAAGACAGCCTGCATGTTGACAGCTGCTGGCAGTTCCTTAGGATGGAAAAACCATACAGCAAACTAATTGAGGTATCTCCTCCCTCCTGCTCTCTTCAGAAGCATACTTGTCATGTCCCAGATGCATGTGAAGTGCCTCAGCTTCCACCAGCAAATCTCAGTAGAGTATAGGCTCCATTTATTGAAGAAAGTCTCTCCTGTCCACTTGGCCAGAAATGTTTTGTTTGCTGCCTCATTCCCTAGGTGTTTGCAGTCCTATTTTATCCACTATTTGGGTAAAGTATGAAATATATCAGTGTAAAGAAGTTAAGCAGTTTATAGCTCAGCATTATGTGTTTTCTTATTAAGTATGCCTAACTTTAAGAAATGAATCTCACCTAAAATGATGATTTAATTCCCCTGAACCTTGTTTTCAGATGATAACGGTGGAGCTTCTGAAGCAGAGAAGTGTTTTTTAGCAATGTCAGGACTCACTGAAGGAAACTGCTTTAAATCCAGGATTCATGCAAATTAGGAAGTTTGAACAAGGAAAAGACCTATAGGTGAGTTTAGATCTTCAGATTACCCCAAAATACCTTTTGTTGTAGATTACTGAGAGCTAAAACCTTGCTCTGCTTTCTATTTTTACTCTAACCTATCAGGAAGGTGTGGTTAAGTGTACACAGGTGGCTTTCAAACAGTTCCAAGTACATTCAACCCATGGTGCTCTTGCACTGTTTCCTGACCCAGAGAAAAGTTCTCTTATTTTTTTCCAAAAATGAATGTGATGGAACTTCTGTGGGGAAATTATACCCTATAGTCTGGCTGCAGTCCAGTTACCAATGCTTGTTGATTTGTGGTTTGCTAGTTACCTATTTCAGGAGGAGAACTAGAACCTCAGAAAGATTCCTACTCTGCATTATCAAGGCTCCTGTGCTACTTTTATGTTTTGGCACCAACACTGACAGTTGCTTTACAGTGTGTCTCTGCTCCATAAGGAATTGCACAGATTGTGTAGTACAGTGATGTGATCAAGATAGCAGACAGACTTGACAGGAGACCTTGGGGCCAAGACTGAGCAAGGCTAAAGCTAGCGAAATTTTATATTCCAGTACCCTTATTCCACTAGCCACTGCCTAGACTTCTGACACCAAACCACATGTTATGATTTACTTTCATGTGTGAAGGAAGAAAAAAACAAGGACAATTTCTTCCTTGTTTAAAAAAAAAAAAAAAAAGCCATCTGGAAGTTCTCTCAGGCATCATTCAGAGAGATACTGTTTCTGTTATTACATTGCATCAGGGTCCAACAATTCATGATGCTCCAAAATTGTCCAGGTGAAAGTTGTTCACACATTAGTACTAGAATCAATGTTGAAAAGCAATTTTAAAGTACCAGCTGCTTCTGTGAGGCTGCCACTCCAAACAAGGTGCCTTAGAAGTAATGCTGCTCCAGCAACCTCCCCAGGCTGCTCCTTGGGCCCAGCCAAACCTTTGTGGCTACAGTTGCATTCAGTCAGCAGAGGTTTAAAGCTGGTGTTTCAGGTTAGTTTATCTATGCAGTACTGCAAATTTGTGTCAAACAACACAGGAATCAGCAGTGAACCAGGCTAGACAAAAACCTGTGTCTTCTGTGAAGAAAAGCCTTGAAAACACTCATTTTAAAATGTCTTAAGTCAGTTTTTATGATCTCTCAGACCTTCTTGCTTGCTATTAGAAGTCTGTAATTTTTCTGTCTTTGTTCTATTATGGTTTTGCAAAGACTAAACTAGACTTGACTGTAATTTTCACACACATCAGAGGATATTTACTGACCTATACAGAAAAGAACTGGACAGTATTTTCCTGAAGAATCAGTATCCCTGTAGTCCAGTATATTGACAAAATGTTTACATTATTTATGAATGAGAGCATAATTTGTTAATAGCTTTTACTATAAAGGTAGGGCAATTGCACAGTGACACTGACAGCGTATATGAATTGGTCTCAACTAAGGACCTTCCCATCAAGACAGAAATTTACATGGTCACCAACTTATTCACATCTTAATATGCAAATTGTAGGCAACACAAAAAATGAAGAGGAATTATTTGGGAGGAATTATTTGGAAGGAATGCACCTTCAACTGATTTAATTCTTCTAAATACCTCTAGATCCAGTCCTGTCACAGTGAAGTTCTTTCATGTTTAAGAATAATCCTCCAGCTGAAATAGATGTGATCTACAGCCCAATACTTCTTACAGATGCCAGAAAAGGGACCTTCATATGAATTCAAGCTGAATTCCAAAAGGTTTAACATTACAGAACAGTAGGTAAGGTATTTTTCCTTCTTCCTTTCAAGAAAATCAAATTCACCTAAGGAATTCATACTTTACTACAGCATTGTAGGGAAAATGACCTATTTTTAAGAGATTGCAATGAAACATTTACTTAAATGTTCTTTTAGAACTGTAACAAAATAATTAAGAGTAGAATGACTTCCTCTGTTTTCTTCCCTATCTACCTCCTCTAAGAGAAAACTTCTATACAGTTTACAATAAAATGATTTTCAGGTTTTCATTTGAAAGAAATTAAGAGCTTATGTTTAAGAAAATAAAACATAAATGTTGAAGTCTTTAATTTGCAAGATTTGTTTAAGCAACTCTTACTTTAAAACCAGACCTGAAATGTCTTTGAAAAAGACAACTACATGAGAGAACCACATTTAAAATGTGTTAAGAAATATTAGTTTTATTTAACCAGTTTTCACAGCTGAATATTTATTCTATAAAAACTTTACAGATTGTACAGTTTATATATAGTTCAAACTACTAGAACAAAAAAGTAGGTCCCACAGATGCAAAAATACTGTACCAATCCAAGGTAAAGGCAGATTTACACACTGTACAGCTCTCCACTGGGAAGGGGAGGTGGGTCAGTTCCAAGTAAAAACTTCAAAACTGTACAAAAATAAGGTTTGATTTCTTTTTCATTCTTCATAATACATTCAATAAGATTGCAAGCACAGATACCCAAGTAATAATAGGTATCTGCAGTCAGGAATCAATAACCACTCCTGAAAGGAATGCAAAATAGGTCTATTTACACAGGGCACTCTTTTACACCATACTGTATATAGTGTATATTTAAAATAATAAAAAAGCATAGACAAAGAACATTAAACATCTAATATAAGGTAGTTTTTTTTTAAAGGAGTTTTTTTTTACTTAATAGTGTGCCAAAAGAATTTTAACTTATTAAATAATATATTCTAAGTGAACCTAAAATTTATGAACATAAAATGCATTTTTGGTGTAATACATCAATTAAACCAGCAAATAGGAAAAAAAGAACCAAAACCAAAACCCAAACTGTATATAAAGTAGTATTCTCACCCAGCAACAGAAGCACTTATGTAGTTATTTAAAAAAAAAACAACAAAAAAAACAAACCCAGAGAGACTATTTTAAAACCCACTAAAACTAACTTATAACTTAGGATATTCATACATAAGATATTCAGTGATTCACTAATACTGCAAAACAAGCTTTTTTTTTCCTTTTTTTTTTCCTTTCTTTCTTTCTTTCCCCTTCCATTTCCCTCCCACTTTCCCTCATTCCCCTTCCCCAAGAGACAGTGGTTTCTTCATGGTATCTGGGTAAGAATTAAACATTTTCCTGCCCCCTTCTTCCCACCCCTCTATACCTCCCCCCCAAAAAGGACAGAGTGTTTTCTTAGCATTAAACCTGAGCACACTCTCTTTTGGGGGATATATGATTTAATCTCAGTAGGGTTTAGTTCCCCAAAATTCTAGAATGTTCCATTATACTTGAGGTATTTCAACCTTCTTCTGAGACAATGCCTTGTATCTTAGCTGACTCACTGGGCAGTGAAAGTAAGGGCTGGCTAATACCCGTTTCAATTCTGTATGCTAATGAAAAAGAAAAGCATTATTCCAGACTTCCCTGCCACACAGAAAATAATGCAACACCATTCACTTTTTAATCCGTTCTCTATTTGATACAGTACTAGCCAAAGATAACAAAAACTAGAGCCTTTAAAGAGATGTTTGGTAGTGCACTCTATCATATTTTTTTAGCTCGTGTGTGTGTGTCTACATACACACTGACACACATATTACATTATATATATATAAAAGACATATATATGCACACACACATTTGTGTGTGTGTATATATATCTATAAGTAACAATCAGGGAGAAAGGAGTTTTGTTCAAATTTAAGTGATACAGTACTTTCAAACCCCTTGTCAATAAAAGGGGAGGGGGAGGGTCCACTCCTGTTCCCAAGCTGAGCAAGGGGTGAGTTTCTATAGGTTTTTTAAATGGGCATATTTTGTTCGCCCTGATGTCCAAGAAATACAATTCCAGTGTCAATGGGCATCTCATCAGAACTCATCAATTTTCTTCTGCAGATATTTTAACATTGAGTCCATCCCTTGTGCTGAGCCCCAGATTTTCTTCAAAACTTCACACTCCTTTTCATTTGCTTGTTCCAAGTCCACCTTCATGATGTTACGTACTAAAGCTTTGGATTCTTCAAGTACCTAGGCCCAAAACCAAATGAGGTGGGTTAGTATTACGTGAGAAGGGAGCAACATGTGCACTTGCAGGTTTATATGGATGCATCCCAAAGTTGATTATGAACTTAAGCTTATCAGTTCATGGACATATCATGACCCTGAGAAACATTTCTCAGAGTCTCTCTTGTAGCATCACACAGAACTTCCTTTACCTTATACAGCACAAGTGCACAAAAATGTGGAAATAATGAAAAATCAAAATCATAACTATGAATATATATCTCTATATATCTCTGTGGTTTTATACTGGTAACTAGAGAAAACTCTAACTCCATTTTGGTGAAGGCTAATCATAACACTATTATCCAGATCTGTTCTCATAAGTAGGCGGACCTTGAATTTCTTGAGCATTTAAAATACTGAAAAAATTCTTGTTTGCTTTTCCATTTAGAAAACTATTAATCTGTTTCAAAATCCAAAATTTCTAATGCACAGAGCAGTTACTTTGTACTGCATCTCCTCTCATAAGAAAGCATCAAATATTGGTACTTTTAGCTATCTTGGGCAACTGCCAGTTGTGGACACAACCACAAATGCACTAGGTGTTACTCATAAAACTGTAAGTACAAAGGCAAAGACTGCACTTATTTCCTTGCTAATTTAAATTACAAGTCAAGATTTCTGTGTTTCTGTGAATTTCTTAGGGCAGCTGTTTACTCTGTTGACTAGAAGTCAGACTTCTGCAACTATGTTAAAACAAAAATCTATTGTGGAGTCTAATGCTATTTTAATGTTCTTAACCACAATGTACTATGGCATATGATAAAGAAGAGTCAGATACAAACTTAAAAAAACATCCTCAAAAACCCAGAAACAAAGAGATACATATGACTGTGTTAAAAGACATTGCTACACTAGAACGTGGTCTTTGTTTCATGAAAATGGTCTTTTTTTTAGAAGGGCATAATGATGTAGTCTAATCTAAATCATAAAAATGTATTGTAAGAAAATAAAGGAAACTTACAACTGAATTACATGTGACAAGTTCCTTAATTCGAACCATTACTTCTTGTGTGAATGTTCCCGGCCAAAACACTTGAGAGACGAGTCCTTTGGCACAAGCTTCCTGCGCAGTCAATTTCCTTCCACTGAACAACATTTCATTGGCCTGAAGGGATAAAAAGTTACTTCTGGTATGAAATGTAATGAGACAAAACTCATTAAAGGAAAAATGTTCAAAACAAATAAGGAAAATGCCTGCACTATTTGAAAGAGTTTTATTATAGCTCTTCCAACTTTTAATTAATAAAAGAAAAAGACTTGCCTACAGATCAGTGATCACAGGTCAGTGTTGTAGACTATACTATGTCAGCAGTTATAAAAAGAGGGAGGTGTATGAATAAGGGTTAAACATGAAAATGTCTTTTGTCATTTCCCATTCCTGAATGTTCATTAGCTCTCCCTTTCTTGCAGTATTGCTGACTTGATTAACTGTGTATGTGGTAATAGGTAATAATGCCTGGCAGATCTGTAAACCAGCAACAAATACATCAGTTTACCCTTTATAACAGTGTAAGCTGCAGCAATGAAGTCTTTAGTAAAAAGCTATATTATCTGTAAATTATAAAGATAACCCAGTTTTGGCAGTAGATCTCCTGGGAACTGCCAGTCTTGGTAGAAAAGAACAGTTAAATATTTTCAGTACTGAAAAACATTTTAGTTACAAAATGTTTGAAACCTAAATCTATGGTTTATTTTCAGCACTTTTGAAAAGTCTTCAGCAGGATTTCATTTTTGATGCATCATTTAAAATAGCTGGATCATCTTAGAATTTGGCCTCCAAAACCCACTGAAGCGAGCACGATATATTGCAATTTCTGATCAAATTCACAGAAAAGAAACATTCCCATTTTATTCAGGAGTTCAATATTGAACTGATAAATCCTTTCAAAAGCTGATTTAGCAATCTTATTAAAAAAACCCAGTATCTAAAATATCTCATACATAGTTTAATGGTATTACTACATTCTATGCAATAAGGTGATCTCTAGTTCTGTAAATCTTTTTGATTTGTAATTATCATATACTTCACTATTTATCAGTTTCCCCATTAAAGCTTCATCCTACAACAATTTACGCTTATGCTTTAATTCTACCTTTAGTGATATTTCTTATATAGTTAAACTTTTTGTTTGCAGTAACATCTGCATGGAAACCGCCAGTGAAGATAAAGAAATCAAAGTAATTGTCAACCTCAAAAAAAACCCACCCCACAGTTTTACTGTTTCTTAATGGCTAACTTACATTGAAAATATGACAAAGTGATAACTGGACTCTTGAACTATGGGCAATACAGCTGTTACAAAACACCCAAACCTGACAGGCGTAGCATTTCTGAGGTTTTTAATGTTTTCTAACACTGAAAATTTTGGTAATTATTACAGCAACTTTCAGTTAAGAATCTCAAGTTATCTAATTACTGTAGGCAATGTTCCTAGTGTTGCCATTTTACACATGAAGAAATTTGAAAACTCCGAGGTCTATTATTTACTCCTTTGTAATGAAATACAAAGTCTGGGTTCTGCTGGCAGTTTGGTTGCTGACCCCCAGTCCATTAGGCATGTAAAAAGAGAGATGTTTCCTAGGATCTTTTACATAAAATTTATCATCAGCACATCTCTCATAAGTTACTATGGAAAGTTGTGATTCACAAATATTAGTATTAAAAAAAGCCTCAAACTGAAGGTACAGATTATATACCCCTCTAGTTCTACCTTCTGTGAAAGCAAAATCAAATACACAGGGTTCATTAACCATCACAACTCCACCTTCTAATTTTCCAGATTATGTGTGAATAATACTAACCTGAAACACTAGCCAAAATCAGTGATAATACACAACTTTGTCTAGAACCAGGAATGATTTTCCTAAGGGGATATAGAAAAAAATTCTTCCCAAATAATTGTAAAAGATACTTGTCATTTATATCAAAGATCAAAACATGAAGTCAATCTAACTGGGAGTTAGGAAAATCAGCAATTTAAGTCAGCTGGTCAGGTCCACATATTCTTCACATGTATTTTTGGTAACAAGTATAAAAATGAATGCTAGAAAACCTTATTTTTTTTTCTAAAACTCAGTAGACACTGCTGAATTCTCCTGAACATGAAAAACCACAAATGCTAACAGTGCAGTTATCTTATTTCTACCAGCTGTAACACAGCATTAGCAGAAAACCTCACATGAAGCAAGCACTCCCATTAGTCTTCTCAGCTGACAGGTTTTGAAGGGAAATGTTTTGCTCTGGCATCTTCACTTTAAGTCTATACACACTGTATACGCTGGAGACCCACTGCTAAACAAGTTTTAATCATATAACCATGCCTTGTATCTGCTGGGAAAAATCAAACACACTTGGTGGTTACTTTCCAAGAGCTATAATACAGCAATAGAAATGAAGATGATAAAAATATTTCCTTAATAGAAGAGTCTCATTAACAACTCATTTTCTACTCAGTCTTTCTCCTTCCACAGAGGAATGGCACTGGGACATATCCTCTGCTCTCTCTTTCACAGTGAGTCCTTTGAGGCTCACGGGAGGCCTTTCATGCCAGACCCCAGGCAATAGCTGCCATGGAGCCCCTCAGCTCTCTTGCACTGTGATCAGGGGGCAGCTGATCTCTGTAACCCCCAAGACCCTGGCTGCGATGGGGACTACAGGCACTAGGGAAACAGGAATCCCTCGTGACTGACAGAATACTGCCCAGCATGCTGGAGCCTGTCAGGGAAACCCGTGTGTGGAGTTGATCACACAGATCCTGTGCTTTATACCCTGGACCAGAAAACCAGCCCAAGAACTCCACAGCAGACACACAGTAACAGATCTCCGCAAATAAACGTCACCTTAATCTCTATTACAGATTATTTTCAAAAGTCAAACACCAAGTTTAAGAATTCTTCTCAAATTCTTAGCATTTCCAATACAGTATCAGTTTTGAATCCTAAGGTCTGGGCTTCAGATTTCCTGTAATAATTAACTGCTGAACATGTTCTGTGAACACAACCCCTCCATGACAGACCTGCTCACCAGCCATGACTGACCCAGTAGGGAAGATATTTCCAACAATCTTACAATTGAAGATTTTTACATAACTGCTGATAATAAAAAGAACGCACGAATCTGACTTACAGGAGTTAAGAGCAGGTCTAATATTGCTGAATTAATACATTTGTAGCAAATTTTATGATGCATACAGAGATCTTAATTCTTTCTTTTGTATGATATTTTAATGTTTTTCCCTGAACGTTTCTCATCTCACTCATACCATCTTTTCTTTCTGCTGTCTTCTCTCTCCCTTTTATAGATAGAAAGCATGCTACCTTTATCAAAATTTTCAATATAGATTCTGAATGTATTTCATGGAATTTGCTGCTTAAAGTCCAACCTTGTCCCATACAGCATTAACACTGCTATACTGCAGAGTGTTGAGGATAGTATGAAAACAGTGGACTTTCTCCCCCCTTTACACTGAATATTATGGAATTGTTATCACTGAAAACTTTCAATTTAAATCTTTATATTTAAAAATAATAGCATTCGCAAACACACATGAAAAAGTATACTAGGGAAGAGCTTCTTGTGTTTTTTGTACAACTTTTAAAGAAACAAAGAGTAACAACCACAAGTCTCTAAAGGACGGGGATGGATGGAATGGATGGATGAATGGATGGATGGATGGCCAAATAAAAAGGGAAAGGAACAATCAGTACTTTGAAACATGCCAAGATATTAAAGATACTCTTATAACTGTTAATCTACTTCAGTTACCTTTTCTGTTCTCTTCTAATAACTAAATCCAGACATCACACAATTAGTCATTAGATCTATTCAAACTGATGATTTAAATATATCGAAATCTGTATTTTTAAAAATCAATAAATACCTACAGGGAAAAATTTGCTTTTATAGTAAACAGTAATTTAGGAAAACCAGGTGTAGCTACAAGCCCTTGTTTCATACTCTTAATGTTCAAATTGGAGTGGGACGTAGGTCTAAGTTTTCAAAGAACAGCATAAAAAATAGTAAGCAACACGAAAATAACGTAGGTGAGAGATTTTTAAATAGCTTTTTGTTACCTTTGATTCTTTCATCTAATTGGAAAGCAAGAAAAGGGATACTAAGTAACATGTGGCTTATGCTTTCACAACAATGCAAAGTGTTACCACTGGTTTTTTTCAATCCAGCAATACAATCGAGTGCAAGACTGAAAAAAAAAAAATCCTTCACAAAGGTGATTTGCACTGAGTCTTTCTTGCATAACACACTAGTGTTAAACACCAGAGATCTACAGAGCGAGGAAGTTCGACACGACTTCTCGAGAACGAGTGCATGGAAGCTGAATTACTTATTTTGCGTACTAGGACGAGACTGCTCCTAGCTGGTGACCCAACGCTCTGCGATGTAACGACACCAAGTGCAGACCAGCCCGTTCTCTGCTGCGCTCCAATGCTGTGCTGAGCGCAACGACACTGGTGGCTGGTCCTCACGAGGCATCAGCAGGGAAGGTGTGTCCTGGAACACAGGACATAACCCTTCTGCCACCATCAGGGTTAAGGGTTCCCGTGACATGGGATTAGGTCCCGTGCTTGCTTTTTGTTCTGTGCACGCAGGTGAAGACTAGGTTGTAACAGCACAGAGCAGAGAAGCTATAAATACTGATTTCTCATGAAAGGTTTTCATGAGGTTAAGAAAAAATAAAGAAGACACAACATGGCAAAGGTAAAAAGTCTTGAAATCGCTCTGGATAAATTATCACAGCTGCATTGTGAAGCTGTCAGCCCCTACCCTGCAAGCTACTTACAGAAGCCAGGCCCATTATCCGGGGGAATGTAAGGGATGAACATCCATCTGGACTTTGTCCAAAAGTAGTGTATGGTGTCTGAAACCAAGCCTTCTCGTTAGCCCAAACCACGTCACACAGAGGCAATATAGATGCTCCAAGTCCAATGGCTGGGCCATTTACTGCTACAATGATAGGCTTCTTAAACTGAATAAAAGTATTCACAAAATTCCTGAAGAGAAACAGAAACATGCACTCACTACATATATAGAAAAGAGTAAAATATACCAGCCCTTGAAAACTCAGTAATAAATCATCACTTTCAAAACCAACCTGATAACCTTCTACCATGAGGTGGTTAGCTTGGTGGATGAGGGGAGAACAGTGGATATTGTCTGTGTGGACTTCAGAGTGAGTCTCCCGTAAGACCCAGAGACAAGCTGTTGATGTATGAGCTGGATGAGCAGACAGTGAGGTGGACTGAAAAATGTCTGAATGGCTGGCCCAGAGGGTGGTGGCACAAAGTCTAGTTGGAGGCCAGTAATTGGTGTTGCACCCCGGGGGTCAGTGCTGGATGGTTCAACAGCTTCATTCATGATCTCGGTGATGGGGCAGAGCATACCCTCAGCAAGTCTGCTGATGATACGAAACTGGGCTGATAGGCCAGAGGGTCATGCTGCCATCCAAAGGGACCTCAACAGGCTGGAGAAATGGGCTTACAGGAACCTCATGAAGTTCAACAAGGGGAACTGCAAAGTCCTGCACCCAGGGAAGGCCAACCCCAGGCACCAATGTAGCTGGGAAGCAGCTTGGCAGAAAAGGACCTGGGTGGGGGTCCTGGTGGACACCAAGTTGAACTTGAGCCAGCAACGTGCCCTGTGGCAAAGAGGGCTAACGGTGTCCTGGGCTGCATTAGCACTTAGCGTTGCCAGCAGGTTGAGGGAGGTGATCTTTCCCCTCTGCCCAGCACTGGTGTCCAGTTATGGGCTCCTCAGTAAGAGAGAGATGTGGAGCGACTGAAGATGGTCTAGCAAAGGGCCACCAAGATGACTAAGGGACTGTAGCATCTCTCACGTGAAGAAAGGCTGAGAGAGCTGGGACTGTTCAGCCTGGAGAAGAACAGGCTCAGAGGGGATCTCATCCACCTGAAGGGAGTGTGCAAAGAGGACAGAGCCAGACTCTTCTCTGTGGTGCCCAGAGACAGGACCAGAGGCAGTGGGCACAAACTGAAACACAGGAGGTTCCCTCTGAACATCAGGAAACACTTTCATAATGTCAGGGTGACTGAACAGGCAGCTGGCAAGGTTGTGGACTCTCCATCCTTGGAGATATCGAAAAACCCTGCCTGGACATGGTCCTAGGCAAGCTGCTCTAGGTGACCCTGCTTGAGCAGGGGCAGGTTGAACAAGATGAGCTCCAAAAGGTCCCTTCCAACCTCAACCCTTCTCTGATTCTACAAAATCTGAGCATTTCTCCCAGCCTAACAAAGCACAGTAAGTTGGGCAGGTGCAGATTTAACATCCCTCCTACAAGCACCAGTTGATACAGCGCTTGTGGTATATTCACATGCCTCACAGCCCTCTCAGGTGAGGCTGTGGTCATACCTCACCTCTGGGCACCAACATGGTTACAGCCCTGCTTGGTCTTCACTGTGTTTATATGACATTGGTATATCTATCTATATTTTTAAGTGAAGGTATAAGATACATGGGTATAAGTGAAGATGGGCAAAGCATTAATGAGTTTCCTTAAGGAGTACTTCTGGATTTCTGGGAGACAGCTTTCTTAATAAATCAATCATATCAATAATAAATTATGAACAAGACATAAATAGTAGAGCTCCACTACCACGTATCACACACCTGTAAACCTCCCCTCCTCATTTCCCTCTCTAGGTTGGGCATAACGCTATGGGTGCTACGCTATTAAGTTACAAATGCATATTGTCATCCTCATTATCAACACAAAATGACGATTCATTCCAGTACCCACAGAGCATGAATGCTAACATGCTTCTCTGCTCTCAAACAGTAAATGTCTTCAAGAGCTTCTTAGGAAGTAAACGTGTATACGTACATGTGTGTGTACACATGCATTAGACCAAGTAGAGACTTCTAAAACCTCAAAGTTGAGGTGTGGACATTTCTCAGTTAATAGCTACCACCTATAATGAAGAAGTCTATATTTACCTCAAGTACACAACAAATTCTGACTAGAATACAATGTACAACATACAGTTGTCAGCACTTGTAAAGCACTCCTTTCCTCTGAATGACAGATGATTTCTCATTTCAGTATTAGATGCTAAAATATGGGAATTTCTATCAAAATTTTTGAAAAGGGGGATTTAGGGAAAATGTTAAAGTTTGCTCTTTATCTGCGTTACATGTTTTTGTATTTCTGCAAAATAGGACATTTTTACTGTATTGCATCTATCACTAAAGGTTATCCTGCTGCTTCTTAACTCATTCTAGTGAACTGAAATAGATGAATGCAAAAAAATTCCTGGAACTATCTTATGCAAGCTGTCATACAAACATCCCATCCAGAGGCTTAAGATAATTTTAATCATGTCTGAATATTCCAGAGAAGGACCATCTCTAGCATATATATGAAAAATATCACGATTATATTTGAAGGGGGCGCTCGTAGGTGTTTTAAGTTACCTTCATCCATTTTATTAACAATGAACAATGGGTGAAAAATCAGGCTCCTGGAAGGGCCTGAATTAAACTCGTGACAGAGTTCAGCATTAAGAGCCTATGTTCCCTGGCCATGCCTAAAGAGCAATTCTTACATGGAATGATTGAAAAATTGTCTTTGAAAAAAATAACTATTATCATCTCTATGAGCCAACTGTGCCTCCAATGAAACAGGCTTTACATGTTACAAGGCCTTTTTTTAGGGACATGAATATTGATAACAACAATAGAACCTAGGTCGATGAAGGAATATAGATACTCTGGAAGCATACAAGAGCTAATCCAAGAGCCCAGGCCCTCAAAACAAGTGCTCAGATTATAACATACTTGTTTGTACTGTTAAAACATGTCTTTACTTTTTTCCATATATATTCTTCTAGTTTGTAGTAGTTCAGCTCATGAACTACTGGGATGATGTTCGCTAGTATCAATCTACTCCTCTAAAATATCCATTATTCCACTGCTCTGAATGTACTATAATAAGTTACTTATTCAATGCACATCTTGTATTTGTGTGTATTAAATTTGGTTTCCTGAAACCCCATGGCTGTTCAAATTTTTTAAAATTGGTTTTGACTGGAGGAGTATTAGCATACTACCAGTTTTCGTGGTTAAATTTTAGCAGTAAAAATAGTGACGTATGAAATGACAACCCAAATAGAAAGGGAGAGGGAGTATAAAGAAGTGCTGCACACTATATCACATAACAGGTGAATGTCTGAGATCGTGCTGAATTAGAGGCTTTTGAAATAAAAAAAGATAAAACAAGCCAGACTACATGATGAAGAATACCTACTCAGATGACTGAAGATAATCTTACATACCTAATGGCTTCTGCCATCTTAGTGCTTTCCTTTTTTCTATCATCTGTTAAACGTCGTATAAAATAAATAAAATCAAGACCACAGCAGAAAATGCTACCAACTGCACTGAACAGCACAAGTTTACTGTCATCTGCAGCTGCTGTGTTCAGTGCACTTTGGACTTCCTTCATTACCTGAAAAAATCAAAAATTCATTAGAATCTTTTTATTCCATCATTAAGAAGTAGCATACTGCTCTCCTCCCCTCCTCCCCACAGGAGATCCTCACCATCTTTAATTCTTCCTTAGGATCCACTCAACCATCACATTAGAAGAGGTATTTTTTTCATTATCCAAAATTAAAGTTTAAAAAAAGTATTAGAAGCTTTGCATTTCAAAAATGTAACTAGACTAAGATAATTAAATCATTAAGAAAAGATCTATTAGATGTTATCTGCAACTAAAGCACTCACTCAGCATTTCTGTAATTTGGACAGCAGATGGCACATGCAACCAGTTCAGAAAAAAAGAACCTTAATTCAGGCTAAAGCTTGTTTCAAGTTGCACTTCATAAATCGCAACATCTTATCTACATCTCCATGTTCAGATAACATAGTTCTTAAGCTCAACTGAATTACACTTGAAGTCAGTTGTATGTGTAACATCTTGCAAACAACAGCCTGAATCTTGTTTTGCGTATGTTTGTGCCTGAATAACAGGCATAAATGAGGCAAGAACTTAGAATTCCTCCAGCACCCTTCCCCCCCCCAAATCAGAATTGTTCCGACCTCTGGATTTAGTGAATTATTTTCAGATGATTTTGTTGATAGCAAAATGTGTGTGAATCCATCTTGTTTCCTGACAACAATGTCTCTGTACCGGTATGCACTCTCCGTTTGTCTCACGCTGAAACGTAGCCTTTTATCAAAAGGTTGATCTCTCCTGTCATCAATAAACCTTCGTTTGCTGGCTGTCACTCCTGTTACAGATGTCTGTATGTTGGTTGTACCATTTGCTGCTAATGCTTCCATAAAGGTGGATGTACCTGGAAATATTTTAAAACAATAACATTCTATTAATTACATTTTATTAGCTCAGCAGTTTCAAAATCCCTATTAGCATGAAAACATGCTAGTCATATTAAGAACACACAGTAAATAGGAAATTCAGTCCCCTGGAAGTTACTGAAATGTTACACAAATAGAGACTGTGCACAGAGCAAAATTAAAGTGACAAAGGGATCCACAAAATTCATTTTACAGTTGTGAGAAAATACATTTTAAACAAGCCAAACTGACCAATCATCATATACTTATTTTTAGGAGGGAAAGGTTTATTTAACGTTCCTAATGGCAATGCACTTCAGCAGGTTAATGCTCTTTCTCCCTTTCCAACATCTTAAAGTTGTCTAACATCATCAAGATTGCAAAGAGAAAGCAGAAGCCTTTTGTTTCAAACACCATGAGAAATTAATATACGGAAGAAAATGACACTTAGAATAAGCCAAATAAAGAATTTGATTGACAAGATCATATAAAGCATAAGAGTCTTTAAAGGAAATTGGAAACGAAGAAATACAGACTATACTTCTGTGAGAGGGAAACAAGACCCATGCAGTGATGGATATTTTAATGAATTCATAGACAACGAGATATTTCTCAAGTCTAAACAATATTTGTTATTAGAATTGGCAAATTCTACTTCATTATGTCTTTCTGGTCTTGTTCCCAGTCACTTAAATGGACAGAATTTGAAGGCATGCAAGTAAACAGCCATTCCTCATGACACAGAAGGGACAGGTTTTTCTGTACTCCACATTAGAAATACAATGCCAAATAACTAGAATTCAGAGAAAAATCAGAGAACATCTTTAATCTGTAATCCATCTTTATGTTAAAGTCTCCATTTAAAATCTCCACAAAATCTGTCAGATTACAGTAATGGAGTATGTTTAAGGGAGGGGACAGTAGGGTTACAAATGTTGGAATAATGTGTTTACAGGCCAAGAGAGGAAAGTTTTGAAAGGCTTTTCCTGAAAACTGAGGTCTAAGACTTTGTTAAAATCTAATGGAAACCCACAGCCCTTATCTCACAAACTTCAGAACGTCATGCATATGATGTCTTAAAAAGTACAGTTAAACCATGTATAAATTGTTAATTAAATGCCATTGATGGATCTTGCTTAATTTATCATTATCTTTCTGAAGAAGCTACATTTTTAAAGTTCTAATAATAGGTAATGCTATGCTTCTAAGTTTAATTTTTTTTTTTTTTTTTTTTTTTACAAGATACTTCAAACACACATGGGTCCAGTGAAGACATTAAACAGTCTCACCTAAGTAAGTGGAATATCCTATATCTCCACATTTTGACTGTATTCAAATGTTGCTTACTTTGAACCATATGAAGTATGAGAGAGATATTAAGACTAATGAAATTAAAATTTATAACATTATACATTTTTCTGTGTTTCAGAGACTGCCTTCAGATATAAATGAAGTCTTTATATCAAATATTTTAACATATTTGATTATAAACCTGTTATGATTAATTAGGCAAGTTGTCTGACAAGCCATAAACCAATAAGGTTTTATTTTACTTTTTTAAAGTCTTTCTTGATGTATTAGTGACTTAATCCTCTTACCATATCACTTTTTGTGAAGTTAAGGACAACAAGATTTTTCAACTGTTTAAAGTGAAGAGTAAAAAACTGAATTCAGTTTGTGATTACTCTCAGAGACAGAGGTGAACAAAAATGAAATGGAAAATTAATATTTTATATAGTCACAGAAGTTCCACATTTATTCCTAAATTTTTCACGGCTTATCAAATTCCTTTTTTCATTTCAGCAGAATAAATAAAAATTTGATGCATAACAAATATGAAATTGATGAGGGATGCTTTTGATACTTTTCCCTTGTAAACCACACTATGTTGATTACTCTCCTTTAAAAGAATTCCCTGCAAAGGGAATTTGCAGGAACACCACTGCTGCCCCATATTTCATTAGCAATACAAGATGAAATGGTATCACTGGCCAGAATGGTTTGTTTTTCCATAGGTAAGGTAAATTAAAACAACAGAAGTCGCCTCTGATTTCTAAACCCTGACATAAGATTCTGTCCTAGTCAATAGTGAAAAAAGTGGAGAACCAGGAGAGCACAATATACTAGACTAAGCCAAAAAAGAGTCAGTAAACTTGTGTAAGAGCTTTGAGTAGATCTTTTCCCACGACCCATACTTTCAAAGACATACTCAAATACCAGAATATTACTTTTGAGATGGAAGAGGCAATGATTATACACTTTGAGAGACAAAACATTTGGCAAGAGAGACAAAGATGAAAACACCACACGCCACTTTTCAGGCTTATTGAATTGGCAAGAGACCTTCTGAGTTTTTATGTAAACTCTGTCTGCACTTGTCAATAGTTGCAGTTTCAAACCATAAACAAGGGACAGCTGCAGTTCAGTGGAAGAAGTCTCCTACATCCAATCTTGTAAATATGCTTTTAGGATACTTAGACTGGAATCAAAAACCTGTTGGCTTTAGGAACTGTACCTCTGTGCGGGGAGATTCGGCCAGCTGGTACGGATTAGGAAAGGGCACAAACAGAGTTAATACACATTCATTAGTGTTTGTCATTATCACTGTAAATTTGTGACCTTCTACACCTCAAAGCATAGGGGGCTCTTTCTTTTAGCATTTGGTCCACAAAAGTGAAGAGACAGTCTTGGACATGTGTTGCAGCAAATGAGGATGAAAATTTAAAAAAAGTGCCAGAGAGAATTAACTGTATTGCCATAGATTTCCTCACATGAAGATTTTGCATTGAGGTTACTTATTTTCAGGTTAATTACAACTGTATTTTACAATTTTGAAATACAGATTTCATAAAAAAAGCAGTTCTGCATTTTAATACGTTAATGGACATAGCATATCAAAGACACACAAAACACCACAGCCCTCTCCTTTCAAACTGAGCCTTCCAAAAGCAATAAGGGCTTGGAAAAAAGACAATTTACCCTGGATATTGTCAACTAATGCAGAAATAGGTTTAAGAGGTAAACAGCTCTTCTAGTCACAAAAAAACCCATCTGCAAACTGTTAATGCAACGTGATCTTCTCAAAGGTGAAGACATACTACTGCTGTGCAAAGCTTCACCATACAGATGCAAAATAAAATTAAGAGAACTGCTCGGTTTTGCAGCTGCTGATCAAAACTTGGTAATAGTCACCATTTTCATGCAGCTGCTCTTAGAGGAAAAAAAAAACAACCTACAGACAACAAAAGGAACTGGTCTTATTCAAAAGGAAAACAGATGCAAAATACCTAAGTTGGAAAAGGGGCAGAACAGCAAAGGTATCGTCATCCCCATCCCACTGGCAAAAGACAGAAAAAAGCCACCTCTCCAAAATCTGAAGGGAATAACAGTTAAAATGCACAATGCCAGACATCTAGATAAACAGAGTTAAAAACAAAACAAGTAACACAAAACTTCACAACAATTCAAAAGTTAAAATCCCAAGCTCCTCTCGAAGCTATTCATGCCTCACTGTTACTGTCTCCCAAAATCTTGAGAAGTTCCGTTTAGCTTACATAGCAAGCCTTGAATACAAACACTCCCCTCCCTGCGACAATACTGGGGACACATCCAAAAAGGTGCTGTAAAAGCAGCCAAGCCCCTTTTGCATGCTTCTTTTTGAGTACACATGTACTAGCAGTGGTGCTCTGAATTCAAAGGTTTGTCTGACAGAGTATGCTGTTTCTGAAAGGCTTAGCACAGATGTCTAAGGAACAAGCATAAGAAGATGTGAGGTGTGAAGGATGCTGTCTGAGCATCTTCTTCAACTACAGGCACCAGAAGTTTAGTGAATCCTAAAATTTGCATGCCCAGAACCATAGGCTGCACCCAAACCCATGTAATTGAATCCTTATCCCCCATAGGATTATTCCATTTACTTTTGAAACCACTATGGTTTTGTCTTCCAAAGTATCTTTTGGCAGTAAATTCTGCAACATATATCTTTACTTTCTTCATCCCTTTCATCACATCCCTTCTCCAGATTGATTAGTCCCAATCTTCTTTACCCTTTCGTCTTCCAGAAGCCAGCCCAAGGCTGTCATTCTTCTCCGTGCTTCTTCCTCTTCCACTAAATCTTGGAACAGGGTCCAAAATGGCACACAATGTTTAAAATGGGGATTTATAACGTGGCATATTCAAGTCTTCTCTTTTGTCTTCTACTCCTTTTCCATAATATTTTCTAAAAATTTATTTGTTGAATTTTTTTTTTTTTTTTAAACTAGCACTGAGCAGGTGTTTGCAGAAAACTACCCAAAACAAACGCAATGCTCTTTTCCTGAGCAGTAACACGTAGTCAGGAACCAGTCATTGTCCAGGCATGGTTTTATGTTTTGCTACAGGCATAGTTTTGCCTAGAAGTCTGTTTTGTCCCTTCCTCATTGCTTGGCATTCATCTGCACTGAAAGTAATCTCTCATTAATCACAAAAATCACTCAGTATTTTCAGATAAGCCTGTGGTGCTCACAAGGAGCTTCAGAGACCCTCATGCCTTTCCTGTACACTCACACACCAACCATGTCCTCTCCTATACTGTGAGAAGCATCCCACTTGAATAAGCAAATGAACAAACACCAGCAGCAACAATTTCTTAAAGTGTTAACTGCAAAAATAACTCTGTAACTGGTTACAACTCAAGTACTGTAGAGGGGAAAAAAATCTGATCTGCAAAACTGATTGGGAAAAAATTTATATATAAAATTAAAAAAAAAAAAAAAAATCAGTGCTAGAAGAAAGTTTTCTTTTTTCCAAAGTCCTTTCTATACTTTCCCTGTTTTAGTCCCCTGTATATATATAATCCTCAAGACTTCACATCAGTTGTCCAGTGCAGGTTTCCTCATGTTCCCTTTTTGCCTACAAACAGTGGTGTTTTGTTACATGTTCATATGTACTAGCAAGCTTTAACTCTAAATACTGTTAAGCTTTTCTAGTCTTAACTCTGCACTACATCAAATATTCTACACAATGACACCAACCCCAGACAGTGATACCACAATGCAAACATAATATATAACAGTCTCCAGTAATTTTTCCACCTCTACCTCAGCAATTACACAGCAAATGTTTCTTAGAATTGTAGTGTATTGGCACAGATTATAGAAATACAAAATAAGGGTTCTAAAAAACCTATATATGTGCCCATTTTTTTCCTGAGTATATGTATTTACAGCACTTACATTTTGGAAACAAACAAAATTTCCAGCTTCCTTTGAAATGTCACTATAAAGATTTGTAAGAAGAAGAAAAATTCTTAAGTCATATAAGTGGAAATAAAAGAAAGTTTACATACATCAAAAAGATGGGAATAAAAAAAATAGCAGACCTAACACTTAAGACCATACCCATAAAACAAACAAGGATAACATTAATAACAGGTAGTTTGGCAACAAATCTCTTAAAAGTCTGATTAAGTTTTACTACCTTCAAAAATGACCTGTGCATTTTTATGCATAAGGTATCAGGTAAGCTTTCCACAGTCTTACAGTGGAAAAAAAAATCCCCCTCCTAACAATTGCAAAAGGCTTTCCAAATACATCTCCGTTTTTATTATTTCATCAGAAATATATAAACAAACACTTCTCAGGTGAGCAAATTCTTTTTCTCCTTTATCATGGCATCAGGATAAATTAGGATTGATTGCTCTGTCTCCCCTTCCACCGTCATTTTAGACTCATTTTAGAGTGATTTTTCTTCCATTGAATCTATAGTTGGGATACTACTGACAAATAGAAAACAATGCACATGATTATTCTCATCATTTTAGCTCTTAGTCAAGGTGGCAGTAAGGAAAAAATATATGTAAAAATTCCTAAGCGCCTCTGATATTACTCCAGTGAAGAAATCCCAGCCATATTTCACAGTAGCACGTACCAAAGTATTTGATGGGGGAAGCAAAGAGTTAATTGTATTTTTTTTTCTCACAAATAAGAGCAGCCTTACCCAGGTTACAGACTCCTTTTTGAGTACTGGGGACATTTCATAAGGAAGAACCCTCCTACCTTGATATCCTCAGAGCTGCACATTATGATACGCAGTGTTCATTTGAAATGCTCTGAAATTTGAGAGTTAAGTAAGGACATCTCTTGGGGCTCATCTACAGAGGAAAGCTATCGCAAAATAGGCTAAGGTTTAAACTTGAAGTATACCCAGCTATTTCACACTAACTCCTAAGGTGAACACATTCTATATTAAGAGCACTTCGTTGCAATTTAATCCAATCCCCAAAGTGATCTAAAAAATGTCTCTCTTCCTGTGGAATAAGAGTGCCCTAATGCAAGGCTAGCCTAGAACAGATACTGCCAACAGACATCCCAGGCAGTTTTGTGTATAGACACAAACATATACATACCACATATACATGACATAATTCTTGTAAGGACATGAAAGCTTTCTAAAACATTTTAGCTAAATTATTAATGAGATTTAGATAGATGGGTATAGTACCACCATGTTGGCACAATAGTTTAATTTACCTTCTTTTTGAAAATAATATGTCAGTAAGTATTCACATTTCATTCTTATCATGTAGATGAGGCTTTCAATACCACAGTTTGCTAGAGGTCCATTCACAACTGCCCACAAAAATATTTGGCATTTCAATGCAGAAAAGTAGTAGACGAAGAGGACTAGAGGACTTTCAGAGGTTCAGGACACTGACATGTATGTATTAAGCTTTACAGGAGACTCCAAGCTCTGAGTGGTACATGCGTCTTTCCAGCCACTGTCTAATGTCTGCTATTAATAGAAGATGTCTCAACCTCCAGGTTATATTCACCAACAGGCTCACTAAGAGATGGTCAAAGAATAAGTTACCTGAAGCCCTACTAGCTTGCAGCAGAGAGGCCATCTTCCAGTACACATGGCCAGCTATACTCTGTACTTGGGTAACCTGCAATACATAATGTTGCTGGCTGCTACTAATATGGGCAAGCTGTTCTGCAGCAGCACCCTCTTAACAGAAATTACTGACCTTAACAGAAATAACTGGCTGGGGTGCAAAGGGGAAGCACAAAGGCATCTCCTCTTGAGTCTTCACTCGAGGCTTTTGGGTACCTCTTAGAAAAAAACTAAATATTGCAGTGCTGGGTATTTAGTCCTGAGTGTTGCACCTGAGCAAGAGGGCTGTTAGCTCCTTGGGCACTTCTGCTGCCTAAAGAGTTGCAGAGCAAAAATCAGCAGAGCCGGGCAGACACCAGAGGGAGAAAGTATGAGTGAAAAGAAGTCTAGAGGTCTCAGAGAATCATAAACACAGCTCTAGAGTCCTCTGATGAATGGCACATTCAGAAATGCATGGTTCTTACTTTTGATTCAGAGGCACTCAGAGGAAAGTGGTCTCCACTGGAGAGTAAAGGATTTGAGCCAAGGAGATTTCTGAAAGACCCTGCCTTTAGGCGAAGCACACCACTGCTATTTACAACACATCTAAAGAGGCATTCACAAATTGTTCTAGAGGCAATCTCTCCACCAGGTTTCCCAATATTCTGGGAAAATAAGCCCACATTAAAAGCAGGATGATGAAAAGTATCTTTGGGTATCCCATGCAACAGGTGCTGGATAGTTTGATGCTCTGAACTGAAAAAGTAATTCAGAACAGTATCACCTTGCCAAATTTGTCCTTTTATATTGTTGGAGACGAATAAATCCCAAATATGATCTACTGACAACAGCTAAAATGAGGTATGATGGAAAGGAGTAAGTAAATACAATCTGTGCTCTGAAGCTGAATCTGATCTCTCCTGTTTGTTTTTTGGCAATACTAACTAGGATCAGCAAGTATGTGAGGACATGCCTGAATTCAAGAACTCATGGAGAATACCCAGAATTCTTTATTCTTCCTATATTAAGTAATAAAAATTTAAAAAAAAAAAAAAAACAACCAAATACCTCCCCCCCCCCCAGTCCTAAAGTCAACAGTAGGATAACACTTGAGTCAGATGCTTTCCATGAGGAAAACTTACATGATATCCCCCAATCAGGCTTAGTCCTGTATCACTGCAGGCAACTACTAGAAAACACAGGAGGCATTTGTCTTCGCATCATCTTGCCCCACAGCTTGACCCCAGTACAAATGGTATAGTTCTCCACCTTGGGGGATTTGCAGAGATAGCAAAGATCTTGAAGATGGCTATGAGTCTTGGGAAAATGCCCATCATAAGAACACATTTTCATTAAATTTTAAAGTCAAGAATATAGTGGTAAACAAGCAAAAACATGCCCAGGGTAAATCACAAGAAAATAACCACAGCTGAAAGCAGTGAACAGAGAAGGCAGTGCTCCAAATCTCAGCCAGCAGCTGGGAGGAACGGGAGGCAGTGAGCTGCCTTTACACAGCAGGATGGATCACACATGCATGGGTAGTGTTTGGGTGCGTACTCTTCATACTGCTGAGGAAAGCAATCAGCTTCTCTTTAAGACCTTAAGCTTTCTACTTCATTGACTGTTGTCATATTTATGAACTGTCTATCAAAGGGAAAATCTCACAGACAAAAAGCCTAAACTGATAACTCCATAAAGCACTAATTAAGTAGTTAACACATGCTGCCATACATAGAAAATGGTGCAGAGCTGCAAAACTGGCTTCCCTCAGGCTACAGAATGAGTCAGTATAGAAACCAGGATTATTAGTTACAGGTGGTCCCAATCCCCCAAAAGCTACTTTCCCCTGTAAAAATCTGCTTTTATGAAGTACTGGATTTTTTTTCTTTACAGAAATTATAGGTATCTAGATTAAAGTACAATTAGCAATATTGATAGTATTGTTAGACAGAAGAGACAGCTAAGGAAGCAATGGAATAAGCACTATGATATTTAAGTGGGGCATTGTTTCAGCAGCACCAATATATTAATATGAAACCACAGCCTCTAAAAGATTATGAAGACTAGTAGTAGGAGGCTGAAATTTTGAAGGGGGGAAAAAAAAAAAAATCAAGAAATTAGGAAGTTACAGATGTGGCAGAGAAAAAAAAAAACACAACAGAAAAACCAATGTGGTTTAAGGCAAATTTCAGAACAAGTTTAAAAAAGACAAACCTGTTAAGATCTATCTCAGAGTGTAGGATTTAGCAACTACTACCAACCGCACCAAAGCCAAGGAAGGCTTAGTTAGGTATCATAATGCCTGCTGCTACACAAAACCAAGAACAAAGTATATCACATCTGATGCTTTAAATCAAAGTGTGCAGTGGCCTCAGAGAGAATGTTATAGCTTGTGTAGCTGGCAATAGGAAAGTAAGGTTTATTTGACTATTTGATGGTAGAGATAGGAGCATATCTTTTCACAGAAGTCATACTGGTGTGATCATAGTTCAATAGTCAATTTGTATATTTTTTAAAATACTATCACTGCAAGTGCATGGAAGGACTTGAGTCCACAACCTGGTAATTTGAGAAAACATGGAGGGGGGGGGGAAATCTCCATTTGAATTTTGGGCTTGGGAATTGTTGCAACTCCAATTGCTGCAATTCCAAAGTCCAGCACTGGAGACTCAGATGTTCAGTGGAAAGTTCATAAAGCTGTGCTCGGACTTACATTTACTAAGAGGTGGTTCATGGGTGATGGGCTCTGAACATCTTTAGATAGAGCAGATGCCTAAAATGCTGAATCTTGCCTTAGGAAACAATCCATTAAGAATGCACAGAAAAACCAAAATTATCAGAGGAAGTCACTACGTGAAAGACAGAAGAATTACTATTAAGTAAAGCAAAGATCGTGTACACAAAAATAATGGGACTAGTACATAACTAGTCACAATTGTGAACTCAATTTTAATTTAGAAACCATTTAAAACATGTCATAGATGAGACAAAATGATAGATGAATTACATGACTGGTTGTTTCCTGAAACCTGCCAGGGACCCACCTGTTCAAGTCAGATTCCAACCACTAAACAAACAGAATAAAGAAAATAGAAACAGGACAGTATCAGGAAATGGAATTGAAATTTAATTTCTACCAGGATGAATGCTGTGCAATTTTAGATAGATGTGTTATGTAAAAAGATATTGCATTAAATACTTTTTAGACAAATAGCAAGATACTCCAGTCATAAGGAGAGGGTGTATAAATGGAATTAAACTTATACAGTAATTGAATTAATTTCTTCAGGAGTGAGATGTAGCTTCAATTAACTCCACACGGTTAAACAGGTCAATAGGAACTGAGGGGAAAAATAGAATATGCTATACTTACAAGAAAATAGGAAGTAAAGAACACTGGGAAGAATACAGGGAGATGCTAAAACAGATAAAGAACGGGTATTAGAAATGCAAAGTAAAACTCTAAAGTTCTTATAGTTACAGATCCTAAACACAAATTATTTTTCCAGTGATAAAAAAAATGAGGAGAATTAGACCAAAAATAAGAGTGAAATGTAGTGTAAGCTACAAAGACAATTAAAATATTAGTGGGGAAGCCAGCATGCCATAAGAAACCAGAGAAGATTTATAATGAGTATGAATATATTGTACATATAGCAAATGGCAGACTAAAAGGCTTAAACATGGCAAGATTGCTGACTGACAGTAAAAAAAGAGAAACAGACAAGTGTGATAGTCTGTATGGGAAATGTATCACAGTAAGTGAAATACCTCCAAGACTTGCTTGATCAAAGACTAACAAATTTGGAAGGTACCTTGAGTAATAAAATTTGTATTGATGTAGTTTCAGATAGAGTTGGAAAAAAAGCTTTAAAAAAGCCTTAAACTTCTGTAGTTTATTTATAAACAAGACTGCTCTCAAAGTCATGTTTCAAAAGTGTCCTTCCAATTAAAAGCTACTGCGGATCCAAAGCAATACTCAGAGCCATACTGGATACTGCAGAGAAATTTCATTTTCTTACAGGAGTTCACTCATTACTTGCCATATATTTTACCAATATTTTGCAGTTTCATACCATCACAAAACATCCATCAGAAGCCTCACAATCATATATACTTACATCTAACAAATTCTAGGATTTTAAAATAATATATCAACACAGGAGCAACCCTATTTTGCTCAGCAAAGGTGTATACATAGAATTATTCTTAGCGATATGAAGTTGGAAATACATTGAAAAGTAAAAATTTTCTACCTGAAATTAATGTCACTTTATAAGATCCTAAAACATGAAAGTTTCTATTGATGCCAAAAAGTAGAAGTTAGTAACAATAAAGATTTCAGGGTTATTGTATGCTAAGAACAGTAGCATTCTCCATCATTGGGAGTTTGATATACAGAGTTATAATAAACTCTGCATTTCCATTTGATCTCAGAATATGTTGCCATATCACTAGTACATTGCCATAACGTCAATAGTTAACTGAAACAAAGATATCACTTACAGTTTTCTATTCTGTTATTATCTATATGTCAACATATTGGTGATTTACAAACCCAAACACCTTGTTCCAATTTTAATTACTATGGTAGATGACTTTTCCAATATAGCTACATCACAGAAGATACCACACTATCAGGTATTTCCCCTCCCCGCTCAGTCGCTCAGTTAAAATACTAACAATATCTCAGAGGAATTAATCTTCAAGCTGTTTTTTTGAATCATTATAATTAACAAAAATGCTGTAGTGGGATCATCTTACTTTTCATTAATTCTTAAACTAAATTATAAGCTTACTGAAATTTCTAAAAAAATGAATATGGTGTGGGTTGTGTTTTTTTAAAAAAAGAGGATTAGTTCCCCCCCACTCCTTTCCTTTCTTTCAAACCAGGTAACAGACGACAAACAAGAAGCAGCACGATTATATGCTGGCTCAGATCAGACCAACTTGCAAACGTATTAACTAAGTTCACCCCTGCTACAAAGGAGGAGGAAATCTGCCACATGTCTGTCCTCGGGCTTGACTGTTCTTGCTAGCAGACCGGCACTCCACTTAGCTGGCAAGTTCAGGAAAATCAGCCAAGGACCTTCCACGAGCCTTGCCATACCCCTGTGATCTGGGCAAGCAGCACGTACTGAATTATTTATCAATACTTAAGTACCAATCTAGTTTACGTAACATAAAAATTAAGATTTGTTTCCCCTTCACTGCTGTTTCTTCCCTGTATATTCTGCCAGAGCAGAAACAAGTCACTCATGGCAGGTGTTTCTGGGTTCAACAGAAGTAAGGCAGCTGGGTTCCTTAATACCTTCCTTCCCTCCACTGATGCATCTGCTGAGCAATTCCATGAGACCTTCCAAAGTTAAACCAAATTCCAGTCTAAAACTATTTAGCATCATCAGTGTTTTTCCCCCCCTTTGACTTTCTTTTCCTAGTCTTTTGACAGACAACTGGAATCCTAAACCAAATTTACAAAAAACATTAAATATTGTTCAACTGCAGCAGAATATCCAGGCAAAAGTATTAGTGTTTTCCTACTCCGGGCTCATTATTTGGCCAGAAATATCAACTTATGACTAAGTAGCAAGAAATGAGTAATAAACTGACATAAACAAATGAAGACATGCCAAAACCCCACAAAAACCGACAAAATTAATTGAACAGCAGGAACAAGCCAAACATTTTTCCAGGGTGCACTGGGTTAGCTTTCAGCTTGATCAGTTCCTGAGTGCTACTGCTGACCAAGCAGGGAGCAAGAATGTGCAGGGAGGGGGGGTGGTAGAAAGAGGACAGGATAACTGAGTAACATGAAAAGCATGTCTAAAGAGAACAGCAACACATTTCTCTGCAGTTTAAATAATATACTGACTAGCAGATAACAATTATAAAAAAGAGTGGGTATTTCTTCATGCAAACCATTTAATGATGAGATTGAGTCCCAGTATTGCAAAATAAATGCCAACACCACTGATTTCTCTGCACAGGAAACCGGCAGAACTGAAATCATCAGAGAACAGGTATCATTGTGGTGTTACATACCCCTTCATGCTCCACAATCGAAAGCATTTTAGAAAACCCCACCTTTTGTGAATCTATCTTCTAATATTTCAATTACATGGCTACAATAAACATCGAGGTTATGAACTACTTTTGCAAGCATAAAGTGAATTGTAGTTTAGAACAGATCTGTGGACTAGTTTGTTTATACTGTAGAAAACAGCCTGTGATGTAAACTCTTTAATTTAAACTTTCCCAGACAGAAAAATCATTAATAAAACTGTTGCAGGTATCTGCAAGGGAAATACAGCACGCTTGATTGCTGCCATCAATTTGTAGTTTATCGATGCTTACCTAAAGAGAAAAAAAAATGAGAAATGTCACAGAAAAGGAAATGGCATCAGAATTGGATAGGATGCCCTGCTGAAACATGAGCTAGTGAGGTGGGAGGTAAAGCCACCATACGCTGAGGCTGACAGGGTCTGCAGTGGGATGAAGCAGGAGCAGGGACAGTCAGAGAAGCATGACTATTCATCACCTTCTCTTCACAAGCAGGAAATTCCCTGCCTGCTAGGTCCAGGACTGTCCTGGCAGCATGAGTTTTGACTGTAATAAATTGTAGAGTAAACTGCATGGAATAGGAAAGGAGACAAATATTCAAGCTGAGGCTCCACAAATCAGTCTAACAAATGTTCCAGTAAGCCCCTGGAAAATGTTGTTAGAGAATGCCCTGACATCTCTGAGAATTATATTAGTGCAATATGTACTCAAAAAGACAATTTGGGATTGTTTAGTTGCTGACTTTGTCAGCCTTTTGAAGGACACGTAAAACAGTGCAACTGATACAGCTTCTAAAGCTGTTGGGAAAGTTGTTTTTTCTAAACTAATGGCTATGGTAAATAAGAGACTTCATGTCAAAACACATCACTTCTACATGCCATGACATGTTGCCCACCATTTAAAAGACATGTAGATGTGGTGCTTAGGGACAAGGTTTAGTGGTAGATTTGGCAGTGTTGGGTTGAGTTGGACTCGATGACCTTAAAGGTCCTTTCCAACCTAAATGATTCAATGATTACCAGCCCATGAAACAGCTTTGTTTTCAGAGACACTCACACTGTGCCACTCTGGGTGGTTCTCACAACGGCTCCTTCCATAGACAAGTCTTTCAACGTGGGCCACTCTGCATATACTAGCCAGCAAGAAAAGCTCTTCCTTTTTTTTTTTAAGCTGGTTAAGGTTTGAAGTTAAAATTGCGCCGCTGCCCCCTTTCATCTAGCTTATATATGTTCCCTGTAACATATGAAAAACTAATATGATGATGACCACAAAATAGGAAGCAATCAAGAGCAGAAGTGGGCAAATAATGAAATTTGACTCAGTGGGTGAACTGGAGACGCAACAAAAATCTTAAACAGGTGGTTCTTTTATTTTCAAATTTACTCCTTCCATGTAACACCTTTCAAACTGTTCCGAACCAAAATAAAAATGCTGCTTCAAAACAAGGTCAGGCATGTATTTAACAAACTAGACTCATTTGTAAATAGATTCTAGTCTTCCCTGTTCTAAACTCTCCTTTTGTTACAATTTCTATTGCTAAAAAAAAGTTGTCTATATCCATTCAGGAGTAATATAATTATAGCATTTATTACTAGAGTTAATGCAGTAGTTTTAATTCTTTTGCTAAATGAACCTGAGTATATATTATTCATGTGACTTGTAGCAAAGATAAATAAGAAATATAATAATGTTTGCAAACACTAATACAGAGTTTAGTTCACTAGATTCTGCTTGAGGAAGGTTAAAGTTGAAGCAGAAAAAACCCAGCACTATATCATACAGGTCAATTTAAAATTAATCATAACTTTAGCCCACATGTGTTTAGCTGAAAGCCAGAAATTATATAATCTTAAATTCTAAGATTGAAAAGATGTTTCCCTTATGTGGTAAAGGGAAACCAATGGCTTGAATTCAGGCCTGTGCTGTTTCAAGATCACTCGCTGAAAGGGTCTGTCAGTGATTTCACTCTGCTTTGTTAACTTAAAAAACTACACGTGTCAGTGGTCACAAGGCAATTGGAAACAACAACTTCTCACAATTATTTTCCTTCCAAAAGTATTGGAGAACAACCCCTCTCCCAGTCAGGATTCCTCTATAAAACCCAAAGCATTTGTCCCACACAGACTCACCAGTGAGCTAGTGTTGATTGCTCTCAACAGTCATACTACACAATCAGGCAAATAACCAGGACTCATAAGCAAAAAAGGTGAAGTATGGTCCATTTAAAATAACATACATCCACTGCCCTGTGTTGCAATCTCACCTCAGCATATGCCCCAGAGGTGCCTTTTAATGTTCTCATGCAACTAAATACTTCAGTGACAAGTAAATTCAATCCAGACTCTGAAAACAAAACAAGATTCCCCCATTTTGTAGTCCTCACAGGAAAAATGGCTCAACAGAAAACCAAACATCTCCAGAGACATGTGAATTATTTTCACCAAAAATTTCCCTCATTAAAACTTTTTCCCTGCACCCTTGACTAGCTAGACTTACCAATATTTCTCATGTCTCAAGGGCATCTACAAAAGCAGATGGCATTCTGACTATCTCACTACCTAAAATACCTTCTGCTCCACCAGATAACCCTCAGAGAGAATCCACCTCCAATTTGAAGTTTTATTTCTGCAGTGACCCAACAGCTACTAACTTTTCTACTAACTGGCACATTCTTTAACCACAGAGTTACGGGTGTTTCCCAGGGACCCTGATGGATTCCCCTGCATGTGAAAACCACTTGACTGAATCAACAACAGCATCTGCAGAGCAGTCTGGGGGGGAGAAGGAGGATGGATTAGATGACAAAGGTCTCTTCCAGCCCTATTTCCTAGTATTCTGTGATGCATATGCAATCACACCATGTAGCTTTTATGCCTTTTTGTCCTGACCTGAAGGCAGCTGCTTTTCAACAAGTTGGAATACAAAGACAGGTACCTGGACCAATGGTAGCAGGTGTAGATTAGCAAACTGTGGACAATGACAGTGGGATTCTTAGCTAACTGCTGCTTTCAGTCCTGATGAGGAGCTCTCTGCCTATGTCCTTGAATGAACCTTTTTGGGGAAAGAGTCCTCTCCTGTGGACATGCCTGAATATTTGTCTGGGAAGCCACAACCACAGCTCCAGTACCTTTGCCATAAAGCTTAGGGTCTCATGTTATGTAAGTAAGGTCTTTGTAAGAATGTTCCTATGGATTGCAGTCTCCATTCTGAACTGAACATTTCTGGAATCACCTCACTAATGTGAAAATTACTCCTGTTTTATACATGATTTGTAAAATACCTCCAAAGCAGGAGACTGGACTCTATGACTGGGTACAGAAACGATAGCCTTCTAACAGTTTCAAAATAATGAGAAAAATAGCCTGTGGTAAGAAGAAACTTCTAAGTGATCAGATTAAAAATGACAATTCCCTTTTCTCCAAGGGTAAGGAACATGACCAGTCATTCATCGGGGGAAATTGCTAAACTCCTTGGTTTCAGCACAACCAAAATACTATCTAAATTAAATATTGGTGCTATTATTGGATAAACTTTGTGCAATACCTTTTGGACGGCCCAAGAGAGTTTATGGCCAACTCCAGGATTCATTCTCTGAGATGACCTTCTGCAATGCTTGGTGTTATGCTAGAATTTGGCAGGGTTGCAGCAAGAGAAAAGCCAGTCCGATTCCTCTGATATTATTGGCATTTAAGTGCAGATCATAGTAAAACCCCCTGATGTGGGGGAGCCTGGAATACCTGATAAAACAAGACCACGAGTGGACATAAAGAGTTCAGGACCACCATGTTTCCCTGGCTTACTGTATTTATTGAGGAAGGATGACAAGTTACTTTTTGAACGTATTTTTTCCTCTTTCTTGGACTTACAGTGGTTTTGCAACTGCCTGTTTTGTCCAGTGTTACCCACTGTTACTATATTACTTCTGAATGCTGAAAGTTACCTGATCATCCAAAGCATATTGGGGACGGGAAGGGGAAAAAGTCTCAGCCAAAGCAGAGCCAGCTCCCCCTTGAGGGCCTTCAGGTTCCTCCTTCCCCCACCCCCCCAATCAAGCAATACTTTGTCAGGGAAACATCACTGTGAGCCAAAAGAGCATTCAAGAGCTGAACAAGAGTTGCAGGAGGGTCTTCCACCCTGGAGGTGGTGCTTTTGGCCCTCTGCCAGTTTGCAGTTGCTGTCCCAGGCTGGCAGGCAGGAGGAGGTGGGCTCTTGGCACAGAGTCACTCTTCTACAATGAAGCAAGGATTACATTATAGAAAGATAGAAAAGCCTGATGAAATTTGTCAAGAAGGAAGGGGGCAGGGGGGAAAGGAGTTGAAGTAGAAAGAGTCTTTAGCTGCATGCCATCAGAGGCAGCCACAGCTGGCTGTGATTTGGTGAGCAGCCCCTTCCTCACCTGGCCTGCTCAGAGAGCGCCTCAGCTGAACCTGCTCCAGCCAGCACAGCCCTCCCTGCACTCAAGGAGACAGTTACAAAACTCACTCCCCTCAAACAAAAAGTAGTCTTAAAGAAGTCTAGCTACCAGGTGCGGTATTTCTATGCTGAGGAGATCCATTCACTTAAAAGGAGACTGCTTCCTCTGCTGTTAGCGTTATGTTAGTAGGAAACATTTGCAGGCGCTGTTACCTTCATTTCCAAGCCAGACTATGTTCAGTGTAGGCGATCTTCAGGCAATGTAATGGATAAAAAATGAAGAGAGTTTTTGCTGAGTGTGTACGCAGTCCAACATTTTTAGAAAGGCTTAAAAGGTGGCCAAGTCTGAACGGATTTTAACACTATAGCAAAGCACATCTCTGACTCAAAGGCCAAAGCTGTGTTAAACTGCAAATCATTGCACAAAGGCTTGTGTGAGGAGCAGGGGATCGCTCGCCTTCTTTGACAGTTAAGACATTCAGAAAGCAAACTGCTGAGCAACGTCTGACATTCTCAGGATACGGAAATTCCTCACATCCCATACATTTTTTCCATATAATTCCATCTGATACAAGCCCAATATTCACAGAAATTTCTGCTATAGACTTTTTCCTTTACTTTTTCTTTCCTTTATCCTTCTGGTAAAGTGTTTAAGTTTGGATGATAGGTGAAGAGCCTGAGGTTTTTGTCCCTCCTTTTCCCAAATGGCTAAAATCTCAAGCCAGTAAAAGTTTCATCACAGTCCCAAAGCTTAACTACTGCAAGTAAGATGACTAAAACCAACTCCAACCCCCACAAACATGACACAAAAATGACTCCTTGTTACATTTTCAATGGAAGTCTACCCATTAGATATTGTTGTCCAGTGAAAGGTAGCCTATGTGAACATACATACACTAAAATTCCATGTAAACTTTTTTTTGGTTTTAAAATTTCTTCCTGGAAAGGATGTTCCTCTATTTATCATAGTAAAAGAGATTAATTTGCACTGAAAATTGTTCTTTATCATCTACTTAGCAAAGTTGCATTTATGATTTAAGAGAATCAATTATTGTTTAATTCAGTTTTTATAATTTTTTGACAGTGTAATTGATTCATTTACTATGTGGATTTTAGTAAACTTCATTAAAATAATTTAACATTGGCATATCTAATTTACATCTATAACCTACAGTTCAAAAATTGCTTTTGTTACCTCTTGGCAAAGACTGTTTCTTGGTTAATTTAACAATGTAACCACATTAAGACATATTTTCTTTTACAAAATATGACAAAGTACATACTCTTAAGTATTACTATAAAGTAGTAACAGTGAAATATAATCAGATGTACACAATCAGAAGCACATAGGTGTAGATCTCTGCATATGTAGATCTCTATAGATGTAGATTTATCCCAAACTTGATATATTGTGAAAATCAGTCATTCAAAGTAAGTATTCACATCCCTATTGAAAGTTCCAAGGGCTGACGTTTCATAAATAAAATGATAGTAAAAAGATTAATAAATTATAATAAAAAGAGTAAAAGAGTAGTCCATGAACATCAGTGTGAAATTTAAAGAAAAAAGAGGCCAGTGCAACTTGGGACACACTAGACAGACTGTAACCTTATGAGATGAGAGAGTAAGACTATCAACGTTATGGCAGCATCAATGTAACGGCAGTTCTAACCACTACAACAGTGGAGAATAGATGGAATATTACTTCTCTTGTGCTTGCAACAACTGCAATAAAATTAATGTAACAGAATCCTGGGTATTTCAGGAAAACACATTTGGTCAGAGTGTTTGTCTATGGAATTCCTTTGGTTTATAGCAATGTACAATGTTTTGAGAGAAAGATACACAGACAAAGAAAATAAATACCCTCTAAACTTTAAAATATTTGTCTTTTAGCCGTTAATGTTTCACAATTTAAAGTGTCTAACAGTTGTAACAGGAAAAATACAAATATAGTACCTAAGCCAACCACAAATACTGACATCCTAGAGAAATCTAAATATACAAGCAAAGTAAAGAACATCTTTCTGTAGGACTTCACACTAAAATTAACTGACAAAAAAAAGGGAGCTGTGGAACAGCAATAATCAGGTGAAGCCCAAGTATCTTCTGCTCAGGAAAGCTGAGTAGATTTGGGGGAATAAGCTTTCAAAGCAGGAGACATTTTACCAAATTTCTACTCACTGAAGCCTGTGGCACTCTCATTAAATGTCCCTTGTCATCTTACAGATTTTTGCTGTTTAAGTCCTTTCAAGTAAGCCAGAAATTAGAGTAACATGTTTTCTGCAGGCTTCATTTCTATCCCGCTACTGTTCCCTATGCCTTTTCACCTCACAGCAACTGAAAAACTGTTACACAGTGAGGGCAAAAAACAACCAACCAGCAAGTTAAGAAACCTATTGGTATCAAAACCCAAAGCCTTACTATGGGGATTGTACTGAAAAGCTAAAATAAGAGGACAGAAAGCGTGAAGATAACAGAAAAATAAAAAGTACAAATCTTAACTTAGTGTGGAGGTATCAGGTAAGGGCTTTTTTGTTTGAGTAGCAATAGCATAGGACAGTATCATAGTATCTGCCTCTACTGTAAAAGAATAAGCTACTTTAAAGAAAAAAATATATTCCAAAAAGCCCCTAACACACATCTGCATGTCTTCACAAGTGAAATACAAACTTTTTATTAAAAACACAAAATAGAGCTTTGAAGATATATTAGCTGCTTTATGGAAAGATCAGAGCATGGTAAACTATCCAAACAATTATAAACCAATTAATGACCAGAGTTATGCCAATTTTACTTTAATTATGAGAAAGTCAAACACCAAACACCTGCCAATGAATTTAATGAATGCTCATACTGAAATGAGCAAAAAAACTCTGTAAGAAAGAACAAATCCATATGTCCCCATAACCTAAGATGTGGTATGTAATACTGAGAGTACTTGGCAGTTGCTTATTTTAAACCAAAAATCTAAATTTCTGGAATGCTACAAATAATTACCCATTACTGAAGGTTACTGGAATAAGTTTATAAAATTACTAATGTTATATTATGTAATGCAAACAAGACAAGCTCTACCTTCCAGCTGGAACCATCCATTTTATTTATATTATGTGCTGAAACTAGGTCCACAAAAGTAATTTCAGATGTGTCATGGGAAAGCATTGATGAGATGCTCTCAAAAAATAGCAGTCAGAATCCCTTTTTAACACACTCTACATTTTGTAGGCCACAAATCATTCAATGATTTGTTACTGAGCCTTTCTCCCACTGGACTGAATTTTGGAAGAATCACATGAGAAAACCATGAGAAGTCTAAAAGAAATGGAAGAGGCAGCAAGAACCCTTGATGCTCACAAATGTAATTACTCTTCAGCAAACATAACTGTCTTCATAAAATTTAAGGATTTAGATCAACTTGATACTTTTGCAGCTCCTCCTACCAGCCTAAAGAGCTGTCTTAAAGACTTCACACTGAGCTTAGGTTTCTGGTATGACCAGACGGCAGAATAGTTGAGATGCAGAGATTTTCCATGTACTTACAGACACAATCTTAGGGAAATCTTATTATCCTGACCTTTAATAACATGCAAAAAAATTGAAATAACAAATTTATCAAGTTCTGTAGGGTCTTAAATTTAGGGTAGAGATATAGAGATTATTATGTCTTAGATTTAACCATATTATTAATTCAGAGCAGCAGACTTGGGCAGTGAAATTTGAATTCTCCCTAATTTAGGCAAAACCCTTGATCGTAAGAGTCTGACCAATACATTTTGTGAGCAAAAGCCTGTTACACTGACAGTAAAAAAACCAAAGAATGTGGCTTAAAGAGGATTTCATCTAACCCAGATATAACAACACCCCCCCCAATTATTAATTGCCTAGAGACCACAAAAATTCCCAACTAGCTTGGATATGTATTACATCAGTAGCAATGCTGATCTGTGAATTTACAAGGCAAGAGACTCTGAAGCACAGGAGCTATTACAGAACTGGGCATCAGTGTTGAGAGTTTTATGGGACAGGTAATATTACACATACTTATTGTTAGACACACTTAAGTTCATTCTCCGCATCATCCCTAACACACTTCTAGCTCTATGTGTACACCACAAATTACACTATCCAATAAATGTACAAAGACTTCTCTTTAGAAAATCCACATTTGAGAATTTACTGTGCCACTTCCCTCACAGGTGCACTAGAAGGAAGCTATCCCACTACAGCTTTCACACAGCAGTAGTTATGATTTGCTGCTGACAAAAGCAAAAGCAAAGCTGCAATTGCATGCAACCACAAAAGGCCCTAAATTAAGTATTTCTGGCCAGCTTGTAAACGAAGACAAGTTTCTTGTTTGCACAGTGAGCCAGGATACCTTTCCTGTCACTATCTGATATCAAAAGTATTAATCTACACTCCAGACTTCCCAGACTACAGCTGGAACTATCTATCTACTATCTACCAACTTAACTACTATTCCTTAGAAAGATCTGTTGTTCTTGAAGGTATATTGCCTCTTTCTTCTGGCAAAATGTTACGTCTTATAGAGCTGTAAAGATCTTTGTAAACGTACTGTGATAACCCGTGAACTGAAGACTATTTAAATTTGGATGTGCATTTTTGTTTGTCACACTGTTGCACAAACATTTGAAATCAGGTGGTCTTCATTGCTAACTTGATAAAAAGAAAAAAGTACAGGTCAAAACCTACTAATTATTTTTCTTAAACACTGCTGATCTGTCATTAATTTAGCTGTAAAATACTCTAATCCTTCTGAGTGGTGACCCTGTGAAGTTAGTTCTTAAAAAGCTTGAGGTCATATTTACCTTGCAAACAAGAAAAAACACAATGTGAGCTCTATTTGTCAACTTTCTAGAGTGTTTAAAATTAGTAAGAGTCAAAGGTTTTCAAGAAAGTCTCAAGGCAATGCTTCATTGCTTACAGCTAAAATCATTGTAACAGTCTTAAAGCGAAAAGCATGCAGGACAAAAAGACAAGTGGGTTTTTAGGATACACATACTGTTTCTTTAAGCCTGCGACAGGAAGCCAGAGCCTCGACAGGAAAACTTCTAAGCAGAAATTCACTTAATTGAAGCTCTGCCAATTTATAATTAGTGACTTCACCCCTTATGTGCTTTTTTTAAAATCCTAACCAGGTATTTTGTTTGAACACCAAAAAAATCCATAACTCTGTACAGTTAGCAAACAATACAGAACTAGATGTTGTCTTTCTTGTATTATTTCAAGCTAGGAGTGATAAAAGAAATGCTGAAAGTCATTCTTTCAGTACATATTCTAGTATTATATAAATTTATGAGATATTTTGAGAATTAGTATTTCCCCCTACGCTGAATCACAAACCTTTATTTAAATGAGCTGAAGCCCCCCAACAAGGTTACTAATTCATGCACTTAAAGTCTAAGTGATTCATAAATAATTTACCTTCAGAGAGAAAGAGAATAAAATAACTATGGCACTGTTTTAAACAAAGAATGAGGATCACTACCTGAAACAAATACAAAACAAACCACCTGTTTTTTCCTACAAAGTCACAGCCCAAAGAGTGGGAAATATGTGGGAAAATAAAGCATTGTGACACTGCTATGAGCAGGAACAAGCATAAACCCAAATTATTCAAATGAGTAGTACATAACTTGTTGGAAGGGCTGGAGCTAAAAATGAAAGTGCAACTGATTCAGCAGTGTCAACTACTGAAACTGCAAGTCACTGTGCAATAAAAGAGCTGGTGCACTATGAACACTGGGAAGGATTCTCATGGAAAAGAGATGCACTGCAAATCACTCCTCCTCCAAAATCAATATTTAAAATAACTATAATTACAGAGTTCTCCTTGGTCAAAACATGTAGTTAATGCTACCAAAAGGAAATCGGGCCAATAAAGACCAACGCTAAAAAAAAAAAAAGTGTGCAGAAAAACATTTTTAAGAAGGAAGGTAGAAGTGGATTTGCTGTGTTGAAAATATATGCAAATGACATCACCTGACCAGACTGAAGGAACAATCCATTGTAAAGACAACAGCTACACACATACTTGGGCTGCTAATCTCCAGAGTGATCTTTAAAATCTGATAGGCAAACCAGTTCAAATTTGTAACTGAACCAGGAACAGCACACACTTTGAATTTACAAAACCTGATGAAAACACAACACAAATTAAAGCAGCCCTCGGTCATGCTTGATAGTGGGATGGAAAACCTTACCTGGGGCCTTCCAGAGGCTGCAATCATGCCCAGCCCATCTAGAGGATATAGGAAGATCTCCTGTGGGAGAGGGGGCCACCACCCCACAGCTCACAGGGACTACTCACTCCCTGCTACAGAAAAGGAAGGTAGGACAGCGAGCGCAGCCCAGTCTTGCACAGAGGCAGGGCCAGCCAGAAAAACCAAAATCTAGCAATCTCACTGCACCTTTCTAGCTTCAAGAGGATAAAATGAGGAAGTCTGCAGAATCGAGAAAGTCCCATAGATGCTAACATCACCCCTAAGTTCGAGAAACAGTAAAACAAGGTTAGAAACTCTCGGAAGGTAATCATAGGTGCTAGACTAGACAAGCAGGAGAAGGTATGCTGTGACAGATCATGAGGGTTACTGGGGCAGAGATTGTCTGAATAGATGGGGAGGCTGAAGCAAAAAAACCCAGTTAGGTATTACATTTCCACCTGTAAATACACTCAGACCACTGCTGCTATTTTTTCAATAAAATTTTGACTCCTGCTCTTGGCCACCCAATTTTGAACACCCACCCAACCCTCAAAACAACACAAGACCACCACCACAACCGTGCCCCTAGACCTGCAACCAACCTCTAGAGGTTGCTTGAAATCAAGTAAATGACCTAATAAGGGGAAAAAAAAGGAAAGAAAAAGATGGAGTAGATACTTTTGGCACTGGTGCCACAAGAAGATAAGAAATTATCATCTAAGGGTAATAACCACTGAGAGGTGAAAGAGCAAGGTATATGAATAGTTAAAAAAAACCCTGCAGAAACATTATTAATACACTATCAAACTAAGAATACTTTTCAAGTACAAAGGTCTGCCCTGGGCCCAACTCTAGTCAGTATTTTTTTATTCCAGACTTGGATAATGGAAGAGAAATTATACGTATGAAATTAACAGATTACATCAAACTGAAAGGACTCCAAGCTCTCAGAAGGGGAGGATCACATTTCTAAATTATGTTGCTGAATTTGGAAGACAGCTTGAAAAGTGAATTTTTACTTGTAATGGAAGAAAAATAAACCATGCACTAAAAATGTGGAATAACAGACTATGAAGCAGAATACAGAAAAATTTATTGGCTTATAATCAAAGTATACAATAATGTGATGTAAGAAAGAAGGGCAAGGAGATGATACATCCTATTAGGTACTTGTAAAGTATCTGCTGAAACAATCCCATTTTGGATACCATACCTAAAGAGATATACTTTGGACTGTCCATGGTTGATCAATGACAAGACATTTAAAACCAAGACATATGAAGAAAGATGAAATGAATAGCATCTTTTTAGTCAGTAAGAAGTAAGTACAGAGATCTGACAGCTGTTCTACAGCATGTGCAAGTCAAATACGAATTGTTTATTGGAACCCACAAAAAGACCACAACAAAACAAAACAACCCCAACCCCTTTTTGTTAAAAAGAGAAATTACAAAAAAACCTCTCTGTACTTCTCTTGTATTCACAAAGCCCCTTATGCCAACTCGACTTTCACATGCTAGAGAAAGTCCAGAGTTTATGCTGTAGAGGTTTAGCAAGGAATCATCTAAGCCCACCTCTATTCTCTTCCTCAGCTGAGACAAACACTTAAAGGAAGAAATTGCTAGAGTGAAAGCAAGCCCTTTAGCAGGATGACCTCAACAGAAGTTTTGATAACCAGCCTACACAGTTTTTCATTGTCAGCACACTCAGGCATTCAGGGAGGCATAACAATCTGCATGGTTCGTGGTGGGAAGAGCAGAGGTTGCCAGAAGGAAGTGTTTGGAGGGCACATTACCAGTACACAGGCTATGTGTACACGGCTGAAACATAAGCTGCTTTTCTGCAAGCAAGCTCTTTTAATAGGAATCCATTTATTTATTTATTCAGAAGCAGATGGCATCCTCTCAAGATGTTATGCAGAACATGACACACAAAACAAGTATTTTCATCTGAGCATATTTTTACTAATCAACTGCCTGCTATTCAGCATTAAATGACAAACAAAAATTTAGTCTCCAGAGTCTGGTAATACTCTAGGCTAACTCAGGATACAGCAATAAGTGATGAAATGTAATGACTTGTAATACACTGGAGCACAGACTAGATGACCTCAGTGTCTTTTGACTTAAATGTTATATTAAAAAAAAGCATTCCAACTGTGGGGAAAAAAAATTTACAAATTGCAGCCTCCATGCTGATGAGCACATTTGATGGACAAACCTCATGACCTAAGGTTAGTCAGAAGTGCCTGATGCAACTTTTTGTACTTATACAGAAGAAAACAGGAGGCAAGAAATCCTATCATAAAGTACATTAGTAATACTGCCATGCAATCACTGTATTGTAGGATTCTGTATGACATTGCTGATAGCTTTCATACCATGTTTTTATGCAATTCATCCTGAATCATGACCTTTAATCTCCATTCACTGCAAAGCAACCACTACAAAGACCTGTGGAAGGATATCATGTTAAAGAAAACATTATCACTACATACAGACAAAACATAATTTAGAAGGCAGCCAAATACTACCAAATGCTCCCCTCCCAACCTTTCCTACTCCAAACCTCAATTCTGAGACCACTGTGTGCCAGTTTTAGTAGATACTACATGGCCTCCTTTTAATAGGGAAGTCATATAGATCCATATATATGATATATATAATATATATCCAAGGGCATTGATGTACAGTGATTCATTTACCACACAATAGTACAATGCAGTACACCAAAACTGAATCATCGTCTCATTACAGACTCATACAACACTGTGCTGGTCTTGGCTGGGATAGAGTTAATTTTCTTCACAGTAGCTGGTATGGGGCTATGTTTTGGATTTGTGCTGGAAAGTGTTGATGATTCAGGGATGTTTTAGTTATTGCTGAGCAGTGCTTACACAGAGTCAAGGCCTTTTCTGCTTCTCACCCCACCAGGGAGTAGGCTGAGGGTGCACAAGAAGTTGGGAGGGGACACAGCTGGAACAGCTGACCCCAGCTGACCAAAGGGATATTCCATACCATATGGTGTCATGCTCAGAATATCAAGCTGGGGGAAGAAGGAAGGGGGGACATTTGGTGTGATGGTGGTTGTCTTGCCAGGGAGCCATTACACATGATGGAGCCCTGCTTTCCTGGAGATGGCTGAACACCTGCCTGCTGATGGGAAGTGGTGAATGAATTCCTTCTTTTGCTTTGCTTGCATACACAGCTTTTACTTATTAAACTGTCTTTATCTCAACCCACAAGTTTTATCACTTTTATTCATCTGATTCTCTCCCTCATCCTGCTGTGGGGGGAGTGAGTGAACGGCTGTGTGGTGCTTATTTGCTGGCTGGCATTAAAACAGGACAAATGCATAATTAAAATTTAAGGAACTCCCACAAACTAAAGAGATTTTAGGATTTTCTGCATGAAGAATGTGGATGGTCCTAATATTTTCCAATAATTTAACAGCTTTGTTTTTAAATAAGAGCATGATGAAAGAATACTAGTACTAACTCAAGGAATTTGTATGTTATGCACTGTACCAGTGTGGTCCAAATTCAGCAGTCATTATCCAACTTCTAAGGTCCCTTTTGCCTTCTACCACTGTTTCCAGCTTCTTTTTAATGCGTCCCATGCATCCCCACCCAAGAGCATCACCTTCTGCACTCTGTGTAAGGAGGTCCTTCCCCCTCCTCTCCCTCTCCCGTACAAATAGCCCTGCCTTCCATTTCTTCCATCAACAAACAGCTGCTCCTGCCCACACCATCCCAGGACTGCTAAACCATTGCTTGACAGGGGACAGGCCTGGGATTGCTGCTGCTACCAGGCAGGGCACACAGCTGCTGCAGGAGGCATGGGGCAGCTGCTGCTGCGGCTAGCTGCGGGAGCTGCAAGCCTGGATCCCCAGGAGGCAGGGGCAGGGAAGGACTTCAGGACTTGGACTGCACTTGCTGCTTAAACAGTTCTCTATCTCCTTTGGAACTTCTGGCCCAACTCCACCCACAACCTGCCTGTTAGGATCAACTACTCTGTGCAAAAACAAGAAGAAACTTATCTGGAAGCAAAAAAAAAAAAAAATTATCTTTTGCCAAATTAACTGCATCTCAAGGACACTTGTATCCAAAGTTCTCATGATCAAGAATGATAGAAGTATACAGAATCAGTTGTATGAGTAAGAAATTTTGATATCCTCTTTCTCTTCTTATATTTATAAAGATGAATTGGGTAGGTAAATATAAAAGTTTTAGTGTGAATACTACATTTCTTACCAGTGACTTACTCTCACTTTATTTTGTTGTGCCTAAACATGGGTAAGAGTAAAAAAGCAAAACTTAGGTTTTGTTTAAATGTGTAATTCTTATTTTTAGAAGAGTCTGGGCCATTATTATTTGGATGATTTTGCCTAACTCAAGTGCCCTTGAGAAGATAAGCCTGCATCACTACTTTTCCCCTCTCTGCTACATCCAGAATGCTGAAAAGACTTAACAGGTATGCAAATATCATTGGAGGTTGCTGAGTAAAGTTGAAACCTTAATTTTTCATGTTTGTGTAGTTTTTCCTGTTGTGTTGCCAGCCAGTCTGATTTTGTGTTTTCTCTCCCCTTTTGGGAACATATAGCTGAGACAATGACTGAGAAACCTATGTTTTAATTGCTCCATATGAAGGAGCTGCCAAGCTTCAATATTCCTCCTTTGTTTGGCTCAGCCACAACTAACCCTATGGAAATCCAGCCATCCAGCAGCTCAACACTAGGTGAAAACCTGGCAACTAGCTAGTAAGAACTATTCAGACCTGTCAGCACCTATCTTACCTTTTTCATAAAAACCCCACAAACCCTGAATGGGCATCTCATGAGATACTAAGATTTTTTAAAAATCTTTTACTCCTTCACCCCCTTACCTACTATATCTGAGAAATACTGAAATGAAGGTAGTAACTTTTTACCATTAGTCTTTTAGTTGCTCCCTGTTGAGAATAAAAGCTAGTTGGGATCCCTGTGCAAACTGAGGAGCTTACAATTCACCGTGGTTATGAAAATTCAGAAGTGGAGGAAGGCCTTGTTTACTTCCCCCCTTAAGAGGAGAACAGAGTACACTCGCATTCTCATCCCTTCCTCTGATGGGCTTTACCTTAACTACATCTAGATAAGAGTTTCTTTCCACAAATGTAGATATACTGTGAACAAATTTCAATTGTATATTTTTTCTTCATAAATCTTCAGCTTGTTACACCACATTTTTGAAATATATGAATTCATTTTAAACCAATCAACTAAATGCCTATGCATTACAAACTTTCACTGCAATGGTACTGTATTTAATTTGTTGATTTGATCAAAACAGTCATTCCACAGTATCTAACTAATATAAATGAGACTGATTTGGGGTACAACATTGGGCAGAGCAATTCTAGGATCTCATATCGATTTCTGCAAAAATCTAAATGTAAAAAACTGAACACTAAACCAATTTAGCTACCTAACTTCACCGCCTACAAGAAGTTTTTACCCCTTCTGAGTGAAGCCACAGTACAATTAGAGCAGAATTACAAGAGTATCTGTGAAAACTGGACACATACCAAGGAACATATTGACCTATAAACAAGGTCTGTAAAAGCACACAACTATCACATAAATATCACTCGACAACCAACGGAAGTCCTCTTCAACTGCTGAGGGTTGCCAGGGATGCTGGAGTATCTCAATTTTCATCCAAAGGCTTCAACAGTCTCCCCAAAGGCCTTCCCTAACAGCGCTGCCAAACTCACTCCTGTGCAGATCCCTCGTCCCTAGGCAGGGGTGTACAGCACCTTTAGCAAGGGTGCTGGGGTCATGGCAGGGCTCAGCCAGGGGGCAGAGAAACCAGTGAGCACATACAACTGTGGGGAGGGTGGGGGGGTGGGAAAAGTGCTTTAGAAATAGAAATACATAGTGAAACTGTAATTAAAACCCATCAAAATTTGCCTCAGTATAATGGATTTTTCTTTTTGCAGTCTTCAAAGACTATGAGGCCTATCCAAAGAACATCAGAAGTACTTATAGTAGGAAGACAGGCTAATGTTTAAGTATATTAAAAATACATATTTAAAAAGAATCAACACAAAAAAAGACTGAAACCTTTTCAGATGTGATCATCAAGTTTAACTAAGTTGTTAGAAGATTATAGCATAGCTAATTCTTATGCTGGCTAAATATTAAAATATTAGACAAAATTACAGCAAAAGTATAGAGATGTTAATGCCAGGTCAACTACAGACCCACTGAGTGACTTTTATACAGTTTTGTCCTGAAATAAATTTTATTTAGTATTATCTGCCACCCTTTTTAACCTGAACATATGTAAGTATATGCCCTATTTGTATTACATTACCCTACAAGGTTTGTTATTTATAATACACAATAATGCAGTAATAATTTCTTCATGTTACACTAACTCAAAAGAATCTAGAGATTTATTACTTTCACTGGGGCCTAAATTTCACCTGCCATACTTTAGAACAAATATGATATAAATTAATTTGGTATCAGACTTCATACTTGGAATTTGAAAATAGAAAACAAAATAATTTTAAAAGAGATGTAATAGATGCAACTATTATTAGAATTCACTGCCTTTTCAAGAAGAAAGCTCTGCAATTAGGTCTTTTATTATTTTATTTAAAATTTATTTTTAAAAAGTTATTTAAAAATATTTTTAAAATGTGTATTATTGATATGCATAAAACATCTAATAGAGCATGGAGTGCTCCTTTACATTTCATGCATCGGCCACTAATCTACTAATATATCTGATTCAATTATAAAATGACATTTGAAACTGGACTATGCCAACAAAACAGTAACGAGGAAGCCTTAACTATGACAAGATATAACAAGAGGAATAATGATTTCTTAAGATGACCACTGTGCCAGGTGGCACAGTGTAAAACTTAATACTAGAAAAGAAAGGACTTAAGAGCAAAATATCTTAACATACTATTGCAACAAGTCCATTTTCTTCCTCAAAGTTTCACAGCAAGCCAAAAAATAAAGATCAGTGAGGGATACTGATTGTTTTGGCTTATATTACTTAGAGCTCAACTTTTAGTGTTAGCTAGCTACATCTCTATTTGGAAATGCAAATCAAAAGAAATCTGATTTCCAAAAATGCAGAGCATCAGCACTTCCCCATTAGGTCAATAAACACAATAAGTATCTAAACTGTCAATTGGAAAAAAAGGCATACCATTGATTTGTCATGTGTCTTAAAGGCACTCATACTTGAATTTTACCTATTGCTTTCAAAGCTGATTAAATATAATATGCTTGTTACTTTACAGCATCTAAAGGGTTGTTGAATCTAACATTTCAGAAGCAGAAAGAAAACCTTTGAAATAAACATTTGCTCTGATTCTTAAGAGCAGAAACATCAAGTAGAACTAAATCAAGTTCAGAAAAATCCTTATTTCAGAGTACTTATTCCAGAATAGGTCTTGAATCCTGACCCATAGTTTGGGCAGACACTCTATTTACTATCATCACTGTCTTATACTACATGATCATTTGATAAAATCCATTCTCCCACTGTATAGTTATTACAAAATACACATTTTTTTACTAGTGGTAAGATAATTTATTTATTACCTTTTTTAAAATGGAGAACTTTCCACTTCCTACAAGGACATGAGATAAGCAATACGTCTAAATTTCTTTTTTCTCCTTCTCACAGACTTAAAAAGGGTTTTTTGCTGCTCCATTGTTTGTGCTCAGAACTGTCATTTCTAAAAACACCCACCCCAACCTAACTGACTATACAGGACCCAATAAAGCTAATGGAATAAAAAGCCTTCTCAACATGAAAAGCAAAGAAACAAGAAAACAAAATGTCTCACTAGCCTTCAATAATAGTAATCAAAGATGTAACTTGTGTTTTGTATAAACTTTTAAATATTTAAAACAGGTTTTCAAGCTAATTGCCTACACATGCACAGAAAGTAAAAATAGATGGTATTCTAAAGAACAGAGAATAATGTGTCATCCTTTGTTTCCAGAAATTAAAGAAAAAAAAAATCACAAACACACAGTAAATTGTTTGAAATACCCATTATTACCATATTAAGTTTTCCTGCTTGTACTAATATAAGAAGAAAACCTATCTTTGAATTCCTCAATGAAAGGGTGTCACCCTGTACTGCCACAAATACATCTTATCACAATCACCAAATTTAAGAGAAGGCCTAACAGGATATTCTTTCCATATGCTTAAAATTATTTTTAAATTATCTGTCAATAAATGTCTTATGCCTGGTAAAATAAGAATTAGCTTTGCATTTACAGTTGGTTTCAACTCATTCCTGTATTTCTCAAAAGTGCCCACTGAATTTGAAAGCTGTCCAGAAAACCAAGGGATGAGGGGAGAATGCAACATAACAGATCTATTTACAGTGGAAGGGTTTTTAAGCTGACTATCCCAAAACAAAAAGTATGAATGAAAATCAGTATTCTTTACTTAAAAGCATCTCAATTTGTGTTTGTTTTTTTTGTTTGTTTTTGTTTTTTTCCAAAATTTTATACAGTTCTCTAAGCATTTTTTAACAGGTGTCATATATGGATCTAGGGTAGAGAAAGGTGCTTCACAGTAACGACCTCAGCAGGAACCAGACCAGAGTTCCACCTACTTAGCTTTTCCAGTGCCTATGCTGATATCCTAACAATGCAACAGTTAAAGTCTCTGTCTGCACAGTATAAAAGTAATTCCATAAATAACAGTTGAGTGAATTATTCCATAAATAATAATGGCTAACAGTGCAGAAAGCGGTATAAAAATCCCTGAATTACAATTGTCCTTACTTCTAAAGCAAGGGAACTTACATTCTTTGTAAAAATTATACCATTCCGATAAATACAGTTTATTCCCATTATCCTTATAAATGCCTACAGTTCTTTTAAATGGTCATTATGTCTTTATATCTTGGACTCAAACATGTTTTAGCAAACAGTTCTCAGGACTAAATGGAAGCTATATCAAAAGCTATTATCTTTCTGTCTTGAGTTTGACACCCTTTGTTTTCTTTAGATTTCCCCTTTTCTTATTCATTCAACTCCAGAATAGAAATTTCCAATTACATCAGTCATTATTTCATCATGTCTATAATTTGTTTCTTCTCTAAAAAAATCTTTTCAGTATTCCCTTCGGATACATGATTTTTTTTTTTTTTTTTAATTATTTTATATCCTCTTTGTTCCTGTTGTACCAGCTTTCATCAATGGCTTGGCCTAGATTCTCGAACTGTGTATACATTGGAAGTCCACTTGGACACCCCTCACATGGAACTAGTCTGGGAAGGCAGGCAGCCAGTGTCTCCAGTCCCTCTCATTCTAGTCTTTCTTAAAAACAATATAGCAATCCAAGGTGAAACCTGAGGGACAGCAGTGCTAACGCATGGAAGACACCATGCCAGCCAACCCCTTATCTACAGATTCATTATACACCAAACTTGATTTAAGAATAGTGACAAATGTGTGTGACAAACAGAGAAACCTTGAAAACTTCTTCAGTCCAATGTTAGGCCAAGTCTTCTTGGAGTTGCCCTTAGCAGTGTTTAGGTATTCCTAGCTGCATCCCAGGCTAAAAACTCTGTTTAGGAGCCAGCAAGGAAAATGATCAGTTCAAGTTGTCTTCCTCCTGTTCATCACTTTGCTTAGCCTCTCACTTTAGATATGTCCCTCTGAAGTTTCTACTTTCTTATATCTTAAGGAACAAATAACTAAGTGTTTCTCTGCAAGTTTTGTACCTTTGCTGCTTGCTGTATTTTTTTTTAAGATCACTAATAAATATAAATAAGCCCAGATCCTATTACAGAATCTTATGACAACCTACCGTTAACCTTCTGACACAACTACAGTCATTAAGCCTACTGTTTTCCATCTTCCCAGCCAGTTTCTTAGCAGCCTTTTGAAGCACAACTTAGTTTATTTAGTTGCCTCTTTCAAGGAATATTTTCAAAGGAAATAAATGACAATCTGTACTTCTTTATCCATCTTTCACCGATATGTTCAAAGAACTCTTAATACAATACTAAGATGCTCTCCTTCCTACTCTTCTTCCACATTAAATCTCAGAACCTCCCAGTTTTCAGATGTGTTCAAATATAGAATATTCTAGTTCAAAGCACTAGTGTTTATGATTTGCCTTTGTTTCTTAAAGGCATCTAAGATATAACAAACTTTAAAGCATTTTAAATTAAAAATACTTAATAAAAACCAAAAGCTTTTTTATGCATTCCAAGATTGCAAAATTAAGAAAAGTTACTAGAACAGAATTAACTGTTTGGTAATTTGTGACCTAATGCATTTTACTGTGTGTTCTTAAATACATTTACAATATATGTACAGCAGATAATTTAAGATTTTTCTTTATTTGGAAAAATGCATACAGTATCACAAATGCATGGCTTCTGTATTTATTTTCTTTTAAACAATAGTAGCTTGCTTGTTATTATAATCAATAACTCACAGCAGCAGTTCTGGATCATGGTTATGCCAGTTGGAGTACTGCAACTTCTCTGGCTGGGTAGGAAGTACAGCTATCCCAGGGCAATATATAGGATCTGGCTATTTCATTAGTTCTCATCATAAAAAACATATTTTTGCAATCACCTGTAAAATGAAAAGCTGTTTCCAGCTGTTATCCAAGCAGCTAGCTTTTAAAAAAAAAAAAAATTAAAATCTCAGTTCTGCAGCTCCTTGAATCTAACAATTTTCTCTCTTTCACAAGCATTGATGGAAAAAACCTGAAGTATTTTGTTTACTAATTCTATATTTTATCCCACCTATAACAGTGTCCCTATGAGGATGTTCTGTTGACTTTTTATTTTAAGTAGATAATGTGATCTAGGCAAATCTTCCCTGAACCATATTACAATTGGTCTTTTTTTTTTTTTTAATGGATTTTTGTATCAACCTATTAAGATAGCATTCTTTTCAAGAAAACAGAGATTCAGAATGACAGTTTCCTTAGCAAACATGCATTCCATCCACCTCACAGCCTTAGCAGAGATGGGAGATGTAACTTTTTTAAAAACTGGAACAGCAAGAGACAGAAAAAGTGGCCAGTTACTCTGCCAGGCACAACTTCAAAAGGCACCACATGAGTATTTCCAATTGTGCTTCACATTTCTGCTGTATTATCAAAAGCTGTTCTGAAGTTCTACAATTTTGACAATGGTGGGGGAAAAAAAAAAAAAATCTAGCTCAACTCTTCTGTACAATCTGATCTTCAACACATTTTCTTTGTGTAGACATATGCAAAGTAGGTTGAAAGCAAGCCTTGTAAATAGAGCCTTTGCTTCGTAGTGCTTCATCTTTCCTAAGTTTTGACACAGCAGATACATCCTCAGAAATTACTTTTGTCTCATGTTGGTACAAGTACTGCAGGAGGATGTAATGGCTGATCGTTATTGACCCCATCTGAGTAGTCAAGAGAGATTTAGACTCCAGATCCTCAGTCTGTGTAAACTGATGCAACGTCAGAAGAACTGCACATCTCAGAGCTTTATGTTCACCAGTGGGCCCGCAAGTGTAATACCAATTTCAGTGAAAATATTCGGAGTTTTTCTTTTAACTTAGGTTGAAGATTTTATGTCCAAACCAAGTATTTCTTCCTTTTTTTTTTTTTTGTAAAAATCACATTTTATCCAGCATTTCCATTAAAGATTTTTCAGGGACAACTAAGGCAAGGAAAAATCATGTCTCTCCCTCATTGTCATTTCCAGAAGGCTGATAAAAATAAGCCTGTTCCTTAAGGAGCAGTTGGTTAGGCCATATTATAACCTGGGATTGGGGAAGCGGGGGGAAAGGAATGGGACCACTCTTTTCAAAGTAGCTACCTTTTACACCAGCTTAGCTGTATCAAAAGTCTACACCAACATACCATCCAACTGAGGCATCTCTGTTCTAAGTGATGGAGGACAGCAGAAGGCAGAAAAAGGAAGAAACCAGTTACTTATGCCTTACGTTCTCAGGAAAACAGCTTTAAAATTCAAGCAAACCCTGCACTTAAATCCGGATTTATTATTATGATAATCTATGGACATAAACCAATATGGCCCTGAAGATGAAAGATTTTCACAAGAAGTTCTCAACCCTGGAACACCACAAAGTAACAATAATCTATTACCAGAAACTGCACAAGCAATTGGGTGAGGGGGGGAGCGGGGGGTGGTGAGACATACAGCAACCAAAACCGTACGGGATAGCAGATCAATTTTCCACATAATACAGACCATCCAGTCTACTATATTACTTAACGCTTTGACACTTATATTAAGCCAGAAAATACAGATAACCAAGAAATTGGCAACAATTCAGAATGTTATTTTAGTTAAGAGTAAAGAAGCTGAAGAACTTGAAAATGACTTAGTATTACAGATGGAAAATTTGATGGTAGGTTAAACGGTTGCAATACAGTGCATAAGGGAAGTAATAATGTGAACTCTTAATGAGTAAGATCTAAACGTAACGCAACTTCTGAAGAAAAAAACGTCAAAGGTGTCTCAGGTTGATTGAATGAAAACTGTTTTACTCTTTACTCTTACTGATTTGCTAATTACCTACAGAATAGAAGATACAAAATTACATGCTGCTGCATTTGACCAAGAAGTTTAACCAGTAATTTCAGAAGTTAGTCAGGCTTTACAAAGGACTTTAACCCATGTCATAGGCTTTTGCTTGCACTAATAAAATACTTGGTTGCTTTCCAGATCACTCAGCAGAGATCAAGCCACCATCCAAGTGCAACGTACAAACACACTGAAAAAGGAAGTTCCTGTCTTAGGGCTTTTTTTGGAATCACATTTTACTACTTAACCAAAACAAAAACAAACAAGAAGACAGCTCAAAGCTGCTTCTGTCCTTCCAGGATGGTAAAAACTAAATCTGAAAAACTGTAACACATCATCCCAACTTTCCTTTAGTTGTACTGTCCACTCTAATTCACACAGCAATGAACTTCTGCAACTCTCCTCTTAATTTTGCTTTTTGGCAGTGTTATGTGCATAGCTTGTGGTCCACCTGGACAATTACTGTGGTTCACACCCACTCACCTTTGTCAATGCTATGTTCTTCCCATAGGGTTCTTGAGGACAGCCTAATGAGTTGTGCTGGTGACAGTGGATGTAAAGCCCAACACCCAGGCACACACAGGGAGAGGGAAGAAAGTAATGGAGAATTTGGGAGGGAACTTGGATGAGCTCTCCTCACCCTCTCCCTAAGGAACAGGGAGCAGCTGAACATTTTTCAGCTTGTCTTGGTATTGTGTTGAGAATATACTTTTCTCCCTGGTTCCAGTTGCCTCCAGAAGCACTTTTACACTTGCTTGGTTCCTGTTGAGACTAAAGCTATCAGACACTTAACCAAACAACAGACATTATTTTCCTTGAGTTTTAGAGTGGATTTTTGGTTTTCCAAATCTGTGGATTTTAATCTTATAAGCTGCTTTGGGTAAGGGAGAGAACAGGTAACAAACAGAACTTAAGTTCAGTCATTTTTTTCCTGATGTCTGACTTTTCTTTTGGTACTAATACCATTGTTTTGAGATAAAAACAGCACCATTATCCAACTGAAAAATCAGCAGACACCCTTGTTCCTTGTAGGGTGATACAGTGCAATCATCTTTGTGTTGTCAAATACAAAGCAGAGCCTGCTGCTCCTGCAAGTTATTCATCTGAACTAATATGTGCAAGGAGGGAGATGCTAATGCCACTGTGCACACTGGTGGTGCTTGTCTGCCTAACAAGTGATGTAATTCACTGCATTTCTTGTATTTCTTCTCTTCCCATACACCAGCCAGTCTTATTCTAATTATAACAATATATGCAGCTAGACATGCTTTTCTTGCTCATTTTATACTTTAAGCTTTGCATGCCTTTCTGCCCAAAACTTCCCTTCTTGTGGCATTTTTTCTCAATTACATCCACATGTTGGACATTGTTAGCTGAATAAAAGCTGTAACAACTATAGGGTGACCCAGAAAAAAAAACCCCAAAATTTGCCAAACGATGGTATTCACCTGGTTTATGGTCAAGTTTTGCAGAAGGTGAAAATCAATTCAGTCTTAGTCCTTTCTAAAATTGCAAGACAACTCTCTAGTCTTGAGTGTACTATGTCTAAAACATTTGCAATAAAATTTCAAACTTTTTTTTTTAACTCCATTCTGATGAAGAAAGATTTCAAAAACTTTAAAGGTATCAGAAGTTATTGTTAGACATGAGGCCACTTTTTGTCTTACCTAGTTTTGAGTAATATGCATTGCTTGTAGGTGCCATTAACATATTTTCCACAATTCAGTTCTTTGGTGGTGTTTTTCTGTTTCATTAATCCATTTCAGGATTGCTTCTACTAACTTTTAGTAACAGCTGATGGTCACCACATATTTCAAAAAGCCAGAACCACAGCAACATTCATTCAGTAACGTATTCACACTTCTTCCATATATCACCCTTCTTGTATGTAGCATATTACTCCATCGACTGTTTTCAAGGCCAAGCCTTTAAAAGTGTGAACATTCAATACAATGGTTTTCTTTGTTTAAAAAAAATATACTTTGGATAGCAGCTAGATTTTAGTGTTTGAAACCACCAAATCCCAGAGCAAACATTACTGTTATTTTACTCCCCTGGTACCCCTGCATATTTGTATGAACATTTGCTAGTTGCTTTTTCTGAGACCATAGGAACTTTGGAACAAGAACTGCATCATGGCAGTTTGTCTCATGAAAAGCAAGACTAGGTGCTACAATACTACTAATATTTCCTAGTAATTGCAGTCATGGGATTTTCCAATACATACAGGTTTTCTTTCCTGGTTTGTACTTTTATTATAAATGACGTTTAAAAAAAAAAGGCTGGGGAAAACAAACAAATAACAGACTAAACACTGAAGAGTTTCACCATCCTGAACTAGGACTGAAAAAGAAAATCAACAAGTCACACATTCGAAAACAGTCATAGCAATAAACTCAAAATTAGAAACACTGCTTTCATATTAAAATTTTAAATTATTTTTCCAATATTACTTTTTTAAAACAACAAAATCAAAAAAATTTGACAACCTTTTTAATTAAATCTGATTTAGAAGCGTAATATGTATTTTTCTAGAATCTTTCAAAATTATGCTTTCCAATTAGTGATTTCTGTTTTGACTCACTGGGTTCTTCCAATGAATATGTTTTGATAAAAAACTACTAAGCTCAAGTAAAAAGTTATTTTTCAAAACATGCTTTTGTCTTCCAGACAGCATCCTCCATGTGGAAGTAGGAACTCTTAAAATTAACAGAAGGTGTATGCAGAGGAGGTGGGAAGTTTAGGAAGAGTGTTCCAAATGCCAGATCTATCATCTGTATTATTAATATGTCAGATCTGGTGCATATGAAGATGAGGGTATGAATTTGATGGTGTTTCTGTGCAATGAATAACTCTCATGATGTATGATTCTGAGATGGTGTTGAAAATATGATGAGGTGTTCATTTAAGACAGAAGGAATGTCCTGAGTAAGAAGAGAAATGGGATCCTGAACTGTGACAGCCCCATGCAGGGGAGGGAGGAAAGCATTGATTTACTATGTTTTTAAATGAATAGCAGTGTGAAGCTAAAAATAAAAACAGCAAGGAGAAGAGTGCAGCTTTAATGAAGAGACCAAGAATGTGTCAGCTCAGGAAGCTCCAAGGCCAAGCTAGCTCTAGGAGACAGGGCTGCCTGTCTTGGCTTCTCTCTAAGTAAAGGTCCACTCTGGCCATGCAGAATGGCTGAGTTGGAGCCTGGCCTTCCATGAGAAAGATACCTGTCCAAGAAATCCTAAAAAGACTAGGAAAAGAGACTGATGTCAGTTATAAATTCAAAGTATTTTTCTTTTGCCATTTGGTTTCCCAGTTCTGTAACCAGAGAATTACCGCATGATTTGGATGTTACCCCCAAAATGCAGATGAGCATAACTGCCTGCAAAGCCATAATAAATTTGGCTATTTAGCACCCATTTCCCAGCAGACTGTACAGCTCAGCTTGGAGATTAGCTGTGGTATATTAGGACAGAGAAGGAATGCCTCAGTTAATGCACTTGAACTAATATCCCTCCAGCAGCAAACAGAACGTAGAAACATATTGTGTAGGTTTATGTATGGGCAACCACATATTATGACTATCTCCTTGGCTCTCATTTTTTTGATCTACACCTTAAGATCTCATGAAAACCTAAGCATGAGAAAAAGTCTCTTATTGCCATCATCCCTAGGGTCAGTTGATAGCTTTCACTGTTAGCTGCCCAGACAAATGCCTAAGAGCAGCTGAATGAGGTGGTGGCAGTTGAGGGAATTGTAACATCTCAGTGAAACAGATAAATACACCTCAGCTAATATTTTATGTGTCACTACCGCTCTTGTGCGGGTCTTTCCACTTCCACTTGATGCCCTGTAACTGGGCCCTCACTGTACTGATATTAGCAGAGCAAAAGGTTGGTAGGAATGATTTATTCAACTGTGGCTACTGATCTACCCAAGAAGGGCCTTTGTGTCCTAATTTTTTTTTTTTTGGTGAGTGTCATGAGGCAAAAAACAGGATGCTGAAGGCAGTGCTTATCAATTACTTCACTAGGAACATGACCATACTCCAAAACACGTATTAATTATTACAAAACCATCACATGCACAAATACACTCCTCTACCTCACCTACTCCAAAAAATCCTCACATACTGGCATCTCTTGCCTTTTCCCCTCCAGCTTTGTTTACATCCTCTGAGATTTACATTCCTTCTTTAGCCCATGCAAAGGAAAAGATATTCCTGGCATCCGTGTGTGCATTACCATGGTTACCTAGTTCATCTGCAGCAAAATAGGTTGGTCCATGACCTGACACGGCAGCTCCAGGAGCACACTCCTCCCTTGTCCACCGCTTTTCAAGCTCTCCCACTGCAGCTTTTTTTTCTTTTTCCAGAAAATCTGAATGCAAGCAACAGTGGGGCACCCAACACAAACTCTCCCAAAGTCTTCACCACATTTCTTTGCCTATATAGTTTGGTTTTTGGCAGGCCCAATCCATCATTTTCAAGCAATTTTTCCAGGAAGTCATCATCAATAGCATACCTGCAGATTTTATCCACTACATTTTATTTGAGGACACAGTATTACACTTGAAAATTCAGTCTTAAAAGCATGCCAACGAGAACACCTGTGACTACACAACAACCTGGGTCTGTCAAGGAAGAACAAAGGTTTGGGGCACAAAAATAGGGACCATGAAGTCTTAAACGAGGGTCTCAGGTGGGTACGGAGCACAAACAGCTTCCTCTCACAAAAGCAGCTTGGGTTTCTTTGGTATCACAAATTTTTACAGTACAAGTTGAATAAACTGTCATCTACTGAGATATTAGCAAGCTAGGCATCAAGCCTAAATAAGCTCTCAATATCAAATTAGGTATAAACAACAAAATATTGATAAAATATAATGAAGACAGAATTGAATCGAGGCAGAAGGCATATGTATCTCCACAACTGGCTCAAATTTTCACTAAAACAAAACTTACCAACTTCATTTTAAGCAACATCACTCACAGTTTGTTTTCCAGGCAATATTTATTACAAAATAGATACATAAGCTGTATGAAGAATCCCTGCTCACATCATTCATCTATTCCCATCATTTATGTTTCTAATATTCATACCAAATTTGACCTATTTAAATAAACTTAAAGCAATGATGTAATCTCTGGAAATGGTACACTGAATATGTGTACCGCACAATGTCAAGGCAAACACAGATGTATCTTGTGGTGATTCTGAAAACACAAATACCAATGAATCTCTGCAAAGAAAGCAAAAGCTGGCAAAATTCAAAATGGCTTTGTAGTCATACAGTTATGCAAAATAAAGTTGTGAAGTTCTCCAGACTTGATCTAACACAGCTGAAAGAGTAAGCAATTTGTTTGCATCTGAACAGCAAAAAAGATCAAACAAAAAAAAAATCTACACAAAAGTGACCGACTCGTACACTTACCTTTTCCATTTATTGTTAATGCTGATGCAATGGTGGCTGTTACTGGCACTGGCAATTGTGGCACTAATGGATGTATCCTTGGTCGGCTCCCCATCCTAGCACGCTCTGCACCAGGTCCTAATAAAGCTCCCACTGGTTTTTCTGCTGCTACTTCTGGTGCTACAGAGTCTTCTTGATCCTGCTCTATATGGTCCATTTTATCTGGGCTTTCATTCTGGAAGCCATCAACTGTTGTCCGGCTCTTAATTGGACTTTTGGGCACTAGGATTTTAATACCTGATTTTGCAAGGTCCATATTTTTCCTTCCAGAAAGAGATGGTGAATTGTTTTTCCGGAACTTCTGGGTGGCAGAAAAGAGTTGATTATTTTTTGATTCGTGGTCTTTACCCATGACTAAAGATTTAGTAGATGTCTTTGAAAAAGAACTATTGGTAGATCTAGAAATTTGTTTTCTGGCATTATTTGGAGAGGTCCTGTTTGTCCTGGTTAATGTGCTTTCTTTCTGCTTTTCATTGTGGCGTCTGTTAAATTCATGTATATATTCCTCACAATTTACAAGGTGCTGTTCTGGCTCCCAGGTATCATCCTCACTGTCGTATCCTTTCCATCGCACCAAATACTCTGTTTTTCCCTTCTTGTTTTTCCTCTTGTCAACAATTCTCTCTACCTGTTAAAAAGGAAAATTAAACATTAGACATGGGCAGATATACAACTCAAGTGAGCAATGCGCATGTAAATAATTTGTTAAGGGTAGGTAGGATTTTAAAATACTCTTGCCGTTCGGTAATTCTGTATTGTAGCTCTATGGCTTACAGTCTTTCTCTGCTGACTGGAAATTCTTCTCCTTAAATTTCAGATTGTTACCTCCATCTCATAAAAGACGTTCTAAAAGATCAAAATTGTTCTCCAGTAAGTATTTCGCATGCACAAGTATCTGAATATAACACATTACAGTTGACAATCAGCACTGGCCCCAGCGAAGTTTTGACACCAACTTCAACATGGATAGGATTTCCCTCTCTGAAAATAGAGATCATGTTTAAATATGCTGTATAAACACAGTGTGTTTACCTTGCAAAACTTATCAATTTATTATTGCTTGAATAAGTTGCTTGTTTATCATAAGGCATATGCAAGAACCTCTTACTTACAGTGAGCCATCTTTTAGCTACCAGGGACAGTATGGTACAGCTCAGAAATTGGGTCAAATACAGCAGCTTTTTTTTTTTTTTTTTTAAGAGGCTGTTCTTGTGAAAACAGAGAACCTGTTTCGGCCAGAGTTGTTGATACACATACTTGAACAAATTACCATGCCTCACTTATCTGCAAATAGAGATGATATTTATGTCACAAGTATTAAGCATGCACATGCTACAACTGCACGTGGGACCCACAGGCTGGAGGAATTCAGGCAGTGGGGTAAAGCAGACAGGGCAGACAGCAGCAGCTGCAGGCACAGAGGCTCATGCCTCGTACCAAAATTCATGCCAGTCGTGCTAGTCCTGCAGAAAGGGAATTCTTTTACAGAAAGAGATGTAAATGCAAGGCTAGTCTTAGGATTTCCCCTTTTTATTTAATTTTTCCTACCCAGGCTGATCCTTCTGGTAAATCCTCCAGCCCACTTCATTTCAGTTGTGGGACCAATACAGCTTTTTTCCCCATCTCTATCTTCCTTTTGGTTATTTAACAAACAAACAAAAAAATGTTGGGGGGGTGGGGAGACAGATTGGACTATCACTTATTATTTTAACTCCTAGCCGCCCATGAAGAAAGACCATGCATGTAAGCTAAGATTACATGTACCTAGGAGAACTTCTGAAGACCAAAGACATTTACTGGAGTTGCATCAACCGAATAGAACATCTGCAGAACAGCTTGGAAGGATGGAAGGAAAATATGGGTATCTATGGTATACATATATGGTATACATAATATGGCATATGATTCATTATCGATTCATATGACTGTTGACAACAGATTCTCTTAAGAGTGCACCTTAGTTTTATGTGGCATGTTATCATAATGTACCACTTGGTTTTCAACAGTGAGATTAAATGATTACTATTATTATAACCTCAGCAGCAATATAACTACATATCCTACAACTTCATGTGATACCCTGCAGGTGTTGTACTATGCTGTCCTGTCATTAGGATGTTGCATAGCTGTTTGAATAGGTCTAAAAAAAAAAAAAAAACAACCCACAACTAAACCAACACACAAACTAGCTCCAACTTTAGCTTGTTACTCAGTCATACAATTCAAGGCATTTTTATAGAGTAATACAATATGAATTGTCCAAATATTATTTAAAGTGTTAAAATACATTAAAACTATTTTTATTCTGTTTATTTCACTTCTTAGTAAAGTTAATGGACTTAAAGATGCAGCTAGAAAAATGAAACTATTGTTTTTCCATTAAACTGTATTTAATATCATAACACAAATGCTACCCCAAATAAGAAAGTCATTACAGAGAAATATGCCTTCAATTTTTTTTTAATAAAGACTGATTAACAAGGCCCTCAAGTATTAAGCCAGAAATGTTAAATTAAAAAATAAAAACAAACTCATGAACCAAACTTGATATATTGTCAAAAAAGCAGTTATTGCTATAGTCTTGCTTATCCTCTCTCTCAACCTTCTAAAATAGATTTTAAAAACACGATTCTCAGAAAAAGATCTCTACTGCTAGCAGAGTATTTTTATTTTCTAGCAGGAAATCTTTGTAACAAACAGCATCGATTACCGGGCACAAAGTTCTAACAACGTCTTTCAATATTGAAAGGCCACCCATTAAGGACATGCCCTTTTCAAGTAGGAAGCCATCCCTCTCATCCAAAAACACAGACACCTTGCAGAGATAACAGATGAACTCTAGAACAGGAGATGCAAAAATCCATTCCCAACCCGATGATTTATAGAGGAAACAGAAATACATAAAGAAAACCATTATATTTAGCTGTATTGTCCAAGTCTGCAACAAAGCCTAGTTTGACATTGCTCTTTTTGATTAAAAGGAGACTTTTCTCCTAACCCTTTAATTCTTTTTCAAGACATCTTATTCCTATTTACCGCACAAAAATTATAGCAATTAACCTGTGATACACAATTTATCATGGGGCTTCAGAGCTTTAGTGAGGGACTTTTTGGACTGCCTCAGCTTGATTAATCTAAGTCCTCTAGGACCACTTGAAAAACTGCTCAGGAATTTTCTGCTTCAATACTTTTACTGATGGTAACAACTACATACATGTTTCTTATCCAGATTTGGAAAGAAAAACTGGAATTCTTCCACAATGTACAAAAGGTTTGTGTATAGAACAGGAATAGGAATATTCATCCTGAACTAGTGGCATATTTAAACTTGATTTCATGGCAAAAACAAAGACCACAAACTTGTACTTCTCCTCTTTTGCTACTGAAAAAGAAAGCTTAAAGTCATCCATTTTTCTACTTTGATATATAGTGCTCACATAACATGAAATATAACACGAGACATCTCAAAGTCTTATGTTAGAAGATAGTAACAACTTATATCCAAAAAGAACATGACTGGGTGGGGAAGAAAAGTCTACGTTCCTACTTCCTGACACATCAGTTATGGTGTGGTTTGATGATCCAGCTGATCTGTTAGAAGAGCTAGGTAACGTCCACACAGGCAGTACTGCTTCTACCCCTGCCATTGTTACCCTGGAGCTAAGCTGGTGCTTTTCTGATCTTATGCCCAAGTTAGTTCAGAGTTAAAAACTGGCAGAGTGCCCCCAGGCACCAGGGTAAGAGCTAGACCACATCCTTAGCCATGATCACGCCAGAAATGCTGGTGACAACTAGTTCGTGCCAACCACCATTTCTACAGTGTCTAGTGCCTTCTGTCACAGGGTAATATTTATTTTTAGTAATTAGAAGGTTCTGTATTGCCAGGATTTGCTGCTAATGGTTAGTTTAAGTGTTGTGGAAGAATCAAAACAAAAAGGAAAATTATATAAAAAGGAATGATAAAACAAGTGTGAGGGAAAGTTATCAGGCAGACTATCTGGGTGGCAAGACAGCTTAGCATGTTGAAATAAACTGAGAGATGTAATCACTTTCCCCACTTGGAATACTGATCAATGACACTCAAAAACTCAGCCTGCAGAAAAACTGATAGAAAAACAATGCACTGCTCAGATGTGTAATCCAACAGTGGAGTGCCCAAATTACAATCCCACACACCATAATTATATCTGAGATTTCCTGTCTGTAAAACAGTAAATATCCCTTCTTTCCAACAGTGTGGTGGGAATCAGTTAACATTTGCTTTCTCTCCCTGAAGAAGCAGATACTTTGATTTTAATTGCTGTTATTAACAAAATATACCATATTTATACTTTTTTTTAAAAGTGGACAAGAACAAGGTATGGTTGCAAGCCAAAGTGCTGTTTGGCTACAGCTGTGCCAGGTGAAAACAGCAACACTGCAACTGCTCCTCTGCATCCTGTGCTCTGAGACAACAGCTCCTCCCCATCTGTCAGCACAACTTATTGTTTAATTATTCCCTGATGTAGTTGTGTCAAAGTGACCTGGTTTAGATATTAAGAATACCTGAGCTAATATAGGCATCCTGAAATAACTGGTTTGGAGAGCAGCCACAGATGTGGTATTTTCTGACACATCTAAGAGGACTGCAACTTCCAGCAGAGGACAACGAACACCTATGGGCAGGACAGGTACAGTAACCTCTTCGTTCTTCTATGGTCAGAAAAAGGACATGCAATCTTAATCCACAGTGAAAGATCTTCAGTTCAGATCAATCAAAGCAAGGATGAAATTCAAGAGGATGTTCTCAGTCTAAAGCATTGTAATCAGGGCACATTCATAAACTCTGTAACTCAAACTCCGTGTGTGTGTATGTATGTATATATGTTTTATATATATAAAAAGATCATACTTTAACAGAAGATTTGATGAGAACAAACTAGAAGTACAGCTGTTGAAGGGTAACAAAAAGCAGAATGAGCAAAATAAACATATAAGTAAGCATGCAAATATTCAATGAGCACTGCCTTGTTTATCATAAATTCATTTTCCATTCCCATGATGTTCCTCTCTGTCCTCACATTCACGTCAGGCTAAATTAATTTAAAGTTAACAGAATAGAATCTAACTGACTTCATATTCTATCTGTTGTCTATAAAATATAGGAGAAGGCCTTGTTCTGTTAGCTGAAGGCTACGTTTACATTAGTGTTTTGGTTCAGAGCAATAGTGCAATTTAGAAGTAAATCCTTCTCCCCTCTGCACTATTCCCACTTACTGAGCAATGATTTTGTTCATTGACCAGTTTTTGTATATGTGATGTGGATTCTTATGGAGAAATATAAACTGGAAATGGTGTTACCAATGCAATGGTGTTATCTATCTTACTTCAACCCCTAAGGTGGCACACAGGTCCAAGCAAATAACAGCTCTGAACAGTTTCAACACATGTTGTGGCATGATATTTGATCCTGAGAGGCTCCACTAAATCTAGTCAAAAAAAAAAAGTGCTGCATAGCAGAATATGTAGAGATGGGGGTCGCAGCACCAATTGCTTCACTCTACTGATTTCCTCCAATTGAGCCAAATTACCATCGCAGACATTTCCCAATTCAGAGACTGAAGCTGGAATAGCATATGCTACATGTTGAACAGTCACCCTTGGTTAAATTGGAACCTGTTCCATGTACAAATGGGACCTAAAATGATCATCCATAAGCAATCAGCAATGCTTATGAATGATATATCCTCTAGTTATTAAAATCTTGCAGAAGTCAGTGATAAACAGTATTCAAATATTTCTTATTGTAAATAAATGCATTCTACATTAAAAAAATACAACTAATATATAGCAGCATACAACACATGAAAACAGTTAAAGTGCCAAGTTTTGCTTAAAGTAAAAGGAGAAAGTAGTTTGGGGAAGACAGTCAAAAACAAATTTGCTGATGTTGAAATACACCTGAAGGTCTGCAAAATGCACACTAAAGTCTTCAGTGTACACATTTTTTTAGAAAATACATCATTTCCGATAGTATGACTTAACGTCAGCTCAAAGCATTGCTCACTGCAGTTAGCACCAGCAAGTAAATTTTAAAACCAGCTTAACACACATGCATTCAGAATACCAAAACCATAGTATTGTATGGTTTAAGTTTGAATAACATCATTAAAAAATTACACCAGGATACTGTATAAATCCCAGAGTTCATCTTCACTGCAGCTGCATATTACTCCATTCGCATTAGCCTGGGAGCAAATGTAACCCTGCCACCACATGCTCCTGGAGCTGCCTGATTTGATTAGCAGAACAGAGTGATTGGATTAACAGTCGATGAACTGTTGTAAACTGAGCCGCTGCATCCTTATGGCATGATTGGCCACAGCATCTATATGGTACAGGACACTCTGGCTATGGTGAGAGATTTGTATTACATATATATCATTCTGGAAGCCAGAGCTGTACAAAATAAACATGGATCAGATGCGGGCAGATTATTGCCTTTTGGTCAAATGAGCTACAGCAGATGATACAGATTTTGTGTTACTTTTGTGACAGCTCTGGGAAGAGGGATGATACCTGATCTGGTCCAAGGCCTGCCAATGCAGAGTTCACCCACTCAACTGTCTTCTGGCAATCAGGGCCAACAGGATGATTTCATACAGGATCATCACTTTACAACCTGCAGTCACTTCCAGCCTCCTTTTGAGGAAGTAGTGTGTGCAGTGAAGTTGGAACACACACAGAGGGCTAATGCACTTCTGGTTGTCCTTCATGCTAGCAGTGCAACACAGAGAACTGTATCTCAGTCCTCCTTCCAAAAAATTAATATTTGTTTTAGCACAGTTATTTAAGATTTCTCTCTTTCCCAAGCTTTATTTCAATCAACGACTGTCCATTATTTTAGAATTCCCAGCCACAAAGTTAGCTCTTGCGTGACTTGTGGCTATCTACACCATTCAATTAATACACTGGCCTACAGGTCATAATTAAAGTTTCAATTCACCCTCTGTATAAATTTCTAATCAAGTTGCCTATAAAAATACAATTGTCTCAGTCAAGCTCATAATTTATCATCAACTTTATGACTTATATCCTTCCATAGTCTTAACAAAGACAATAGACAAAATAATTTAATTACCGCATTCTCATCAATGCCAGTGGTTCCAGGGAATCACAGCTGTGGCACGTGTCATACCTGGCTGCACAGCCACTTTAGGAAGTTTTATGCCTTGTACTTACATTCAACAAGCTGAATATCACTGTACTTGCAACTCCTTTATGATCTATTGAAAAATACAGTTTGCAATCATAAAAAAGGTCTTAGTTAGAAGCCTCTCCTATAGAGGACACCAGAAGAATGGGTGAGGACACAGTCACTTTGCTTTAGAGAATTAACTCACTGGAGAAACTGTTTGCCTGACATTTACTTCCTCAGAAGTCACCAGTGATGACTGATACTAAAATGTCAGCATCACAGATCTTTCCAGATACAATTTACATAGAAATAATCACAGCAAGTTGTGATACAAGCTACAGTCTGTTGCAGAATTTATCAACTGCTTTACCCTAATTATCTAGCTATTGCAAAAGTGGTTAGAAAAATCTTACTCTTATCAACTCACTGTTCATAACTGTTCTAACCTTTTATTTACAAAAAGATACAGACATACATTTTCTATTTTGCACAAAGCAGAATGAAAATACATGAAAAGCTGTTAGTATCTGTACAAATACTGAACATAAACAAACATCTGCAACAATGTATTCTTACCAAACATGCAGAGTTTTCCTCCTTTTGAAATAAGAAAAATTAGCATCAAATAGGCTTATCTTCTTAAATGGAAATGGCCCTAATCAGAAGAAACTATTAAAACTGCTAGCATTTGATTTAAGACACTAATTTTGGGCAGAGCTACTACCCAAGTATTACTGTGTTATTAAGTCACTGAAAATTTTCTCACCGCTAGTTATTAGACTATCTCAGCATCATCCACACATAGATTCCAAAGGAAATGCTTCCCATCTTCAACTCATTTGTAAAAGCTATATCCCAGGAAGCAAACCCTGGATTTTTTTTTTTCCCCCCCAGAGGTAAACATCATGCCTGCACTTGTCAAATTCTGTTGCTGGTATCTCTCTCCACTGCAGTCATGAAAAGTACAGGTCCCAAACTAGGAACAACCAACATTATCCCAATGGAAAAATACAGAAAACCGAAATGTGTATTTATTATTGGCAACTCTGGCAACCTGAAAGACAAAACTCTCACCCAAAGATCATCATGTTTTGGGATGTGATAATTTGCAAAAATGTAGTAATAAATTAAAGCTACCTCACAGTAAGAGCTTCAACAGCTTGACTACTATTTACTTAAAGGATAAGGCCAATAGAAATATTGTTGCTTTATCCTTCAGCTAGAATAATGGAGAGTAGCAGATGAAGAATTTGTCAACATTAAGCATCAAGACTACAGACTTTTGCTTTCAAAGCAGGATAAACTGAACCTTCAACAGTACTCAACTACAAAGACTCTATAAAGACAAGTGACTGATAAAGATTCAAAATACTTTATCTAAAACGGGTGTCATAAGGGGAGAGTAGGTCACAGCAAAAGCGCACTCCAAATATGTTAGACCACTTCGTCATGGCTAAGCAAACTTCAGAAACAGGAACTATAACAAGAAAGAGTAGCAAGAAAATACAGGACAGTTGAAGAGTAAACTTGATATGCTGTACTTCATTTATCAAATTCCACTTAATTCTACAATAACACTTCTATATACCAACACCAAACAGGGCTTTTCAGCAGCCTACTGCTTGCAGAAGGGACAGTGACATGAGTCTGCTAATGTAGATCACTTGGCCAAACCTCAGCAAGAAGGGACACAGACCTCACATAAGCTCTTAGAATCTTATTAAGTAGCAGTCTCTTCTTCCTTTTTTCTCTTAGAGGTCCTGAGGTGCTTGTCCTAAATAAAGATAGTAGCAACAGCTTTGGAATCCCTGCATCTGAGAAGGCACAATACACACTTACAGTCTCCTGCCAGACTCCTCTCACCCTTGCACCAAAAGCTTATTTCAGCAAGACATAATCCAAGCTTCTGGATACAAGACCATGACTACATTTTTGTTTTCAAATACAGAAAAATACACTAAACAATTCCAGATCATAGTTAAGAACAACATTATTTACTGACTCTTTCTGTATTCCTTACCTCAATTCCAACATGTCCTAGAAGAACACGCTGTATGAGGACGGGTCCCCAGTCACTCTGCCTGCAATATGACTTATCTCAATACTTGATCTAATCCCATTGAAAAAAGCTGGTGATACGGAAACATCCCCTAATTAATCAGCCTCAATGCGGCACAGCTGCCTCTTAGTTCTGACATTCTATTTCTCTACGGGATTTATTAGTAGAAAAACTATTTTCCAGTTTGAAAAAGGCATTTCTCTGTTTTAGGTCTCAAGTCCCTCTGTATCCCCAGCTTTTAGTCTGAACTTAAATTCTTGTTTCTTAATATCACTACTGCTTCCATGACTCCACTTTCCCTCTTTCTTTTGGAACCAGGCTGCAGGGTACAGATAAAGCTGTGGTATCATTGGTAACTCTGCTTGGCAAAGATCCTTCCAGCTTGCAAGGTTTTAAAGTTTATTCTTAAAAACAGGGAAGTGTTACAATGTTCTTCCAGTGTGTACCTTCCTAACAAAAAAAAAATATTTAGAGTACGTACAAATAAGTTTGATCTTTGGTACATAACTAACTTTTTACTAGGCCCACACATGGCACAGTAATAGTACAAGTTTTGCAATAAGGTATGCGTTCAAATTACTTTCTTATTTCACCAGTATTTATAACTTTAAGGGTTTCCTAAGCATCAACCTTTCTTCCTTCAAACATGTCAATCAGAAATAAAACTAGCCTACATTATATCACTGTTTTTAACATACATACACCTTCTTCTGGCATAATTTCCATGAAAATGTATTTCCAATAATTACAATTTTTCCAAAATGTATCTAATGCTTTAGGCATGATACATACTTTTTATCATCAAATCACTAGTTGTTCAACCTAACACATTACATCGATATTACAAGTCCTGAATCAAACAGACTGATGCCTATAAAATTTTCTTCTATTGTCTTTTGAAAATATGAACTGTCTTAAGCTCCATTATTTACTGATCCTATCCTAAAAAGGACCATGGTTGAAATCTTCATTTAGGCAGAAATGGCATGGCACTACAACTTGTTAAAGTCCATCCTGAAGAACAAAGGAACCAAGAGTTAGCTTCTACAAATCCTATCCAGTTCATATGTGCACACTAGAAATAACAGACACTAGATATTAATCCAATTACCCTGATGTTGGTTGATAAAATACATCCCATCTCAAAATTCCTCATGCTTTGGCAATGACAACAAACAGCATGAAAAGCAAAGTGGTTTAGGCTTGGAAAAGAGTAGCTTCATTAACAGCAGTTTGTGTTGAGGTAAACTCATTTTTCATTAATACCAGGTTTTTTTTAAAAAAGCTGGGAAGCAGCAACTTCTCTGCTACATGGTTAACAAGAATTTCTGAAGTAATATAGATATAAAAATGTTCTTCAGAAGAATCTTCTATTTGCTATCCTCTGGAATGAAGTAAGATAAGGAAAAATACATGCAGTTTTCAGAATCAGGTAATAAAATAATGTTATTTGTTACTCAAAACACTTCTTGCCCATTATTTTTGTCCAGAAAACACTGTCTCAAAATTGGCTGTAGCATGAAGTAGCCATTGCACCCTCGATAAAACACTTAAAAACTGTGCCCTTTAAAGGTCAACAACGCAGATATTAAAGAAACCTAAACTACTTGTCCTGCAGATTTTGCCAATGCTCTTTTAAGTCTGTGGGAAGCCAGAGCTTTTTCCTAAAGAGAACCATGGTTGAAATCTTCATTTAGGCAGAAATGGCATGGCACTACACTTGTTAAAGTCCATCCTCAAGAACAAAGGAACCAAGAGTTACTTTCTACAAACACAAATTTCCTTCACTACTTGTATTCAAGTCTTTCCCTCTGCAGAGATGTCATAAAATAATCTGTCAACTTTCTATTATTACTACAAAAATATTGTAAGTAAACTACCATGTGCTGTTTTGCAGAGGAAGAACATATTTTTCTGTATTTTCCACCAGATATGGATTGGCTTTTGGTGCATCCTCACCCACCCGCTATACTCACTTCTAAGATAACACTTCATCTGTTTAAAAGATTAGTTCTTGGGGAAAAAAAATATCTCATGCCATCTCTTTCAGTATCAGTTGCTTTTTTATTCCTTTCCATGTGTTTGTCGCTGTCTGAATCTGATACTGCTGTTTGCAGTGCTTTTCCTAATCCCACATCACAGTTCACTCTCCAAATAATGCCTTGAAGATTATTTTCCTCATCATTTTATACTGTAATGGCATATTGAACCCTTATTCATTTCTCTAGTTTCAACACTAAAGTAATTTGTAAAATACCCTGTAAAATACTTTTAATTTTTTTAAAAATTAAAAATCATTTTAATCTATGCAGCTGTTTGTGGTACAGTCACTGTTCACAAACAGTTTTTATTATAGAGAAAGTATTTTAAGTTAAGCCCAAACCTTTCTTTTTGCCTTAGTTCTGTGTACAATTTCACTGACAGATCTCAAATTATTATTTCTATACCATATAGACTGTAATAAATGACTGTCTCACCTCTTTGTTTATGAAATAGACAAATTCACTAATGTGCATGTAGAGAGTCATGTAATACACTGGCATCTGTTTTCCCCTTCACTATGTCTGTTCATATTTAAAGTCAGTTTAAATACACATACTGTTAAGTGTGGTGAGGAGTTACCCTTCTGAAATAGCTACTGCCTCACAAAACACCTTTCCTGAAGTAATGCCAATTGGTCTCTTTGCACAAAAAAGTCCTCAAACTCAGGAAGTGCTCAGGAAAAGTCTAGGCACATTGGTCTTCCAAACTTCTGGCCTTGGTAATCCCTGCCTACATAAAATAGGAATAATTTATTTAGAAGCAAGTTGCCATATTTCAGGAATACAGCATTATACGTATTTTGTCACAGTAATATTGAAATATAGAAGCATATTTCACTTTCTTTCAAACTTGACCAGAAGGACAGGTGAGTTCCTTTCTCCCTACACATTTGTCTTTATACCTAGCATTATTACTGCATACCCATATACCACCTCCAAAGAATTTATGCTGCAAATTCCTTGTTGTCAAGAGTCCACCTGTTTCTAGAAGTAGACACATTTTTTAAAAATCTTTTGAATTCAGGATCTTTAATCAGGGAGACTAGTCATGCTATCAATGTGAGAAAGATTTTTTTTAATCTGAAATCACACAAACAATGAAGGGTTAAGATAAATATCCTTAATAATTCCTTCAATTTCTTTTTCTTTTAAAAAAGTGCTTTCCTCTTGAAATATTTTGGGGTTTTGTTTTGGTTGCTTTTTGTTTGTTTTTTTAAGGTATGTTAGTAATTCATGTACTACATTTTGGGGAGAATGTAAGATTTATTTAGGTTTTTGTTCCCCTCAACAGGCAAGGTCTTAAAAAAAACCCCACCACTTTCCTTGTTCTCATAATTATAATCCATGACAACAAACAGCTTTGTTTCATATTCTGTTGAATCTGGAACAACTTGGCTCTGTTACTGTAAAGAACATAACCAATTCCTTCCTTTTCCAGAAAGCAGCAATGTTATGAATTAAACTGGTGAATGGGTCTGCCTAATAATAAATACATCCAAAAATGTTTTGGTTTTCAGCTAGTTTACTGTGTAATCATACCTGATGGAAGTGGGACAGAGCAGGAAAAAAAAAAACTGGAGATACAGCAGTGGTGAGTTTTTCTGGAATAACGAGAATGTGGAAGCATGGTTCATATGGGTTTGTCACGAACACAAAGGAAGTTTAACCCAGAGTCCCTCAACCAGGAAAAAAAAAAAAAAAAAAAAAAATCAGATGAGGAAGTTCCCTGAAGGAATGCATTATTTTTGGAGATTGCTTTAAAGACTGAATACTGAGTTTATACGCATGAAAATAATTGCATATAGTATATAAATATTAAAGACAGTTAATTGCATAATCAAGAATTCTTAAAGACTAATTAATTACATTTTATAGAATACTGGAAAGCATATGAATTAAAACCTTCCAATTTCTTGCTAACATATGTTTGTCTTCTCCTCCTTATTTTTGAAATGTCTTCAATTACATGAGGATATCATCACAATTTTGAAAAGTCCATCTTCTTCAAAAGCTTTTCTACCCAAAGTCTTTAATTGTTTGGTTTATGACACGAATCTTTTTACAGTAATCAAGTACAATGTGGTGTCAAAACAAAGGATTAGGACTTTATCTCTTTATGTATTCCTTACTCAGACTGCATGTTTAAAGAAGTTTTGCTTTCTAGCAGCTGAAACAGAGGATAAGTAGAAATGAAACCATCCCAATCCAGAAAACAAAATAAACAAAATTCACAAGGAACATATGTTAGTGCTCCCCATAAACACAAGAAGGGTGTAAAAGATTATTTTTGTTCTGTAGGCACAGTGTCATTTTAACTTGTCATCTCACATTTAGAAATAATTATTCAAGGGCCAGATTGGAATGTTCATTCACAGAGCTCTGTTTCAAAAAAAACCCAAAACAATGCATGACTGCTTCCAAACTAGAAAAATCATTAAAGTCAAGCATTTTTTATTTTTTAAATCCAGCTATTCAAATGCCAATTTCTGAATGAAATTATTCCTCTTGATGCTTCTAGAACTCTGTAACATCTCATTGGAGCGAGGAGAAAGGGAAGTGAAACAGACTCCTATTTAATCCTAAAGGATAAAGATACTGATGAATGAGAAATTTCATTTCAGTTTCCACTATACACAAACAGCAAGTGTCACTTCCAAAAAGAAATCTGGAGGAAAAGGGTTTATTTCTTCTAAAGGATTTTGTATGCATCTGTGTGTACGTACCTTAGAGACATCCTGCTAACAGCATCTTAACTTATAATTGGATGCTTTTTTCCCTACCTACCAGTCTGTGACAAAATGAGACACACTTTCGCAGACCAACTACTGCTAGAGCTCACATTTATTTTCCCTTTTTTAAAATCTTAACATTATGAGAGCGACAGTCCTTTTGTTGAGTGTAGCGTGTGTATTAGAAACAGCGAAAGCTTTCTTCTGCCATTATCCATAACAAAACTGTTTCAATCTGCCTCCTTACACCCTAAAACATTGCTGCATAAGTTGTGTCGGTTCTCTCTTACACCTTCACAGCTTTCCAAGTGCCAGTATCCTGTCTAGACCAAGGCATCCAGTTGACAGTCTACATCACCATTCTCCCCACCCCCTCAAAAAAAAAAAACCAATCAGTTTCACCAGCGTTTCCTTTTCCCTCAGAGGGTTTTTCCAAGGCAACATATGTTTACAGTGGAATGGTTACTACTACTGTTTTAGATGTGACCATCAGTTTGTATAAGAGCACATTTGGATACCGTGATGGATAGTCCATTCACATTATTAGACTGATTTACTAATACATACATTGAATCTAGCAACCATGAATAGAATATATTTTGAGGAAGGGAGATATATGCATTTATGTAAAAAGGGAGGGAAACTGAGAATTCAAAATACTGTCACAAATTAGGGAAGTTGTTCTAACAAAGTGGAGTAAGTTCTTACTCAAAAATTAAAACTCAAAAAAATAAAAATACTATTAAAAGTTGCAAGCAAATTTAGATAAATTCAGTTTGACATACAAAATTAAGAGAAATAAGATGAAAATGACTGACCATGGAAATATGTTTTGCAGTACTGTCATTTTAATAGTGTTACTTGAAAATACTTTTAATTGTTAGTGATTATTGGGCAAAGAAGTTTTGCTTTGTACTGCACAGCAGTAATAAAAATGTAAAATTAAATTGCTGTGATTCTCTTTATCAAAGAGTTTGGAGCCAGTTCTGAAGAATGAAGGTGGTAATATCCAGAATTAAAGAGAAATCCTTCAAGGCTTTCCTAAACTAACAGCCAAAATTAAGGTTCTGCTGGCTGTATTTAAAATTATTTAAGTGTCTATGGGAAGGAAATACTCATGTTTTATATGGGTGGGGGTGGACAGACAATCATAGAATAGTTTGGGTTGGAAGGGAGCTTACAGATCATTCAGTTCCAACCCCCCTGCCATGGGCAGGGACACCTTCCACCAGATCAGGTTGCTCAAAGCCCCGTCCAACCTGGCCTTGAACACTGCCACGGAGGGGGCAGCCACAACTTCCCCCGGCAAGCTGTTCCAGTGTCTCACCACCCTCACAGTAAAGAATTTCACAGAATCATCCAGATTGTAAAAGACCTTAAGATCATCTAGTCCAACCATTAACCTAACACTGACCGTTTCTTTATTTTACAAAATAAACAACTTTACAAACCAACTTCCTAGAACAGATAGTACTCTGAAGGGCTTCTTTTTTGACTCCTGATATTTGCAAGGACTGGTAAGTTGAGCTACACTACCCTGTGTAAAAATGAATCCTCTGCTGAAACAGGCTTTAGATCTCAAAGCCTCTAGACAGATCTTTATGAGGACCAGTGGCCTTCTGAGTTTTTGTTTTACCCTTTTTCCAACTATTTTAGCTCACCCCACCTCCCCCCAAAATAAATCTAAAGCATAATCTTTTTTTTGTACTTCCTAGTGCCACTGAGTTCTTCTTGCTTAAACAACTCATCACAAACATGAAAACGCTGAACTCTGGGGACCAGACTTTTTCCCCAACATGGAAAAACCTCAAAACACCATTAATGAGCTTTTTGAAGTTTGCTTGATTTCCTCAAGTACTGCATGGTACAAACCCAAATACTATCCACACCACATGTGCAGTTGTGTCTCTTATCTTTTTCTGAGATCAGATGATCTCAGGTGACAAGAACTATCAGAAGTTTTTAACTGTTTCCAAAGAAGGAAAAAATAAACAGACTTTAGTCTTCAATCTGAGGGAGAGGAATGGGGTTAAGAGGTATATGAAATATTGAATAAGAAAATGAATAGGAAATATTTCCGATACTTCCCATAACAACAACAACAACGGGATACCTAGTTAAAAAATATATATTGTTATTTAAAAATAAAACCAAGTTGCAGAACATATTGCCACATCACATAGTAGAGGGACTAGACAAATTTATGAACTATAGAGCCATTGTAGATTACTAAATACTGAGTGCAAACTGTATCTCAGGAAGTTCTTAAATTACTGTTTCCAGTAACAAGAAGGGTACGCCAAAGGAAGAGTCACTCTATGTGGTCTTATTACTCTTTATCCGTTCACTACTGTCATTTCAAGACAGGACACTACCTAGGTGGATCTTCAGGCTAGTCCAGTACAGCATCTCTTACATCAGAAGTCACTCAGTATTTAAGTAGAAAGATGAGGACTAATACTTCACTGACAACAGGTTAATGAAGCTTTGTGTAAAAGCCAAGGCCACCAGCAGATCAAGTGCCTGAACTGGAGTAGTAGCCCTTATGTGCTGTTTCATTCAGACCAGTGACACTTTAGAGTCAGAGTCACAGAGGCAGTTTGGAAAGCATAGGCAACATAAAGATAACTACTTATTAAATTTACATGTTGCCAGGAATTTTTCAAATTAAGTATTTTCTTATCAGTAAGGCAGTTTTCATTAAATCAATGTTTCCATGGAGAATTTCAACTCTCCTCAAAGTTTTATTTTCTCCAATCAACAAAATCATAAACCACTTTTTCATTCTTTGTCTGATCTGAGTTGGAACATCTGAACATGATATTTAAAGCAACTCAATGCATCCTGTTTAATGTAATTCAAAACATATTTAACTTGCTTCTCCTACAAAAGTTGACATGATGGCCTCCAAGCTCCTAAAGCCCTCACTGTTTTCAGAGGATCGCAAGCCCTTCTTCAGAAGATGATGCAATTCTTCACATTATGCAGACATGCCTCCTACCTGCCTGTGCAGGAAGCACAAGAGACATAACTCTCCGTGCATTCTGGGACAAATAACTTGGCCGAAGACCCTGTTTCACTTGGTTAAATAATATATTGAGGTTCCTAAATGACAACACCCTAAAGACAATATGCCACAGTGGTGAAATACAGGTTGAACTATCAAAATTCAGCTCAACTTCAACATTCCCAAGACACGAATTTCTACTGTCAAAAAATTCATTTCAATTGACTTCCACCAAGAAAAAGCCCCACTGTCCCCTGTTGTTCCCCCCAAATGCAAACAAATCCTGTTTGTCAGAATTTCCCGGTGTTGGAAATTTTAAGTTCTAGCCATCTCTTCACGGAAATACTTTCAGTGAGCACCCTGATGTTTGAAGGTTAATTAGCTGCCAAGAGAGCAAAGCAAAGGACACTTGAAAACATGTAACACTTTCAGAGCAGAAGGCCACCACACAGGTAAGATTCGGATTGCCCAGACACCAAAAGTGAGATGTTGTATACATACACAGCTTGCTACAGTCTCTGGATTTAACACCCTCAAAGGAATTCAACCATACCCTACAGCAAGGCAATATTCAGGCAATCGCATAGCTAGGATAACCAATGCCAGAGATGTGTGGTAACACAAAAGCCTTACCTTCTAAATTAAAATGACAAACCACACAACCCCCCCACGTTTCCATAAGAATACATTAAAAATACCAGCATAACTGAGACAGTGGTGTCTAACACAATGATACGTTTCTTTGTGTGGGCGCTGGTGCCCATTTAAGCAATCCCTGCTCTTTGGACCCTCCCCCCAGCATTAGCACAGCGTTTGTTAGCTACACAATGAACCAGTCTGGGAAACGGATCCATCTTTAAAATGTCCCAATTAAGAAAAAAAATATTTTCAACTTAAATGGGTTTCCAGTATCATGTTGTGCCATTTTTGCTCAAAAGCTTTGCCATGCAGAGGAGCAGGAAGGAGCAGCCAGGCACAGGAAAAGAACTTTTCTACTCTTTGTGGCACCAGTGCTAACTTATGCCAACATAACATTAACTTTAGCCGTGGTCTGATGGAGCAGAATGAAGGTCTACAGATGCTTACAGGTAAGGTGTTAGGTTGCAGGCAAATTATAAGTTATTACAGAAACAGGCAGTCATAATTTCAGTATTACTCTTCCCCATCCCTTATATCAATTATAGGGATATTGCAGCTCCTGAAGAATCAGTTTAGTTACTTTAATCAATTGAAAGCTAGTCATTCCAGGGAATAACTGGGTTATTTTTCCTTTTGTTCTTTTTTGTTTTCTATTAGCTAACAGGCATCAAAAAGGCTTTGTGAATTATTTTGAAACCAAGAACTTTGACAGTAACTAGATGATGAAACCAAAACAGAGATGGTCTGCTTCAAAGAGGATAGCAAGGTCCTGCTCAGAGACCTTGTTGTTGGGTTTGATGACCTTTGCAGGCATCAGATAGTTTCCACTGAACACAGCTCTTCCCTGGAATTGCAAGCTCTTGCTTCTGCTTGATGTGATTTAACAAACACAACGAATGCAAGAAGAAACAGCACTACTCCGTGATAATCAATCACAACCGTTCTCGTGCAGATCCCAAAATGTCCAGACTTATTGTAGTGGGTAATGGAATACTTTGTCCCACTGTCTCACATATTCTGTCTTACAGCCTGTTTTTATCTTCCCTCTTCTCCTTTCCTCTCTTTCTCCCCACAGTGAACTGCCTAATAACTGAGCCTGAAGATTAACTAAGTTATTAAGTACCACAATGTTCCTACCCATTCAGCAAATAAAACCAAAGCCTTAAAAAGGTCATTTCATCACAGCACCTAGCCATTTCTCTGCTTTCCTATAAGAGAAGTTTCACGACAACAACTAAAGTATTTCTGCCACAGGCCCGCTCTTCCTACCCCCAGGATGTCCCAGACCCTTCCATTGGGAATAGCAGTGGAGTTCATCTAATCTCAGAGGAAGAGGATTCAGGAACTTTTTACCCTCTGTACCCTCACCCAGTATAAAACTCACCAGCTTTCCGAATTGCCTCACCAATAGATCAGCTCCACAGCAACGTTCATCTAAGGCACGAAACCGTAGTTTGGGATAGGTCCACAGGAAAAGCACAGAATCCCCCCTCAGCTCAGTTTAAAAGCTGCAATGGAAACGCACCTTAAAGATGTTTATCTCCATCTCCTGTTGTTTGAATACACTGGTCCAGCCCCCAGTAATTGAGGACCTTTTCAAACCAGGAGTCTCCTGACTCATGAGTCATCCTACACTTTGATGGGCAGTTAACTCCACACTTGCTTTCTCAAATCAGCTGAATGAGTTTGGTGGGGGTTTGTTAGTGTTGGTTATCAGAAAAAAATCTAACAGCTGCGTACGGAGAATAAGAAATAAACCAAACCACACCAAACAGAAAGCCAGATTTAAAGGAGAAAATAAAAGAATGTTTCAGGTACTACAAATGGGCTGGAACAAAGTTCAGCTAGCGCTTGCTCAACCTGCTTTTAAAATTTACTTTTCCCACTCTATCCCTCTCTTCATCTAGCCACTAATCAAATTTACTTTAACTTAAATTTGTTCCCACCTTCTCTCCCACTCTTTTTAACTTCCCTGGAAACATGCACGAAATGGAAATGAATCAGATCAATTTAGTGAGAGTTGCTTTGTCCAGCTCAGTTCAATAGTCTTTTCACTCTTTCTCTTCAATCATATCTGCAGATTCTAAAGATACAGGGTCCAGTTTAGTTTCTCTCTTTCATTACATTTTGGGAACAAATCCTTTATGATTCAGTTTGTTCAGTTCTTCTCTCTGGGTATACCCTTCCCTGTTGTGCCAGATAGGTGCTTTACCAAGAGTAAAACTTGGAGGCATGGGAGCAGCAGAATGAACTCACTGGAACTAAAAAAAGCCAACCAATCAAACAAACAAAAACTAAGACCACCACAAATTTTAATCCTGGTTTAAATCAAGGTTTTCCACTCGCTTGAATCTTACATTTTAACAGTAGCTGCATCCCTACATTTTAAGGAAAGGCCCATTTTCATTGGTTGGTATTGTTAAGTCAAAATGATAAATACCATCCTTTAACCAAAGTTGGTGGGTTTTGCTGAACAGGACAATACATCACTCACATTAATTAGTGTGATGATAAAGGTATGAAAAGATTTAACAGATTTTTTTATTCAGCCAAGAAATGCACCATTCTTAATCCTAAAAAGAATTAAGGGAACTCTGAATATCCAGTTTTATTTATAACTTACATGAATTTTTATTTGGATGTAAACTAAAATTTAACTACTGTGCATGAAGCTTTCTGATTGTTTATTTTAGTATTATTTAACTAAAAATAGGTTATGCACTTAAATAATTGGTCATTTCTTGCTTTTTTCTTTTCTTTTACTTAACATGATTTTATTATTTAATTTGTTTAACTTTATTTTATTTAAATTGTTTTGAGAAAATAATCAGTATCAAGGAGCTAAACTTGGTTTTGTGTTTATGCTTCAGGATTGTGGAAGTAAAATATCTTAACTCATAGCTATTCTTTTATTTAGACAGGAATATTGTGTTCTGAAATCCAAAATGTTTTCTTAGCTCTTAATAAGTTACTCAGTTGAGACGGTTGAATAAGCTGAAATGAAGAAAGTATCTCTGTACATCTATAAAAAGTTTGCTACTACTGCTAAGAATCGATTAAAACTCAAGTTTACTTAAGCTCAGCCCATGACTGATTCAGTGATGTAATTCTCTGGCAGCAAAATACACAGTATTTTATACTTTTCTGGACCTTGGCAGGTTATAGAAAACTCAGCCTTTAACACATGTACCATATTTTAAGTATGCTTTTCAATAAAGTTACTTATTTAAAAATACACCTAGCCATATCATCACATATTCAGAATTTTATATTAATCTGTATCTTATTTGTTTATCTGGCATAATATTGTTACTTTCGTGTTCTGTCAAGAAGAGATTTTTTTAAATTCCTCAGATTCAGTTTTCTTACAGCTACCCGAGAGTCACTGTATCTGTTAAATATTATTACTTCACTGCCTAAGCCTCTCTTTCCAGAGAAGGAGAAGAGGTTATAGTAGTAAACACTGGCTAAATTAAACTCAGACCAAATTCTAAACTTAAAAAACAATTTCAGCCAATTTTTTAGGCTAGCAGTGGGGATCTGCTAATGCACAACAGCTGGGGACAGTTATTTAAATGTAGGAAATGAACAGCTTAATTAGGGAAGTATGTTAAGGAACATGAGGAGCCCCAAGTACAGTATATGATGATTTATTCAGATAACCATTTTCAGATCTGGGAATTAACATATGCTCCTTTCATATGTTATTATGAAGTGTATCTGATACATATACACCTCTGTAACTGCTTCTGGCCTAAAAAAATCTACATATGTGTCTCAGACATGAAAAAACAGACACTTTTTTGAATATATGTTTAAATTGTTTGGGAAAAAGAAATTCAGTCTAAAGGACGGTTTGTCTAAGTATGCATTTTCCACATCAGTAAAAGTTGCAGGATTGACTTTGCATTCTTTTAGAAAACAGAAGTGGATATCCTACTACTTAGCAAGGCACTAGCATTTACTTTATTCTGAATTGTTTCCAGAAAACTTTCCTTAATGGTGGATCCAGGTACAACAGATCTGAAAACAACAGTAAGAGAATGCTTTCGTATTTAAAGATCAGAGTGAGAGCAAAGGGTAAAAGGTAAATATATTCAATTTTAATCACTGAGTTTTACATTTAGTAGTGTGTTTCAATCACGCCAACACAGTTTGCAAGACATTTTGGTGACTACCAACTGCTAATGCACCAAATCAGCAGAAACAGATCTTACTGTGACACCAGAGGAAATCTGAAAAAATGATCAGCTTGGCACCTGCCAAACAACTTGAAATCCTGCTTGTAAGCACTTAGTTACATAGTTGATCCAAAAAGATTTAAAATACAGTAAGAGAAGGAAAAGGGTAGAGAAGACAGAAGGTCAACAAAGAGGAACAATAAAGAGTACACTCTGAAAAAGAACATATTTAAAAGACAACTCTGCACCCCTCCTTGTGTTCAGTTCTCAGGGTGGAAGATAGATGGTATCTTTTTAATAAGGGCTTAAGGAAATAATGTTTGAGAATAAGGATTCAAGCAGAAGGGAAGAAGGAATGCTGTCCGTGAAAGAAGCCAAGTAAAAAGAAGGTGAGGATTAGGATAGAACAAAGGATACAAAGGTTGCATGTAGAAAGTACTGTATAACAGTAGTTTCATCAAAAAGACAAGCAGGTGGCTTTTTAGAACTGTATGCAATTAACAAATTTGAAAGTCACTTGGAGTAGAAGGTGGGAGTAAAATGACCAAACAGAAAATCAGGAAAAACACTGTGGATGAAGAGTGGACTACAGCACTGCAAGCATAGCTGTTAAGACAGTTGTCTGGCTGATGCTCAGCAGTACTGTGGTTTGAGAATCTAGACGCTAGCTCCTGGCTAAACTCAGTCAGGACTCATAAAGGATCAAGGATGTGTTTAAGCCCCAGTGAAGATTGTGGTCTAGTAGATATGCTCAGACTACAAGTAACACTCAGATTTCACTGAAATCTATGCAAAACTCACATGCTCAAGATGTCTGTAAAAATAATTTAAGCAATTCTGAAAAAATTAAATTAGGAAAATGGCCATTTTGAGAAACAGCATTACACCATCACTTAGTTTTTCTCTCAGGCTAAACAAGAATTATTCCTACAGTGGAACTGGACAGCACTGAAATTATCATCTTCTTTAAGTACTGCCTTCCAGAAAGTTATTGTTTTTCTCAAGAAAAGTGTTTGCATATTTTGAAGTATCTTTATGGTGGTGCAACATATTAATCCCGAACACCTCCTCCTCCCAGCAACAGCGCTAAGGTCTGAACTTGAGTTCTCAACTCAACTCACTATTTGCCATGCAGTTACAATCCTTACTGTGATTCTCATCTTAAGGATGTAGTGCATGTGTAAACAGGTAGATGGACAACTACATTTCATCAAACTTTCCCATAATCTGGCACTGACAGAGACTTGGATACCTTCCAGTAATTTTTAGTGCCTTCTTTATTTTACTATGAAGATTATGAAGCCTTTTTGAACAATATTCCTCCACAGCACTGAACGCATTTTGAGAACACAGTATTCTTGAGAGGGTTTCTCTGATTCCAAGACATTTTGGAAGATTATAAGCAAACAAGTTCTTAAAGACAAAACAATTACTTGAAGAAAGGAAGTTTCCTTGGGAAGGAAATGGAGGAGTGAGATTCAGAAGCCTTATAAAGTGTCTGACTGAGCCTCCGGGACAAAACAATTTTTTATAACACTGAAAAAATAAGAGCCTTACAAGCAATCTTTTGCCAGCTCTCCATGTACATCTGTTACCACTGGGACCTAGAATGTCTTTCTTTGAGAGGATGTCTAAACTCAAGCACAGAATTTAAGGAGGTACTAAATGCTAGCAGTGAAATAACAATTTAGCACTCTGATTTGCTCTTGAAGGTCACTGACCTGTCGAACAGCACCACAATTACAAAGCATTTAGAGGCCAATTTATTTCTTTTGAAAGCCAAATGGGAGAGTGTGAAAGAGCTTCTTCAACACTTTGTTTTGTTTGCTATGAAAAAATAAGAAAAATATGGGAGAAGAGGACAACACAAAGACCAGTTACAGCCAGATGTTCAAGCTGAGAATTCATTTTACTGAGAATGAACAGAAGCCCTTCAATGGCAACTTGCAGGAAAGTGTAACCCATTGGGTGACCTGCTACCTGCTCATCCTTGCTTCCTTCCTTGCAAGAATCTTTTTAAAAATTAAAAAAAAATAAAGACACCTTTTTCTTGAAGTTCCCTTCTGTTTCTCCCCCACTTCTTTGCTGGCATAGTTGTTGTGCAGATGCATATTGTACCCATTCAGAGAACTAATTCTGCTGAGAAGCAGACCATGATGATATTTACGTTTTAGCTGAATTTCTGGACCTGGTTCATATTCAGCCATAAAAACAGATGAGCCAGCACAATAGAAGAGAACACACTGGAAAAAAATCCCAAAAATCCAAATGTTGCCTTCCCCCACACCACTCCTGCCACAGTACTGATTTAATACATATTAAAAGTACAGTCTAACACTCAGATGGGGAAACACTAGCTTTATATCAAGGGACTAGAGAAATATAGGGAGACTAAAGGCTGACACCACTCCTGCCCCTATATAAAGCCCAAAAGAACCTGATCATCATCGTCCTCTGCAGTCTTCCAAAGAGCAGTAAAGCACTAAGCGAGTCAACAGACCACCTGGCTTCTTTTCAGGGCTAGCAGGTTGTTCCCCACATAGACTGCAATGAACATCACGAGAAGATGAGACTCCCCACAACGAACTACTGTTCCATACTGTTCCTTGTTCCTCTACTTTAGAACAAAGTATCCTAAACCTCAGCTGAGCAGGTTGTTGTGCTGGACATTGTCCACAGAGATACCCCCAGACAAGCTTCAAATTCAGGATTAGGCTGCTGTTCTGTAAGACTGCATCAAATAGGTAAACTGATGGGGGGGCTGCCTTCACCTTATCATTTCTAAGCATCAACCTGACCTTGCTCATTCTGGGGCAGTCCAAATCAGTCCTTTATGTTGCTTTGTTGCTCATACCAGGGAAGTTTTTAGACATACATTGGTTCACAACAAAGGATGAGAAAATCATGTCTGAAACATTAAGCAGTATTCCTCTAGAACTGTATTTCTAAACAATTGTTTTGGGCATTTTTAAAGCGGGCATATTTCTGGAAATACCAACATGCAGGACTGAGTCACACACATCACTTGTGGTTGTTTGAGAACTCCCTCCTGATATCAGGAGTCATCGAGGTATTCTCAAAGTCAGCCAGGTACAACCAACAAGTCCAAAATGCATGGAGTTCTTTGTATGTATGGCATAACTGGGATATTTCTGACAAACATTTGCACTGTGTGTTCTTGGGAATAGAATGGAAAAATTTACACATAGATAGCTATGAACAGTAGGACTGATGATGTAAAGTGTGGTTCTCTGAAGGGGGCAGAGGTCCTGAGGTAGAAGGTGATTTAAATGAAAAATTCCTCCCTCAGTGATGACATCAGTTTTTAGCATTTTTTTGGGGACGTGTGTGGTAGTGTGCTCCTATCAATGTTCTGATGTCTAAGCCTTTCCATCAGTGGGGTAAAGGCTTTAAATTAGATCTTGATCATCACAATTTGAAATCTATCAAGGCAGAAAACTTCTAGTTGTCTAAGAAAGACCAATTTCTGTGTGGTCAAGTAATTTCCAAAATGAAGAGCTAAAAGGAATTGGTAAGGAAATGAAAAAGATTAGAAACTGACAGAAATCCTCTGGTTTTATTTCCATATATCTAGTAACAAATATACCTCCCAAATAGAAGATTTTACTGTTAGAAGAGGTGCAGAGGACAAGTACTGCTGCATTTAACGGTGAATACACAGTTCTGAATTTTTGTGTACATTAGCACTATGTACACCAAGAGAAAAAAAGTAGTCTACCGTCTAATGTTACTATCAGCACTCTCAGAACTGTTATTACCAGGACAACAAAGAGACCTTTCTCTTTTCATATAGTTGGTTTTCAATTACTCATCCCAATTATAAAATCTTGTGCTTTTACAAAGTAGGCACCAGAGGGAGACCTGCACTTTAGTTCAGTATGAAATAATGCTGGCTGGAGTCATTCAAAAGAGGACAATCAAAACCTCTTGGCCAATATACCCTAGATGGTTCCAGGTGAAATTGTGGCTAACTCAGAGAGGGACTGGTGGTGGCAGTCTTCTCTTTTTTAATGGCCAAAAAACCTTAAGAGTGCTCCAGGAAGGAAAGCAGGTTCCTGAATTTCAGGCTGCAGATGAACATACCTCAACCAGCTTGGGCATAGCTGGGAAAGACCTGCTCTTTGCCACCCATGCCCCAGCTTATCATCACATCCTGCTGACGGTTACCACTTCTCAAATCTTCTGGCTGAGCTGCATATGTAAGAACTCCCTAAACATGTCAGTCAAAATAAGCTAGATCAGCTTAAGTAATTTAAATAACAAATCTTTCCTAACATGGCTCAATTTGACCGAATTGGATTAGGGAGAGCTCCCATGAGCAGCTCAGCTAGCAGACCAGAGAGGGCAGCAACCCCAAGTAGAGGGCAGTGATGAATGCTTTGGGGTGGTCTTGCTCTTCCATTGACAAAGCTACTGCTGAAGGAGGACTGTAAATATATACATTGTGGGCAGGTTGCTATTTTCTAAGCCTGATAAGAGACAGCAAGAGAAGCTATATGGACAGGAAATGTATTATACTCTTAAAAACAGGTACTCTTAAGTTCAGGTGGGGAAAGACAAGGGGCAATGGCTTCTAGGAAGCAGCCAAGAGCCCAGAAAATTGGTCCCATGCATATGGAGTCAAGCACACTAACTGGAATCCATGCAGACAAAGGAAAAAAAAATCGTTATTATGAATGATAGGTCTGTTGGTATGAAAAAACCCACTGACTCCTTACCTATAAAGCTAGATACAAGGTTTATACTTATAATAATCAAAAGAGTTATTGATGGGAACATAGAAATGCTCATTAGAAGTACTCCCCCTACCCCATAATTTTTCTTACTATCCAAAGGGCAAAAAACATCAGCAAAATCATCAGTTCCTCATATGCATTCCAAGTCAAGGAAACTATTGAACAACAAAGAATAAGGAGAAAATTCTAGAAGAAAACCAAAATTTGACTCTGCTCTCTTTGATAAAACAACAGGCAGTCTTAGTCAATAAATTTCTAGAAAGTTTGGTTTTTAACTTCTAGATTGAGAATTTGGGCTTTGCATTTTTGTTTTAAGTAGATAAAACTCAAGTTTTTAATTAACAAATTCATTCTAGATGCTTCCAACTACACATGTTGGTATTTCAACTACAAAGTTATTATACCTTTAATATAATTTTGCATGCTACTTTAAAGATATTTCATTATAGGGGAGTTGGAAGTGAAATAATGCCAAATTTAAAGTTTCCTTACAACGGTAGTGTCTTTCAGAAGTTATACCACCTCCAAAGTTGCCAGCAGCTTCTGAAACTCAGCAGATTGAACCAAGGATGGTTTTCCACACCTGCTTAAAGCAATACTCATGGGATTGCCAAAATTTAAACTGAACTTGCTCTTGGAGAAAATCTGATCTCAAACTAACCCTATTAAGCAAAACAGGAGAAAAAAAAAAGGGGGGGGTTGCGAGGGAGAAGAATTTTCAGATGGATAAACTCTCTAAACTGACTCCGTGTGAAATCCTGAGTGCCAGTGTTGGTAGAGGGAACACCCATCTGAGGAGGCAGTGGGAAGGCAAGATACCAACGTACATTGCCTTGGAAATAAATGGGAATCTCTAGTGCTTGAGAATAAGGACAAACAGGAGAACATAAACATGCCAATACCATGGTTTTCGCTCATGGCTTATGCTTCTCTCCTGGCAGCACCAAACAGGAAGTACTCCTTTCCCTCTGAATTCATTGGAAATGGTAGATTAGCTGTGCACCTTCTAGTTCTCTTTTAATTACGACTGCAAAAGGTTTTCTTCCCTGACCACAGGACCCATGATCCAGTCTGTGCATAAACTAGATACAAAGAAATAAAATTAAGAACTCACAGGCCACCATAAATCTGGCATTTCCTCAATCTAGAAGTGTTTGAATTTGTGACGTAAATAACAGACTTTTTACGATGTGGTAGAAAATCTATAAAGACAAAAAAAAAAAAAAAAAGAAGATGCTCAGACATAGCTCTTGCCCTAGAGAGCTCACAATCCTCCTCCTTGCAGGGGTGCAAGAGTTTTATCACATTTATCAATTATACATGAACAAGGGGCTAACCTAAATGTGGTTTGTTTACACGCACAAGTCTTTATCAGACAAGCAAAAGTAATTATCTCATAATTTGGTGGGAACTGAACTTGAAATACTTTTTTTTTTTTTTTTTGTAGTAACATTGGTAGCATTGCCAGTTAACAGTATCACAGAGAAGACTGGGTATAGTTTCAATTATATTGTATCACTTTTTTTTTTTTTTTTTTTAATCATCAGTCAAATAGTCTTTCTAAGAAGTGTCAACTTAGTTATTTAAAAGTTATGGTGAACTACCAAAATGTGCCCTAACATAAGGAACGTTTGTGTGCAATGCTACACTTCCTAGTTCATTTCCATGAATAATATTCAAAGCTAGTCTGGTCTATTCTCAGCCTGCTACCAAATCATCAAGCAAGTTATCACGAAATCTAGTACATAGTGCCTGCCTTCCTTTTTCCCACAAACCCATTAGCATGGGTGCAGGGAAGTGATGAAAAGGAGAAGATTAGGCTTGACCAAATTTCACCATTTAGATAGATACAGTGGCTATACTCACTAATTGCAAAAGTGGAAAAGAAACCAAACTCATAGAGCTTTGCACTCTGTGCAATTCATAATTGTTTCTCCTATCTGGGTCATGTTTTCTTAAAAAGCGTGAGAAGCTAAATCCACATTACAAGGAAGCGCACAGTAATTAAAGAGGAAAGATGCTTGTTTTCTTCCTAAAGGATGCAGTACACACTTCTGTACATACACAGAGTAAGCATAAACTCTATAGCATATCCCAAAGAAATCATACAGAATTTAGATACACAATACACAATCTCAAGAGGCATATCACAAAATAACATTCAGAGATTGACACAAAGATACATAAACCTGCCTACTAAGTGATGCCCAGTTTTAAAGGTAAAATAGATTTTCTTTGACATATCATTTTCCATCATACCATCTTTGAAAAAATTAGATATTTTAAATCTGAGATAAGTGAAGGTCTTGAAAACAGCATTTCATTTCTTCAAATATTTTTCAATAATATCTTAATTACATTACTAACACATTTTGTGAACTGAAGAATCTTAACTTGCAAGACATAATTTAGGCACAACTTTACTCTTAGAAAGCACTAAAGTAATTCAGAGACCTAGTAAAGAAAATCACCTTTCAAACCAGAAAAACCTAGAATTCAGGAAATAGAATTAAAGATTTTCTGATAAAGATTTCAGATGCTCAAGTCAAACATCGGAAAGAATCCTGACAAGATGAAAAGCTACATATTGAACTCAAATTCTACTGTAAAACTGCCATTAAACTGGAATAAATTTTTTTTAACCACAGAAGTGTTCAAGAACAAACTTTTGGAAAACTGCATCTGTGCCATTCACAGAAAGTAGGATTTTATATAGAGCCTTAACTTTTTTTCCCCCTTGATCATAACAACCTTCATTCCACATGCAACTCCAGCTTTTGCCCAGTTACTCCGATGCAATAGTGCTTCTGGAGTTTAACAAAACAGAACGTGGCAGATAGTGACAACAGGAGACAAAAATTTACATCTGAACTGTTAAAACCAGTATAGAAATTGCACAAAATAAACAAAAACTGCAACAAAAAGGGATTCTGACATATTCACCTCCACATTCATCAAAGAGAAAGACCTACTTAGTCTTTTTTACACTGTTTATGAAGTAAGGTGAAGACTAAGCTGAATAGCTGTGACACGGTTAAAAATAGCTGTATGGCTTAAGCACGGCAACTCATACTGCTCCACAGGAAGAATTATTCTCCTGGTCAAAATATTTGCCTTTTCAATGAGCTGAACTTTCAGGTCATCTTTTAACAATGTAGATTCTTTCCTGTCTAGAAGAACTTTATTGTCTCTCCTTTAACAAATAGCAGGGTATTGTTCCCAGCTGGTTGCTAATTCACACAATTATCATGTAAAAATCTTTCAAAATGCTATACAGAAGATGTATGTATTGCTTGGATAATCACATATTTTGATTTCATAAATATCATACTTAATTCCTCTGTACATGTAAAATAAAATTTAAACTCATCTTTATTATATCTTCTCCCCACATCCCCAACCCTCCCTTTCCCTTCTCTTTTCAGCCTTCCCTTCAAAAATACAGGCACACATTACAACTGAGTACAGGGTGCCTTTGATGCTGAAAACACTTTTGTCAGATTTTGTAGATGACCTGTGTGAGTGATGATCATTTAGTTTGCCTTCCTGTATAACAGATAATTTCACTCCAAAATTCCTGCATCAGGCCATCATATTGTGCTTGAACTACAGGCATCTTTTTGGAAAAATTCACAGCTTTTTATTGCTGACATATCCAGAACATCCTTAAATAAACTGTTCTGATAATTAACTGCCTTCAGTTTTAAATTTATTATATTTCTAGAAGAAATACACCTGAGTTCAGCTTTCAGCTCCTGTATTTTGTCATACCATTGCCTACTATACCTAAACAACTGCTCTTTCTGAAATCTTTGCCCCATATAAGTATTTACAGGCCATCAGTCACTTCTCAGATTTCTAAATTTTGCTAAATCAAATAGACTGAGCTTCTTCAGGCTCTTACTATACATCAGGGTTTGTCCACTTGTTTTTAATGTTTTTAATTGTCTTTGACATGTTTTTCTGAATCTTTTTGAGTTCACCTAGGTTTTGGGCTTTTTTGCATCTTAAGATGAACCAGGATGTAATTTTCTAACATTATCTCACTAGAGCTATACAGCAAAATAAAAACACACCTAATTCCACTTGATATCCCCTATATCCATACCAAGGGACTGCACTGTGCATTTTAGCTACTGTATCATATCGCTAAATGACTCCTTTCCAAAGTACTACTCTCCATCATACATGTATGATCTTACTGTCTAGACAGATATATTTAGCTATATCAACATATGTTGAAATGATCCCCATCAACTAAGTACAGACCATCCTTCACACTTATTAATCCGTCAGTTTTTTGCATGTATGCATTTTACCAGAGATTATATTCTATTTTCCTCAGATCATTATCCAAATCCTCAAAGCAATTGGCTATGAAAAACTTCTATAAAATCCAACACGAACATCCTTCATCTATTACTGCTTTATGATCTGCCAATTAACCAGTTTGAAATGTATTTAATACGGGCCATGTTGACTTAGCAATGAGCTAGGTGTTAAAAATGCAGTACTGCATCAGGTGCCTTACAAAAGCTTACTATACCTACATGAGTATCTTTGTTAACCAAAAACTTTCAGCCTCAGAATAAAGAAATAAATAGACAAGTTCTAATCATCACAAGCAGTTGGGCAAGCAGTGACTCTGCTTTCTTCAATTTTCTGCTAAGCAATTCTCATTTCAGCCTTTCCACAGTTCTTTCTGTGATCATTATCAACCTGTTCAGTCTAGTATTTATATTGTATCCTGGCCTATCCTATCTGATTTACACTTCTACAACAATTAAAATTAAAACAAAACAACATACAAACCCCAATACCTTAGGCACCTTCAGTTGGTTTGGGTTTTTTGCTTCTTTGTTTTAAATACTGACTCCTGTAGACTAAAGAAAAAAATTACATTTGTTTGTTCCTATCAGAATAAAGAAATATTGTTTGTAAGTCACTGCAAATTGTGAACACAACATCTGGATTTTCGCCTGAGAACAACAGTATTTTGACTCACAGCATGTTTTTTAAAGAATCATAGAATAATATTTCAGTATTTCTGTCTCTTCTCAACTATTACTGTCCCCATCTAGTAGACACATCATTACCAGCATTTTTTTTCTCTCAGTAAATACGAGAATTTCATACTGTTCTTAACCGCATTGATAGCAGGTTTATGATTAGCGTCTATATAATCTACTATGAACGGTCTTTTTGATGTGACAGCTAATAGCTACTACTGCTCATGGCATTTTCTCTGAATCTTCATTCATTTGAATCTTCACCTCTGCCTTACTACGCTATGACAGTTTCATACCTATCCGTAATGGCTTTTCATTATAAGAATTACAAATCTCCTGGGTAACTTTTATTTTTAAATAATATAACTTTGAGACAAAATTGTTTTCTCTATATTTTCAGTAAAATTTGTATTACATTTTTTTAGGAAATCATCCTTTTGAAAAAGTGATTATATATTATTGTCAAGGCTGTACGGGATAGAGCAGATTCACATAAGCAACGATAACTATCAGTGCTGATTGTTTTTGTGGAAGTGATCTTATATTTCATTTCATTTTTGTCAGAAGAGTAAAGTTGAACAGAACAGAATTTCTTATTCTCTGAAAAGTATGATGAATGACCTCCACATACTAGAAATACCAGGAAAATTTTATTCATGATCACCTAATGTAATAACTTTGAAATAACAATGCATAGTTTCTTTGCATCTAGACATTTAAAGCAAGATTACTCTGTCACATAAATTCCAGGAAAATGTGCCTTTATCTCTATAAAAAGAAAGTTACAGAACTTTGAGGCAACTTTCTATCCTTAAGCTTACACTTTGTTTAGTTGCTTTTATCTTGCAAATAATCAAAAATAGAATGCAATGTTTTAATTCTTGCTTTCTGGGTGGAAAAAAAAACCAGTGCCTAGGCCAGGCTGGCTGTTAAAACAATGTCAGAATTGAATCACAGAGGAAAAATGGAAGGGGGAATAATAATGGCCTGATTTTATAATTTGATTCTGCCCTTAATAAAGTGTGGCACTAAATAAAAACTGGCACAGTAGAAGTCTGTTTGTCTTAGTAATTTTCATAGGAGTAGTTTAAAGTGTTCGTTGCATGGTTTTGGTTTTGTCTTAAATACTTTGTTAGCAAGTAAATAAATTTGAATACATTGGAATGAGCTTCCAGACGATGATGAGCAGATTTTTTTTTTAAATGACTGTGATCTTGGTTTGTACTTTAAAATTATTTATTAATTTGTATTTTTTTTAAAACGAAATGAAGGATCAATGCCAATGACTGGCAATGCCATTAAATCGTACTGGTTTAGAAGCAAAGCATAGCTTTTAAACTTATTGCTACATGCACCTGTTAAAACAAGAGTCATCTGAATATACATTCATGCAGTCTTAACTTTTGTGTACTACACCCCTGAAATAACCAATATTTTAATCTATTTTATGTTTTCAAACTGCATACAAATGCAGACTGCATTTGTAATAAGCATATTAAATCTTTTTAATAAAAAAGTTGTCTTTAAAATGCTGAATACATACTCTAGTCTTTTTAGCATCATATTTAACATTTACAAATAATACATTTCTTAATTAAGTATTAGCTACACCTAAGTAATTGACAGAATATTTTTGCTTAATATAAACAAAATTAGGGGCCTACACACACAGAGAGAGCTGAGAACATTGGATTTGGGGCACTTAAACCACTTTGCTGCTTTCTAAATTCCCACACAATTACTATGTCTATGTTCCCAAATCCTTCCATAATACAGCACTAGCCTTGTAGTCTTTGGTATTAGTAGATATTATTCCTTCCTAACCAGTTTTTATTTATATATTGGAAGGGGTTAAAGAGCAACACAGTTTACTTTCCTTATCAGTTTTCCCACCTTCACATAAACACATTCAAAGTGAAAATAATTTGTTCCTGCCCGTGAAACTGAAACCAAAAGTAATTAAAGCGTAAATTTTTCTACCCAAAAGATATTGACAGCACTTATACTTTGAACTTTAGTTCCATTGGAGGGGCTAAAAATAATCTTTATGAATATCGGCATTTTAAGTGAAATACAGCTTAAAGTGAGCTCAACTATGAGGGGACATCCTGTCCCAATCCCACTCCCTGCTCACTGCCCATTCAGTGAATAACCAGAATCCTTAGAAATAAATGATACTCTTAACTACACCTGTACGTCACCCCCATCTTCAGATTGGGTTTGCACAACAGCATCAGAGTATGATTATGATATAATAAAGGTGGACAAGGGAAAAGACGACCTTACACGGCTTCAGAATTTTCATTACTGGTGTGGCACACTAAAAGTAACAAAAAGTTTCAGCAAGCTTTGTAACTGCTGTGCTTAAAGTAAAATTCAGGGAATTGTTAATAAGTAGCAGTTATGCAGCACTGAGAAGTAACTAGAATCCCGAATTGTTGCAAGCACAAGTTTTCCATTTTCACATTAAAATGGCAGTGTAAGCAGCCACTGAAACTATACAGCACAGCGTCTTCTACTCTGGATGGGATCACTCCATCCCTCGGCGCAGCCCCTTTCCCAGGGGTGCTGCTCCTCACCCTGTCCCTGCATGGAGCTGGATAACCTCAAGGTGCAGCCCAGGGACACGGGCTCTGTGAGTCAACACAAGCCAAGGGCAAGAAGCTGCAAAGCCTCACTGCAAGTCAGTCCAGCAAGTTGATCCAGCTGAAAATTAAACATGCACTTTGACGAATCGTTGTTTTGTTTTGTTTTGTTTTTTAAACAGAGACAAGTCATTGCTACAACCATCTCCCCACATCTAGCCAGCTTTTTCTCCTGTCTCCCTTCAACCATGCCATATAGTCCTGCTCCTTTACTTGAAGTGGCACCTCTTGGATTTCAACCTGAATCAGTCAGAAAACTGCCAGAAAACTATTTCTACTAAAGCAGTGAACAGCCTTCAGCTAGACAGGCTTCCTTAAACGGCATTCACCTGGCCCAGCGACACAAATCGGTGTCAGTGCCAAGGAAGGGGGAAGGATGAGTGGCTTCCTGGAGGAGGCAGTGGTGGCAAGCAAGGCCCACAGCACTTAAATTTGCTTAAGCTGTAGAGAACAGAGCCCTCAGACTGTCAGTTCAAAGTGGGCAAGGAATAGATAGACTCCTTCCTTAATATTTAGTATGTTTCAAAACTAATTTTTAAACATCACACCACTCAAAGAAACATTAAAGGAAAGAGAGGAAATCTGGCACAAACACTGTCAGGATACACGAACACTGCAGGATTTCTTCCTCCACTCTCAGGGCTCACTCACTGAGGCTGTTATTCTGTGGACATCACTTGGTGGCTCAACAGCTCCAATGACCTTCCACACCTGCTTCGTCATCCTGGCAAATATGTGTATGGCCATCCACTGAACCAGACTGAAGAACTGATTCAACCAAATAAACATTTTTGGAGCCAGTGGTTTTTGTTTCATTGTTTTTAATTATGCCAGATCAATTTTCCAATCCTTTTAACACATGGCCAAGCTACCATTGTGGCTCAACAGAAGGAACAACTGAGTGGTCAGAGGAAGGACCTGCTGAAGTCAATTATAAAGCACTGCCACCCAAACACCTTCTGAGATCTAATGTAAAATGAAACAAAAAACAAAAATTATGGTTTAAAGCCATAACTTGATCAGTTACTGTCACTCAGATAACAAACCTTAACTTACACCATAGCAGCTCATTGCTGTGCCTAAACACTTTATACTTCAACAGCACAGTCCCTTAAAAACATTCACCTACTAACACAGTTTACAGTCCCAAGGGAAGGCCTGTAATGAATGAAAGGTTGGGTATTATCCTACATTAGGTTCAGAAGACAGTAGAAAAAGGAAAAAAGCCCTCAGTGCTAAGGAGGTCACATTTAAGTATATTTAACTTATCTGACTGAATTAACCCACCTAGCTTTTCTATACCTCTTTGTAGAGAAAAGAGTTGAAGTCTGATGATCTTCTAGAGGAATTTCACTTAGATGGTCTGAATGGCCTTCTGGATGACTCTCATCTCTGATTACAGAGTATATCAAAGATAAGATTGCATGCTAAATACCTCTCTGCAGTTAGCCCCACCAAAACCAAACGAAGCCAAAAAACAACATAAAAGGGAGACAGGTTTGCCTGTGGCTTGTATTTGTAGTATAGCTTCTCTCTCTAAGACCAAATCAGCCTGCTCTACTTTATTCTAAGATGGTCTGACAATATTTGGGGAGGGAGGGGGAGGTGTGTGCGTGAAGAAAAAAGGGTTTATTCTGCTTGTGCTTTGGCTCACGGATTGAAACTTTGTCAGGGAGATGAGCAAATGATTAACAATCATCTCTGAAACATTTAGTCTGAGTGATATGCTCAATGCTAGACTAACCATGACAGAGGAAAGAGAGAATTACATTTTTCAAGACAGCATTCAGGTGTCCTAACGGTGACATCCTCCATTTTTCCCCAACAGTCCCTTCCTACCCATCTTTCTACAAAAGATAAGGCAGTTCTAGCAGGATGTGCCTTTCTTCCACTACATAACAAAGTTCCAGTTTCTTGCTCTGAAAAAAAAAATCATCCTTACTTTACAATCAATAGACAACTAATTCCACACTGAAATTGACCTTTTCTGAACAAGTTGGATGGAAGGAGATTTTTCTGGTGGTTTGACTGAAAACGAGAGACAGGTATTGGGAAGACACTAGGAAAGTAGAGCTCAAACATTTGACAAAAGTGACAAATGAATGAAAGGGGAGCATTCATTTAGTGAAAAGCAGAACATAAAATTATCACATGGTTCCACAGTCCACTCACTACTTTCTTCTTCCCCTTCTCCTAATTTACTATGTCTCAGTATACTTTAAGTCTTTAACATTTAAAGATCTAAAATCCCTTCCCCCAAATTTATCATTTTATTCACATCTTAGTTCAAGTTTCATAAATATAAACAAGTGTACAGAAGATAAATAAAAAAGAACCAAGTAAAGCATTATTTTACTAATGGAAAGAATAAACCCATATACATATATGTTAGAATAATGACTTATTAATTCCCATTATTTATGAAAACATCCATCATGAACAAGCAAAAAAGCCAAAGAACATTATTTTTACTTGACAATAAGAATGTCATAATAAAGCAAATTATTTTGTGTGTATGAAAGAAATAAGTTTTGTTATATTTAATAGTTTCGATTAGAGATATGTATGTTCAAGTGCAGAAGATTAAATTCTTTAGAATAAACTATGTTGCAATTAGTTAAGTAAGGACTTTAATGTTGAATAATTCAACTAATATTGAATATATTCAAATAACACACAGCAATAAAGACAGGAACTTACCATTTTACAGACTGATACCAGTAAAGAATGATTAACTAAGATCTTCAGTTGCATGGAAAAAAAAAAATCTCACAATATTTTAACTGTAACTTAACCAACAGCTGTCCTTCATTCATTGCTTTTCATGAGTATCCAAAGATATGAAGAACTAGAGCATAACAAAACATTTTATCTGGATAAACAGAGGAAAATAACATAGGAATAGGTATAAATGAGCAATAGTAAAATTTCCTCTGTCACTATGGGTGGGTCAGACCTAACATTCATGAGGACAGAAACCATATGACGTCCTAGCGCTCATTCTATCTCCTCACTAAATCCATGTTTTGCCACTAATGGCAGCAGAAATAACCTCCAAAATACCATCTAATTCAATACACTTGTTCTTGCACCAGTTTCAAGGCAAAACTGAAGCTAAAATTGAAATTGATCCTTGTAAAGAATTGGTTTTAAAGATAAGGTGTTTTAATGATTTATCTCTATAAGCATTTTTTTCTTAAAAAAAATCCAATAAAAGACAAACAACCCCGTTATTAAACCTTTACTGATAAAAAAGTAGAGAAGCATGACATGGTTTGCATACAGTTATGAGACATCCTACTGATGAAAAAGTGAGCAAGATCCCATCTTTGTGTGCTTTTAAAGATTTGTGAAGTAGTAATCCTTCATATCCATTGGGTTTGTGTAGTCATGGACATAAGCTGTCAGATCAACAACTGCTTGATGCACTGGCTTCCACGTTTTAACACTCCTACAATGTTACATCTCAGAGAAGCACCATTAAATACAGTAATTTCCATCTTCTTGTTCAGAACCTAATATTTTATTCTTGCCCAGTTTAAATAAATAAGCACAAATCTCAGAAGATCTGATGACTACAATGTGGGAGAGAGGAAAAACAAATCAATTAAGGAGATGCCCTGATACAAGAGATGCCTCTAACATGAATGAAATAGAATCTGAGATACTGGAGGATCTTTTGAAACAGAATGCTACGTTATTTGCCAGTGTCATCTGGGAAAAAATTCTTTGTTGTTATTGATCATCATTCCTTGATGACCTGGGTAAAAATACAGCATTTTCCAATGTTAATTCTCTGGAAGTCATGCCTCTCAAAAGTCATATGATAATAAACTCATCCTAGAGTTCTGTATTACATCGTCTTATGGATGTTTTTTTTCCAAATTAAAGCAAAATAGAGATCAAGTGTCCTTTACGCTCCCAGTCAACACATACCCTTTTGTACAATCAAATCAAAACACAAAGTACGTAACAATAAGCATATGAACCAGACAAAGGAAAGAACAAATTTGAAAACAATTTGTAAGCTGGGCTTTAACCTTCTCTAGCCATGTACATAGACTATAAACAACCTGGTGTGCGCTGACAGTTTAAATTTTAACTTTGAAACTTCTGACCTTACTATATCATAAGTGAAAATTGATTGACTCCTCTAAACTGCACTAATTTAAAACCTCCATTGGCTGTGGGTATGTTTGGACATCTAGTTATTCCTTCAGCTGCAAAGGACGGTGATGAGCTGTTCCCACTGACACCTCCATCTTCCAGAGGAAGAAGCTCTACAGCATCACTTTCAGGAAGCATTAGAAATTGTTTAGCTGGAAATGCTCTCTCAACTGACTGTTGTTTTGAATACATCTATTTAGAATAACTATATTTATGATCTAATTCCACAGAAAAGTATACTAAGAACAAAAGCTCAGGATTCTCAGACTGATGTAAACGTCATTGCTTTTACTTTCTTTCTGTTTCTTTGTTCTTAGAAAGCACTGTTAATCAAAGATCAAGTTTGGTCCTTATCTGTGACCCAAACAAGCAAGAAAAAATGTGCCAGCCTTGAAAACATGAGGGGCCATCTAAGAGTTACAATATAGAGTTACTGTACACCAAACAGCCTACAGAGAAAAATAATCTCTGTTTTTTTTTCTCTTTCAGTAAAAGTTTTCCATCAATCTTCCTAATTTGAGACAATCTACTATGGTTTATACTTACACTCAAAAATAGTGTTAATTTCAAATCATGAGATTAGTTCCTAGAATTACTATTAAAAGCACTATTACTATTTGTTTTATTCTGTGGCCATATTCCTCTCTCTAAATTTTCTAGTCTGAGTCTACAAAGCAGTTATCTAGACCTTATTTTGGGATAGACCTTAAGCATGTGAAGTCTCCACTGAAGACTTTGCAGGTGTTTAGAGTGTACACTGCTGATGAGTTTAGATTTTACTCAGAGTTGGTGTTTCTGTTTTGTTTGATCACATAGGCTAACAGTCTCTTCTTGAAAATTAAAGTTCAAGTTAATGCAGTGTTCAGTAACAGCAATGTATTCAGTGGTTATGACTCAGAAAAGACTTGTACAAATGCCTTAAACTCTACCATTTCAACAAGACCCCAGCAAGTGTTTAGAAACATTGTCTGAAGAGAAATGATGAAAGTTGAGCCTGACGAACAATTGTGCTAACAGGAGTGAGCAACCTGGCAACGACACCATACTCCCGCTTACACCATGCCCTGCCAGGATCAACAGAAATGCGCACAGCATCGCTTTTCCCACAGATGTGCCCACCTTTGCCCAAGCTTGCAGCCGTGACCCTCCGACAGGGAATGGAGGTGGGCTCTGAACATCTGGGGAGCTCAGGTCATGCTGCTGGCATTTATAACCATGGCTTGAAGTCTGCCTTGGTCCCAACAAAACCAACCACGAAAGCTTCCAATGATTATTGATGTGCCACATTTCCCATTTTTTCCCTCTACAGTAAGACATTACAGACCCATGACAGGAATCAGAATGCTGAACTGGATGGATCTTTTTTGTCAGCACATATAGTCTTACAGTCTCATTATTTCTTAGAGACACAATCCCAGGTCTGTTAGTTTTAACCTTGGAAGTGACCTAGCCACTGAAATATGATGGAAGAGTCACACTGTGCTAGCACGAGCTATATTTTATACATATAACTGGGGAAAATCAGGTGCTGAAAGCAAAACACAACAAACCAACCTGATTAAGCAACTAGCCAAACTATAATCCTGCTAACTTTCCCAAAGTTACTTTGAATTGTTTTGTACTCTTCATATATCTACATTGTTACTGGTAACAAAAATGTTATCAATATACAGACAATGTTTCATTGAAAAACTGCATTTGATTGAAAGAACTTTAAAATATCCACTGAATACAACATTCAACACGTCACAGTGCCAGAGAAGTATTTTGGAGTTAAGATATATTCATTTCAACACTCAAGAATGTATCTCAATGGTTCCCCTACATACATATTTACAAAATATACATCTGACACTTTTTTGTGATAAATACATCATAACATACTTCCCATAACTGTGGCATCTTCAAACTAAAGCCAAATTTTTTATTATTCTCTAAACAAAGCAAATTTCCATAAACCAGTGTTTTACAGGAAATGGAGATGCTTAGAGAGGTATTTAAATGTCCTTGCAAAATGAAAATCACAAAGTCACTTTTTTTTAAAAAAAAGAACAAGAATAAAGTACATCTCCTTCCTCCCCTGTTTATCCAGAATACTGAAAAAAACCCTGGGTTTTGATTTTTCAGATGTTACTATGACAGTCAGCAAAGATCGAACATTAAGACTTAATTTACTTAAAAGCTGTGAAACTTTCAGAAACTGTGGGAGCAGAAGAGTTGGAGAGGTACAACTACAAATGTGGTTAGGCCACTTAAAACACATACCTTATCTTTCCCCACAAAAAAAATGAAACAAACAATCAGACATAACATGGTCAAGAAGGACGATTTGATCAGAGCTGTACTAATTTATTTCATGCAGTGCCATTATAAAATGTGAAGCCTCACTGAAGAATCACAACAAAACTGTTCCAGTAGTTACTTTGTTTCATTATTCAATAGAACAAATATATAGTTAAAAGATATTTAGTAAACAGTTGCTTTATTTTGAATTTTATGCTAGGAAAGTGGCTTCAAAGTCATTTAAAAATGCAAATGTATGGTTAAAAAATGGGGTTTTATCCGTATCTATTCTATGTATTCATACATATTCATAGATTCCTTGAAAAAGATCTACAGCAGGTCACCATTAAGGGACACATGTAAATCTGAGGATGTTTATGAAAACAGTAAATATTCTTGCCTTTATAGTGTACTGAACCGGTAACATTCCAATTTTCTTTTCCTCTAAGTAATACGGAGAGAAGTTCAAAGAAATTATTTCAAAGAAGACAAAATTCTTGTGTGTAAATATTAAAACCCCACCAAAAATCAGAAAAATAAAAGCTCTTATTAGAGAGATACTATGGCTTTGGAGAATACATTTGATAATGAAATATACAGAACTTTCAAGTTAAAGATATTTTCTGGACTAACAATATACTGTCAGAGAAAGCACACATTACATTTAACATGAAAATTATTAATGTTTTACTCAAAGATAAACAAAAAAACCCCAACCCTGTATTTATTGACGAATAAGGTTATCACATGACATCCAACCATACAAAACCTCAAAGGCATAGAAGAAGTTAACAGGGAGAGACTTATGCATCCCTTTTCACCTTGCAAATACAGCCTGTGGAACTCATGCTTCCAACAGATACCCAAAAATAATACATTACCCCATAACACCTGATCTGGAGTTTATTACAGAAGATAGGAGTGCCATTATAGGCCTGCATGTCAGTTATATCCAACAGATTTGCACATTCAGTTATCACGTATTTAAGAAGTCATTCTGTTGTCAAAGTTTTGTATCAAATATGGTCTTTGCAAGTGTGGAGTATTTATCAGAGGGAGATGAAACCACAACAGTTAGTAACTTGTTTTTTCTACTGCTTTGGCACAGGTCAGACACGCTGCAGCAGTCAGGAAGAAATGAAGCTGCACCTACTGAGAAGTCAAAGAGGGACACGGCACTGCTGACGCTGTTCCAGCTATGCCAAGCTTCCTAAGGAACAAGGGGCTGTAGCGTGTCTCATTAAGTCCTTTGTGTCCAGCAATTTATCCTCATTCAAGAGGTACTGAATATCAGCGTAGTGGAAGCAACCTTCCGAGATAGTACAATCTCGTAAGTTGGAAGTAATTATTCCGTAACTCTAAACATGACTGGCACCACATTAGCCAATCTTTGATTGACCAAAAAGCTCAAGAAATGAAATCCCAGTCTGCTGTGAAAGACAGAGACTGTGAAGGTAAGAATTATCAGAGCCTCACATGCTTTGTGGATGGGGCATCTCTCCCCCTCTCCCGCTTCCTCTCCCTCCCATCCTTTTTTTCCCTGACAGACATGGTCAATTCAAAGCAAGTTACACAGAAAGAAAAAATCAAATTAAAAATTAGTCTATTTTCTTAGTATACCTATGATACATGCATCTGTGTACAAAGGAGTTTTGTGCATAAAAACTGCTAAAACATCTCCTTATCTGTGAACCATTCGTGATCCTACACAGGATCCAGGCAGAATTTAATTCCTTTGGCCGTGCGTGTTTGAACTCTGGGAGCAGCCACTAGAGCCTTGCCAGGCCAGTGGCACCGCAGAGGGCAGGGCACACCCGAGGAGCCCCTGGGGGCCCGGGCATTTCCCCAGCGGCAGCAGCAGCCGACGACGGGACACCAGATCTCCTCAATTGTGTCTAGAGCTCTGCGACAGTAGATGAGAGATAACTCAAGCTGGTGAAAAGCAGCATGTCAAGGGACATGGAAAAAAGTCGAGTTTCTTGCACTAAACACGGTGGCTCCATCTCTGCAGTGCTCCTGCATTCGCACTCTGGTTTAAAGAAGTGAAAGTCACCAAAGGGGGATGAACAGCTAATCCTCAACTCTATTTTAAGTCAGATGCACTGTTCCTAAGGGGTGGAAACAATGCAAACAGGTCTGATGTAAACGCCTAGCCTTGTTCAGTCGGCTAGGGTTAGTCAAGCAAGTCTCAATCTTTTACTGCTTCTGAAACAAGTAAAATAACATTTGCACCGTTTGTTGTCAGAATAAAATTGGAAAGATTCAGGCATTACATCTCAATGACTGTACGACCCCCTTTATGAACAAGTGTCACTGATGTTTAACCAAGATCTTAGGAATCAGCACATCAGAAACAAGCAGCAGAAGATAGATGCCAAGATATTTTGGACTTTTTGCAAGACAGGTTGAATTAAAACAACCCATTTCAATGGGGGAAAAATGGCTATTGCCCAAACAGGCAATCCTAATTCATTGTTAATAGCAATTTTTCATCAAACAGCCATAAGAAACTACATCAAACTCCAAGCTGCATACTGTAGATAACGGATTTACCCTTCCAGTTAACTTAAGCAAAACAAATGTTTAAACTTTCCAGTAAACACATACAAAACATGATGAAGATCTGATCTCTGCTGTGTTAGTAGGGCTGTGAGACAAACTTTGGTTTTAAGTGGGTAATTCCCAAGCAGTATCCAATTTTCAACTAAATGACAGCATTTCTCCTTCAGTTTTCTATACTCTGTCATTTAAAAAACTAGCACAGTAGCTGAAGAACAGCCCACAGGATCACTTTTTTTGACTTGTGGCCACTCCTGTATACACAAAGTTTAAATTTTCATGGAATACGTGTCTTTGAGCCTTACTTATTAGGTGATCAAACTTGATGTACAGCCTAATGCAAGGCCACAGAACTTCAGCCAGTTGCTCCCAAAATTAGTTTCAGTTTTTAATTTCACTGTATCTGTATAATTTAATGTCAAAGGATTTAGTTCTAAAAATAAAACAAAAAATACTAAATCATCATTGGAAGTGAAGTATCACCTTGAGAATACTAGATGAAAAAAATGCATATGTATTTTGTAAGACTCTTGAAGAATTAAAAAAAAAAAGGACACTTTTCACTCTGTAAAACATACAAAAATGTATAATTTTGGACTACAGGACTTTAAATATGTTAACCTGTAATATTTTAATGGAATTACCTTAAAATGCTAGGTTTTCGAGCAATGTCAAGGTGAAATACAGAGTGAAGAAAAGACACCGATGCACAGGTGCCCTTGCAAAGTTCACACAAACTGTTTTGCTTACTTCTTGGTAAAACACACTAAAAATGTTTTTATATAAGTAGCAATCACAGCCCAAGCCTAACTACAGTTACGCAAATGGATCCAGTGGGTCATGCGTACTGTCGGCTCTCAGAGGAAAGATGGAAACACTTGGTTGTTTGATTAGATAAAATCTCCAACAGGCAGAGAACTTCAATATATTTCCACTGCACTTAGTACAAAAAAAAAGTTATTAAATTTTATAAGAGACTTTTCCAAACTCAGCACAGTTTTAGTAATTGTCTACCAACCACCATTTGGTACTTCTAACCTGCTGGCTAACACACAGTTGTCCTGGGGAGTATTTTTATGGGATCACTTCCACATTTCATCAAACAAATTTGTCATGCCAACCACAATTCAGCATGACTTCAATCCCAGACATCACTGCAAGGGTCTGCCAGAGGAGGTCGAGTGATTTGACTGCAGAAAGAGCAAACACAGTTTGCTTCCAAATGAACCTTCTAAATGAGGTGGGTACCCTACTTCTAATTATGCCAGTGAAGATGACGAGAATAAGCAACGATCTTTCAGTGGGTGGAATCAGTCAGCAAAGCAAAGCAAACTTGTCACAGTGTAAAAGAACATAGCCCTACTATTTGCCCAAGCAGCTGTACAAAGGACTTTCCAAAGGCCACAGTAACGGAGACAGCAGTAGGCACCCATGAGGAAAGATGCCATAAGATGTCAACACCTATTGAAACAAATCTGGAGGCAAAAAAACTTGACGGCACCTTTTCTTCTGTTTTCCTTTACCCATCTTGTTCACTAGTTTCTCCATGTCTGTCCACCTTACTAACATGTTGTCACTTGAAGAATCAAACTTACAAACAGAAAAACTATGTTGTTCGCCTCACCCATAGAGGCTGGCAACATTACTATCTTGTTTCATTTTCCATCTAGAAAAAAGAGTCTCTTCAACATTTTTCAATAAAAGTTTCATATTTTGTTCAGATATTCTCCCCCCTCAAAAAAAGTAGATAATCATTACCACAACCTCTAAAATGCTCAGAAACAAATGACATACAGGGATACAGCCAGCCCAACAAAGTCATCCTTCCAGCCTGCTAGTGTATTTCAAGGTTTCAATCTTTGTTTTCCAAATCACTGGCCTACAGTTCCAGAGGTGGTATCCAGAGTAAAAATAAAAATAATCCCACAAACAACAAGTGAATCCATAATGATTTTTTTTCTTGAAAAAAATAAATGAACTTACCTTCCTTTATAAGAGGATTTATCATTTGTAATTTGTAAGAATCATGACACATATCAGCAGGAGTAGCTGGCATTCATACTTAGTCTAACAATCACCAATAGATTACACACTTTTTTTGATCAAGACACAAGATCAAGATTCAAAAGGCAAAATGGAGATATAACAAATAGCACTGGATTTCAACTGCCAGATTCAAAGAATACTGTATGTCATGAATTACAAAGAAATTATCCATGAAACAGAAGTAAATCCCCAGTCAATAACATGGACAGTTCACAGAAGGCTTTAAATTACCTGTTATTCAACGTTTCAGGTCAACTTGTAGTTACATACTTCCCCAATTAGTGTTCACTATATTTAAATTATTTATTATTTTATGATTTTTCAAGCATGGCTAGAAATTTCATTACAAGACCAAACTTGTCAAAACTGAACAGCAATTTAGAAAAAAAAAAAAATTGCAAAAGAGACAGCTTGACCACATCCGAGTTCAAAAGCATTAACAATTTCGGCATCTCAAATAAACTTCGCACTTACACACACAGAATGTGTCTGATTTTTAAAATAAAAAAGTAGATTGTCACTTCAGGCATTTTGAGAAACAGGCTTTTGCCCAACGGACATCACACACCACCTGCCCAGTGAGGACGGCCACTCCTAACAGACTATTGAGCCTTTTGCACGAGTCAACATTTCAAACACAACTTAAGACAACCAAGAAGAGTAATGAGCAGTGGTTACTCTTAACCTCAGTCCAGTGTCCAGCAAATGGAATTTTTCTG